>NC_080585.1:3770000-4398333 GCF_029962835.1 Magnolia sinica | reverse complement strand
ATCTTTTGGCATGAGCTCAAAAATAAGATAGATCCAAACCTCATGTGTACCACGCTAGGGAAACAATGGTTATTAAATGCCCACCGTTAAAAACTTCTTGAGGTCACAAATGTTATCATGAAGCTGATATTTGTGTTTTACCTTCATCCACGTCTTTGTTTTCCCCACGGAAGCGGATTGTGTACTGAGTAACTCAGTACGGTAAGCGTACTGAGTAAACTGCGTGGGCCCCAGTGTCATTCATACATTATATCCACTTCGTCCATCTCTTTTAACACATAATTTTAGAGCTTTATTCAAAAAATGGAGTATATACAAACCTCAAATGGACCACACCACCCGAAACAGTGTCAATTGAACATCTACCGTTGAAAATTTCGTGGGGACAACAGAAGTTTTAGATCAAGCTGATATTTGTGTTTTCTCTTCATCCATGTCTTTCTTATCTTATGAACAGGTTGGATGACAAATAAACATCACTGGGGGTCTTAGAAAATTTTCAACGGTTTTCCCCAATACAATTGATATTACTTTCCATTCCTTGGATATCATCTCGTCTTAGGTATTCACATAGACAACTATATGTATATCATCTCGTCTTAGGTATTTATGGAAAGTAACCAATACAGCTATCACGTATGTCCGGCTGATATTTTCACCATAAACATGTGTTTTCCCATAGCATATTAGGTGTTACCTAGATTACACATTAGTGGTTGATGACTGTGTGCCCACCAAATCCATGTGACCTTATGAACAAGTTAGATAGTAAATAAATATCATGCTGGGCACCAATTTTCTAATCTAAGGAGATTTTTAGGTAATAGATCTTTATCTTCGTCGCACTCTACAAAATATAAGAGTTAAGGTACTGAGACCAAATATGGTAAAATGCTGATTTTCAAACATTTTTTATTTGCATTTATCAAACAAGTTTTTATAAAAAAAAGTGCTTACTTTGACATATTAGTACCTTTTTCAAATAAATTACTAAATGATTTTTTTAGTACTCACAAATATTAAAATTCATCACTTTAAAGTTTTTATACTTAAATTAATTTTCAGACTTTATTTTTCAGTTTACCAAATGGTATCTAAGGGGACGTTTGGATCTTAAGTTACTTATGCCTTAAGCTACTTATGACTTAAGTAATTTATCCTGGTTTCTACTTATTAAACTAAAGCGATTAAATACCTTTAAGTAAAAAAATTACTTATAATTGATCTTTAACCAAACTTACTTATCCCAAATAAGTTATTTATTGTTGTAAGTAGAAAAATTAACTTACTTTTGTTTGGTGGTATCCAAACTGCCTTAAATGTTACCTCTAAGACGATATTATTTTAGAAGAACTTTTGAGGGTTATTGCCTTGGCACTGGCCTACTATTATTATTATTTTTAACACTCACCCTCACATACTCACATTCGCATTGGCTTACACATAAAGCTTCTTGATAGCTTTCCAGCTATATATATAATTATATGCACGAAATAAATAATTAATTCCAAAATGATAGCATTTGGAAGTTATAATACAATATCATACATGATAAACCCTTGAGTTGTTTTTTTCCAGCTGATTTCTTTTGATTGTAGCTGAACATTATCCTTGGCTGTCCTACATCATCCTTGAGCCGTGGTTTTGGGTCAGTAGAGCATTTACGTCAGTAACAATATATATCATTGGTTCAAAGCATCAGGCTCTCTTGGATCGGGCGGGGAGACATACATGCTACATTCTAAGGCCTACAAGTAGACCTATAACTGAATGATTGCAGACTGCATACTGAGTAAACTGTGGGGCCCATCGTGATGTATGTGTCTTACCAATTTACCCATGCTGGGCCACTGAAGTTTTGGATTAAGCAGATATTTGTGTTTTCCCTTCATCTATGTGTGTGTGACCTTACGAAAAGGTTGGATGACAGATAAACATCACTTTGACCCTGGAAGGTTTCAACGGTGGATATCATTATCTCCACTGTTTCCTGTGGTGTGGTCCACTTGAACTTTGGATATGCTTCCATTTTGAGCTCAAGCCCTGAAATGAGCTGGCAACACAGATGGACGGCGTGGATATGACACATACCTCACGGTGGCCCCCATAAAGTTTACTCGGTATGCAATCTGCGTCCTAACCCAATGAGGTCTTATTACTGGTAGCTGGATATTTTAATTGAGATTCAATGGCTCAGCGTTCGTGATTACGAAAACCATGGGCCTCAATTTTAGAATCAAGAACCAGTGCCTGCCAATGCATGCCATTAAAATAAAAGAAGGCCTATTCAAGCGGGTGGCAATAGGCAAGGCGGTCCAACCCCTCTAGGGCGGGCTGGGCACTATTTTAGGCTTGGGTCAGGCCGGGCTTGAAATTGAGGACCGTTGTCTAATGGTTAATGGCCCGATCCAATCTTCAAGTACATGGCCCTTGTACAAAAGGAATGAATGATTTAAAGAAGACCATAAGCGGTTCTAATTCAAGGTACATGCGTTTAAAGAATCTCTTCAATCAGGGTTATGTTTCAATGCGTCTAAACGATGGGCCTTTCTGTGGATAAATGGAAAACCCTTTTTAAAAAATGGTAGATTGGACTATTTTATACCTTTTGGATCATTTCACTAATTTTGTAACAAGACAAGCTTGGTAGGGCAAGGCCAAGGCTAAGGCCTCTTTAGGACTAGGGCCGAGCCAGGGCGAATCCAAGGCCAGACCCTAGCCTGGCCCACTGCCTCCCCTGTATTTGACTATTCGCCCTCTTCTAATGCAAGACCCGCTCAAAACCGGTGACCTAAGTTTTACCTTTCCCACCAAACTCTCAGCCTCATTCCATGCAAATGCAACCACGTAAGATCCAAATAACACATTGGTCCTTTCCCTCCCTCCACAGAAACCGAACACCCTAAAAACAAACTCCCATCCGTTAAACAACTACACCCTAAAAAACCCTATAAATACCCATCCAACCCCACCTTTCCTCCTCAGGTCTGCAAACGAGTTCGAGAAATCACAGCTATTCAAATTCTTCCGGCAGCTTTCAGTGATCTTTCTCACACTCCCACTCTCCATCATGGACATGAGAAAGATCTCCTGCGCCATAATCGTTGCTGCTGCCACGGCGACGGCAGTCTTTGCTGCCGAGGAGAGCTTGGCCCCGGCGCCTGGGCCTGCCATGCACAGTGGGTCCACCGCGGTCGCACCAGCCCTCGGGCTGGTCGGGGCCTCGATCGTGTCCTTCTTTGCCTTTTACTTGCAGTAGGCCTCACAAGAAAAGGAAATAAAGAAGACCCACAGGCGAGGAATGAGAAGAGAGATGAATGGTGGTTGGATTTGTCTTCTTATATTTCCTTTTTTTCTTTTGTTACATTGGTTTGTATCATTCACCGTCGGATCAGATTCATATCCGTTTGTTTTGTGATGAACGTGGATACAATAAAAAAGCCTTATTCTATAAATTTAGTGTGTTTTGTTAATAAGGAAATCACCTACAACCACTTGCATGGAAACTTCACATGTATCTTGGATACCGTAACGGTCACTTCTGTAGGGCATGCATTCAAGTCGTTCATAAGGTGGGACGCACCATGAATAACATAACCAGGCTGGCATGGATCTGGGGTGCATTTGAAGTCCACATACAATTTGTGGTAGACGATATCATTCTATAATTTTCTTTCTTCCTTGCCAGGAATCATCTTCCCACCGTACATGGGCTTTCATTTTTGGTTAGTGGGGTCATGTTTCGTAAGACGCGCACCACGAATATGATGCTTTTTTTTTTTTTTTTTCTTCAGTTGAATGTGGACCATTGTTATATTTTTATTATAAGCATCTATTCATAGGTTGCAAATCAAAAGGTTAATTAACACTGCCCCACTTATAAGAATTTTGGGCCATAACGAATCCAATGTGAGAAAATGAAAAACCATTGGCCTGGAATCTCTGGATTATTAAGCCATGCAACTCAATTGTCAGAATTTAAAACCCTTGTATACGGCTTGTTTGGAACAATCATAGTCCTGTAGGCATTAAAATATGGCTATTTTTTCATAATTAATTTTGCGTTTGTCACTTTAATATGCCATATGAACAATGCTGTTATCAAAATAGAGTTATTTTAGCGCTTCTCTACTCTCATGTTAAATTTCCGTTGACAATTGGATTCTAAGGCAGAATCCAGCTACTTTGATATAAATATGCTTG
The DNA here is from genome assembly GCF_029962835.1 of Magnolia sinica. Lineage (NCBI taxonomy): Eukaryota > Viridiplantae > Streptophyta > Magnoliopsida > Magnoliales > Magnoliaceae > Magnolia > Magnolia sinica. The sequence goes on along the minus strand of NC_080585.1, from coordinate 4,394,130 downwards.
AATACATTCCAACATTTTACAATCAGATGCATCCAAATTCCAGCTCTTGGATTTGAGCCCTTTTCCATGACACGAACCGTCTATGTAATAGGGCTCCAGTGTGATGAGAGATGCCCAAAAAAGCTCATAAATTGAATATTTCAACTCGTTAATTGCACAAAGATTACAGTGATCAAAGGGCTGAAATGATACAATTGATAACTTTTATTTATTGATTCTCCACCGTACAAGTGTATTTGAGCAGACCTCGTTTTGATATGGTCCGTTTTTAGCGGGCCTCATGTGCTCATGTGAGGGGACTAACATGAATGAGATTCAGACTGTCCATCATGTGGGCTGCCTGTCTTTAACCCTGGAGTCCGAAAATCAGGCTCATCCAAAACTCAGGTGGCCACACCGTGGAGAAAAGTTGGGATGCTTGCCTGCTATTAGTTGTATTTGAGGCCCAACGTGGTGTTTATATGTGCCATCTAATATGTTAATTTGATGCTTTCTAGCAGGACAAGGAACACTCAAAAAATCAAAGCATGCCAAAACTAAAGTGAGTCTCACCACATGAATTTAGAAGGGGCGCTTGATTTACACTGTTCCATCTGGTTTGGCCCACATGAGTTTTGGATCGGTCTGATTTTTTGGATCAAGAACAAACATGCGGCCTCTCATCTGATGAATGGTGTGGATCTAACGTACATAAATCATGGCTCCCACATCAGTGACACTCCCCCTACGTACCCTTACTCTCATCAAATTGGGTCACATACCAATGATGATGGACCTGATGGGCCACTTTTTACATGGGCCATGCTCCAAATTTATTTGCACCAGCCAAATTATTAAAATAATCAATGGGCTACTTTTGTGATCGTAGTCACCATACATATAGCTTATGATAATCGTCCAAAATCAGTGGACGGTACAACGTCCAAGTACTGTTGCTGCATTTTCATGCTTCATTACATCTAGAGATGGCCCATTTAAAGGTAATGTCACTCTTTATGAAAAACTGGCAATATCAGGCAACTTGTGTAACAGCCAAACGTTACTCATTACCTTGCCGCACAGAACCAGACCTTGCTCAGGAAAATGAAAAAAAAGTGGAAGTATAGGATATAGGATCTTGATTCTTAGTACATTACACTCGGTGAATTTTGAAAGAGAATTTTAGGATGTGCCAAAATCGGCCGGTTTGGATCCTTGATTTTGTTATCCTACCATGTGAATCCACCGTTCATTTATTGGTCCCATCACCATCTAATCAATGCCTTAAAAATTTAAACCGAGGGCCTCGCCCGGATGAACCGTGCCCGTGTGAGGGAGTTTTTGTTGTGTATCATGAATGATGGTGCACACTTAATGAACAGCTCATACCTTGTACAAAGGTGAACCACACCATAGAAAACAATGGGCAAAAAACATCCAAATTCATATGGTGGCCCACATAATGGTTGGATCGACCTGATCAATTGGGTGACTCTTCTGGACGGGTCTAAGGCTCAAGAATTGTAGAATAAATTCATTCTACAAATGCTGTGGATGATCCGTCCTCCTAAAAATAAAAATAGAATCAAATCAAGAAGAATTATAAAAACAAAAACTTCCATGTGGCCCACCATGATGTCCCTAGATCCATCAAATTGATTCAACTCATGTTAGGACACAAACCCAAAAATCAAGCTGATCCACCCATCAAATAAAACATCACATGCATGAATTTGGATGTTTATGGGTGGATGCCCATTATTTTCTATGATGGACCATCTAATGATTAAACAATCCTGATTTTAGGGCCATCAAGTAATAATTAGTGGTGGAATTCACTTAATGCAGGCGTTAGAAGGCATGTACACAACATAACGGGCTCCATGGGATATGTTGTTTATTTATTTATTATTTTTTTAAAAATAAAATTTATTGAAAGAAAGGAAAAATATATCGTATCAGCCCATATACAAAAGAAAAGAATATATATATATACATACACACACACGGAAACGCTCACCCGTGAACCAGTGCTTACGTACTACGTATGAACTTTTTTGAGAACCCATCATACGTGATGTGGATCCAAAATCTGAACCGTTCATGTGAAGCAGCACCTCCTGAAACCCCCTAGGCCCAAGTTTTACTTTGATCTAAAACTTTGATGGGCCATGAAAAATGAAAACAGTTTCCTCTCCTCCCTTGATTTGCATTTCTCTTTTCTATGGCCCACCAGAATATTAGATCGGGGTGAAAATTTGTCACATGGGGTTTTATGGGATTCTACATCACATGGACCGTTCAGATTAGACATAAATGGCACGTGTACAAAGGTGCACACGTGCGTAGGTTCGCAGGGGAGCATGACTGATATATATATAGTTTTAAGGGATTAAATAAGTGATTCTTTACGCATTGGCTTCGGTGCTACTCATGTATTAGATTCATGACCGTTTATCAGGGGCCACATTGAACAATCCTGCACTTAAAAATGAGACGTGTCCATCCATCAAGTGGGCCACATACGAAGGAGAAAAAACGGGTAGCTAGAGAAAAAAAGAAAAAAAAAAAAGAAAAGTAAAAAGAATGGTGGGGTGTTGTATGGTGTGGTGGAGATGGATCCCACGGTTGCACATGTCTCAATAAAAATCAGTTGGTGTGTTTCCACATTTCTTAAAGGGCTCCCTTTCGGTAAAGGAACAAAAATTGACAGTCTACGTTCAATGTGAACAAGTGGCCCACTCGGTGGGTGGACAGGTGTGATTGTTGGGCTGATCAAATAGAAGAAACTCCACATAAGAGATGCAAAAAAAATAAAAAATAAAAATAAAAATAAAAGGTACAATACACATACGAGCTTTCTCTATATTTGAAACCTCTCACAATTATTATTACTTTGACATAATTCTATGCATCGTATTTAATGTGCAAGTAACTTCTAAGTTCCTGAGTATCGTCCATTACACCTGACAGAGTATCAAAGTTTTTCTTGATTTTTAATGGATGGATCTTTTGCTCTGCGTTAAAGCCATGAATAACGTCCACCATTGGGCTAAACGACGGTGTGCATTTCCAACATTTCTTAAATATCCTCCATACACGTGTGTCACACATGCACATCAATTCAGACTGTCTATTTCGTGGGCTGCACGGATGATGCATCATATTTAGACAATCGTTCTCATCTAGTGATCCTAACCGTCCAATTGGGGACCATCAAATGGACAGGTTCCAAATTCAACGGTCAATATCATATGGTTAAGATAGTCTCCCCCGGATTAAGTGCGTTTTTGAACTATTCTCTAGAACCCACTCGTTCTCTCCTAGTAACATATGGATTTTTTCCCTCCACAAAAACCCAAACCACCTAGAAACAAACTCTCAACCGTTTTACAACAACCCTCCAAAAAAACCCTATAAATGCCTTTCCAACCCCACCTTCCTTCCTCAGGTTTGCTGAAGAAGAAGAAGAAGAAGGGAAAAAAGGACTGAGAAATCACAGCCGTTCAAATTCTTCAGGCAGCTTTTTGGTGATCTTTCTCTCACTTTCACTCTCCATCATGGACATGAGAAAGATCTCCTGCGCTATCATCATCGCTGCTGCCTCAGCGAGCGCAGTCCTTGCTGCCGAGGAGAGCTTGGCCCCAGCACCTGGGCCCGCCATGCACAGTGGGTCTGTTGCTGTCGCACCCGCCCTCGGGCTGGTCGGGGCCTCCATCCTATCCTTCTTCGCCCTTTACTTGCAGTAGGCCTCACGAGAAAAAGAAGAAATTAAGAAGATTCTCAAGGGAGAATAAGAAGAGAAAGGCATGTTGGTTGGATTTTTCTTTTTGTTTGTTTCTTCTTTTTTCTGTTACATTGATCTGGATCATGGACTGTCCGACCAGATTTGTATCTGTTCATTTTTGTGAAGAACGGGAATGCAATAAAAGCAGCGTTGTTCTAGAAATTTAGTGTGTTTGTAGTGATGAGACAAGATCACCTACAACCTCCTGCATGGGAACTTCACATGTAACTCGGAAATGTACGTAACGTCTGTGGGGCATCCAAGCCGTTCAGAAGGTGGGACCAACATCATGAATATCTTGTTAATTAAATAAATTTGAAGCTAATTTTGATGGACTAAATAATAAAGGAAATAACTTAAAAAATAAGAATACAGTTGCATAACAAGTAAACCAATTGCAAAAGAAAAAAATAGCATTAAAGAATAAAAATAGAATTCCTAATGAAGAAAGAATCTTAAATTGAAAGAGCTGTAACTAGAGATCGCAATGGATCAAATTAATCTGGTGCACACGCAATCTAAACCCCTCAAATAACGTTAAAATATTCAATCTTTCAAAAACTACATTTGCTTTTCTGAAAATACTCTGAAAAAAATAGTTGTTTTTCCCCCTTCATTTAAGCTTCAAAATTTCAAATTCGAGAGCCAACAGTTGGAAGACTTGGTCCAATCACAACATGTGGCACACGTGCAATATATAAATCAATGCAAATCTAAACTCATAGTTCTCTTTAGTTGATTTGCTTTACAAACCTAAGGGACAATAATATCTTATAAAGGTTTTTTTTTTTTCCACACTCTCATCAGATGTGGGACAAAAGAAAAAAAGCAAAGATGAGAGACCAATTTTTTATTTTAAAAATTCTCAATTTTTACCAACATATCATGTAGCAAAGAAACTAGCTGGCATGGAGCTAGGGTGCCTTATAAGTCCATATACAATTCGTAGCAGGTGATCATTCTATAATTATATTGACCAACCAATCCTATTATAATTATTGACCTGCCAATTCTATTGATGTAGTTCACAATGGATCGGACCCGTTGCTCAAAAGCTCAAAAGCTTTTGAGAAAGCTGTTGGGATGAATTCAAAGTTGCGTTGGGATACCACCACCACTACGGAATGGGAATATGACAGCTATTTCCATTGGACTTTTCTGAGACCTGCCTCGGCGATACATAAAAAATATGGAGGAAAACTCTCCTCTTGTGAGAAACCCTCTCTCCCTTCCTCCTCTCTTACTAGCACAAGGAAAAAAATAAAAATAAATCCTTTTAAGCTCTAATATTAAAAAATGTCATCTCTTTATCTGTACAATTTTTTTTGTGAAGAAAGGTGGGAGCATACCACCTGAATTTTATTGAAATGAACAAATTGTATAATAATTCGGGCGGGTCCCAGCAAAAAGAATCCAGACCACACCTATCATATACTACAGGGATATACAACTAGTCACAACCTAGGAACCAGTCTATAGACACAACAGCCTAATAGAAGCAGCAACTAGAAAGGGGCGAATGCCAGAGCAGAAGCACTAGGCACCAGAATCAAGTCTACTTAGCACAAAACCCTGCAACGTTCCGCAAGAGGTGAAGAAAAAGTTCCGCAGAGACATTTCAAAAGATAGTTACTATTCTGCAACCAACCCAGCTCAGATTGCAAACCTCCATACAGACGCAACTAATCTGAACCCAAAACAGCTCAGAATCCAGTTCCTCGACACAAGCAGATGCCCTTCATCGTTCATTGAAGAATTGACTGATCATGATCTGGGGCATCATGGTGCCGTACAATATTAATGGAGAAGAGATATATTATACGAAAGTGGGAAAAAACCTGAAAGTTATCATTGATCAGAAGGAGATGATATTAAAAGTTCCAAAAAATAAAACAACAAAAAATAAACGAAGCAAAAAAAGAAAAATTCCAAAAGAGATATCCTTAACTATATACTTTTAAATAGTCATCCAATTCTAAAAATTATACAGATGCAAAGGATTATTCGCTTCTGTAGACATTCACGTAAACAAAGAGAAAAAAAACTCCTCAGCAGCAGAAAACAATATGAAGAGACCAAGCAGCAAACCAACAAGCGGACGATCGATTACGAGTTCGTTTCCTGGATCATTAGGTCCCACTCTTTCTTCATTGCCATCTTCAGAACCATTGTCACAAATTACAGTTGGCTCTATGGGTGCAGCTACACATGTCCAGCTATCCATTGTCGCGGTAGTAGTTGATGCACGAACATCTCGAGTTCCATCTGTTTCGTCTGCAACTCTACCGATGGCGCTGGTCTGAATAATATAGTAAATAATGCATAATCTCCTTTAATAATATGATTGTAAGGTATGTAAATCAATCATGGAAATTTGAATTATTATAACCTACGAATAGTTGTAAAAGTTTCATCCAACCTTGTGTTGATTCCATGTAAGCATAGCATCTTCATAAACCGTGAATGACTTATGTTTGCATCCACTGAATCCATAAACTTAAGCTTTGCACTCTTCCCACGTCTTGTATATGCCGGGCGTTCTTCCCTCGAATACTGGTAAAACCTCCTCTTCATTTTCTCTGCAATTGGTAAACATACAGTTTCTCAGCCCAAATATTGAGTGATGACATACCAAGGAATATTGACATATTAATTATGCTGCCTGTGTGAAAGTATCTGTATATTACATCACCAAGGTCAGAAGTTTAAATCTATTAAAATAGATTCAAGTAGCTCTAATTCAGTTATTTGAAGTCAATATAACCTATCTAGAAAAATTCATGTAAGAGTGTATCAATAATGCTGGGAATCAGAAGGGTAATATCAACATTAACCTGTTGGATATAATCCAAATCTGTGAAGGTTATCTATATATAGAAAATGAAATCTGGGAAGAAAAACTTTCTGACTAGCAGAACTGTATCAGTAAAAGTATCTGACGGTTATCAGAAATCCTGGGAATCATAAACAGTATTCTAACATCAAACTGCCAGACTTTATCTAAACCAACTATTAGTAGTAGTAGACAACTAAACCAATTATACAAATCTGAAGATTATCAGTCTAAATTTTTCTCAAAATTAGAAATTCAGTGCCATCCTGTGAAGATTATCTGTCAGCCAGTCCCAATAATAAAACTATATAATTTAAATATAGAAGCATATATGAATGATGAATGCCATCCTGTCAGGATGCTCCAGGCCAGAAGTGTAGAATACAGAATGTGAAACCTGCATCATTATAAGCTATCATTGTATTGGTTCAATGACCTTCATGAAAACTACAACATTCTCATATATACAATACATTCTTAATATGCAGGTCAAGAAATTGTTGGAAGAAATGCTGATCCAACAGTAAATTAAACATTTACAGTATGTATCTTAAATCCTCCAACCGAGCTAAGTAGGGCCCGAGTAAAACAGTAATCACAACCATTCAGCAAAAAACGTTGTCTAAAACACCATTGTCAACAAATATATTTAATCCTCATCCCAAATTCACTCTTGGCCACTCCGTGGAAGGATAACTTTTTCTATCCATTCCTTTCTTCTCTCGTGTGCCATTTTCATAAAATATCCTGCACTGACCAAATCAGACTGTATTACCCTCGCCGCCCGAATCTTATCCGCATTACTCAGACCTTTCACGTCCTCAAGTATCCCCAGCAACTGCTGCACACGCGTTATGCTTTTGCCTTGTGCCATAGTTATGGTCAGGGTCTTTATAGCCTCTGCCATCTCCCCCATCCTGTCCCCAATTTACTCGCTTGACTTACCCTTCCTACGATGGCTGATGTCACTCTCATCTGTGTGACTATGGCGAGATCCTGACGTTTCCTCCATTGGACTTTTGTTATATTTCTTGGCCCTATTTATGGATCCAACGCCTGTGCATGTACGGGGAGTAGGCCTCTAATCATCCTTATCATCGGATGAGAGTCGTACAGTATTAGAGGCCTCCTCATCAGAGCCGCCATCGGAATTCATTTCGGATTGGCTGCGCCGCTTCCCAGAAATAGGTGAAGAGTAAGCCATACTCGTAAATGATCCATGAGCACAGTCATTGTCGAAAATGAAGGCCAAGTCATCCAGTCTATCGATGTGCTTTCCTCGCACACATTCCTCATATAGGTGAGACTGTACACACAAAGAGAACATATTAGAAATCATACACTGAAAACCAAGAATTTTTGGAATAACTGAAAAAATTATTATATCCTACCACAATATGGCCAGCCCATACATCATCAGTAGTGATGACCATCTTTTCGTTAGAGTCCTATCCAAAACCTAATGCACTGAGCAGGTCCTCGATAGAAATATATAACTTCTTCAAGGTCCGCAACCGATTAGATATGTGACAGTTTTCAAGTAATATGCCACATGAATCATGGATTTCTTTGATGGTTGCCTTGTAGGCCCCGGCTTTGAACCCAATATCACTCTTAAGGCCGAGGTTGACTTGTTCAACCAGGGCATCCACCAAAGAATTGTCCATATTATCGGACCATTGAACTCTACTTATTTTACTAGTAGAGGCTTACCTACACCTCGGGATAGATATACTCCTAGGTGAGGGCCCTTTCCTTAAGGGTGTAGCGGTTTTTCGTGGAGTTTGAAGAGGTTGTGTTAGTGATCTTGGACCAAGGGGTAGATGACCACCCCTTCTTGTAGGTGACGAGTCCACATTTCTATTCCTCGGATCCTTTGTGGAACTTAGAAAATTCATTTCACCTACAAGCAAAACATATTAATAGCAATATGACAGGAGCATGCAGTTGATCCACAAAAGTATTGATTCATAACGAAATATGAAAAGATTATATAAGCTATCATATTACAAAATCCACAATAAAAGTAAATATGTATTGAAATATTCCTGCTATAAACATAGTAGATGAGTACGTAACCAATGAAAACTAAATACGTTGTCTGGTGCGTGGAAGACTGTCATTCCACATTCTCTTAGCTATCTCATCTCTCTTCCTCGTCCACTCTTCCCGACAGCGGTCCGTTGCCCGAGATAAAGCTCGTCCTTCCTCCATTGTAGATATATCTATAGAGGATGGTGCAACCTTCTCTGTACTGTCTCCACTGTCCTCTACTACCTCAATCAGTCCGTCATCACCACTAACACGAATGAAATTATGAAGGACACAATAAACTATAACAATTTTTACTTATGTTTTAAACATGAACTGAGGAGGAGTACGTATAATAGTAAAACGGCCCTTTAAAAGCTCAAAAGACCGCTTTATGACATTTCGCAACTGGGCGTAGCGATAATGGAAAAGTTCTTTTTTATTGGCGGGCTTCCTTCCTGTACGGAACTCATTCAAATGATATCGCACACCTAGATAGGGGGCCATAAAACCGGGCGTATGTGCATATCCAGCATCAATGACATAATATTTTCTTACACATTACATGCCAATATTTCAGTTATGTTTCATACATAAACTCCTAGAATGTAAATTAACACCCCTTATATATGATTACCGTGAGGAATAAGAAAACAGTCAGGGCAACGGGTTAATGCATTTTGCAGGACACATGCATCGGATGCAGAGGCAACGCAACCAACAAGCACACACACAAATTTCATATCAAAGGTACATGCAGCAAGAACATTTTGAGATAGATATTCCTATTTTTGAAAGTTGAGCTCATTTCTCTTGGCAAATAAGCCGGTATATGGGTGCCATCTAGGGCCCTAAGGTAGTCCTACAATCAAACATGTGCCACATGATCAGTTTAATCTTTTTACGAATTAAAATTCTCACCAATGACATCTAATACTTGTATAATATTATCTGAAAGTATGCACTCCATAAAGAATTGTCGGATATTTCTTTGGGTGTGTGTAATAATTCAGGAAACTTCATATATTCTGGGTATAAACCGAGAATTACATCCAACACCCTAATAAAGTGTTTGCTTACGGTCTTACCAGATATTGTAAATCGATGACCAATCACACGATTACGTACATTGTATCCAACTGTATGTAAGAACATTACAACCTGTTCTTCCATACTACACCTCTTAGTATCGGATAGGAGTTTCCGATCTCTCAACAATGAACACAATTTGAAGAAATTGTCCCTACCCATTCTCAGCTGTGCAAGACAATTAACATTGCTTTTTCTTATTATGCCATTGACAAATCTATCCCTCTCAATGTGACAATACTAATACTCTGTCTTAATACAGTAACAACGACAATATTCTGCAGCACCCATTACACATGCAGAGGCTGCAATGGCTATTAATGCAGCAGATACTTCACTCTCAGTCCATTCACTAGCAGATGACCTTTCATCGTTATTTTCGACACTATCGGAAGCCATAAGACTATTAGAGATGAAATTAATCTGAATGAGAATTACAATGAATTCTTAAAATTTATATTTAATATATGAAAATGATGTGTGACAGGCACTACAGATAAAATTAAACTGTTTGTCATGCATTTGTTTTTATGCAAACCATCTCAATATTAATATACAGTTTCTGTTTCAATTAATATACAGTTACACATCTAATCATGAAGATTCATTTTTAGGTATACTTGCCACAATCTCTGTTTGCAGAGCCTGATGCATTAGTATTTATTCACAGATAATTAAGCTATCATGTGACCATCCCAATACAGATTTGACAGCAAACATGAATATATGTTTACAATAAAATAAGCAAAGACAAATATCTATTTACAGTTATTTACTTTACACATTAATATTCATGTATGGTAATTTAAGCATACATGAATATTTGCTTACAGTTAGTTATCCAAATCAGAATTCAGAACTGTTCAGGGTCTCCAACAGGTATCACCCTGATTACAGCATATACAAGCATGGATATATCATCCTCACAGTTCGTACAGACATCATATCAATATCTGTTTACAGCCTGTAAGTCACTCACAGGCAAATCTACCAAAAACCTGCAGGGGGATGGGGGTGAGAAGTCACTTCCCTATAACTCACTTACAGGCATCCAAACAGGCCCATGTAAGTGACTTTTACCTGTAAATGACTTACCTGTAAGTGACAATCACCTGTAAATGACTTACAGGTATCCAAACAGGCCCTTAATGATTATGATATACATATTAATATTATGATTGAGGTAGCTGTTAATGAACATTATACATTCTGATAAAAATAGTATTTCAAAATCAGTAATGACATACCTGTTATCTGACAAAGAGATTGTAGAGAGTTAAAAATTTTGCACTGAGGGCTGTAAGACTTTTAATGTCTGCGTCGGCGCATTATTTGTTGTAGGAGTTAGGGTTCGATTCAGTGATAAAAAGATTTGATTAAGGAGATGACAGTTTAAAACTAAGCTCTCATAGCACGCATGCCTTGATTTAGAAATGTAGAAAACGGTGAATGGAAAAAACATATTCTCAGAGGACCAATGATTCAAATTAGAGTCCCTACCGAACTTCTAAATATGCATATAACAATGTTATTAGTGAATATCTTCCAATGATAATCCTAATAGTTAGCGAGGAATATGTTGCTACAAATGGAAAACATGTTATCAAGAGAGATTCATCTTCAAATGGCCATTATAACTCCATAATATGCAGTAACAATTAGTGTAGATGTTCGAAAAAGCGATTTTGAAAGATTATACCTCAGACAGATTAACCGAAAGTAATAGAGCCTTAGGAGAACCGAAAAATTTTCAAATAGAGAAAGTTTTTAAGAGATGACACAATTCAGGGTTTTTATAAATAGAAACATTCAAAATATCAAAATATCTGTAACCCACTGACATCATCACACCCTACCTGGTTGCAAGAATATATGCACCCGTCTTTTCCACAATCCCAAGTAGGATTCTCTTATGCTGAGATTTCTCTCATTTTCTCCCCATCGACAGCATGGGCGTAGCTGGACAGGGAATAGGGGTTTGACAGGTAGGAGTGTATATGCCAGACCATATACACGCCATCCTCCTTCAGAAATTTCACACTCGAAGAGGGCGATACAAAAGGTCTGCTTGGATACGGTCATGGTTACAGGCCAGATGTATCGCAGTATCATTCAGAGGAATGAAATTCATACCTGTAGGGTCGCCCTTTCGCCGGACGATATGGGGTGCTCCGGCACGATTTGGAACCAGCAACGAAGAAGAAGGTTATCCTGTACGGTGGAAGTTGAAATCAGCCTTTGGAGGAGAAGGAACTGTATGGAACGACGACATGCAACACATATTAACGCTTAAAGAAGTCGCTAGTGTAGACATCTCTTCTTCTTCCTTGCGAGATAACTCCATTCAGTCATCGCAAATGTCTCTTGAGAAGTGAATACAGTGCATTGATTCAGGAGTAATGACGGCAACAGTGCCGCCTGACAATACTATACCGTTGTTTCGATTTTTTAAAAACAATATGTATTGCGCACATGGGATACGACGCTTGTACACTCTAAACCAAACGTTGTAAACGTTACATCAAACCTTATAATACGATATAATCCGGCCTTATACGCGAATCCAAATAGGCCCTAACAAGGCACACATGTTCTACTAATTCAAACAAATGGATTTGAGTGCCCATGTAGGGTATTGATGTATGATGTGCCACAGATGCATTATTGGCATGGTTGGACTAAAAGATGCTAAAAAAAAAGTGTAAGTAATCCGTTAGAACCGGAAATATTCCTACATAGGGCATGATGTAATTTGGTATAAGTCACGTTCGGTTCAAAGAAATTCATTACATATATGGAAAAATTGTTATTCGAAGTTTTGATTATCATCACAAAATACACAACCTATTAATCTTTATGTAATGATGATTCTAGGGTCAATCGACATGCATAGCAAGTCGCGCACTTCCATTTCATACGAAAACTCACGCTTCCGATTCAAAATTGTAAGATTTTAGAAAAAAATTATTATTTTTTGTAATTTCTATTTTGTCATATCTCCTTATTTTTAGAGTTTTATGATTTCATTTCTTTTAAAAATTGCTTGTAATCATGCTAGAAATCCTGAGGTAAGATTTATGTATACTTTCTATTTTTAGCAAATTAAGCTTTAAATGAGGTTTACTATTTTGGGTAACTTTTAAATTAGGGTTAGAAGTTTATAAATTTGGGTAATTTTTGAATTAGGATTTTAAGTCAATTTTTAAAGACAAATGCCATCTACAACTTTGTTAAATAAACAAGATGTACAAATATATACTTCGGGCAAGCTCCACAAAAAAAACTACAAGGCCTCACCTAGCATATCACCCACACATTCCTTACACCTAACCTAAAAGAATTAGCCTAGAACATACACCTGCAACCCTCATAAGAAGATGAATAATCCGGAGCCCCCACCATGATAACCTCCGCCATGGAGGTCACCAATAGATTTCACCTTCCTAATGACACCTACCCTGATGTTATCCAGGGTAATAAGACCTCTAATAGAGCTCGGGGTCTAGGCAGCAAAAGTATCGCCTATTAGGCCAATTGTCACTCCCCAACCTCGCTAGAGCATTTGCCACCATATTACCTTTCCTAAGGGGTGTGAGAAACCCTGTAGTTGATGGAACTCCCTTAAGTGTTGGATAAAACCTAAATGATGCCACATATTCCAAGGAGTATTAGCTCAGGGGTTGGATATTGCCTCTGCAATGATATAAGAGACAGTTTCCACTGTGATATTTAATAAAGCCAAATCACTACATATCTCCAAGCCATCTAGAAAGGCTTGGGTCACCACCACCATGTTGGACATCCGATCATATGAGTCATATATACAAGTGATGTAATAAAAAAGTTTTATATTATTATTCAATAAAATATTCAAAATTTCTCTCCTATTTTCTTATGCACTCAAGAACTTTCATTATGTCAAGTGTGTGTGTGTTATTAGACTGTATAATATGGGAGCTGTGGATCGGGTGAAATGCGGCCCATTTTGAGGGTTGTAACATGTCTGTTTCAGGCATCATCTTCAAGGTTCTCCGATGGCTGTGTGAGATCAGCTCCCTGATCCAAGCTCCAGATAGCAACTCCATGGCAGAGAACATGATCATTTAGATTATTAGACTTCCTCCCCCTTCCATATCATCCCCGCCTCCAGGCCCACTATTGTTAGATGGGCGAAACCCCCGGATCTTTGGTTGAAGCTTAACACTGATGGTTCCTCAAGAGGAAACCCAGGTGAGAGTGGTGGAGGAGGAGTTTGCCGGGACAATCTTGGCTGGCTCGTTTTTGCTTTTCACAGATATTACGGAACTTCTTCCAACACTTGTGCGGAAGCTAGGGCCATTCTGGATGGCCTCAATATTTGCTCTAACCTGGGCCTTGTGAATATCATTCTTGAAACCGAATCTAAAGTCATTGCGAATGAGTTGAGGGACTCAGGTTCGTCCAACCTTTAGAACATCTGGAACATTTTGGGGAAGATTAGAGTTAAGGCCAGGAGCCTCAATCTGGAGGTTAGGCACACCTTTAGAGAGGGGAATGCAGTAGCCGATGCGCTAGCGAGGTTGGCTAGCGAGCTAGGGTTGCCCAAACAGAATTTTCTTTCTTCGGTCTCAGCTTTCGAGGTCAGTCAGAGGAGCTTTAGTTTTAGATAATGCAGGGTTGGGAGCTCTCAGACGCCAGTGATGGAAGCGGTGTTTTCTTTTATGTATAGCCTTTTTCTTGTGGAGTTTTAGCTTTTCTTGTAGGTTAGCCTTTAACCTCTTGTCCAGATTAGATTGTGGTATATGATAGATGCGGCTGCCTCTCTTTTTGTTGGGCCCACTTGAAGTTTGTAAATTTTCTGATCTATGAAATATATTACATTTCCTGAAAAAGAAAAGAAAAGAAAAGTGTGTGTGTTAGAGAAAGTTGCAGATGTGATGGCTTTTTTCAATTGATCGTGTACCATTTATATGTAAGCCATATATTGAAAGGTTAACACTGTCCTATTAATGATCATTTTGAGCCATTATGCATAGTAGAAAATTAGTACAAATACATTGTTTGGATTACCTGCGGCCATGTGCTATAAGCATTAAAATTTGGCTATTTGGTTCATTGTGTTTGGTACTTTAATATGCTAGGTGCATAGCATATAGTTATCAAAGTAGTGCTTTTTTACCACCACTTTCCTCCTATGTTAATTACCTACTATTAAATAGTTGGATACCCAGGTGGAATCTGGCTATACCAAAAGAGGTTTACTACAAGAGAACCACATGAATGATGCTAAAATATGATGGACTCTAGTGATTGGATCATAGCATTTTTTTAATGATATAAGCTGTTTATTCAGTGGGCGCGTCTTTAGATGAGATATATCCAAAAGAATGCTTGCATTGAATGTTTCAACCTAGTGATTGTACAAAAGTTATATTGATGTGTGGTTCAATATCAAAGGCAGAGTAAAATTATCGAAGTGAGAGCTTTTGTTTGTTAGCTTTCCACCATACATGCCGCTCCACGTATGAGCAATTTGGATCACTAGAAAACTGACCCAAAATTCTAGAGTCTCCCCATCTCATTATTTCGACACCCTCACTTTGACGGGGTTCATTTTAAACAGGCCTCGTGTAGCCATGTGAAGGAAGTAACATGCATGAGATCCGGACTGTCCGTCATATGTGCTGCCTCACATTACCACTAGAGCCAAAAAATCAGGCTCATCCAAACCTTGATGGACCGCACCGTAGGGAACAATAGGAATGCATATACCTGTCAGTAGGACTACGTGGGCTCCCAACTTGCGGTAAAGGAAAAAGGGATAAATTAATAAATAAATTTGACAATTTACATTGAGTGCAAATAAGGGCCCACTCCGTGGATGGACAGGCCTGATGCTTGGGCTGATCAAAGGGAAGTGAAGCAGATTGGCTGGTGTACTGCGTACCAGCAATATGGCTGGTGGGTTGATGTCACCAAGTTGGGTGGGTCCCATCACGAGGTTCGTGTTATATTCCAACTGTCCTTTCATTTGGCAGCTCTTCCTAATGATTGAGCAGAAAAATAAGACAGATCCAAAGATCAAGTGGACCACACTGCAAAAAGCTATGTGGGATTCAATGTCTACCATTGAAACCCTTTTGGGGATCACATAAGTTTTGGATCTGTATGATATTTGTTTTTCCTCTTCATGCAAGTCCGTGTGACATTATGAACAGATTGGATGAAAAATAAATGCTATGGTGGGCCCTACGAATATTTTAATGGTGATAATCATTATCCCACTGCTATTTCTGGTGTGGTCTACTTAAGATTTGGATATAAATCATTTTTGGTATGAAGCTCTAAAATGATCTCACAAAATGGATAAACGGTGTGGATATAATAAATACATCATTCTGGGCCCTTGTAACTTTAACCTCAACGCTCGACCTCGCACATGTACCCATACTAGCCATATTGCTAGAGCCAATCCGCTTCCCAAGGAACTCCACGTCAGAGGTCCAAAAGAAAAAGGATTGGATGGTACAATGCTCACGGGAGCTTACTTTTATAATTGAAGTCTCTCTCACCTATAATTTGAACAAGTTTACTGCATATCATCCACCACACCGTCCTCTGTACAAGTGTCATACATGTAAATTAATCTAACTGTAATTCATGAGCTGCACGGAGGATACATCATATCTAGAAAATCATTCTCATCTCGTGACCATAACCATTCAGTTGGAGACCATCAAATGGACAGGTTCAGATTGAACGGTCAATATCAGATGGTCAGGATAGTCCACTGAGTGCGTCTTTGAACTATTCTCCAGGACCCATGAAAAACCCCATTCATTGCCGCAGCAACAATGGATTGTTCCCATCCACAAAAAACCAAACCCTATAAACAAACTCTCAACCGTTTTACAACAATCCCTCTAAAAAATCCTATAAATGCCCTTCCAATCCCACCTTCCCTCCTCAGGTTTGCTGAAGAAGAAGAAGAAGAAGGAAAAAGGACTGAGTAATCACAACCGTTCAAATTCTTCCGGCAGCTTTTGGGTGATCTTTCTCTCACTCCCACTCTCCATCATGGATATGAGAAAGATCTCCTGCGCCATCATCATCGCTGCTACCTCAGCGAGTGCAGTCCTTGCTGCCGAGGAGGGCTTGGGCCCAGCGCCTGGGCCCGCCATGCACAGTGGGTCTGCTGCGGTCACACCTGCCCTCGGGCTGGTGGGGGCCTCGATCTTGTCCTTTTTCGCCTTTTACTTGCAGTAGGCCTCACGGGAAAAAGAAGAAAGAAGACTCTCAAGGGAGATAAGAAGAGAAAGGAATGCTGGTTGGATTTTTCTTTCTTTCTTTCTTTCTTTTTGGTTACATTGGTCAGCATCATCGACTGTTGGATCAGATTTGTATCCGTTCGTTTTTGTGAAGAAAGAAAATGCAATAAAGAAGCATTTTTCTATACAACTTATGTGTTTTGATAATGAGGCTACATCTTGCATGGGAACTTCACATGTAACCCGGACAATGTACCAGTAACGTTTGTAGGGCAATCAAGCCATTCATACCATGAATATCATGTGGCAAAGAAACCAGGCTGGCATGGAGCTAAGGTACCTTGCAAGTCCACATGCAATTTAGGTGATCATTCTATAATTATTGACCAGCCAATTAATCCTGCTATAATGTAGCTCACAACGAATCAGACCCGTTGCTCGAATGCTCCAAACCTTTCGAGAAACCGGTTGGGATGAATTTAGAGTCGTCATTGGGATACCACTACCACCATGGAATGGGAACATGGCAGCTATTTCCAGTGGACATTCCTAAGACCCGCCTTGCCAATACATAAGAAGAAAACCTTGGAGAAAACAATGTCCGTCTGATCTGTGTTTGAAAGGTCGGGAACCCATTTTCGCTATTTCTTGGAATTGTGTCACTAGGAGGTGATAAGAGGATCGGTGGGATGCAAATGGACGGTCCGGGTCGTACCGTAGATGCACGGTGGTGGCCCACAAGAATCCAACCGCGGCTCTATTGCACGCCAGGGGAAACAGAGTTTCCTGTTTCGAAGAAGAGACTCGGTCAAACCGAGTTTGACCGGTTTGAGCGGTCCGGTGTGGCGCGGGAGTGCACCGCACAGTGCACTCTCACCTTATATGTGGGGTCCAATTTAACGTATATGAGAAATCTACGCCGTCCATCCGTTTTATCTCCACATTTAAGGTGTTGAGACGAAAAATGAATCACATCCATCTATCAGGCGGGCCTCAAACTAGGGATATGGGGGCCTGTTTGTCCCTTGGGCCACTTACATAGGGATCCAATGGATAAAATTTGACTTGTACGGTTAATTTATGGTCTTCAGATCATATACGAAATTTTGAGCTGAATGGATGGTGAGAACCCTGTGATCTTGCGTTCTGGACGTCTTTCAGGCCACTTGAGGTTCAGTTTCTTGATTTTCTTAGATCTCTGGCATGTAAATTCATTGATCTTGGTCCCCTGGGGTCTATCCCTTGCCTTGGTGAATTCTGAGTATTAAATACTTGTTTTTAATACCCTGTTTCAATCTAGGCTCATAAATGCACCTTGCATCATAAACACAATCAAAATAGGTCATTAAACAGCATCATGTTCATAAAATCAGGTAATAACTGGGGTCTAGTATGCAATATTTGACCCTCAACACAACCCTCAACCAGCATCTTGCTAGTCCCGAGCAAAGTATGCGAAAAATAAGTTGAGACTTACAGGACGATTTTTGTAAACTTGAGTGATTTATGAAAAACAATCCAGATCCTAGAATTCTAAGATTCATGAATGTTGGGCATTACTATCTCCTGGACTCGAGCGCACGGTAAATTCCATAGTCAAGTTCAAAGTATTAATCCATTAATTAGAAAAAATGCTAAACATTGAGTTCCATGGGTGTATAGTGTAGTCTCGACTTACCATCGTTAAGAGATCCAATTGTCAATTTTCATGATAACATTGATGATCCAAAGAGCATTCAGGACAACCAAAACCTAAACCAGAACTTGCCTTATAGTTGTTCTCTTCATTCTTTCAACTTTTGATTTTTCTATTGAGGGGGAGGGGAATCGAATCCACACCTATAGGGAGCAAACCTATGGTGAAGATCGATCGTACACCTAACCCTTTCCTGATTACAACTTTTTTTTTTCTTTCTATATTTTTCTTATTGAACATGATGGACAAATTTTCTAGGTTAGTTCCTTCCATGCTTAATGATTACCAAGTTACAATTCAATATCGAACTAAAACCTTAATGTGTAAGCGAGATGTGTCTTGTGAACTTATAACTCAATCAATGTTTAAAACTTTTAATCATGGATTAACAATTTGAACTTAACTGTGAAAGCTAACAAATAACTGAATCCATGAGTCATAAATTACCAACATCACTTATCCTTGTAATTCTAAATCCAAGATGACTGTCAAAATCACTTTGAATTCACAAGAAATTCTAGAAAAAATTTTGAAAAAATTTCACAAATTTCTGCTCAAGACCAAGAAAACACTGATTAGGAAACCTAATCTCCCACCCCAACCTAAAATCTACATTGTCATCAATGTAAAAAATATGTGAGCATACAATGCACATGGGACAACGAAAGTAAATAAAACATGATGGAAAGATAGTACCTGAATGAAGGAATCGAGAGAGATTTTTCCATAGAGATCTCATCTTGAGAGCGGGTCAGTATGAGAGTGAAACACGAAAGTCAACTATCCTAAAACAACGTATCAAGCAAACTAAGCTAACGGCATAAAACCGTCTATCTTAGAACAACATAAAGCAAACTATCCTAGTCCTATGAAAGCGATAAATCTACTTATACTTCCATCAGACTAGGAGATCAATTCTGGTAAACAGGATCAGTTAGAGGCATAGACATGTCTTCTGAATCAAATTTCTCGACAAATGATTTTAATCGATGTCTATTTACTTTAAACTCCTTGCCATTGTTGGGATCTCTTATCTCGACGACCCCATGAGGATAAGTGGTGACAACAATGTAAGGGTCGGTCCAACGAGATTGAAGCTTACCCGAAAAGAGATGTAGTCGAGAGTTATATAAAAGGACTTTCTGACCTTGCGTGAATGATTTTCACAGAATATGTTGATCACGAAACGCCTTCATCCTGTCCCTATAAATTCTCAAGTTCTCTTATGCGTTATTCCGAATTTCTTCAAGTTCATTCAATTGAAGTTTGCGTAGCGAGCCAGCGTTGTCCAGATTGAAATTCAAATTTTTGATTGCCCAGTACGCTTTATGTTCCAACTCCACAGGCAAGTGACAAGCCTTCCCATAGACAAGTCTAAAGGGAGACGTTCCAATAGGGGTTTTAAAAGCAGTATGGTACGCCCATAAGGCATCGGTCAATCGGGTTGACCAATCCTTACGATCAGGGTTAACCGTTTTCTCCAGGATATGTTTGATCTCTCTATTGAAAATTTCAGCTTGTCCACTTGTCTGTGGATGGTATGGGATGCTCACTTTATGAGAGATACCGTATTTCTTCATTAATCTCTCGAATGGTCTATTACAAAAGTGTGAGCCCACATCACTAATGATGGCTTGAGGCGTTCCGAACCGAGAAAGGATGTTCTCTTTTAAGAATTTAATGACTGTGTGATGGTCATTATTGCGGCACGGAATCGCTTCGACCCATTTAGTGACATAGTCTACCACGAGCAAAATATACAAATTTCCAAAGGATTGGGGGAATGGTCCCATGAAATCAATGCCCCAGCAATCAAATGCTTCTATGATAAGGATGTGATTCAAAGGCATCATATTTCGACGAGACAATACTCTCAATTTTTAACAATACTCATAAGCCTTGCAAAACTTATGAGTGTCCCTGAACATAGTAGGCTAATAAAAGCCACACTGCAGAATCTTGGCCGTGGTCTTTTTAGCAGAAAAGTGACCACCACAGGTTTGTGAGTGACAAAAGGAGATGATACTCTGATGCTCATCGTCTGACACACATCTCCTTAGGTTTTGGTCTGGATAATATTTAAACAAATATGGATCGTCCTAGAAAAAGTTGCGCACCTTGGTAAAGAATTTCTTCTTATCTTGTACAGTCCAATGTGTCGGTATGTAACCTGTGGCAAGATACTTAGTAATATCAGCGAATCAAGGTGAATGGGAGACTCTGAACAGTTGTTCATCAGGGAACATGTCATTGATATGGGTCGCCTCAAGGGAATCAGAGGTATTAAGGCGAGAAAGGTGATCGGCCACTACGTTCTCTACTTCCTTTTTATCTTTAATTTCTAAATCAAATTCTTAGAGTAGAAGGATCCATCTTATTAGGTGAGATTTAAAATCATTCTTAGAAAGAAGATACCTGAGTGCCGCATGATCTGTGTAGATAATGATCTTGAATTCGATCGGGTAAGACTTAAATTTGTCCAAGGCGAATACTACGGCTAAGAGTTCCTTTTCCGTAGTAGAGTAGTTCACTTGGGCAGGATTTAAAGTCATACTCGCGTAATAAATGACGTAAGGCCTCTTATCTTTTCTTTGACCTAGAACCGCTCCAAGAGCATAATCAGAAGCGTCGCACATAAGCTCAAAAGGAAGGCTCCAATCGGGTGGTTGCATGATAGGTGCAGTGGTTAACATGCCCTTAAACTTGGTAAAAGCTTCCTGACATTGCTCAGTCCACTCGTATGGTGCATCTTTTTAAAGTAGATTATATAAAAGATGAGAGAGGAGACTAAAGTCCTTTATGAATCATCTGTAAAACCCTGCGTGTCCTAAGAAAGATCGCATGTCTCTGATGTTCTTGGGTGGAGGTAGGTTAGAGATAAGATTAATTTTTACCTTATCTACCTCGATTCCCTTGTACGAGATGATATGCCCAAGGACAATTCCCTTTTGAACCATGAAATGACACTTCTCCCAATTAAGTACTAGATTCTTTTCTTCACATCTTTTCAGCATACATTTAAGACTCTTCAAGCACTCGTTGAAAGATGAACCGAAAACAGAGAAATCGTCCATGAAGACCTCTAGATATTTTCCCATCATGTCAGAAAAGATACTCATCATACATCACTGAAAGGTGGCATGGGCATTACATAACCCAAATGACATTCTTTTGTAGGCAAAGGTGTCGTAGGGACATGTAAATGTGGTCTTTTCTTGGTCCTCAGGGGCGATTTTAATCTGATTGTATCCCGAATACCCGTCAAGAAAACAATAATAGGAATGACCAGCTAGCCTTTCTAAGATTTGATAAATGAAGGGCAAAAGAAAGTGGTCCTTCCTCGTGAAGGTATTCAGCTTCCTGTAGTCAATGCACATTCTCCAACCAGTAGTAATTCTGGTTGGTACGAGTTCATTATTGGCATTGACTACGATGGTGATTCCAGACTTCTTAGGAACCACCTGAGTTGGACTTACCCATTGACTATCAGATATAGGGTATATGATACCTACATCCAATAGTTTCAGAACCTCGACCTTAACCACTTCTTTCATATTAGGATTGAGTCTACGTTGTGATTGCCATGAGGTTTTCACATTATCCTCAAGATATATGCAGTGAGTACAAATCGAGGGGTCGATTCCCTTGAGGTCCGCTATCATCCATCTCAAGGCTCCCTTATGCTTAATGAGAGTAGCTATGAGCATACTCTCCTGTTCTTCCTCCAGGTGGGCAGAGATCACCACCGGGTATGTCTCATCTTAACCTAAATAGACATATTTCAAATCAGAGGGCAAAGGTTTTAGGTTAAGCTTCGGTGGCTTGAGGTTAGACGGTAGAGACACTACATCGGTTTGGGGCAATTCTTCAAATTGTGACCTCCATTGGTTAACTTCAAGTACCGGCGCAGTATTAAGCAAGGCACACGTCTCCCTAATCATGTCATTATCCGAGTCATGGGAGTGGGCCAGGCACGTCACTAGAGGGTCAGAGGATAAGGTCAAAGGCGTTCTATCTTCCACGAAAGAATCAATCAGGTTAATGTCGTGGAAATCGTCATCATCCTCAGAATTTCTGCCGTTATTGAAAAAGATATTTGACTCTAATGTCATATTCCCAAAAGACATGCTCATAACTCCATTTCTGTAATTGATAATTGCGTTTAAAGTTGTAAAGAATGGGCGACCAAGAATGATGAGAATCTTTTTTTTAAAAAAAAAAAATTAAAAAAACCTCTTTGCTTTACTTCATATAAAAAAGGGTTGATTACAAAGCTGTACTTCGGGATGCCCAAGGGTCTCAAAAGTGACATTGGGCAGTCTATCCTGAGGAAAAAAAACCAACTATACATGAACACCCCTTCTTATGGCACCGATGCCAAAAGAGTCTAAAGTTACCCTACCTCTAACCCCCTGGGGAAGATCCTGTAAGGACGTGTAAAAACAACTGATTTGAGACCTACCCCCCTCCTTGGCCAGGCCATCGGCCGGGCCGTTGGCCTCTCTGAAAATATGAGACAGCTGAAAAGATTTGAGGCTAAGGATGTTATGGATGTGGCCAATCCAGTACTGCCATTTCCAACCTCCATTATAAGACCCATTAACAAGCTCCACCACCAGCTTGGAATCCGATTCGATCATCACTTGCCGAAGACCGAGATGGGCACAACAAGTAAGGCCCTCGAGAAGAGCCGAAAATTCTGGGAAATTATTGGTTCCATCCCCGTAACCATTTGAAAATGCAAAAAATCATGCTGCCGTCCGATCTTCTACAAATGCCGCCACCACCAGATGGACCTGGGTTACCCCGGGCCGCCCCATCAGCGTTAAGTTTAACCCAGGGGTTAACTGGTCTACCCCATGTAACGATAGAGGGCCGCAAGTTAGGGGGGCGAGATTCTAGAATGCCAAGGCAATTTAGAAGGAGCCTATTGGGCCATGATTTGGGAATGGATTGAGGCTTACCTTTGAAAGCCCAACTAAGCCACTACTTGATCCGAGCAAGGACTACCCCAATCACACTTTGAAAATCATCAAATCTCGTGCAATTTCTAGCTTTCCATATTTCTCACAAAAGAAAAATTGGTATTAGTCCCATGATCTAAAAGGTGGACTCCCGCTGATTAAGGCCGCCCCACCACTGGCTCAACCTGGCGAGAATGGGCTAATCTGAAGTGCCCAAAAAATCCAATAGGCCCTGAAAGTGGTTCCAGATGGAGATAATAAGCTGGCTAGAAGAGAAAACATTGTCCAACGACTCCAGGGAGGGGCGTTTACCAGTGAAAGCACAACAAATGTAAGCAGAGGCAAGGTTAACCCCCTTCTGTTGCACACGAGAGTCGACCGGGACAGCTCCTGCCAAAAGGCGCCAAATAAAAACTGAAATTTTTGGGGGAACCTGCTGATGCCAAACCCACCTGGACCAACGCCTGATTTCTGTTCTATTCCTGACCATCTCCCAAGCAGATTTGATAGAGAATTTGCCCGAGGAGGTGAAGGGCCAAATGCACTGGTCATCAGAGTCCGAGGTACAAAAGCGTCCCTGGAAAATGTGGTGGATGACCTCTTGAGGGAGGAGACTGAAGAATGAAGAAGGAGGCAAGGGGCCCTGAGGACCGATGACATCTCTCACCCTTTGATCAGAGAGGGCCATCGGGACAACCAAAGAAGCCGAATTGCGAAGCGGGCCAAGGCTGGTCCAGTCATCATCCCAGAGCATACAATCTCCTCTACCCACCAGCCAACGCACTTTGGCTTTGAGGAGCAGGAGATAGGAGTGGATCTTCTTAAAAATTAAAGATGCTACAGCAAGACGCCTGCCGATATCCTGTTGGAAGTTACTGGACAGCAGGTCTCCATACTTGGCATGCATGAAAGACGACCAAAGGCTGGTTCTGGGACCGAAGACAATGTTCCAGGCCATCTTGAGTCTCAACACAGCCATCATGTTGCTAGCCTCCTAATGCCCATCCTGCCTTTCTCCGAGGGAGCTGCAATAACCTTCCATTTCGTCCAATGCAATTTCTCCTTACTGTCGAACCATCCCCAAAAGAAATTGGCGAAGCATTTTTCCATCTCGGCCAAGGATTGAGCAGGGATAATCGTTGCTGCCATCGTATGCACTGGGATACTACCCAACACATGTTTAATCAAAGTAACCCGGCTTGCTTGTGAAAGGATCCTGACATTCCACCCATTAACACGCGACGCCAACTTATCAATCAACGGTTTGAAGGCAGCCTTAGTAACCCGGCCACTGATAATTGGCACCCCTAAATAAGCAGCACCCAGGCTCGCTTTCTTCATTTTTTTTGAAGGTGGTATCTGGGTTTTTCTTCTTCTTATTCTTTTTTCAAAACAATGTCCGCAAATGGGTACTAAAAATGTCTCTTCCCAAGGCTTTCACAAGTATTGTTCAAATATGGCAGCAACCGCTGAAGGCAGGAAGGAGATCAAGTGAAACATTCTGCGACAAATATCCTTGTTCTGCATCTTCCTCTCATCTCATTCCAAGTATGAGTCAACAATCTTTAACGTTTCAGCCCGAACAGATTCGCATTCTTTTATGGCGTCAGATATCAAATGAATGATCTTTGTCGCAGCTTGCGCCTTTGGAACTGCACGGTTTATTTTCGCGTTACGATCAAAATCTTTTATGGCTCCTCTTCTTTTAACTAGTTCACTCATTTCTCTGTCTGCCTCAAATTCTGGAGATATGAATCTCGTAATCTCATATCTAACAAATTTGTAGCCCCAGAAACCAACGGTTTCATTGACTTTAGTGATTGCAATTTTGTTAAGTGTAGTACTCTTCATTACTGCCTCATCGAAGGTACACTCGAGTACATTCTGACAAACCAGAGCATATAACATGTCGGCCAATACATCGACTGATTTATTGGTGACATTGGCATAAGAAGCCAAGTAGGGATCTATCATCTTAACACTACAGACCGCGTCAAATGAAACTCTTACGTAATCCTTTGTAATTGCAGTTTGATTAGGAAATGACATCAAATATTCACCAACACAATGAATAAATGATATATTATCGATTATCGGAATGAGAAAATAAAAGCCAGGAGGCAGAACTTTATGATATTTCCCCATTCTCTCTAGTATGAATACCATAAACTCAGGAACTTTAACTATGCTGTAGTTTATCAGCGGACTGATCTGCTTGATTAAGCTTGGGTGGATCGATGAGGATGAGAACGAATGCCGTAATGCTAGGAGATGGGGGAGAATCGTCGTCATTTCAGGGGTAGTCAGACTCTTTAAAAGATTTTTTTTATTTGAGAGGTAGAACCGCCCACTTTCTTCATATGCAGCTGAAGTTCAATGGACCGGACTCGCCCGTTCAGCAATTTGGACGAGCAGAAAAACATGCGCTTAGGGAGACTTATTATCTGGGCAGAAACGGACCGATATTCGGCCATGAATAAGTTGATTGCTGAGAGAGAAGAGGATGTAGCGTTGGCGAAGATCAATGTATCGTCGGCGTAGAGCAAGTCCATTTTCGGGCGTCTGAGTGCTTCCATTATTAACGGGTTCAATATCCAGGATGATGAAATCTATAGGGTAGTAGAATCTGTCAACCTGAACTAACACATCCTCAATTATCCCTCTTGGTATATGAATAGAACGATCAGCAAGTTATAATGTGGTTAAGGTGGTTTTCAATTCACCCAACCCAATCTGTTTACATACCGAGTAGGGAATCAGATTGACGTTCGCTCCTAAGTCAAGAAGTGCATGCACAATGCGGTAGTTACCGATCATATATGATATGGTTGGGCTACAGGATCCTTGTATTTTTGTGGCACGTCTTGCTTTAGGATGACACTCACTTTCTCAGTCAAGAAGATCTTCTTTTGAATACTCTGCCGTCTTTTGGTTGTGCATAGGTCTTTCAGAAATTTGACATATGAAGGTATTTTTTTCACGGCATCAAGTAGAGGAATGTTAACTTTTACTTCTTTCAACACTTCTAGAATATCCTGAGAGTTAGAGAGAAGTTTTTTGGAGCAACTAACTTCTCTACAAGTTCTGGTTCTAATTTTTGTGGGGCATCACTAGATCCATCATTATTGTCCTCTTTTGATTCTTGAGGCTTTTTGGGCCTAACCGGAAGGGTTTTATCAATAAACTTCCCACGCTGATCAGAAGCGCCCAAAATTTCATCAGTAAGGTCGCCCCACCACTGGCTCAACTTGGCGAGAATGGGCTGATCTGAAGCGCCCAAAAAATACACCAAGCCTTGGGAGTGGTTCCAGATGGAGACAACAAGCTGGCTAGAAGAGAAAACGTGGTCCAATGACTCCAAGGAGGGGCATTTACCAGCAAAAGCGCAACAAATGCAAGCAGAGGCAAGGTTAACGCCCTTCTCTTGCACACGAGAGTCGACCGGGATCGCTTCTGCCAAAAGGCACCAAATAAAAACTGAAAGTTTTGGGGAAACCTGCTGATGCCAAACTCACTTGGACCAACGCCTGATTTTTGTTCTATTCCTGATCACCTCCTAAGCGGATTTGACAAAGAATTCGCCCGAGGAGGTGAAGGGCCAAATGCACTGGTCATCAGAGTCCAAGGTGTAAAAGCCTCCCTGGAAAATGTGATGGATGACCTCCCGAGGGAGGAAACTGAAGAATGAAGGAGGCAAGGGGCCCTGAGGACCGATGACATCTCTCACCCTTTGATCAGAGAGGGTCATCGGGACAACTGAAGAAGCCGAATTGCGAAGCGGGCCAAGGCCGGACCAGTCATCATCCCAGAGCCTGCAATCTCCTCTACCCACCAGCCAACGCACCTTGGCTTTGAGGAGCGGGAGAAAGGAGTGGATCTTCTTACAAATTAGAGACGCCACAGTAAGACGCCTGCCGATATCCTGCTGGAAGTTACTGGACAGCAGGTCCCCATACTTGGCATGCATGAAAGACGACCAAAGGCTGGTTCTGGGACCGAAGACAATGTTCCATGCCATCTTGAGTCTCAACACAGCCATCATGTTGCTAAGCCTCCTAATGCCCATCCTGCCTTTCTCCGAGGGAGCTGCAATAACCTTCCATTTCGTCCAATGCAATTTCTTCTTACTGTCGAACCATCCCCAAAAGAAATTGGCGAAGCATTTTTCCATCTCGGCTAAGGATTGAGCAGGGATAATCGTTGCTGTCATCGTATGCATTGAGATACTACCCAACACTTGTTTAATCAAAGTAACCCGGCCTGCCTGGGAAATGATCCTATCATTCCACCCATTAACACACGACGCCAACTTATTAATCAACGGTTTGAAGGTAGCCTTAGTAACCCGACCACTGATAATGGACACCCCTAAATAAGCAACACCCGGGCCCGCTTTCTTCATTTTTTAAGGTGGTATCTGGATTTTTCTTCTTCTTATTCTTTTTTCAAAATAATGTCCCCAAATGGGTACCAAAAATATCTCTTCACAAGTTTTGCTCAAATATGGCAACAACTGCTAAAGGCAGGAAGGAGATCAAGTGAAACATTCTACGACAAATAGCCTTGTTCTATGTCTTCCTCTCATCTCGTTCCAAGTACGAGTCAGCGATCTTTAACGTTTCAGCCCGAACAGATTCGCATTCTTTTATGGCGTCAGATATCAAATGAATGATCTTTGTCGCAGCTTACGCCTTTGCAACTACACGCTTTATTTCTGCGTTATGATCAAAATCTTTTATGGCTCCTCTTCTTTTAGCTTGTTCACTCATTTCTCTGTCCGCCTCAAATTCTGGAGATATAAATCGCGTAATCTCATATCTAACAAATTGGTAGACCCAGAAACCAGCGGTTTCATTGACTTTAGTGATTGCATTTTTGTTGAGTGCGGTCCTCTTCATTACCGCCTCATCGAAGGTACACTCGAGTACATTCTGACAAACCAAAGTATATAACATGTCGGCCAACACATCGACCGATCTATTGGTGACATTGGCATAAGAAGCCAAGTAGGGATCTATCATCTTGACACTACAGACCGCGTCAAATGAAACTCTTACGTAATCCTTTATAATTGCAGTTTGATTAGGAAATGACATTAAATATTCACCAACACAATGAACAAATGATATATTGTCGATGATTGGAATGAGAAAATGAAAGCCAGGAGGCAGAATTTTATGGTATTTTTCCATTCTCTCTAGCATGAATACCCTACCCTTAGGAACTTTAACTATGCCGCTGTTCATCGGCGGATTGATCTGCTTGATTAAGATCGGGCGGATCGATAAGGACGAGAACGAACGCCGTAATGCTGGGAGATGGGAGAGAATCATCGCTATTTCAGGGGTAGTCAGACTTTTTAAAAGGGTTTTTTATTTGAGAGATAGAACCGCCCGCTTTCTTCATATGCAGCTGAAGTTCAATGGACTGGACCCGCCCGTTCGGCAGTTTGGACGAGCAGAAAATATGCTCTTAGGGGACTTATTATTTGGGTGGAAACGGACTGATATTCGGACAGGAATAAGTTGATTGCTGAGAGAGAAGAGGATGTAGTGTTGGCGAATATCAATGTATCGTCCGCGTAGAGCAAGTCCGTTTCCAAGCGTCTGAGTGCTTCCATTATTATTGGGTTCAGTATCCAGGATGATGAAATCTACAGGTAGTAGAATCTGTCAACCTGAACTAACACATCCTCAATTATCCCTCTTGGTATATGAACAGAACAATCAACGAGTTGTATTATGGTTAAGGTGGTTTTCAATTCACCCAACCCTAGCTGTTTGTATACCGAGTAGGGAATCAGATTGACACTCACTCCTAAGTCAAGAAGTGCGTGCCCAATGCGGTAGTTACCGATCATATATGATATGGTTGGGCTACCAGGATCGTGGCATGTCTTGCTTTAGGATGACACTCACTTTTTCAGTCAAGAAGATCTTCTTTTGAATACTCTGCCGTCTTTTAGTCATGCATAGGTCTTTCAGAAATTTGGCATATGAATGTATTTTTTTTCACGGCATCAAGTAGAGGAATGTTAACTTTTACTTCTTTTAACACTTCTAAAATATCCTGAGAGTTAGAGAGAGGTTTTGGTGCAACCAATCGTTGGAGAAATGGAGCAACTGGCTTCTCTAGAAGTTCCAGTTCTAATTTTTGTGGGGCATTACTAGATCCATCATTATTGTCCTCTTTTGATTCTTAAGGCTTTTTGGGCATAACCGGAAGGGTTTTATCAATAATCTTCCCACGTTGATCAGAAGCGCCCGAAAAATCGTCGGTAAGGCCACCCCACCACTGGCTCAACCTGGCAAGAATGGGCTAATCTGACATGCCCGAAAAATCCATCAGGCCCTGGAAGTAGCTCAAGATGGAGACAACAAGCTGGCTATAAGAAAAAACGTGATCCAACGACTCCAGGGAGGGGTGTTTACTAGCGAAAGCGCAGCAAACGCAAGCAGAGGTAAGGTTAACCCCCTTCTGTTGCACACGATAGTCGACCGGGATCGTTCTTGCCAAAAGGCACCAACTAAAAACTAAAATTTTTGGAGGAACCTGTTGATGCCAGACCCACCTGGACCAACGCCTGATTTCTGTTCTATTCTTGATCACCTCCTAAGTGAATTTGACAGAGAATTCGCCTAAGGAGGTGAAGGGCCAAATGCACTGGTCATCAGAGTCTGAGGTGGAAAAGCCTCCTTGGAAAATGTGGTGGATAACCTCCTGAGGGAGGAAACTGATGAATGAAGGAGGTAAGGGGCCCTAAGGACCGATGACATCTCTCACCCTTTGATCAGAGAGGGCCATCGGGACAACTGAAGAAGCAGAATTGCGAAGCGGGCCAAGGCCAGTCTAGTCATCATCCCAGAGCCTGCAATCTCCTCTCCCACCAGCCAACACACCTTGGCTTTAAGGAGCGGGAGAAAGGAGTGGATCTTCTTAAAAATTAGACACGCCACAGCAAGACGCTTGCCGATATCCTGCTGGAAGTTACTGGACAACAGGTCCCCATACTTGGCATGCATGAAAGATGACCAAAGGCTGGTTCTGGGACCGAAGACAATGTTCCAGGCCATCTTGAGTCTCAACGCAGCCATCATGTCGCTAAGCCTCCTGATGCCCATCCCGCCTTCCTTCGAGGGAGCTACAATAAGCTTCAATTTGGTCCAATGCAATTTCTTCTTAGTGTCGAACCATCCCCAAAAGAAATTGGCGAAGCATTTTTCCATCTCGGCCAAGGATTATGTAAGTGCTATAGTTTATATCCCTGTCTGTTGTCAAATTTGTGGTGCCAAAATCACTGTTATGTTATATATAACTTGCATAAGTGAAGCTCACTCAAGGATCAACATTCATAAACAAGCAAAGCTCACAAGACAAGACTCAAGCTGCAAGAAGAGTACAAGGCAGTTGGTAAAGAACTCAAGACCCTTTCAAGATTGAGCTACATGAAGATTTCAAGATTGATCTACATCAAGACTTCAAGGCTCATACTTCAAGGTCACTTGTTCCTAATGTTTCAATGTCCATACTTCATGATTGAGGTTTGACTGACCATAGGTTGACCTTAGAAGTAGGTCATTTCGGATACATAAACCGAATGTTTATTTTACATGTGATTGGTCTGTTCTTCGACTAGTCCTAGGCCTTCTTTGACTAGTCCTAGACTTACTTCGACCAGTCTAAGAAATTTCTCGATCTGTCATGAGTTTGTTACAAATTCCGGATGAAATCTGTTAGGCTTTGACTAGTCCAGGAATCTGTTCGACCAGTCGTAGGAACAGTGTCGACTGCATCTACGACCAGTCGAACATCTTCTACTCGAATTCCAGCGAAGCTTTTTAGGACCTACGACCAGTCGAAGGAGAGCTACGACCAGTCGTAGAACGGTCAGAGCATATCCCGCCGGATTTTTCAAATATCTGTTGTTGCTTCGACTAGTCGAAGAGCACTCTAGACCAGTCGAAGACCCGATCTTCTCACCTATAAATAGTGCACGAATCTCAGAAGAAATCATCAATTTAATTAATTCATTCAAGCCAATCTTCGTCGAACTTCTGAGAGATAATTCTGTGCTCCATCTAAGCTAAGTGTTCTTTTTTAATATTCTCTTTCCTTAGCTTTATTTAATTGATTTTGTTTCTGCTATTCCAATCTGATTTGATAAGAGGAATTGTTATTCCCTTTCTTTGGAATCAAAATCAATTAAGGCAAGCCCTATTAGGTTTAATTTAAAATCTATTAGAATTAGAACCATTGTAATTGAGTACTGGACATTGAACTTGGACATTCAATCATCTACTCTAATTTGGTTCTACCGGGCTGTTACAACGAAGGAGATATTCAGGTATTTTACATTTAATTGTAAATTTCTTTCTATTTTGGTTTCTTTCAAGATTTGCCAGAAAAATCTTGTTGTATTGGTTTTCTGAGGAGAGCCAGGAAAACTCAGAAGTGGGGTTTTTTTAATTGTGTAAGCCCACAGACAAAGACACAATTGTAAAGGTTTTGGGTGAACCTGGGAAAACCTATTTTTAGTGAACGCTAATATCCCCTGTGTGAGGATATTAGGAGTGGAGTAGCATTTTGTGTGGCTGTTGTATAACAGTTGGTGAACACACAGGCGAACCACTATAAACCCTTGTGTTGTGGTTGATTGATTCTTCTAATCTTTAATTAATTTTTGTGGGATGTATGTATGGTGGTGAATGTTGTAATTATTTAATTCAAGCTTTGTGAGAATGTTGTAATAGTTTAGAATTTATTTTCTGCTATTCCTTTATCAGCTTGATTTTCAATTTCATTTGAAAGTTGTTCCAGCAAGGTTGCCCTGTCATTTTTATGGTGTATGGCTGTCCCTAGAACAATACATTTTTAATTACAATTTATTCAGTTTGTATTTAATTCTGTATTCCTCTTCGATTTGAGATTTGATACAAAGATCTTTCTAGAAATAAGGTTGTCCTACCATAAACTTTGGTTTTTGGTGTAAGGTTGTCCTTAGAACAACGTTTGTATCAACCTCTCAAGATCTAAATTTTGAGGTTATTTTAATTTACTGCTTTGTGATTTACTTTGGCTATCATTTTCTTTTTATTTCCGCTGTTATAAGTTTTATTTGGCATTGTCCTATTCACTCCCCCTCTAGGACATATAGCTTGGCCATTTCAAGTGGTATCAGAGCATAATAGCTTTTTTTTTTGGATTTAATTCCTGAGCTAACGATTTAAGCTATTTAAGATGTCAAATTTTGATAGCCTTTCAGTCACTAGGCCTCCACCCTTTGATGGCTCCAACTATGCCTATTGGAAAGCCAGAATGAGGATCTTCCTCAAATCAATGGATGAAAATGTGTGGCAAGCCACAGTGACTGAATGGAATCCTCCTATCATGGAAGTTACTTGGGTTGATGGTTCAAAATCTATGAAAGTCACACCATATGACCAATGGACCACTCTTCAGAAAAGTGAGAGTAGTGCAAATGCTAAAGCACTAAATGCAATTACTTGTGCACTATCACCGGATGAGTTCAAAAGAATCATTTCCTGTGATACTGCAAAGCAAACTTGGGATATATTAGAAATGACACACGAGGGTACTACAATTGTCAAAAAATCTAAAGTCCAACTCCTCACAACCAGATTTGAAGAAATTCATATGGAGAAAAATGAAATGTTTATGGACTTTTACACTAAATTGAATGACATTGTAAACTCAATGTGGGGTCTTGGCGATAAAATTCCAGAAAGTAAAGTGTGTGCAAAAATACTACGCTCACTTCCTGAACGGTTCAATTCTAAAGTAACCGCGATCCAGGAACTTCGTGATACGGATAATATGAGGGTAGAAGAACTAGTTGGTTCTCTACAAACCTATGAGTTAAACTTTAAAGCTCCTAAAGGTAAATTTATCGCACTAAAATCTTCTAAATGTAATTCAGAAGAAAATTCTGATTCAGAAGATGATATGGCTCTTTTAGCTAAAAAATTTTATAAAATTTTCAAAAGCAAGAAAAGGGTTAATTTTCAAAAATCAAATGATAAAAAGAAGTTTAGACCCAAATCTAGAAAATCTTTGAAAGATAGTCAATGTTACAACTGTCAAGAATATGAGCACTTAGCAAATAGATGTCCTAAAAGGGACAAACCTAAGAAGAAGGGTATGTTAGCTACATGGGATGAATCATCTGATTCTGAAGGTACTTCTGAATCAGAAGATTCTGAAACTGAGTTGGGCAATGAGGTTAAAGCTCTTATGACTCTAGTCAAATTCACATTTTCAGATAATGACTCTACAAGTGAAGAAAATCTGAATAGTGAATGTGAAAATGAAGATGATCTTCAAGACGCTTACAATGCCCTATATAAGAAAAGTTGTAAAATTGCTGTCAAACTTAAACTTCAAAAAGAAAAGCTTTCTAAACTCAAAAATTGTTTTGATTCACTTGTCTTAGAAAAATCACAAATTTCAGATTGTTTTGAAAAATCAAAATGCGATTTGGAATTCAAAAACTCCCTAATTATTGATTTAAAATCTGAAATTGAGAAACTTAAAACTGAAGTATCTTCTCTTCTGAGTTTAAAGGACACATGGAAATATGCCCAAGGTGATCCAAAGTTAGAGAAACTTTTATCCGGATCAAGAAAATGTGGCGATGGATCCGGGTTGGGCTATGATAAAAATTTACCTCCTAAACAAAAGTATACTCCTCCTATGTTTGTTAAAGGAGAGTCCTCAAATTCAAAAGGGAAAAATACTTATCAAAATTTTTCTAGAAATTCAAAAACTTTTCAAAAACCTAGAAGCAGCCATGTCAACTTTAATCAGAAACGAAATCCACTAGCTGAAAAGATAGTTGATTTACTAAAGGAGCTCTTAAAATCTAACTCTATAGGTCATTCCTACAAGTATACACAAAAGAAGACCAACTATGTTCCTAAACCCAAAACAATTATGAAATGGGTTCCTAAAGTTACCTGCTTGGTTGCTCACACTACTTTCAAAGCTACAAGTCATTCAAAGTGGTACCTAGACAGTGGATGCTCCAGGAATATGACAGGTGACAAAGCTTTATTCACCGATCTGAAAGATATGACTGATGGTTCAGTCACATTTGGTGATGGTAGCAACTGCAAGATTATAGGCCAAGGTATGGTTCAACTTTTAATCTTCCGGTGTTTAAAAATGTTTTATACGTTGAAGGCTTAAAACATAACTTGCTTAGTATATCACAAATATGTAATAATAACCATAATGTTCGGTTTTCTAATCAAAGCTGTGAAATACTAAACAATAAGGGTTCTGTAATATTAACTGGACGTAGAACGTCTGAAAATTGCTATATTGTTAGTGAATCCAGCTCATCTAATCAAACATGTTACATGGTCCATACAGACGAGACTGATTTATGGCACAAACGTCTTGGACATGTACATTATCGAAATTTATATCGATTGAGCAAACGAGAACTTGTAAGAGGTTTACCCAAACTTCAAAAATTAGATAAAATATGTGGTGAGTGCCAGATAGGCAAACAAATAAGGAATTCACACAAAAAGGTGAATTCAAATACCACATCAAGACCACTCGAACTTCTCCACATGGATCTGATAGGACCTACCAGAACAGAAAGTCGTGGTGGTAAAAAGTATATCTTGGTAATAGTTGATGACTTTACCAGATTTACTTAGGTAGTCTTCTTAAGGGATAAATCTGAAACCCTTGAAGAAGTAAGAAAAGTTCTCAAAAGGATTCAAACTGAAAAATCTTCTCAAATCAGTAAAATTCGTAGTGATCATAGATCTGAATTTGAGAATAGCAATTTTGAGAAGTTCTGTACCGACTAAGGAATATTACATGAATTCTCTGCTCCCAAAACTCCACAACAAAATGGAATTGTAAAAAGAAAGAATAGGGTGCTTCAAGAAATGGCTAATGTCATGTTGAATAGCATGAAGCTCTCTAAAAATCTTTGGGCTGAAGCAGTCAACACAACTTGCTATATTATTAACCGAGTATACACTAGCAAAGATAATAATAAAATGGCTTACGAATTATGGTTCAATAAAAAGCCTACTGTTAAATACTTTCGAGTTTTTGGCAGCAAGTGCTATATTTTACGTGATCATAAAAATTTGAGAAAATTCAATACGAAGAGTGATGAAGGTATTTTTCTAGGATATTCTTTAAACAGTTGAGCTTATAGAGTTCTGAACAAAAGGACTGGTGTGATTCAAGAATCCATTAATGTTGTCATTGATGATCACTTAAACACACCAATTTCTAATTCAGATAATGATGAAGTACTAATCATTGATAAACCCGATACTTCATCGAATCAGACTGATTCTGAGTTGAGGACTGTTAAAGATCATCCAACCACACAAATTCTTGGAAACCCTCTCACCGGTGTTCGCACCCGTAGACAACTTGAGGATATATGTAATTATGTATGTTTTACATCCCAAATTGAACCATCTAACGTAAAAGAAGCTCTGGTTGATGAGAACTGGATTGTTGCGATGCAAGATGAACTCAACCAATTCGAAGAAATGATGTTTGGTATCTCGTACCAAGACCTAAAGATAAACACATCATTGGAACAAAATGAATTTTTAAAAATAAGTCTGACGAATGTGGAAATATAATTAGAAACAAGGCTAGACTGGTGGTACAAGGTTATACTCAAATTGAAGGGATTGATTTCAATGAAACCTTTGCACCAATAGCACGTCTTGAATCTATCAGACTATTTATATCCATTACATGTTTTAGAAAGATAAAGATCTATCAGATGGATGTAAAAAGTGCTTTTCTAAATGGCGATTTACATGAAGAAGTCTATGTTGAACAGCCAATGGGTTTTGAAGATTTCAAAAATACTGATCATGTATATCGGCTTAAAAAGGCACTTTATGGATTAAAACAAGCACCTAGGGCATGGTATGAGAAACTAACAAAATTTCTTTTAAGTCATAAATTTCAATTGGGATCTGTTGATAAATCTCTGTTTGTTAAGAAACATAATGATCATATCTTAATGGTGCAGATTTATGTTGATGATATCATTTATGGATCAACTTGTACTGACTTGACTACTGAGTTTACAGATTTGATGAAATCACAATTCGAAATGAGCATGGTTGGGGAATTGACTTATTTCCTTGGATTGCAAGTAAAGCAACAACCTGAAGGAATATTCATTTCTCAATCTAAGTATGCCTTGAATCTAATCAAGAGATTTGGATTTGAGAATGGCAAGAATATCGATACTCCTATGAGTACTACCCTGAAACTATTAAAAGACTCTAATGGTAAAAATGTTGACTCAAAACTTTATCGGAGTATGATTGGTAGTTTGTTATATTTAACTGCTAGTAGACCTGATATTTCTCTAAGTGTTGGTATTTGCGCAAGATATCAATCTGATCCAAAAGAATCTCACTTGATTGCTGTCAAGCGAATTATTAGATATGTCGCAAGCACTGTAAATCTTGGTCTCTGGTATCCTCATGAAACCAATGTTCAATTAGCTGGGTACTCGGATGCTGACTAGATGATAGAAAATCAACCAGTGGTGGTTGTTTTTTTATTGAAAATTGTCTAGTTTCCTGGTTTAGTAAGAAACAAAATTCTATATCACTTTCAACAGTTGAAGCTGAGTATATCGCAGCTGGTAATGCATGTACACAGCTTGTTTGGATGCAACGAATGCTAAGTGATTATGGAATTAAACAGGTTTCTATGTTATTACATTGTGATAATTCCAGTGCGATAAATATTTCAAAAAATCCTATTCAGCATTCTCGTACTAAGCACATTGACATTAGATTTCATTATATAAGGGAATTAGTAGAAGAAAAAGTTATATCTCTAGAATATATTCCTACTGAAGATCAACGAGCTGACATTTTCACAAAACCTCTCGATAAAAGCAGGTTCAAAAAGATGAAATTTGATCTTGGCATGTGCATTTTAAATTGATTATTTATGCCTACTTGTATCATAATGTATATATTTGCTAGATTGAATTCCAATTTTTGTTTAAATTGCAAGTAATTTGAATTTTTGGGGTTTCTTCGACCAGTCATGAGTATACACGACCAGTCGTCCTACGACCGGTCGTAGATACCCACGACCAGTCTTGGAACACGGGTTTCACTTCAAATTGGGAATTTTTCACTTTCTTCCTCATTTCTTCTTTCTTCTCCTTGGAGCCGAACTTCGATTTGTCGAACCCATCCTTCAAGTTCTTCAAGGTTAGTGTTCCAAATTCCATTTTTCTTGCAGATTTGTATCTAGATTGTTTCCTTTTTTCTCTTGAAGCTTTCTATTTTGAAAATCATTGAGATTTGGGGTTTGGATTGTGAAAAATCTGTTTTGATTAAACCCACTTCTCAATCCTTTGCAACTTTCTATTTTCTTGAAATCCTTGTTGCAAATGGCTTCTAGAGGTAGAAAAACTACTTCACGTGGTCCTTCTTCTTCCTCCAGATCGACCGCTATCTCTAAGCGTCATCTTCTTGTTCCTAATGATGATCCATCATATGTTAGGGACATTAGATCTCGTAATGTTATTGTTGAACATCCTGTTGATGTTAATCACATTGCACCTTTTGACATCCTTTCTATGCTTGAAGCTGTAGGTTGGGTTAGCTTATTACATTGGGGTGGGCCTGCATACCGGTCCATTACCCAATCCATGTTTACATGTATTAGTGCTTTCTCACAGGATAATTTAACTTTCCAAATATCTACTAGAGAAGGGCCTTTTGACGTTAATCGTCATTTAATTTTAGCCCTTATGGACATTCCTGTGAATGATGAGGGTATTCCAATTCATAACTTAACTGATAAACCCTCAATGTCTGAAAAACGCATGCTCACTAGAGACTTGTGCAACATGGATGTTCAATGGACTCAAAAAGGGAATGTGCTCCACGCAAGGTATTTGTTACCCAAATACAGAATTCTCCACAGAATCTTTGTGTCTAATCTATCCTCGTTCGGGTAATAAATCTGACTTGACTTCGTTTATGGTTCGTGTTATCCATACTATTTCCAATGGTACTCAGATTTGTTTGCCATCGTTAATCTGTCATTTCATTCTTCAGTTTTGACTCCATCCTGGTCATAGTGACATTCCTTTTGCCTATTTTATGACTGTATTGGCTACACATATGTTAGTCGATATGCCGGTTGATGAGGCACCTATCCATCATCTAATCTTCAACAATACTAATATCAATAAGATGAAGTTGGATCTGCTTCCTGAACAAGGTGGTGGTGGTGGTGGTGGTCCTGAAGAAGCTGGTGTTGACATTAATATGGATGACATTTTTGAGGAACTGGATTCTGACTCAGCTAATGATCCAGATTTTGTACCATCTGATGTTGATGCACGTCTGAGTGCATTAGAGGGTAAAGTTGAGAATATAAATGTAAAGTTGGAAAACATGTCTGTTGCTCATGATTTGCAATTCAAGTACATGCGCAAATATCTTAGGCACTTGAACAAAGGCATGCACCAACTTGATCCCTCTATTCCTGCTCCGTCATCAAGTTCTAGTTCTGAGTAGTTTTTATGAGACTTCTGGTCTGTAATAACTTTATAACTTAGCACTTGATTGACTTTGAGTTTGATACTATCTATGTTTTATGCTGGATTTTATTCTATGTGATGCTGAGTATCTCTATCACTCTTTTGCTATAATCTCTTATCTCCTCATGTTTACTCTCATGAATTCCTTTATTTAGTTCTCCTTTGTCATATTGTGACAAAAAGGGGGAGAATGGTTTGTTCTTAATGTGATTATGAGAGGAGTAACATTGGTTATGTTACTCAGGGGGAGTCAGGGGGAGTATATGTTTGATCTTGTTGAATGAAACTGGTTGAATGTTGAAACTGGTTGAATGTTGAAACTGGTTGATACTGAGAATGGTTTGTTCTTAATGTGATTATGAGAGGAGTAGCATTGGTTATGTTACTCAGGGGGAGTCAGGGGGAGTATATGTTTGATCTTGTTGAATGTTGAAACTGGTTGAATGTTGAATAATATTGAATATTGAATATTGATTTGCAGGTATTAACCAGTTATTTTACTTTTGTTTATCTTGGTTATGTGTTTTGTCACTAATTTGACAAAGGGGGAGATTGTAAGTGCTATAGTTTATATCCCTGTCTGTTGTCAAATTTGTGGTGCCAAAATCACTGTTATGTTATATATAACTTGCATAAGTGAAGCTCACTCAAGGATCAACATTCATAAACAAGTAAAGCTCACAAGACAAGACTCAAGCTGCAAGAAGAGTACAAGGCAGTTGGTAAAGAACTCAAGACCCTTTCAAGATTGAGCTACATGAAGATTTCAAGATTGATCTACGTCAAGACTTCAAGGCTCATACTTCAAGGTCACTTGTTCCTAATGTTTCAATGTCCATACTTCATGATTGAGGTTTGACTGACTATAGGTTGACCTTAGAAGTAGGTCATTTCGGATACATAAACCGAATGTTTATTTTACATGTGATTGGTCTGTTCTTCGACTAGTCCTAGGCTTTCTTCGACTAGTCCTAGACTTGCTTCGACCAGTCTAAGAAATTCCTCGATCTGTCGTGAGTTTGTTACAAATTCCGGATGAAATCTGTTAGGCTTCGACTAGTCCAGGAATCTGTTTGACCAGTCGTAGGAACAGTGTCGACTGCATCTACGACCAGTCGAACATCTTCGACTCGAATTCCAGCGAAGCTTTTTAGGACCTACGACCAGTCGAAGGAGAGCTACGACCAGTCGTAGGTGACCTACGACCAGTCGTAGGAGACCTTCGATCAGTCGTAGAACGATCAGAGCATATCCCGCCGAATTTTTCAAATATCTGTTGTTGCTTCGACTAGTCGAAGAGCACTCTAGACTAGTCGAAGACACGATCTTCTCACCTATAAATAGTGCACGAATCTCAGAAGAAATCATCGATTTAATTAATTCATTCAAGCCAATCTTCGTCGAACTTCTGAGAGATAATTCTGTGCTCCATCTAAGCTAAGTGTGCTTATTTAATATTCTCTTTCCTTAGCTTTATTTAATTGATTTTGTTTCTGCTATTCCAATCTGATTTGATAAGAGGAATTGTTATTCCCTTTCTTTGGAATCAAAATCAATTAAGGCACGCCCTATTAGGTTTAATTTAAAATCTATTAGAATTAGAACTATTGTAATTAAGTACTGGACATTGAACTTGGACATTCAATCATCTACTCTAATTTGGTTCTACCGGGCTGCTACAACGAAGGAGATATTCAGGTATTTTACATTTAATTGTAAATTTCTTTCTATTTTGGTTTCTTTCAAGATTTGCCAGAAAAATCTTGTTGTATTGGTTTTCTGAGGAGAGCCAGGAAAACTCAGAAGTTGGATTCTTTTAATTGTGTAAGCCCACAAACAAAGACACAATTGTAAAGGTTTTGGGTGAACCTGGGAAAACCTATTTTTAGTGAACGCTAATATCCCCTGTGTGAGGATATTAGGAGTGGAGTAGCATTTTGTGTGGCTGTTGTATAACAGTTGGTGAACACACAGGCGAATCACTATAAACCCTTGTGTTGTGGTTGATTGATTCTTCTAATCTTTAATTAATTTTTATGGGATGTATGTATGGTGGTGAATGTTGTAATTATTTAATTCAAGCTTTGTGAGAATGTTGTAATAGTTTAGAATTTATTTTCTGCTATTCCTTTATCAGCTTGATTTTCAATTTCATTTGAAAGTTGTTCCAGCAAGGTTGCCCTGCCATTTTTATGGTGTATGGCTGTCCCTAGAACAATACATTTTTAATTACAATTTATTCAGTTTGTATTTAATTCTGTATTCCTCTTCGATTTGAGATTTGATACAAAGATTTTTCTAGAAATAAGGTTGTCCTACCATAAACTCTGGTTTTTGGTATAAGGTTGTCCTTAGAACAATGTTTGTATCAACCTCTCAAGATCTGAATTTTGAGGTTATTTTAATTTACTGCTTTATGATTTACTTTGGCTATCATTTTCTTTTTATTTCCGTTGTTATAAGTTTTATTTGGCATTGTCCTATTCACCCCCCCTCTAGGACATATAGCTTGGCCTTTTCAGATTAAGCAGGGATAATCGTTGCTGCCATCATACGCACTGGGATACTACCCAACACATGTTTAATCAAAGTAACCCGGCCTGCCTGGGAAAGGATCCTGGCATTCCACCCATTAACACGCGATGCCAACTTGTCAGTCAACGGTTTGAAGGCAGCCTTAGTAACCCGACCACTGATAATTGGCACCCTTAAATAAGCAGCACCCGGGCCCACTTTCTTCATTCTTTTTGAAGTTAGTATCTGAGTTTTTCTTCTTTTTATACTTTTTTCAAAATAATGTCTGCAAATGGATACCAAAAATGTCTGTTCACAAGTATTGCTCAAATATGGCAGCAACTGCTGAAGGCAGGAAGGTAATTAAGTGAAACATTCTACGACAAATAGCCTTGTTTTGCGTCTTCCTCTCATCTCGATCCAATTACGAGTCATCGATCTTTAATGTTTCAGCCCAAACAGATTCGCATTCTTTTATGGCATAAGATATCAAATGAATGATCTTTACCGCAACTTGCACCTTTACAACTTCACGCTTTATTTCCGCGTTACGATTAACATCTTTTATGGCTCCTCTTCTTTTAGCTTGTTCACTCATTTCTCTATCTGCCTTAAATTCTGGAGATATGAATCGCATAATCTCATATTTAACAAATTTGTAGCCCCAGAAACCAGCGGTTTCATTGACTTTAGTGATTACACTTTTGTTGAGTGTGGTCCTCTTCATTACCACCTCATCGAAGGTACACTCGAGTACATTTTGATAAACCAGAGCATATACACATCGACCGATTTATTAGAGACATTGGCATAAGAAGCCAAGTAGGGATCTATCATCTTGACACTATAGACCGTGTCAAATGAAACTCTTACGTAATCCTTTGTAATTGCAGTTTGATTAGGAAATGACATCAAATATTCACCAACACAATGAATAAATGATATATTGTCGATGATCAGAATGAGAAAATGAAAGTCAGGAGACAGAACTTTATGGTATTTTCCCATTCTCTCTAGTATGAATACCTTACCCTTAGGAACTTTAACTATGCCGCAGTTCATCGGCGGACTGATCTGTTTAATTAAGTTTGGGCGGAACGATGAGGATGAGAACGAACGCCGTAATGCTGAGAGATGGGGGAGAATCACCGCCAATTCAGGGGTAATCAGACTTTTTAAAAGGGTTTTTTATTTGAGAGGTAGAACCGCCCGCTTTCTTCATATGCAATTGAAGTTCAATGGACCGGACCGCCTGTTCGACAGTTTGGACGAGTAGAAAAACATGCTCTTAGGGAGACTTATTATTTGGGCGGAAACGGACTGATATTCGGACAGGAATAAGTTGATTGATGAGAGAGAAGAGGATGTAGCGTTGGCGAATATCAATGTATCGTCTGCGTAGAGCAAGTCCATTTTCAGTCGTCTGAGTGCTTCCATTATTGACGGATTCAGTATCCAGGATGATGAAATTTACAGGGTAGTAGAATCTGTCAACTTGAACTAACACATCCTCAATTATCCCTCTTGGTATACGAACAGAACGATCAACGATTTGTAATGTGGTTAAGGTGGTTTTCAATTCACCCAACCCTAGCTGTTTGTATACCGAGTAGGGAATCAGATTGACGCTCGCTCCTAAGTCAAAAAGTGCATGCTCAATGCGGTAGTTACCGATCATACATGATATGGTTGGGCAACTAGGATCCTTATATTTCTATGGCACGTCTTACTTTAGGATGACACTCACTTTTTCAGTCAAGAAGATCTTCTTTTGAATACTCTGCTGTCTTTTGGTCATGCATAGGTCCTTCAGGAATTTGGCATATGAAGGTATTTTTTTTCATGGCATCAAGTAGAGGAATGTTAACTTTTACTTCTTTCAACACTTCTAGAATATCCTGATAGTTAGAGAGAGGTTTTGGTGCAACCAACTGTAAGAGAAATGGAGCAACTAACTTCTCTACAAGTTCTGGTTCTAATTTTTGTGGGGCATCACTAGATCCATCATTATTGTCCTCTTTTGATTCTTAAGGCTTTTCGGGCCTAACTGGAAGGGTTTTATCAATAATCTTCCCACGTTGACCAAAAGTGCCTGAAAAATCATCGGTAAGGTCGCCCCACCAATGGCTCAACCTGACGAGAATGGGCTGATCTGAAACGCCCGAAAAATCCAGCAAGCCCTGGAAGTGGTTCCAGATTGAGACACCAAGCTGGCTAGAAGAGAAAACGTGGTCCAACGACTCCAAGGAGGGGCGTTTACCAGCGAAAGTGTAGCAAACGCAAGCAGAGGCAAGGTTAACCCCCTTCTGTTGCACACGAGAGTCGATTGGGATCGCTCCTGCCAAAAGGTGCCAAATAAAAAATTGAAATTTTTAGGGGAACCTGCTAATGCCAAACCAACCAGGACCAATGCCTAATTTTTGTTCTATTCCTGATTACCTCCCAAGCGGATTTGACAAAGAATTCGCCTGAGGAGGTGAAGGGCCAAATGCACTGGTCATCAGAGTTCAAGGTGTAAAAGCCTCCCTAAAAAATGTGGTGGATGACCTCCTGAGGGAGGAAACTGAAGAATGAAGGAGGCAAGGGGCCCTGGGGATCAATGACATCTCTCACCCTTTGATCAGAGAGGGTCATCAAGACAATTGAAGAAGCCTAATTGCGAAGCTGGCCAAGGCCGGTCCAGTCATCATCCCAGAGCCTGTAATCTCCTCTACCCACCAGCTAACGCACCTTGGCTTTGAGGAGTGGGAGAAAGGAGTGGATCTTCTTACAAATTAGAGACGCCACAGCAAGACGCTTGCCGATATCCTGCTGGAATTTACTGGACAGCAGGTCCCCATACTTGGCATGCATGAAAGATGACCAAAAGTTGATTCTGGGGACTGAAGACAGTGTTGCAGGCCATCTTAAGTCTCAACGCAGCCATCATGTCGCTAAGCCTTCTAATGCCCATCTC
Organism: Magnolia sinica; assembly: GCF_029962835.1. Lineage (NCBI taxonomy): Eukaryota > Viridiplantae > Streptophyta > Magnoliopsida > Magnoliales > Magnoliaceae > Magnolia > Magnolia sinica. The sequence goes on along the minus strand of NC_080585.1, from coordinate 4,349,436 downwards.
GCCTTCCTCCGAGGGAGCTGCAATAACCTTCAATTTGGTCCAATGCAATTTCTTCTTACCGTCGAACCATCCCCAAAAGAAATTGGTGAAGCATGTTTCCATCTCGGCCAAGGATTGAGCAGGGATAATCGTTGCTGCCATCGTATGCACTGAGTTACTACCCAACACATTTTTAATCAAAGTAACCCGGCCTGCCTGGGAAAGGATCCTGACATTCTGCCCATTAACAAGCGACGCTAACTTGTCAATCAACAGTTTGAAGGCAGCCTTAGTAACCCGGCCACTGATTATTAGCACCCCTAAATAAGCAATACCCGGGCCTGCTTTTTTTTTGAAGGTGGTATCTGGGTTTTTCTTCTTCTTATTCTTTTTTCAAAACAATGTCCGCAAATGGGTACCAAAAATGTCTCTTCACAAGTATTGCTCAAATATGACAGCAACCGCTAAAGGCAGGAAGGAGATTAAGTGAAACATTCTATGACAAATAGCCTTGTTCTATGTCTTCCTTTCATCTCATTCCAAGTACGAGTCAACGATCTTTAACGTTTCAGCTCGAACAGGTTCGCATTCTTTTTTGGCATCAGATAGTAAATGAATGATCTTTGCCGCAGCTTGCGCTTTTGCAACTGTACGCTTTATTTCTGCGTTACGATCAAAATCTTTTATGGCTCCTCTTCTTTTAGCTTGTTCACTCATTTCTCTGTCTACCTCAAATTCTGGAGATATGAATCGCGTAATCTCATATCTAACAAATTTGTTGCCCCAAAAACCAGCGGTTTCATTGACTTTAGTGATTGCACTTTTGTTGAGTGTGGTCATCTTCATTACCGCCTCATCGAAGGTACACTCGAGTACATTCTAACAAACTAGAGCATATAACATGTCAACCAACACATCGACTGATTTATTGGTGACATTAGCATAAGAAGCCAAGTAGGGATCTGTCATCTTGACACTACAAACCGCGTCAAATGAAACTCTTATGTAATCCTTTGTAATTGCAGTTTGATTAGGAAATGACATCAAATATTCACCAACACAATAAACAAATAATATATTATCGATAATCGGAATGAGAAAATGAAAGCCAGGAGGCAGAACTTTATGGTATTTCCCCATTCTCTCTAACAGAATACCCTACCCTCAGGAACTTTGACTATGCCGCAGTTCAACGGCGGACTGATCTTCTTAATTAAGTTTGGGCGGATCGATGAGGACGAGAATGAACGCCGTAATACTGGGAGATGGGGGAGAATCGCCGTCATTTCAGGGATAGTCAGACTCTTTAAAAGAGTTTTTTATTTGAGAAGTAAAACCGCCCGCTTTCTTCATATGCAGTTGAAGTTCAATGGACCAGACCCGCCTGTTCGGCAATTTGGACGAGCAGAAAAATATGCTCTTAGGGAGGCTTATTATCTGGGCGGAAACGGACTGATATTCGGACAGGAATAAGTTGATTGCTGAGAGAGAAGAGGATGTAGCGTTGGCGAAGATCAATGTATCGTCAGCATAGAGTAAGTCCGTTTTCGGGGGTCTGAGTGCTTCCATTATTGACGGGTTCAGTATCCAGGATGATGAAATCTATAGGGTAGTAGAATCTGTTAACCTGAACTAACACATCCTCAATTATCCCTCTTGGTATACGAATAGAACAATCAATGATTTATAATGTGGTTAAGGTGGTTTTCAATTCACTTAACCCCAACTGTTTGTATACCGAGTAGGGAATTAGATTGACGCTCGCTCCTAAGTCAAAAAGTGCGTGCTCAATGCGGTAGTTACCATTCATACATGATATGGTTGGGCTACTAGGATCCTTATATTTCTATGGCACATCTTGCTCTAGGATGACACTCACTTTTTCAGTCAAGAAGGTCTTTTTTTAAATACTCTTCTGTCTTTTGGTCGTGCATAGGTCTTTCAGGAATTTGGCATATGAAGGTATTTTTTTTACAGCATCAAGTAGAGGAATGTTAACTTTTACTTCTTTTAACACTTCTAGAATATCCTGAGAGTTAGAGAGAGGTTTTGGTGCAACCAACCATAGGAGAAATGGAGCAACTGGCTTCTCTAGAAGTTCTAGTTCTAATTTTTGTGGGGCATCACTAGATCCATCATTATTGTCCTCTTTTGATTCTTGAGGCTTTTCGAGCCTAACCGGAAGGGTTTTATCAATAATCTTCCCACGCTGATCAGAAGCGCCTAAAAAATTGTCGGTAAGGCCGCCCCACCACTGCTCAACCTGGCGAGAATGGGCTGATCTGAAGCACCCAAAAAATCCAGCAGGCCCTGGAAGTGGTTCCAAATGGAGACACCAAGCTCGCTAGAAGAAAAAACGTGGTCCAACGACTCCAGGGAGGGGCATTTACCAGCGAAAGCGCAACAAATGCAAGCAGAGGCAAGGTTAACCCCCTTCTGTTGCACATGAGAGTCGATCGGGATCGCTCCTGCCAAAAGGCGCCAAATAAAAATTGAAATTTTTGGGGGAGCCTGCTGATGCCAAACCCACCTGGACCAACGCCTGATTTTTGTTCTATTCCTGATCACCTCCTAAGCAGATTTGACAGAGAATTCGCCCGAGGAGGTGAAGGGTCAAATGCACTGGTCATCAGAGTCCAAGGTGTAAAAGCCTCCCTAAAAAATGTGGTGGATGACCTCCTGAAGGAGGAAACTGAAGAATGAAGAAGGAGGCAAGGGGCCCTGAGGACCGATGACATCTCTCACCCTTTGATCAGAGAGGGCCATTAGGATAGATGACATCTCTCACCCTTTGATCAGAGAGGGCCATTAGGACAACTGAAGAAGCCTAATTGCAAAGCGGGCCAAGGCCGGTCTAGTCATCATCCTAGAGCCTGCAATCTCCTCTCCCACCAGCCAACACACCTTGGCTTTGAGGAGCGGGAGAAAGGAGTGGATCTTCTTAAAAATTAGAGACGCCACAACAAGACGCTTGCCGATATCCTGCTGGAAGTTACTGGACAGCAGGTCCCCATACTTGGCATGCATGAAAGATGACCAAAGGCTGGTTCTGGGACCGAAGACAATGTTCCAGGCCATCTTGAGTCTCAACGCAGCCATCATGTCGCTAAGCCTCTTGATGCCCATCCCGCCTTCCTCCGAGGGAGCTACAATAAGCTTCAATTTGGTCCAATGCAATTTCTTCTTAGTGTCGAACCATCCCCAAAAGAAATTGGCGAAGCATTTTTCCATCTCGGCCAAGGATTAAGCAGGGATAATCGTTGCTGCTATCATATGCACTGGGATACTACCCAACACATGTTTAATCAAAGTAACCCGGCCTGCCTGGGAAAGGATCCTGGCATTCCACCCATTAACACGCGATGCCAACTTGTCAATCAAAGGTTTGAAGGCATCCTTAGTAACGCGGCCACTGATAATTGGCACACCTAAATAAGCAGCACCCGGGCCTGCTTTCTTTATTTTTTTTGAAGGTGGTATCTGGGTTTTTCTTCTTCTTATTCTTTTTTCAAAATAATGTCTGCAAATTGGTACCAAAAATGTCTCTTCACAAATATTGCTCAAATATGACAGCAACCGCTGAAGGCAGGAAGGAGATCAAGTGAAACATTCTACGACAAATAGCTTTGTTCTGCATCTTCCTCTCATCTCGTACTTGAAACATTCTATGACAAATAGCCTTGTTCTGCGTCTTCCTCTCATCTCGTTCTTAGTACGAGTCAGCGATCTTTAACGTTTCAGCCCGAACAGATTCGCATTCTTTTATGACGTCAGATATCAAATGAATGATCTTTGCCGTAGCTTGCGCTTTTGCAACTGCATGCTTTATTTCCGCGTTACGATCAAAATCTTTTATGGCTCCTCTTCTTTTAGCTTGTTCACTCATTTCTCTGTTTGCCTCAAATTCTGGAGATAAGAATCGCGTAATCTCATATCTAACGAATTTATAGCCCCAGAAATCAGCGGTTTCATTAACTTTAGTGATTGCACTTTTGTTGAGTGTGGTCCTCTTCATTACCGCCTCATCGAAGGTACACTCGAGTACATTCTGACAAACCAGAGCATATAACATGTCAGCCAACACATCGACCGATTTATTTGTGACATTAGCATAAGAAGCCAAGTAGGGATCTATCATATTGACACTACAGACCGCGTCAAATGAAACTCTCACGTAATCCTTTGCAATTGCAATTTGATTGGGAAATGACATCAAATATTCACCAACACAATGAACAAATGATATATTGTCGATTATCGAAATAAGAAAATGAAGCCGGGAGGCAGAATTTTATAGTATTTTCCTATTCTCTCTAGCATGAATACCATACCCTTAGAAACTTTAACTATGCCGCAGTTCATCGGCGGACTGATCTGCTTGATTAAGTTCAGGCGGATCGATGAGGACGAGAACGAACGCCATAATGCTGGGAGATGGGGGAGAATCGCAGCCATTTCAGGGGTAGTCAGACTCTTTAAAAGGGTTTTTTATTTGAGAGGTAGAACCGTCCGCTTTCTTCATATGCAGCTGAAGTTCAATGGACCGGACCCGCTCGTTTGGTAGTTTGGACGAGCAGAAAAACATGCTCTTAGGGAGACTTATTATCTGGGTGGAAACGGACTGATATTCGGATAGGAATAAGTTGATTGCTGAGAGAGAAGAGGATGTAGCGTTGGCGAAGATCAATGTATCGTCGGCATAGAGCAAGTCCGTTTCCGAGCGTCTGAGTGCTTCCATTATTGACGGGTTCAATATCTAGGATGATGAAATCTACAGGGTAGTAGAATCTGTCAACCTAAACTAACACATCCTCAATTATTCTTCTTGGTATACGAACAGAACGATCAACGAGTTGTAATGTGGTTAAGGTGGTTTTCAATTCACCCAACCCTAGCTATTTGGATATCATGTAGGGAATCAGATTGACGCTCGATCCTAAGTCAAGAAGTGCTTGCTCAATGCGGTAGTTACCGATCATTCATGATATGGTTGGGCTACCAGGATCCTTGTATTTTTGTGGCACGTCTTGCTTTAGGATGATACTCACTTTCTCAGTCAAGAAGATCTTCTTTTGAATACTCTGTCGTCTTTTGTTCGTGCATAGGTCTTTCAGGAATTTGGCATATGAAGGTGTTTTTTTCACGGCATCAAGTAGAGGAATGTTAACTTTTACTTCTTTCAACACTTGTAGAATATCACAAGAGTTAGAGAGAGGTTTTGGTGCAACCAACCATTGGAAAAATGGAGCAACTGACTTCTCTAGAAGTTTCGATTTTAATTTTTGTAGGGCATCACTAGATCCATCATTATTGTCCTCTTCTGATTCTTGAGGCCTTTCGGGCCTAATCGGAAGGATTTTATCAATAATCTTCCCACTCCTATAAGTGGTGATGTATTTAGCATGCTCCATCTGATTTGAAGAGCTTGAGTTGCCAACTTTATATTGTAACTTTGGATTGGGAAGAGGTTGAGCTGGGAAGCTTCCTTTATTCCTTATCGTCTTTTCAGCCTTAAGTTCTTGTAGTGTTTTGTTAAGGTCTTGCAAGGCTTGTAGCATACCCTGATTGAAAAGATCCTGCCTTTCAAAATATTTTAAAGTCGGATCCTCTTAAGGTTTCTCTTGTTGTTGTTGTGAAGTTTGATTAAAGAAATCTTGAGGGGTAGCAGTTTGTCTATTCCTCCAACTAAAATTTAGATGATTTTTTCAACCAGGATTGTACGTATTAGAGGTAAGTCCATTGAAAGGTCTTTGATAGTTATTTACGACATTGGCTTGTTCATTCAACACTCCTCGAAATGTAGGTATTGTAGGATAATTTTCAGTTGTGTGAATGTTGCAATCACAGATGCCGTAAACAATTTCATTACCCTTATCATTCTTTCCTTTCATGGCCTCGAATTTTCTTATGAGATTAGTCACTTTATAATTGAGATCATCCTCTTCTTTCAGGGGATATAATCCACCTTTCTCCTTAGATTAAGTCAGCCTAGACGTGGTGTTCGATTTTGGGTAATGGTCCCATGATTGTGTGTTTTCAGCAAGTCTATCAAGGTAATCCCATACCTGATCGACATCTTTATTCATGAATTCTCCATTACACATTGGCTCGACCAATTGGCGCATGGAAGATGTCAGTCCATCATAGAAAAAATTTGTAATGTGCCACGTTTTAAAGTCGTGTTGTGGGCATGAATTGACAAGATCCTTGAACCTTTCCTAACATTGGAGGAATATTTCATCCTCCTTTTGGGTGAAGTTCATGATTGCTTTTCTAAAGGTAATCATTTTATGATGTGGAAAAAATTTCTTTATGAATTCTCTTTGCATATCATTCCATGTGCTAATGGATCTAGGACGCAGTGAATGTAACCACGTCTTAGCCTTCTCCTTCAAGGAAAAGGGAAAGAGTTTCATCCTGATTGTATCCTCAGATACATTATAAAAGTATAAAGTGGCTATAATCTCATCGAACTCTTTCAGATGTAAATATGGACTTTTTGATTCAAGCCCATAAAATTTAGGAAGGAGTTGGATAACCCCTGGCTTGATGTCCATATGTCCTGTATTTTTAGGAAAAATCATGCATGAGAGCGTACTCACCCCTGCCGGTTGTAAATAATCTCGTAAAGTATGAGGCGGGGGTGCTTGAAGCACCTCGTTCTCATCCTGAATGTCCTCCACCCTAGGTGGGGGTAGTGTTTCCGGTTGATTTGCAGCCATTACTTCAATTAACTCTGGGGATCTCGAGCGATGTCTAGTCCTGTGATGGACAGTGAACCCCTCAACTAATCCTCCTTCAGTCAAGAGACGAGTGTTATCACGAACCCACTTGGGCATGAAACACTCACAACTCTTAGTTCAGATTCTAACCCTAGACCTAAGAGGAAGAATAAAAAGGAATTCTAGAAATAAAGAGGAAAGATGGAAAGAAGTTACCGAATTTGAAGTTCTAAGTTAAGATCCTGCAAAACAAAACAAACTAAGTTAGTTTCTAGAAGATAAAACTGAATCTAAAGGCTAGAGAAAGTAAGGAAATAAGGACGAAGTTACCAGATTAGAAGATCTATCAAACATCCTACGAAGTAGGAAAACAAGTTAGTTCTAGAAATCAATAAGAAAGGAAAAACTAAAAATAAAACCTAATCTTAAACTAATTCTAAAACTAATTAATTTTAGAAAAATGAAGCCGTCAGTCCCTGACAACGGCGCCAAAAACTTGTTCACTCCCCAAGTATAGGGTTGTGATGTAGTAATAAACTTGGTGAGACCGATGTCGAATCCTAAGGGACTGAAACCTATATGTAATCTGAAACTAAGTAGAACTAGAACTAGACTAATATGAAATCTAAATCGAATGAGGGAATAATAGTGAAATATTAATCTAAAACTTAAAGAATTCAGAGTTAATAAACTAGGGATTCAGAGGATCCACTTGTAGAGATCAGGAAAATCTTATACCTGCTTCAAGAATTCAACTGGACTTAGAGTCTCATCTTCATCCAGTTGAAGGGTGTAACCATAAAAATCAAACTAAACTTCCATTGATCTAGTTTTCAAGAGATGAGAGGTATAAGAATTAGAATGGATTCCGTCACCAAACGATGCCCAGGAGACAAAGTAAACAACAGAATTAAACTAATTAACAACCAATCAAAAGATATATGAAGGTTAGGAAGAGTTCCGTCATCCAACCATGGCCAGGAGATGATGGTGAACAACAGGGCTTCCTGATGTCATTATAATAAAAAGGAAAAGAACATGCTCAAAGCTATCGCAGACCCATTCTAATTTTAGTCACAACAGACCGTTAAAAACTAAAAACATTCCCTTAATTAAACCAAAATCAACATTAGTTCAGTCTAAACGAAAGGCACAAGCAAAAAAGTCTCCCCATCACGCTACAAGCTTCACCTCTTAGCCCTAGCTAAGAGGTTTAGCCTGACACGATGAGGCTAAAACACTCAAAACTTACGAAAGAAAATATGAAAACAGGAAACAAAAGTACTCTCTTTCTTGCACTCCACGGTCAAGCTGAGATTAAATCCATTCAACTCTCTCTTCTCTCTTCTCTTTTGTCTTTATAGATGTGAAGGACGGTGGATGGGAGGCTAGAATCGGTGCCTGGAGAGGCAGTGGAGAATGCCCTTTACGCAACAGGGAAGTCGGTTGGAGTTTACGCACTCCTTTCGCAATCGTCTCAGAGCAGAATGCAACCAATCTACATTTGGAAATGAAGTTCCGGCTACAGGGGCTCCGAGTGCAAGATCTGAGCCATTCAGGATCCTTGGAGTTGATCGGCCACCCCCTGACATGAATTTGGATGGTCCGGATTAGTCGGATGGGCCATTCTGGTGGGCCACAACATCATATTGCATCCGGTTTTCACGGACACACGACCTATGCAGAAAGTTGTGCTGTGATGATTGGTGGGCCCCTGCTCAGCGTCAATGAGAAAATCCACTCTATCCATTAGCTTCGTGGCGAGATTTCGGGTGGGAATGAATGGTTTTGGGGTACTTTTGATATGGCCCACCTACTTGATCTTAAGTCCTTCTAATCTGTGTTTGAAAGGTTGGGAACCCATCCTCGCTATTTCTTGGAATCGTGTCACTTAGGCGGTGATAAGAGGATCGGTGGGATTCCAATGGACGGTCCGGATCGGACCGTCAATGCACGGTGGTGGCCCACAAGAATCCAACTGCGAATCTGTTTCACGGTTTAACCGGTTTGAGCGGTTCAGTGTGGCGCGAGAGTGCACCGCACGGTGCACTCTCACCTCATATGTGGGGTCCACTGTAATGTATATGAGAAATCTGTGCCGTCCATCCATTTTATCTCCCCATTAAGGGGTTGAGACCAAAAATGAAGCACATCCATCTATCAGGCGGGCCTCAAACTAGGGATATGGGGCCGATCTATCCGTTGGGCCACTTTCAGAGAAATCCAATGGTTAAAATTTGACGTGTACGGTTAATTTATGGTCTTCAGACCATATACTAAGTTTTGAGCTGAATGGATGGTGGGAACCTTATGATCTTGCATTCTAGACGTCTTTCAGGCCACTTGAGCTTCAGTTTCTTGATTTTCTCGGATCTTCGGCGTGTAAATTCATTGATCTTGGTCCCCTGGGGTCCATCCCTTGTCTTGGTGAATTTTGAGCGTTAAATCCTTGCCTTTAATATCATGTTTCAGTCTAGGCTCCTAAATGCACCTTGCATCACAAACACAATTGAAATAGGTCGTTAAACAGTATTATGTTCGTAAAATCAGGTAATAACTGGGGTCTAATATGCAATATTTGACCCTCAATACCTAGCTAGCTACAAATGTGAAGGGTTCCAACCCATGGCTCAATGGTAAACAGAGTGCATTTCTTGTGTGTTAAAAAATACTGAAAATGTGATGTCTTTTTTCAGTTGAACGTGGACCATTGTTGTATTTCTATTTGTAACCATCAATTTGGCTATTTGTATAGTTAATTATGTTTGGTGCATTTCTATTTGTAACCATCAATTTGGCTATTTGTATAGTTAATTATGTTTGGTGCATTTCTATTTGTAACCATCAATTTGGCTATTTGTATAGTTAATTATGTTTGGTGCTTTATTACGCTAGGTGACACAAGGAATGGGATGAGGAGAAAGATTATCATCTTCCTGAAGTAGGCAAAACATTAAATCCATAAGGTTATTCTTGAATCCAAAAAATAAAAAAGGGAAATTTAAAATTTTATTATTTAATGAATCCCCAAATTTTCCAATTATATTACTTATAAAGAAAAATTAAAATCCTAATTAGGAGTCCTAATTCAACTAAATTAGAATTTATCCAAGATAGAAAATTTAATCAAAAATAGAAAGCCATAAATTAATCATGTCAGATGATTGCTAATATGATTACAGGCAATTACTACAAAAATTTCATATACTTAAACTCTAAAATGAATAAAATACGTTTATATTAAAACTTATTAAAAATGACAAGTTTTTCTTAAAATCACAATTTTGAATAAGAAGGAAACATTTTCTCACAAAACAGACCGATGTGACACGTATTGATACCCAGATCAATAATTATGGCCTATTTACGGTTCACACTTTGAATGACAATTTCTCCTTATCTAGATTGAATTTCTTCGAACTAGACCCGCCTAGGGCCAAGTTACATCATGCTCTAGGCCTGGATTTGACGGACTATGTCTGCTTCCATTTGGGTTTCCTTCGGTATAGCTGTGCCAAGAATAGGTTTGTGACCCGCCTACATCACTAGGCGCTTAGCATAGTTAATCAAAATAGTGCTTTTTAGTGCCACTTCCCTCCTATGTTAATTCCCACGCCATTGCAATTCCCAAGTGGAATCCGGCTATTCTAAGAGAGGTTTACTAGAAATGACGTGACGTGTAATAAAATATGATAGGACTAGCAATTGGATTAGGGCATTTTTTAATGATACAAGCTTTTTATTTGATAGGGCACTCCTTGAATGTGGGATATCCAAGAGAACTCTCCCATGGAATATTTTAACCAGCTACTATACAAAAGTTACAATGATGGTTCAATTTCAAAGCAAAAGAGCCAAATTATTGAAGGGTTGAAATAATCCAAGTAAGAGCTTTTGTTTGTTAGCCACCCTAAAAGCCGCAGATCATTATAAACAGTTTGGATCACTAGAAGATGACCCAGATTCAAAGGGTAAGTGGCCTATCTTATTACAAGTTGTAGGGATGTATTTGGACAAACCTCATTTTGATGAGTTTTGCTTCTTCTTGTTTTTTTTTTCAAAAAATGTTTTACAGAAAGCGGAAAGGGTTTTCTGCTTCTATTAGAGGTGCAGTAGCTTTAGACTTTGCCGGGGTAGGTAACATTAGAGAGGAAGCTGCATAGAAAGGGAATAGGATGATTTGGCCTATTTAGGCCCGGGTGCCATGTCTCCCCCATCCGGGTCGGGTTTCTTTTTGTTTTGTGTGGAGTTGTTTTAGGGTTATATGATAGATGGTGCCTTGATTTTTTGTGGGGCCCATCCGAATGCTCATACATCTCCTTTCTATGAATGAGATTTTCTCTACTTGAAAAAATAAATAAAAATAAGGTATGCTTTTAGCACACCTCGTGTAGCCATGTAAAGGGAGTAACATGCATGAGATCCAGACCGCCCATCATATGTGCTGCCTCACACACCAAAAAATAAATAAATCAGGACATTCCAAACAAAATTGGGTCCCACCACTTGACTTTAGAGGGGCATTAGTTTACAGTGTTCATCTGGTTTGGCCCATATGGGTTTTGGATCAGTCTTTTTATTATTATTATTATTATTATTAATTGTGATCAGGGACATAAATCGCATCTCATCTAGTGGACGGTGTGAATCTAATGTACATAAATTATTCCCCCCACCCCGCATCAGCAATAAGCATATACCCTTGCACCTATTCCCTTCTGCCTAAGTCTATCTTACACTGAGGGCATGTTTGTTTCAACAAGTACACCAGTACTGTTAAGGAAAACTGAGCACTGGAAGCTAGAAGCTAAATGAACACTTGTGGACATTGGCATATATATTAGCACATGTTGCATATATATAAAATGATTAAAGAAGGAAAATGGCACATGTGGCACATTGGTGCTCATGGGATGCTTTGCACATGTGTGGCACAAGAGAACATGGATGGCGGTACATGAGGTGCTTTGTATTTACGGGGTGCAAGGGAAGATGGATGGTGTCACATGTAACACATTATTAGCACAAGTGGCATAGTGGCATGTGTGTGGTGTAACTAAAGATGGACAACTCATCTACCAAATTAGTGCATGTGGCACACATGAGGTGATTGAAGATGTATGGTGGCACATTTGGGTTTCAACTTTTAATAAACTTGTTTTTCTTCCACCATGAGAAAAATGCCTTTCAAAGGAGTGGATGTAGGAGAATACAAAATAAAATTGTTTATTTTCCAACAAAGATAATAAGTGAGAAATAGCGTTTCCCATAAACTCGTACAAAGAAAAAGCTTGACAAAGAACAAAAAGTTTTTTTTTTTTAAAAGAAACAAAAAGTTAGTTTTATGTGAAATAATGTTTCCTCTCCTTTCCTTTTCTATGAATCCAAAGATACCTTTAGTTACTAGTAATTAAAGGTATTTTTACTTGTAACCATTTATATATAAGCCATATATTGAAAGGTTAACACTGTCCTATTAATGATCATTTTGTGCCATAATGCATCGTAGAAAATTAGTATAAATACATTGTGTGGATCACCGAGCCATGTGCTATTGGCATTAAAATTTGGTTATTTGGATCATAGTGTTTTGTACTTTAATATGCTAGGTGCATAGCATATAGTTATCAAAGTAGTGCTTTTTTATCGCCACTTTCCTCCTATGTTAATTACCTCACTATTATATAGTTGGATACCCCGGTAGAATCTGCCTATACTAAAAGAGGTTTACTACAAGAGAATCGCATGAATCATATTAAAATATGATGGACTCTAGTGATTGGATTATAGCATTTTTTAACGATATATAAGCTGTTTATTCGGTAGGCGTCTTTAGATGTGATATATCCAAAAGAATGCTTGCATTGAATGTTTTAACCTAGTGATTATACAAAAGTTATATTGATGTGGTTCAATTTCAAAGAAAAAGAGAAAAATTATGGAAGGGTTTAAATAATCGAAGTGAGAGCTTTTATTTGTTAGCTTTCCACCATACATTCCGCTCACCGTGTAAACAGTATGGATCACTAGAAAAATGACCCAAAATTATAGAGTCTCCCCATCTTATTACAATATGATTATTTGGACAAACCTCACTTTGATGGGGTTCATTTTTAACAGGCCTCGTGTAGCCATGTGAAGGAAGTAACATGCATGAGATCCAGACCGTCCATCATATGTGCTACCTCAAATTACCACTAGAGCCAAAAAATCAGGCTCATCCAAACCTTGATGGACCGCACCGTAGGGAACAATAGGTATGCTCATGCCTGTCATTAGTACTACGGGGGCTCCCACCTTTCAGTAAAAGGAAAAAGGGAAAAATAAATAAATTTGACAATCTATGTTGAGTGCAAATAAGGGCCCACTCCGTGGATGGACAGGCCTGATGTTTGGGCTGATCAAAGGGAAGTGAAGCGGATTGGCTTGTGTACTGCATACCAGCAATATGGCTGATGTACTGCACACCAGCAATATGGCTGGTGGGTTGATGTCACCATGTTTTGTGGGTCCCATCATGAGGTATGTGTTATATCCCAACTGTCCTTTTATTTGGTGAGCTCGTCCTAATGATTGAGCCGAAAAATAAGAAAGATCCAAAGATCAACTGGACCATACTGTAAAACGCTGTGGGAGATTGAATGTCTACCATTGAAACCCTTTTGGGGGTCCCATAAGTTTTGGAGCGGTATGATATTTTTTTTTCCCTCTTCATCCAAGTCTGTGTGATATTATGAACAGATTGGATGGAAAATCAACACTATGGTGGGCCCTACAAATATTTTAACAGTGAGAATCATTATCCCACTGCTATTTATGGTGTGGTCTACTTGAGATTTGAATATAAATCATTTTTGGTATCATGCTCTAAAATGATCTAAAAAATGATCTCACAAAATGGATAAACGGTGTGGATATAATAAATACATCATTTTGGGGCCCTTGTAACTTTAATACGAACGCTTGTCTTCACACAACAGGCACCCATACTAGCCATATCGCTGGAGCCAATCCGCTTTCCAAGGAACCCCACATAAGAGATCCAAGAGAAAAAGGATTGGAAGGTACAATGCTCACAGGAGCTTACTTTTATATTTGAAGCCTCTCTCACATATGATTTGAGCAAGTTTACTGCATATCATCCATCACACCCAGTCGATGGTCTCACATAAAAGACCATCAACGTCCTTTAATGCACATCGGTGTACATTTCCAAAGTCCTTTAATGCACAACGGTGTGCACTTCATCCTCCATACAAGTGTCATACATGCAAATTAATCCAACTGTAATTCGTGAGCTGCATGGAGGATACATTATATCTAGAAAATCATTCTCATCTCGTGACCATAACCATTCAGTTGGAGACCATCAAATGGACATGTTCTGGATTGAACGGTTAATATCAGATAGTCAAGATAGTCCAATGAGTGCATCTTTGAACTATTCTCCAGGACCCACGAAAAACCCCATTCATTGCCGTAGTAACACATGGATTTTTCCTATCCACAAAAACCCAAACCCTATAAACAAACTCTCAACTGTTTTACAACAATCCGTCTAAAAAAATCCTATAAATGCCCCACCAACCCCACCTTCCCTCCTCAGGTTTGCTGAAGAAGAAGAAGAAGGAAAAAGGACTGAGTAATCACTACCATTCAAATTCTTCCGGCTGCTTTTGGGTGATCTTTCTCTCACTCCCACTCTCCATCATGGATATGAGAAAGATCTCCTGCGCCATCATCATCTCTGCTGCCTCAGCGAGTGCAGTCCTTGCTGCGGAGGAGAGCTTGGCCCCAGCACCTGGGCCCGCCATGCACAGTGGGTCTGCTGCGGTTGCACCCGCCCTCGGGCTGGTGGGAGCCTCGATCCTGTCCTTCTTCGCCTTTTACTTGCAGTAGGCCTCACGAGAAAAAGAAGAAAGAAGACTCTGGTTGAATTTTTCTTTTTATTTTTCCTTTATTTTTCTTCTTTTTTTGTTACATTGGTTAGGATCATCGACTGTTGAATCAGATTTGTATCCGTTCATTTTTGTGAAGAACGAGAATATATGCAATAAAGAAGCATTTTTCTATACAATTTATTTGTTTTGATAATTATGAGGCAACATCTTGTATGGGAACTTCACATGTAACTCGGACAATGTACCAGTAACGTCTGTAGGGCAATCAAGCCATTCATAGGATGGGACCCACCATGAATATCAAGTGGCAAAGAAACCAGGCTGGCATGGAGCTAAGGTGTGTGATGGCATTGCTTCTAATACTTACGCTGAACTCCGGGCAGTGTATGATGGCCTTAGAATCTGTTTAGCTAGGGGCTACAAGCAGATCATTGTCGAATCCGACTCTATGCAGATTGTGAATGTTCTGAACGGGCAAATTAAAGCGGGCTCGAAGTGGATTTACTGGTTAAGAAGGATCTTCTCCTTGATGAGTGGTGGCCGAATAGAATTTGTCCACATCTTTCGGGAAGGGAACGCCCCGGCAGACTCGTTGGCCCACCTTGGCAGTGACTCTCAGTCCACCTTCTCTTTTGACCGTCTGGCAGATCTCCCAGCGCGGATTCGCGGTATGATTTTACTTGATAAGACAGGGATAGGAGTGATTAGACAGGTTTAGAGAGGTCCCCGTGCCTCCATCGGCCTCTGTGTTGGTTTAGTTCACCTTTCTTCTCCGTTGTAAAGCCATATGATAGGTTTCCTCAGGTCCTTTTTTACCTGGGGATCCCCGAAATCAGGGCTTTTATAACTCCCCTTGATTACCAATGATAGACAAGTGGTTTGAAAAAAAAAAAAAAAGGTGCCTTGCAAGTCCACATGCAATTTAGTCGCAGGTGATCATTCCATAATTATTGACCAGCCAATTAATCATACTAAAATATAGCTCACAACAGATCAGACCCGTTGCTCAAATGCTCAAAACCTTTCGAGAAAGCAGTCGGGATAAATTTAGAGTCGTCTTTGGGATACCACTACCACCATGGAATGGGAACATGACAACTATTTCCAGTGGACATTCCTAAGACCCGCCTTGCCAATACATAAGAAGAAAACCTTGGAGACAACTCTCTGCTTGTGAGAAACCTTCTCTCCTCACTCCTCTCTTGTTAGCACATGAAAAAACCCTTTTAGGCTCTAATAAAAAAATGTCGTATCTTTATCTTACATCATATGCCTTAACTTAGAGAAATATGTGAAATGATCATTTTGCCCCTAAAATGATATTCCTTATCTAATTTGCAAAACGACCATTGCAATTGGAGAAATATCCATCACATAAAACTAAAGTGAGGTCCTAATTAAACAATTACTATTTTGAGCTTTAGCATGGATGGAGGCACCCCAAAAATCTTCCAGATAAGAGGAGCCTAGCTAGCTACAAATGTGATGGGTTCCAACCCATGGCTCACTGGTAAACAGAGTGCCTTTCGTGTGTGTTAAAAGATGTTGCAAATGTGATGTCTTTTCAGTTGAACGTGGACCATTTTTGTATTTCTATTTGTTACCATCTATTTGGCGATTTGTATAGTTAATTATGTTTGATGCTTTTTAACACTAGGTGACACAAGGAATGGGATGAGGAGAAAGATTATCATTTTCCTGAAGTAGGCAAAACATTAAATCCACAAGGTTATTCTTGAATCTACAAAATAAAAAGAGAAATTTAAAATTTTATTATTTAATGAATCCCCAAATTTTCTGATTATATTACTTATAAAGAAAAATTAAAATCCTAATTAGGAGTTCTAATTCAACTAAATTAGAATTTATCCAAAATAGAAAATTTAATAAATGGGATTTTACGTAGAAATAGTATTGAAAGACCTAAATTAATCATGTTAGATGATTACTAACATGATTACAGGCAATTGCTATGAAAATTGCATATACTAAAACTCTAAAACGAAGTAGATACGTTTATATTAAAATTTATTAAAAATGATAAGTTTTTCCTAAAACCACAAATTTGAATTAGAAAGAAGCATTTTCTCACAAAACAGACCGATGTGACATGTATCAATACCTGGATCAATAGTTATGGCCAATGTACAGTTCACACTCTTAACGACAATTTCTCCCTATCTAAATTGAATTTCTTCAAACGAGACCCCCTAGGGTCCATCCGAATGCTTGAACGTCTCCTTTCTATGAATGAGATTTCCTCTTCTTGAAAAAATAAATAAAAAATAAGGTATGCTTTTAGCACACCTCGGGTAGCCATGTGAAGGGAGTAACATGCATGAGATCCAAGATAGCCGGCCCTCCAGCGAATCTCTAAACCATCTCTTCCTGCGCGACAAATTGGTGGTTGAGATCTGGATTTTCTTCTCGGCTGTTTTCGGCATGGCCCCTATGCTAGCCTCTTCGGTAGTGGACTGGGTCTCATCTTGGTGGCTTCCTCTCGCTTCTTCGAGACACGTCCCACTCCTTCGATGGCTATAAATGCACAAAAAATCGATGGGGTCTCGTCTCTCGTGTCCTCGGTGATTGCCCGGGTGAAGTCGAAATTGTTGTCCCTGATTTGGGTGGCGTCTATAGGTAGGAGACAACCTCGGTTCTCCTAGCCGTGGCTAAAGAAGCTGGGTATTCCGGTAGCTAGCTCAATTTCCCTCTCGGCAAGGATTGTTAAATGGTTAAGGCCAAACAACGGTTAGGTAAAGCTTAACGTCTATGGTTCCGCCATCGGTAATCTCAGGATGTTAGGTGGTGTTGGCATTTGCAGACGGGACAATGAGGATCTCTGTTTCGCCTTCTTGGTGGGCGACGGTCCTGGCTTGAATACCAGAGCAAAGCTTAGAGCAGTGTATAATGGCTTAGCTCATTGCCTGGATTTGGGCTTCCATAAGGTAGAGGTCGAATCTGACTCTAAGATCGTTGTGGCTCTCCTCAACCGCTCTTTGGAGCCAAGTTGGCGAAGGAAGTATTGGTTGTTGAGAATAGATAAGATGAGGGCCATTAGGACGTTCAAGTTTGGCCATGTCCTGAGGGAGGGGAATGGCCCAATGGATGAGATGGCCCCTTTAGGGTTGGAGCTCTAAATTTACTAACTCGTCACGTTGCTAAGCTCCCCCAACGATCAGGGGTTCGATTTTCCTAGATAAGGTGGGTCTAGGTGCCATTTGGTCCATGTAAATAGTTTTTGTTTCTTTTTATGATAGGCCTCCGCCTCAGCCTGTTCGCCTGGCTTTGGCCCGAATGAGTTGTAAAGGTCTGTTCATGGTATAATATACGCTTAAAAAAACATGCATGAGATCCAGACCGTCCATCATATCTACTGCCTCACACACACACACACACACACACACACACACACACACAAAAAGGACATTCCAAACAAAACTGGGTCCCACCACTCGACTTTAGAGGGGCATGAGTTTACAGTGTTCATCTGGTTTGACCCATATGGGTTTTGGATCAGTCTTTTTTTAAAAATAAATAAATAAATAAATAAAATAAAATATCGTGATCAAGTCCTTAAATCACTTCTCATCTAGTGGACAGTGTGAATCTAATGTACATAAATTGGCACATGTGGCATAGTAGCATGTGTGTGGTGTAACTAAAGATGGACATTAACTTATCTAGCATATTAGCACATGGGGTACATATGAGGTGATTGAAGATGTATGGTGCCACATTTGGGTTTAACTCTTAATAAACTTATTTTTCTTTCACCGTGAGAAAAATGCCTTTCAAAGGAATGGATGGAGGAGAATAAAAAGTAAAATTATTTATTTTCCAACAAAGACAAAAAGCGAGAAATAACGTTTCCCATAAACTCATACAAAGAAAAAGCTTGACAGAGAACAAAAAGTTAATTTTATGTGAAATAATGTTTCCTCTCCTTTCCTTTTTTATGAATCCAAAGATACCTTTAATTAGTTATTATTGTTTTTTTACTTGTGACCATTTATATGTAAGCCATATATTGAAAGGTTAACACTATCCTATTAATGACCATTTTAAGCAATAACGCATCGTAGAAAATTAGTACAAATACATTGTTTGGATTACCGAGCCATGTGCTATCGGCATTAAAATTTGGTTATTTGGATCAGTGTTTGGTACTTTAATATGCTAGGTGCATAGCATATAGTTATCAAAGTAGTGCTTTTTTACTGCCACTTTCCTCCTATGTTAATTACCTCACTATTATATAGTTGGATACCTAGGTGGAATCTGGCTATACTAAAAGAGATTTACTACAAGAGAACCGCATGAATCATGATAAAATATGATGGACTCTATTGATTGGATTATAGCATTTTTTAATGATATAAATTGTTTATTCGGTAGGCCTCTTTAGGTGTGATATATCCAAAAGAATGCTTCCATTGAATGTTTAACCTAGTGATTATACAAAAGTTATATTGATGTGGTTCAATTTCAAAGAAAAAGAGTAAAATTATGGAAGGGTTTAAATAATCGAAATGAGAGCTTTCGTTTGTTAGCTTTCCACCATACATGCAGCTCCCCGGATAAACAGTATGGATCACTAGAAAAATGACCCAAAATTATAGAGTCTCCCCATCTTATTACAATATGATTATTTGGACAAACCTCACTTTGATAGGGTTCATTTTTAGCAGGCCTCGTGTAGCCATGTGAAGGAAGTAACATGCATGAAATCCAGACCGTCCATCATATGTGCTGTCTCACATTACCTCTAGAGCAAAAAAATCAGGCTCATCCAAACCTTGATGGACCGCACCGTAGGGAACAATAGGTATGCTCATGCCTGTCATTAGTACTACGTGGGCTCCCATCTTTCGGTAAAGGCAGAAGGGAAAAATAAATAAATTTGAAAATCTACATTGAGTGCAAATAAGGGCCAGGCCCTGATGTTTGGGCTAATCAAAGGGAAGTGAAGCGGATTGGCTGGTGTACTGCACACAAGCAGTATGGCCAGTGGGTTGATGTCTATGGCTAGTGGGTTGATGTCACCAAGTTCTGTGGGTCCCATCAGGAGGTATGTGTTATATCCCAACAGTCCTTTCATTTGGCGAGCTTGTCCTAATGGTTGAACTGAAAAATAACACAGATTCAGACATCAAGTGGACCACACTGCAAAAAGTTGTGGGGATTGAACGTCTACCATTGAAACCTTTTTAGGGGTCACATCAGTTTTGGATCGGTATGATATTTGTTTTTCCTCTTCATCCAAGTTTGTGTGACATTATGAACAGATTGGATGGAAAATAAACGCAATGGTGGTCCCTACGAATATTTTAATGGTGAGAATCATTATCCCCCTGCTATTGTGGTGTGGTCTACTTAAGATTTGGATATAAATCATTTTTGGTATCAAGCTCTAAAATGATCTCACAAAATGGACAAACGGTGTGGATATAATAAATACATCATTTTAGGGCCCTTGTAACTTTAATTTCAACGCTCGTCTTGGACGCAACACTTACCCATACTAGCCATAGAGCCAATCCGCTACCCAGGGAACCCCACATAAGATATCCAAAAGAGATTGGAAGGTACAATGCTCACAGGAGCTTACTTTTATATTTAAAGCCTCTGTCACCTATAATTTGAACAAGTTTACTTCATATCATCCATCTACACCCAGTCAGAGCATCAAAGTCCTTTAATGCACATCGGTGTACATTCCCAAAGTCCTTTAATGCACAGCGGTGTGCAACTCATCCTCCATACGAGTGTCATACATGCGAATTAATCCAACTATAATTCGTGAGCTACACGGAGGATACATCATATATCTAGAAAATCATTCTTATCTCGTGACCATAACCATTAAGTTGGACACCATCAAATGGACAGGTTCCAGATTGAACGGTCAATATGAGATAGTCTAGATAGTCCAATGAGTGTGTCTTTGAACTATTCTCCAGGACCCACGAAAAACCCCATCCATTGCCGTAGCAACACATGGATTTTTCGCATCCACAGTAACCCAAACCCTATAAACAAACTCTCAACCGTTTTACAACAATTCCTCCAAAAAATCCCATAAATGCCCTTCCAACCCCACCTTCCCTCCTCAGGTTTGCTGAAGAAGAAGAAGAAGAAGGAAAAAGGATTGAGTAATCACAACCGTGCAAATTCTTCCGGCAGCTTTTGGGTGATCTTTCTCTCACTCCCGCTCTCCATAATGGATATGAGAAAGATCTCCTGCGCCATCATCATCGCTGCTGCCTCAGCAAGTGCAGTCCTTGCTGCCGAGGAGAGCTTGGCCCCAGTGCCTGGGCCCGCCATGCACAGTGGGTCTGATGCGGTCACACCCGCCCTCGGGATGGTGGGGGCCTCCATCCTTTCCTTCTTTGCTTTTTACTTGCAGTAGGCCTCACATGAAAAAGAAGAAAGAAGACTCTCAAGGGAGATAAGAAGAGAAGGGCATGCTGGTTGAATTTTTCTTTTTATTTTTCCTTTATTTATTTATTTATTTATTTTTGTTACATTGGTCAGGATCATCGACTGTTGGATCAGATTTGTGTTCGTTCATTTTTGTGAAGAACGGAAATGCAATAAAGAAGCATTTTTCTATTAATTTTATGTGTTTTGATAATGAGGCAACATCTTGCAGGAGAACTTCACATGAAGCTCGGACAATGTACCAGTAAATGTCATGCCTCAAATTCGAAAACCAGGCTCACAAAATTTTCAATCGTCGAATCCGGTGCCGACAGCCTCCGTAGTATCCTATTCTCGGCTCCCAGCGCTCATACACTAGATGCCGATCCTTGGATCATACAAGGAGAATTTTTCAATGTACATTTATCTCATAAGAAGTATAACCACAAGTATATCCAAATCACAAGAACAACATCATCATCACATATCCATTAATATAAACAATTGAATACAGTGCTGAAAGGTAAATACATATATCAAAATCAAAGCTCTAGAAGATGGCCGCATGCTCTATGCTCAACGCTGCTGCAACCTAACGCCACCTACATGCATCCATCGTGCATAAGCTTATAGAAAGCTTATAAGGTGGTGTAAGTATGTGAGCAGTATATGCGTGCTCAGAATGTAATATCAGAGTAAATGAAAATACTGGTAAGTCCACGAACCATTCAATATCAGAGTAAGTAGAAATACTAACAAGTCCATAAAAATATCATCAACTTCATTCAGGATACGCGATGAAAAGACATAGCAAGCCAATGTCATATACTGAGAAAGTGATGTAAATCGGCTACGTAATGCGGAAACATAATGAACTAGATATCAACTACCAAGGATGCAATATAATATGCAATTCGGAAGAGCTATGAATACCATCAGCCTCATATAGGTCATATAAATGCAGAAACATAGCAACCCAAAATTTCATATGCTAAGGATGTAATGCAATATGCAATATGTGGTTCAAATGAAATGACCAAGCTGCAGTGTAAAGTCGGGATGATAGTAAGTGATATCGCAGGCTATGGGGCCTATCACAAAGGACTTCTATCTAAACCAGTCCTATACCTAAATTTGGATAGATAGACTTAATGTGGTAAGCTCCTGATCTCAGGTTAGTCGCATGGCCCAATCAAAATCCTGGCCATTGCGAAAGTACACATAACAATTAGTTGCGCACCACTAGCCCGAGTGGATAGTGAATGAATGAATATAATGCTGAGTATGCAACTCCTGCTATACAAATCAATACTGTACATCTCTTGGATCATTACTAAGGTCTAGTACACTTTATGCCACTTGTCGCCCCATTAAGCGCACAACTAAGTGGAAGAGACCTCATTATCCGCCTGCCAATATCGGGCCCTACTTGTCGATAGCAGACTTATTCCTCAAGCTAGTCATACTCAGCCTAGCATTGCCTACTCCTCAAGCGGGTAAAGTCACACTCCCTTCCAACCGACTACGATATAGTGGGAGATGCGGCCTACTGGTATATGGCCCTCATGCACTCATATATATCCACTCGGTTTCGACGTTGGAGCGTCATTTGTTACCTAGAGGGTTTAGAAATTTTCACCCAGGGCCACTTATGGCGGCCCGATGCTAGTAACAGATTTTCGGTGTCCCATCTGGCCATCCATGACATGACTGTGGAGGGTATGACCCTAATATCGCCAGGGCATACAGTAATCACAACACACAATGCAAGATGCATGAGTCATACAATCCAGTCATGCATCAACTCTGCGCATACTGTGTGCTCATGTGAGATAACCTTCGCCTATTAGGGAGTCTCATAACAACCTGCTTAATGACATATGCAATGGTCAATCACATCTCATAATAAACATGCAGATGATGCGCATGGGCATGTATCATGATGCTATACTCATAATCGGTATCGACAACCGGCACTGATAATCGATATCGATAATCAGCCTATACAATTGGCCTCGACAATCGGAATCCGCCTAACAAAGGGCCTAAGGGAAGGTCACAATGTGGACATTTAACCATCATCGCCCATCAATGTGGCCATTTAACCAACATTGCTCCCAAGGAGTGGTCCACCTAGAGCCAAACGTATAGTGGGCCCATGGCCTCACACAAGTGCCTAATACACATCAATATGGGCCTCGCTCATGGACCATATATACATCACTAAGGGGCCACATCTTAGGGCCTCATACACACAACAGGTGGGCCCTGCACATAGGCCTCAGATAATCACACGGGCCACATCATAATGGGCCTTATTAAATGGGCTACAAAAGCATCACAATGGTCACGCCATATGGGCCGAAAATACATCTCATTGGGCCTTACCAATGGGCTTGAAATACATCACAATGGGCCACGACATATGAGCCGAATATACATCTCAATGGGCCACGACCATGGGCCTCAGTACATCATAATGGGCCTAATCACATGGGCTTCAAATACACAAGGGGTGGGCCCCATCACATGGGCCTCAAATATAAAACAGGTGGGGCCTATCACATGGGCCAAAAATACAAATAGGTGGGCCTATACATGGGCCACAAATACATCATGATGGGCCCCATGAATGGGCTGCACCAATGGGCCTCAAATGGGTTTGGACCACACCAAAAATCATTTCACTAGTTGCAGGTGTAGCATGTGTATCACTGTACACTATCATTCTATGGGGCACATGGCCACTAATGATGGTCCACCTAACGGGCATCTCATCTCAAAACAGGTGGGTCCTCACGTGGGGCCCACCATATACTTATATATATATTGCATATATCTCAAAACAGGTGGGTCCCCACATGGGGCCCACCATATATATATATATATATATATATATATATATATATATATATATATATATATATATATATCCACCGTCCAACATCCAATCTGGACGGACAGTGTGGATGATAGAATAAATACATCAAGGTGGGTCCCACCCCCACGCATGCCACACGTGTGGGGTGGGCCCACATCCCAAATAGATGGACTGTGTATAAAACACATACATCATGATGGCACCTCAGCAACGTCCCAATGGATGGCGTGGATGAAGGGTAAATACACCACGGTGGGGTCCCACCAGCCCACACGTGTCACACGTGTGGGGTGGGCCCCATGCCATATGAAAAATGGTTGGATGGTATGTATAAAATACATACATCATGGTTGGGAGGGTCCCATCGTCCAGGGTACTAAACGGTGCGGATACAGAATACATGCATAAGGTGGCCCAACCCTCACATGTGCCACGCGTGTGAGGTGGGCCCCACGTCCAAGGAAAGTGGACGGACAGTATGGATATATCACATACTTCACAGTGTGGCCCACGGTTGCACGGTGTGGATATAATAGGTACTACATGATCAGAACTGCTGATCATGCAAATACATTATACATACATTAAGGTGGGTCCCACCTGCCCTAGACTGATGGACAGAGTGGATGTAGAATAAATTCATCAAGGTGGGCCCCATATGGCACGTGACCCACAGCTGCCAAAACAGATGGACAACATGAAGAAACATATACGTCAGGGCCCCACTATAGTAGCCTTGCTGTTGAACGGCTGGGTTGCTGGCCCAGCATCCATCAGATGGACGATTTAGATAAATAGATGAACGGCGTGGGTATAAAACATATACATCAGTGGTGGGTCCCACATGAGGGCTGGATGGCATGGATAGATCGCATACATCAGGTGGGTCCACACGTGTGGCCCACCTGCTTTGTATCAAGCCGATATTTGCATTTTCCTTTCCGTCCAGACCTGGTAACTGGTTGGACGATGCAAATCCAACACATCCATTAGGTGGGTCCCACGTAGGTGGACGATAAGGATCAAGTGGGACACACTCCATCACAAAAAATAAAAAGAGAGAGAGAGAGATCGGAATAGCGGAGGGACCTCGCCACTATGAGTCCCTCTTTAAACAATGCATGT
Source organism: Magnolia sinica (assembly GCF_029962835.1). NCBI lineage: Eukaryota > Viridiplantae > Streptophyta > Magnoliopsida > Magnoliales > Magnoliaceae > Magnolia > Magnolia sinica. Next base: position 4,324,408 of record NC_080585.1, on the reverse strand, counting down.
ATTAAGATGGGTTCCACCACAAGTGGGCCCTTAATTCATCAAATCAACGGTAGAAATCATAGAATCACCCACCTTGATCTTCTCTTCCTTCTTCCACCAACGCGTCTTAGAGCTCCAAGGGATGCGATTCAACAGTCGAGATGATCTTTGGAAGGTGGGATTGGGTGGTAGGAAGGTGGGCCACACAAGCTCTATCCATGGAGCTTGGAGCTTGGATGTGGGTTGCTTGCTTGAAAAATGGAGAGAGAATGAGAGAGAGAGGTGATGGGAGAGAGGGATGGTGAGTGATGGATGAGTGTACTTAGTTGTAAGAGAGAGTTGAATTTAGGGGAGGGATAGTTGACATTAGATGTGATTGATGGGACATTCTTTTGAGATTTGCAATGCGCGGCGTATTCCTCGAACTGAACGTGGACCCACATCTCCTGGTCCGGGTATCGCATCGGCGTACGAGACGCGGCATTGGAACCGCGACAACGGTACGGTCACAAGGGTACAAGTGTAGGGTCGAGCCAACTCTGAAATACGGGATACGACTCAAGGTCACAAGCAACTGCCGATAAAAGATTGCAGGTCGCCAGAATTCGACCGAGAGGACCGCGGAACTACGGAACGGTACGGGCTAGAATACGAGTCTTACAGTTAAGGTGCCTTACAAGTCCACATGTAATTTAGTCGCAGATGATCATTCTATAATTATTGACCAACCAATTAATCCTACTATAATGTAGCTCACAACAGATCAAACTCGTTGCTCAAATGCTCAAAACTTTTCAAGAAAGCACTTGGGATGAATTTAGAGTCGTCGTTGGGATACCACTACCACCATAGAATGGGAGCATGGTAGCCATTTCCAGTGGACATTCCTAAGACCCGCCTTGCCAAGACATAAGAAGAAAACCTTGGAGAAAACTCTATGCTTCTGAGAAACCTTCTCTGCTCATTCCTCTATTGCTAGCACATGAAAAAACCCTTTTCGGCTCTAATAAAAAAAAATGTCGTATCTATATCTTACATCATGTCTTAACTTAGAGAAATATGTGAAATGATCATTTTGCCCCTAAAATGATATTCCTTATCTAATTTGCAAAACGACCATTGCAATAGGAAAAATATCCATCACATAAAACTAAAGTGGGGTCCTAATTAAATAATTACTCTTTTGAGCTTTAGCATGGATGGAGGCACCCCAAAAATCTTCTATTAGAGGTGCAGTAGCTTTAGACTTTGCCGGGGTAGGCAACATTAGAGAAGAAGCTGCATAGAAAGGGAATAGGATGATTTGGTATGTATACGCCCGGGTGCCATGTCTTCCCCATCCGGGTCGGGGTTTCTTTTTGTTTTGTTTGGAGTTATTTAGGTGTTATATGATAGATGGTGCCTCAATTTCTTATGAGGCCCATTCGAATGCTTGTATATCTCCTTTTTATGAATGAGATTTCTTCTTCTTGAAAAAATAAATAAAATATAAGGTCTGCTTTTAACACACCTCATGTAGCCATGTGAAGGGAGTAACATCCATGAGATCCAAGATAGTCGACCCTCCGAATCTCTAGATCATCTCTTCCTGCGTAGCAAACTGGCGACTGGGATCTGGATTTTCTTCTCGCCTGTTTTCGTCATGGCCCCTATGCCAACCTCTTTGGTAGTGGAATGGGTCTCGTCTTGGTGGCTCCCTCTGGCTTCTTCGAGACACATCCTACTCTTTCGAGGGCTCACCCCCTACCTTATACTCCGGGAGATCTGGATGGCCAGAAATGCGCAAAAATTCGACAAGGTCTCGCCTCTCGTGTCCTCGGTGATTGCCCGGGTGAAGTGGAGACTGTCATCCTTGATCTCACTGACGTCTATAGGTAGGAGACAACCTCGGTTCTCCTAGTCGTGGCTAAGGAAGCTGGGTATTTCTGTAGCTAGCTCAATTTCCCTCTCGACGAGGTTTGTTAAATGGTTAAGGCCAAACAATAGGTGGGTAAAGCTTAACGTCGATGCTTCCGCCATGGGTAATCTCGAGATGTCAGGTGGTGGTGTCATTTGTAGACGACACAATGGGGATCTCTGTTTCACCTTCTTGGTGGGCTACGGTCTTGGCTCAAATACCAGAGCAGAGCTTAGAGCAGTGTATAATGGCTTAGCTCATTACCTGGATTTGGGCTTCCACAAGGTAGAGGTCGAATCCGACTCTAAGATCATTGTGGCTCTCCTCAACGGCTCTTTGGAGCCAAGTTGGTGATGGAAGTATTGGTTGTTGAGAATAGATAGGATGAGGGCCATTGGGATGTTCAAGTTTGGCAATGTCCTAAGGGAGGGGAACGGCCCAACGGATGGGATGGCTGGTTTGGGGTTGGAGCTCCAAATTTCCTTTATAACTCGTCATGTTGCTAAGCTCCCCCCAACAATCAAGGGTTCAATTTTCCTAGATAAGGTGGGTCTAGGTGCCATTCGTTCCAAGTATATAGTTTTTGTTTCTTTTTATGATAGGGCTATGCATGAGCCTGTTTGCCTGACTTTGGCCCAAGTGAGTTGTAAAGGTCTGTTCATGGTATAATATACGCTTGAAAAAAACATGCATGAGATCCAGACCGTCCATCATATGTGCTGCCTCACACAAAAAAAAAAAAAATCAGGACATTCCAAACAAAATTGGGTCCCACCACTTGACTTTAGAGGGGCATGAGTTTACAGTGTTCATCTGGTTTGGCCCATATGGGTTTTGGATCAGTCTTTTTTTTTTTTTTTAATATTGTGATCAAGTCCATAAATCGCCTCTCATCTAGTGGACAGTGTGAATCTAATGTACATACATATGAGGTAATTGAAGATGTATGGTGCCACATTTGGGTTTTAACTTTTAATAAACTTATTTTTCTTCCATCATGAGAAAAAATGATGGGGTTTTCCTCCTCAGTTTAGAAGAGAGGTAGTGCAGATCAGATGCCTCAAATCTTAGCATTACTGCGCTGCTCGACCGGTCGAGGCTCGCTCGACTCAAAGTCCAGCAAGCAACAATTTTTGGCGTCGACCAGTCGAGGTTCAGGCTTAACCAGTCGAAGGGGTCCTTCAACCAATCGAGGACTCGGCTCGACTAGTTGAGGGTTACGCAGATTCTGCGCGGATTTTGTGCGGACTACGTAAATTTGAGGCGGTTTCGCAGAGGTGCGGAAGGGGAATTACCTAAACTATAAATAGGGGTCCGTAGGGCTATTCTAGGGTATGTTAAGGCTTCCTAAAGTGGACGGAGTGGATATACAATACATGCACCAAGGTGGGTCTCACTGCCCACACGTGCCAGGCAGGTGCATCCAGCACATGAGGTGGGTCCCATCTTCAGGACAAATAAATGGACAGCGTGGCTTAAAGCACATACATCATGGTGCCATCCCACATAGCACCGTCCAGATGGACGATGTAAATATAGAACAAATACAGCAAGGTGGGTCCCATCCCACACGTGCAGTACGTGTGGGTGGGCCCCACGTCCAAACCGATGGACAATGTGTATAAAACACATACATCATGGCAGCCACAGAGCTGGAGACGTCACTTGCAGCAGCTGAATGCTGCTATGTAGTAGATGGACGGCTGGAATAACATATTCATCATGAGCTCCACGGAGCCTGCTGACATCAACCAGCAGTTGATAGCTGCGTGGGACCCACCGTCCCTGCAATGGTTGGATGGTGTGGATTTAAGGCACCTGCATCACGTGTGGGTCCCACATCATGAGGATGGAGGGTGGTATAACACATACCTCATGATCAGACCCACATAGCTGATGTCAACAGCAGTAGCTAACAGCTGGTGTGGGGTACTCCAGCCAATCCTACGTCCCATTTTAGGTGGGTCCCACATGCTAGAGGCGGCACGAGGTGGGCCCCACATTCGCATCAAGCTGATATTTGTATTTTTACTTCATCCAGGCCTGTCCAAATGGACAGGCAGCAAGGTGGGGCCCAACACTTGAACGGTCTAGATCATCATACCATATCACAGGTGGGCCACACACATCATCACAAGGGGAGGGAAGGGGAGAGAGAGAGAGAGAGAGAGAAACGTGGAGATGCGAGGAGCTTCGCCACTATAAGCTCCTCCATGCACATGCATACATCAAGATGGGTCCTACCACAAGTGGGCCCTCAAATGAAATCAACGGTGGATCACCCACCGATTCCACTTCTTCTAGGCTTCATGGACTCCTTAGCTCCTTGTCTATCCCTTTGATGGTGAGTGATGAGAATTAAAGGGTTAGATGGTGAGGATTTTGGGGTAGGAAGTGGGCCACACTTGCTCTCCTCTTGGAAAGCTTGGACGTCCACCCTTGGGAGTTGCTTGAAATGGAGTGTGAAATGAGAGAGAGAAGTGATGTGTATGACATGGAAGGTATGGGTCCCATTGACTTGTTGGTAAGAAAGGAATGGCTACGTAATGGTGTTATTGACTTTGGGCGAGAGAGGGATGGGTATGATGGGATATGTACTTGACTTGATTGATTGATGGATTGATGTGATGGGTTGTAGAGATTCTCTTGAAATTCGCAACGCGGGCATTTTCCTCGAAAAGAGCGTGGGCCCACAACTCCTAGCCTAAGTATCGCATCGGCACGCGAGACACGGCGTTGGAACCGCGGCGACGGTGCGGTTATAAGGATACAAGTCTCGGGTTGAGCCGACTCAAATTGACAGGGTACGACTCAGGGATGTGGGCAAATGCTATCTACATGTCGCAGGTCACCGAAATTCGACCGAGAGGACTGCGAAAGCCTATGGAATGGTACGGTCTAGGATATGGGCTTCACAATCTGGACACGGGGCACCGTCCTTAGGAAGGGCGAACACTTCTATCCTTTCCTCGTCCAGGGAGGGGATTCTCATGAGATGAGTATTGTCCTCATCCGAGATGAGATGAGGGATGCAGCCCAAAAGGTCCACACCTGCCGAGGACGAGGATGGGGAAGATTTCGAGGAGAGAAAAGATTGAGGAAAGGAGACTGTTTTCCTTTGGATTGTAGCCTGGTCTGACGTAGATTCTCCTGAGCTCAGTTGGATCTCATGGATCCCAGATCTTCTAATTTTCTCAAAGGCGGAAAGGTGAAAGAACTTAGTATTCCTATCACCTTCCTCAAGCCAGTTATTGCAAGCCTTTTATTTCCAGAAAATTTCTTCCGCAAGCTCCATCTGTCCAACCTTAAATTTAGCTGCGCTAATCACCTCCGGGCTGACCACCAAATCAGGGGATTGAGCTCTAACTTCTAGCTGAATTTGCTCCTGTACTGCATTTTTAAGATTCTGAAAAATGTTCCCGAGCACATCTCTGTTCCAAACTTTAAGCCGCTACTTAACTTTCTTAGTTTTCAGCAGAATATTAGTCATGGGCAGATCTGACATATCTTGGCTCTAGGAATCCTTAATCAGCTGAGGGAAAGAGCGGTCAAGCAACCACATTCTTTGAAAACGGAAGGGCCTAGCAACCTGAGAGAAGGGGCAGGGAAAGCGCAGAAGCAGAGGGGCATGGTCTAAGCTCATCCTAGGCAAATGTTGAACTAGGAAACCCGGGAATTTGTTCACCTAGTCCCCATTGCAAAGCACTCTATCTAGCCTAGCCCAAACTCTCAAATTCCCTACTTGATTATTACACCAAGTGAACTTATTGCCTTCAAACCCTGCATCCAACAACCCGGCCTTATCAATCGCTTCTCTGAATTCCGCAACACTAGCCGTGTCTAGGGTCCTATTCCCCAACCTTTCAGAATTGTCCACCATCGCATTGAAGTCACCGCTGACTGCCCAAGGGCCAACCATGGTTGAGGCAAGGGATTCCAAGGCCTCTTAGAGGAATCTTCTGCTGTACCTAAAACACTTCGCATACACGAAAGAAAGCCTACAAGTGTCAGGCTGATTATGAAGACACACATCTAAAGAGATAATTTGGTTAGACATGTTGTCACGCCCCAAACTCAGAAACCGAGCTCATGAAATTCTTGATCATCGAATCAGGTGCCGACAGCCACCGTAGTACCCCATTCTCGGCTCCCAGTGTGCATACCCCAGATTCCGATCCTGGGATCCTATAAGGAAGATTTTCCAACGTACATTTATCTCGTAAGAAGCATAACCACAAATTTACCCAAATCACAAAGACAATATCATCATCACATATCCACTAATATAAACATTTGAATACAATGCTGAAAAAGAAATACATATATAGAAAAATCAAAGCTCCAGAGGACAACTGCACGCTCCAAGCTCAACGCTGCTGCGACCTAACGCCACCTGCACGCTTCTATCGTGCATAGGCTTATAGAAAGCTTAGAGGGTGGTGAAAGTATGTGCGCAACGTAAGTGTTAAGCACGCAAATATCAGAGTAAGCGGAAATACTGGCAAGTCTATAAATCATTCAATATCAGAATATGCACGCAATGCGGATCAGCTATGCAAATACAAAATCATAGAGAGTCAAATATCAGATGCCGATGATTCAATGCAATATGCAAATCCTAAAGAGCCACAAATACCATCAACCTCATCTAGGCCATACATCAAACCTGCACATATCTGGCAATCATGTGGGGATAACTCTGTCTTACAAGGAGTCCCATAAATATCTCAGCCCAATGACCTCTATTTTAATCAATCATCCATCACAACATGCATACGAATGATGGGAGTCCACAGAAGGACGGCGGATCTAATCCAAATATCAAGATAGGCTCACTAATTTAAAATGCGTCACGATAGTTAAGGAAAGAATCCAACTTATAGCCACCATGACATCGGACGATGCTCCCGATGTGGGACAAAGTTCTGCCTTCACTGTGTGCACAGTAGCCTGCTAATCACTGGTTGCTCGCTCAGGTCCTCATGCCCTGCCCACTCAATGTCCGCCCACGTGCGCCCGCCCACATGTGATCACAGTGATAGAGTATCACCATATCCCCCACCGAAGGTAGATCCGAGTCTAAGTGTAGTACACTACGCTAAAATCACGAATTTACGACGGACCAAATCCGTCATAAAACCAAATAAAAGACGGATTTCGTATGTCGCTAAAATTCGAAAAATACGTCGTCATTAAAATATTAGCGACGGAAAGATCCGTCGCTAATATGATTAGAGCGACGGACCTCAAATCCGTCGTTTATTCAACGTTCAGAAATTAACGACGGATTTGGTCCGTCGCTAAAATATCTGTGATTAACAAAATATATATCAGATTTTTTTATTTTATTTTTTTTATATCTTACACCTGATAGTCATTCAAAAAATAATTCACAAGATTGTTTAACATTCACAAGATAAGAATGAATATGGAACTGGACTAAATATCAATGTGTTTGGATGCTCAAAAGGCCTGAAATAGAAACTGATCTAAATATATAGTAAATAGCCAAAATTAGGTCAGCTACTGATGAAATAAGATAATGTAAAGAATATCATTTTCCTTGAAAACTTAACAAATGATCATCATAATTATGTCCCATCAATTAAAATACAAATCCAAGAGATGCAGGACCTCCTTACTTAAAAATGGTCCGATGTATTTGTTGCCTATCAACCACCCTTTGCAGCATGTCCCTCTTTTGTCACCTATTGCAGTAACAAAAAATCACAAAAAAAAAAAAGAAAAAGAAACGAAAAACATTTTCTTCCAAACTTTGATTGTAGAAGAAAGATTTGAAAATAAAATGAGATCTAGAGTTTCACAATGTGATGGTAAAGCCTCATACACATCATTTATTAGTAGTCATGTTGTCTGTACCTGCCGTTTATATATTTTTTCTTCCATAGTTCCATGTGCCATCAAACGATATGCATAAACTGGCTTTGTTTGCCCATACCTGCAAGAAAGCAATACATTTTAGAAACAAAGAACAACAACGAGAAAACTGCGCTCCAAAAGATTAAGCATTAATTTTTTTTTTAGAAAAATATCTCGATTATCAACCTTATGAAAGACAATGGAACCTAGGACAAATCAACAAAGAAGAGACTCAGGCTCATCTATAGTTTCACATCTTAGAAGTATAAGTACACTTGTAGCTAAATGGACCCTAGTTCCTGTATACAATCCAGTTAGCTCAATGAATCCCTCAATACCGCTAGCTGAAAAAAATCGAAGTTACCTCCAACATAATAACTAACAATGGAAATAATTGGCACCACAATTCAACATCATATTTGTTGTAATGCTTGGGATGGGCATCATTTTCTGGCACACAATCATATCAAATGAAGGACAATGTGAAAATCAATTTGCATGTATAAAAATGGAGCGAATAAAGGAAACCATTTACCATTTCAACTTGACTTCCTGTATACCAGCTGCCAACCTGAGTGACCTAAAGCAAAATAAGGAAGACCATCATTATCATCATTTAAGCCTTATCCCAACTAATTGGGGTCAGCTACATGAATCCTTTTCCACCATCATTATCATAACTTGCTTTTGAGTACTTGTCACTTACCACATCAACCTACATATCAGAAATCATGGACCTCAATTGCTCGGCAACAAAGTCCTCTGAAACATGAATTCCCTGGTTATAACAAAATAACTCCATTAGAAAAACCTTATTTCAAGATGAGGCATGAGAAAAAATTGAATAGCACTAAGGAAATTGAATAAAGATAAAGAACAACTGATAACATCTTATAAAAGAAAATGCTTTGAAGAACGATTGCATACTGATGCAGAAAATTTTCTAAATTATATCAACAAAATAACACAAACCTTGACTTCAAAGAAAGAAGAAAACAATACATAGAAATGCAGAACCAGCTTCATGAATTGGAGGAACCGAAAGGCTAAAAGAAATAGAATTTGACATCATGTGGGGTGATGCCTAACCTTAACTTGGGTGAGCAGTTCGTCAGGTAGAGGACCACCTGAGTAGTAAATGAAATCAAGAAACACATCAACTGCTCCAGGCTCCAGTCCTGCAAGTAGTATCTTTTGAATGAGCTCATATGCTGCCTTGGAAGTGTCATAGTAACACTGGAAGCCACCCATCAAAACATTCATGATCGCCATAAAGGAAAAGTTTTAGTAAATTTGAGCAACAAATTCATATCCAAACATGGCAGCACAACTTTTATATAAAAGCCAACCCAAAATTGCTGAGAGGGGCCGCATATATATGAGAAAATTGCGCGCATGCATGTTGAAAATTCCACAAGGGAAGATCCCAAGATAGATGAAGCAACTAGGATTGAAATCTAACTAATTGCAACAGATCTGAAATGTACATACAACTTTTTAGAAGAAAATTTCTACATTGGAAGATCCCAAGATAGATAATTAAAGGCTAGATAGAAAGATAATGGAAAGACGAATGAGAAACAATACATTTGGAAAATAAATGAAAGTAAGCGATAATAGAGAGACAAAATAGTTGATGCGTAATTGTAAATGGTCCATAATCGGGGGCAATTCAAACTGGAAAATATAGTGGTGTTGGCAATTTAGGTAACATTGTTGTGTCAGAATATTTCAAAAGTATGTAGGCTATTGCCTATCAAAGGAGACTGCAACTTATTAGGACAAGAAATAAACACGCAATCTGGGTTATGGGTCGAAGAATCACATCAAGAAGACTAGTATAAGGTGCAAAAATAAAATAAAATAGTCAACATGGAAAACCAACTCCCGAATCAGATATCATGGAAAACATTTCCAACATGCCTCATTATAAAGTAGAAATCAATCATGATGCTCTACATGGTTAAAGCCTATATAATAGTACCGTGATATTCAATATTTCACATGGGATGGGAGCCCATAAAGCAGAGTTGTGTAAATTGCCTAAGCCAAGTCCTAATTATTGGTTGAAAAAGGGAAGGGAAGTCTTATTCACTGGTTTTGTGGAAAGATTTTAAAAAAAAAAAATGCACCTAAATAGCTCATTTATATCTATCCACCTTGCAACAAAGAGAGCACGTACTCCTTTCAGCATTATCGAAATCATTCTTGGAGTTAGTTCACAAAGGCAGAATTTTGTGTATCACAGTTTCTATCTTGGGAATTGGGAGCAGTAATCTTTAACTAGTAACAGAATTTTGTGTTAATTAATCTAAATATGAATACTAATCCAAATAAAGCTGACACTACACATGGATATCTAACAGGAAATCAAAATGCCTGAATTTTCTTGGTTATTGGACTGAAACTTCTGAAGCTCATACTTTGCATCCAACCATAAGATTGTGATAAATCACAGATGTAAAACTTCCTGAAAGATGTTTGGCAAATAAGAATGCACAATCTGGCCCACAAAGCTTATCAAGGCAGCTCTTTTGAACATTCCCTTATACTTTGTTCCCCGCAAAGTGTAGTTCAGCTTTGTGTGTTCTCAAGCATATCAGTTACAAAAGGATAAGCTGAGAGTAGCATATCAGTTACTTAGAGAAGAGAACATTGTCCACTTCTAAAGCGTAACTGTTAGATCATTGAAAAGTGGGTGTGATGCTCATGTTTTTTCTCCACCCACATAATTGACAACAAAAATGCAAGCCATTTGATCAATGACCACTGATTAAATGGCTGGATTCATCCAATCAAAGTAGTTCCCAAGAGTTATTATCAATCATACGTGGCCTAAATGATTGATGATCAAGGTTAATGATTCAAACTTTTTTTTTTCTATCTTCAAACCCTACAAAAAATAAAAATAAACAGGAGGTTCTTAAATGAATCAACACACAGCCATGTTGTAATTTTTATTTTTTTTTAAAAATGATATCTATTGCCCTTAAAAAATGCCCTTATTTCAACATGTTACCAAACATGCTTATTTTAAATAAGAGCTGTTTTCATATTTGAAAAAGTAATTTTACGAAATGAGCTTATTTAAAACAACTGCTAGAACAAAAAGAGGTTATTAGAGTAGCTCTTATTTTAAAAGTTCTTATTCCATTAGAGTAGAGATGCCAAACGAGATAATGCAATGTTTAAACCATTGGAAAAAAAATCTGATTATATTATATAGTAGACACAATTAACTATTTTCTCTAAGTGTACATACGTTTCCTCCATCTTTTAGTTCTAGAAGCATGTGGGACCCACCAAACAACAAACTCAGCAGTAGGCTGTCATGTAGCAGGAGCCACCTCTCATTTCAAGAAGGTGGATTTCTAAACAGGTAGGAATGCCCACATTCTAGGAACAAGAGGGTACTACCACTAGACAAGTACTGCTGAGTTGTCATCAGCAAACGTCCACTTGCTTTTTGGAACAAAAAGAAACAGGAACAAGAAGACACCCCAAACACGCCCTTAAACTATAACAATACCATGGATTGATCAAGTGCCCTAAGATGCGCTTCAAGTCTTTCAAGAATCTCACGGGTAGTATCAAGGGCACCATTCTGCTGGATGATTTCTTTCTTGCAACAAGTACAGCCTGTGGAAAAATAGAGCACCGGTTGGTTCGGTGAACTCAGAAAGAGATGAAGCAGCTGCCCTATTTGGTACTGAAATCTAGTACCTCGCTTAGGCTAATGCATGGTTAGAGAATCCCACAGTATGGTGTAGGACTAAGGAATTGCCTGGCTTTCTAAGACAACTCCACCTTCAATTTCTTTTAAACTGTTTTCACGTAATGTTGTTCCAGTACTTACAATATCAATAATAGCATCTACAGTTCCCATCTAAGGCAACACAAACATAGAGATCAATATAACAAGAAAAAAAGCACACATAACCTTGATATAGAGATGAAATATTATAAGTGTACATAGCAGTGTACATATTGAAAAAGAAGAATAAGAAACACCATCATCGTCATAGCCTTGTCTCAGCTATTTTGGGTTCAGTTTACAGAACCTGTTTTGTCAATCAAGAAGGAAGAAAGAATCATAGCCTTGTCTCAACTATATGAGTGGGATTTTATTCAAAACGCAGCAAGAAGAAATGACAACCAAAGTGATACAACAAGTAAACAATACAATTTCTTCACTGATGTTGAACTCTTTTTAAAGACCTAGTCCATGAGATTACACTACTTTTCACTCTATCAGTAACTTGATTGACACTGGGAGGTACATTCATGATTGTTTTGTGATTCCTTTAATCATATATTGACCAAATCTTCTTTAAGAATGAGAGAGACCATATATAAGATCTTCCTTTGTCCCCATTGGTAGATAAATCGATTCCAGGATCATCTAATCCACTCTGAACTGCTTCATGCACAAAAACTGAATTGCAGCCAAAAAGGATCAGTGGTTTGGGAGATAGTTCGCCCTTTCAAAATTCATTAGACAAAATACAACCATGATGATGCAGAACACTACACGGACCATTTGCATCAGCCCAAGAAGATCAGATGACCAGGATTATTGTGCAATCTGGATCACTGGGGTCCACAGGACAGACCCAAACTGAGCATGTGGATTATTGTCTCAGTTTAGGATGGACGCTACTGGGCCTGCTGGAGATGATGTGAAAGGTGCTACATGAGACTTCTCCTCGACCCAAGCCATCTCCCAAAGTCCAGCCAACCTACACCTCTTCCCTTCTTTTTGCTTCTGCTGTTTTCTTGAATTGGACATGTTTTTAGTTGCAATCTCCATTACCATGGGTATTTTAGTTATTAGGTAGTTTGTGATTTGTAGATAGAGTCCACTGGTGTTAGGATATATGACTAGGATGAGAAGCAAGGATTGTACTTCATTCTATAAGCCCTTGATTACATGTTCAACAAAAGGGAGTGATTGTTTGAAGTCGCAAAAGCTTGAGTTTCTCTTGCCATTTTCTAGCACAATAGCTAATGGCTTATGGTCGAATCCAGCTGATTTAATTCATGGAAACCATTGTTCCCAATGTTGTCATAATTGTTATTGTTGTTATCATATTGCAAATTATAATCAGTCTAATCATAAGATTTTTTTACTCCAATTTTCTTTATAAAAAATTGGAAAAAAGTTTTAAAAATTTATAAATAAATAAAAAAGAAAATCATCAATCATCCACTTTTTGTGAATATGCACCAAGAAAAGTAGTACTAATCATGGTATTATCAATTGAATAATTGTGTAGGGTATAGTTGTAAGTTAATAAATCTGTCATTGTGTCAAGTTCAAAACAATCAACCCATTGCACATTTACATGTATTCATCTATAAATGTAGAATGCAAAAAGGAAACAAAATATCTAAAAAGTATCTGCACATGTGCATGTGAACGAGCATATCTTTTTCTTTTTTCAGAAAGCAGCTAGATAAAATCCGCAAGAATCATCACAACACAATGCCATGCATGCATACACACACACATCTAATAATTAAAAAAAATTTAATAGAAAACAACTGCATAAAATTCACAAGAACCATCACAATAAGATTCTGTGACATAGGAAGGGCAATGAAATTAATTAGCAAAAAACATGCGTGTATAGCAATGCAGACTCTACAACATCTCCCTGCCAAAATATATGACACATGAAACAGCATAACATCAGTAGTGTTCCAGAACAAAACATAAAAAGGCAACTACCTGTGATTCTTATATGGAGCAATGAAGGTGAATTTTTTTAATCAGCTGTAATATCGGGGTACAGTTGAAATAGTAATTCCCACCACCAAAATCGTCCAAAGTACATACAGGTTCCACCCTGATATTTATATGCCTTCCAATCTACTTATATGATTTGCCACACTGGGATGAATGGATTCCCCGAAAATCAGGATATTCCAAGACTCATCTTGGCCATATATAGTAAATTTAGCATGATTTGACACTATTCCTTGTGGCGTGGCCTTGATTTTTAGGATCCATCGTGAAAATTAGAAAGAGAACAGCAACAGAGTGTTAAAAAAAAAAAACCATAAAATCAGAAAATCCCAATTTGTAAAATCAGAAAATCCCCAATTTTAAAAGTCCGCAAATCCCCGAAATCCTAAAATCCCTAAATCCCCAATTTGGGGTCCACATTCAAATCTGTAAACCCAAAAATCTCCAGATCCTGAAATAAGGGTCCACATTCAAATCGGGAATCTACAAACTACTAACTCCCAAATTCCTAAATCGGCATTAATATTGAGAGAGAGAGAGAGAGAAATACTTTCACCTGTGTGAATCTGATTTAACCCGAGCTTCAAATCCACCTTTGCCATCAGGCGAGTCACCAGATTTTCACCATGAAGAGAGAGAGGAGGGAGAGAGATCGACAGGAAGAGAGAGAGGAAGGAGAGATCTGTAGGAAGGGAGAGAGGAGAGCGTGTGAGAGAGGGATTGAAACAGAGGGTGGCGGCGCCCTAACCAGTCCTCAAAGCTCAAACGTCGATTTCGTGCTGAAGGAGGCATGCTCACCTACGCACGTGTGCACCTTTTCACACGTGTCATGAGTGTTGAATCCGAACGGTCCATAAGATGTATAATCCCATGAAATCCTAGGGGGTGAATTTTCACCCTGATCTAAGATTCTGGTGGGCCATAGAAAAGAGAAATGCAAATCAAGGGAAGAAATTGTTTGCATTTTTTATAGCCCACCGAAGTCTTGGTTCAAAATAAAAATTGATGCCAGAGGGTTTTATGAGGTTCTGCTTCATGTGTACCATTCAGATTTTAGAGACCCATCATGTATGATGAGTTCTCAAAAAAGTTAGTACGTGGTCCGTGTGAACTGGTTCGCAGGTGAGCGTTCCGCGTGCTAAAGCCTTTTACAGATAGGTTCCTGCGAAAGGATGCTGGGTGGGGCCCACCACCATGTTCACGGGAAATCTACTCCGTTAATCCGTTTATAGAGCTCATTTTAGAAAAATATACCAAAAATTAAGTGGATCCAAAACTCAAGTGGGCCACACGAGATGAAACAGTGGGGATTCAGTGAGAACCGTTGAAACATTCTTATGGCCATAAAAAAGCTTTGTTTCAGGCTTTTTTTTCTTATTTCTTTTGTATTTTCACTTCATCCCAGTGTTAATGACCTTATCAACGGTTTGGATGGCATATAAACATCAAGGTGGAGCCCAAGAAGTTTTCAACCATAGGTATTTGTTTCCCCATTGTTTCCTATCAGGTGACCCACTTGTTTTTTGGATCCAAGTCATTTTTGGTCTCGTCTTCAAATGATATCTAAGAATGGATTAACGGAGTAGATTTTCCAAACACACGGTGTTGGGCCTCACCCAGCATCCTTATGCAGGAAATTCATGCCAAGGGCTCTTTTCGCGTCCCTCATTCAAAGTGGCAACCAGCCAATGGCTAGTGGTCGGTGCTCTGTGGGTCCCAACATGACGTACGTGTTTCATCCACGCCGTCTATCTAATTTTCCAGATAATTTTATGGTATAAGACCAAAACTGAGGTATATCCCAATCTCAAATGGATCACATTATAGAAACAATGTTGAAAGAGCGTGGACCATTAAAAACCTTTTGGGGGCCATAAAAGTTTTGGATCAAGCTAATCTTTGGTTTTTCCGTTCATCTGGTCATGTATGACCTAATCAACAAATTGGATGTCGAATAAACAGTACAGTGGGCCTTAAGATGGATTTTAATGCGCCCACAGTAACGTTTATTTGCCATCCAACCTATTCATAATATCAAATATATATGAATGAAGAAAAAACACAAACATCAGCTTGATCCAAAACTTCTATGGCCTCCAAGAATTTTTCAATGGTAAAGGTTCAATCACACTATTTCCTGTGGTGTGGTCCACTTGAGCTTTGGATATGCTTCATTTTTGTTCTTTAGACCTCAAATTATTTGTTTACATGGATAAACGGAATGGATAAAATAAATAAATAACGGTGGACCCCACAAAGTTTACTCTGGTAAGGGTAATGACTAACTCACCTAAATGTAAAGGGGTTTCCTTAAAACATTCATAATCATATATTGGGCTTGCCTTAATGTGATTCATATATCCAACCCACTCATTATATGTCCCACTTGGATGAGGGGTCAGACCAAGTTTTAGCCGCATCCAAAACTCATGTGGGGCCCACCAAGTGCTTTTATATTTTTTAAGATGTCTTGGTATGGTTTTAGATGGTATGGCCCACCTGAGTTTCGTTTACGGATGATTTTTGAGATATCTCATAACCTAAAGGGGACACATTAAATGCACAGTGTTGATGTTCGATACACATCATGATGGGGCCCACAAAACTTATTAACATCAATTTTTAGGTTCCTGCAAGATCAATAAGTTGGGTCACAATTTTGACAATAATATTTACCATATTTTATATGTATAGTCCATTCACTCTATTTTATTGATCAATACCCTCAATTTGACTAGTTACTCGCCCCAATCAGGTTAACTACATGTGAGAAAGGTATTGGGAATACAAGATTGATCAACAATTTGAGTGAAATTTGATTTAAACATATGAAGTTATTTACTCTTCAATCTGGACTAATTCGATTGTCCAAAAACGGTTAAATGTTCGATTAATGGATGTGCCTAATAATTTATGAAAAAATATTTTTTTCATAGATAATTTTCAATTTCCATTTAACATTTTTTTTCAAAACGTATATTTTTTTACTCTTAATTTTTTCTTTGAAAAATTTTAACAAAATCTCATTTTTATTATAAAATATTTCAAAAAATAAATTAAAATACAAATTCTGAATTTTTATTTTCAAAATATCTTAAATTTTCACAATTTTTAATTTCTTTTCCTAAAAATTCCAAAATGCCGATTTTTTTTCTTCAAAAGCATCATGTTGTTTTCAACTTTTCAAATTTTTTTTTTAAATTATATATATATTTTTTCAAAATCTTAGTGTTTTTATAAATAACTTTTTCTTTGAATTTTGAATTTCGAACATTTTCAATTAATTTTCAAAATCACAAAAATTTTCAACTTATTTATTTTTCGTTTCAAAATGTTTGTTTTTTTGATAAAGTATCAATTTTTTAATATTGTTTTATTTTAAAATTTTCAATTCTTTTTCACTTCTCCATTTTTTTAAAACCATTTTATTCGAACTTGTCAATTTTTATTGAACTTCACAATTTATATTTTATTTTTCAAATTTCAAACCCCCAATTTTCTTTTTAAAAATATTTTCATTTTTCAACATTCTGAAATTTTTCACATTTTTTAAAATATTTTTAATTTTCTTTTTCAGTATATTATTTTTCCTCAAAATCAAATACTTTTTTTTTTCAAATTTATCAACTTAATTAAATATTCTTTTTTGTTCCCACAAAATAGATTTTTATTAAATCATGATTTTTATTTTTTTCAAAATCTAATTTTTTTTCTCAAACATTGTTAAATTTTTTATACTTCTCAATATTCATTTTCATGTGATATTACAAATCATTTAAATATTAGTTTTAAATTAAAAAATAAAATAAAAATTCCACTCATTTGTTATAAAAACAAAATAAATTTTCTTTTTGCATTCAATCAATTGTTAAAAAATAATCTTAAATACAAATATGTACAATTAAACTACTGAAATTCTATTAAAAAACAATTATTAGACTACAAGAAAACTTAATTTTTCACCATATTCTTAAAAAAATGAAAAAAAAAAAATTGTCAAGGCAAAAGTCCTTTTACGACGGACCATGATCCGTCGCAAAAGCAATTGAAAAACGCCCCGTTTGGTATTTTGGGCGGGAATTTTTAACTCAGTTTCCCGTTGGCCAATCAAAATTTGCGACGAAGTTCATCCGTCGCCTTGTTACGACGGACAAAAATCCGTCGTAAATACGTCGTAAATCAAAGTTTAGCAACGGATTAACATCCGTCGCTAAATTCCGCGACATTCGGACTTAACGGATATTCGAGAAAGACGAGTTTAGCGACGGACCTTTTCAGTTAGCGACGGATTAAATCCGTCGTTAAACCAAGAGATTTTTGCAAATACGTCGCAAATTGACCATTTTGGCGTAGTGATAAGTGGCCTTCCTTACCCTCTCTATCGTGTAATAAACTAGACTTCCTATGAGGCCCAATAATTAGGGTCAACCCACTTAGAAAATGATGAGAATGGGCCTAACAAGGCCTAAGGGAAGGTCACAATGAGGACATTTAACCATCATTGCCTATCAATTTGGACATTTAATTAACATTGCTCCCAAGGAGTGGCCCACATAGAGCCTAACTTATAGTGGGCCCATGGCCTCATACAAGGACCTAACATACATCACTTGGGCCTTATACAAGGACTACATATGCATCATGACCGACCTCATCACATGGGCCAAATACACATCACAATGGACTGCATCACACGGGCCACATATACATCAAGTGGACCACATCGCATGGGCCTTGAATACATCACAATGGGCCACATCATATGGGCCAAAAATTCATCATAATGGGCCACGTGACATGGGCCTAATACACATCACAATGGGCCACATCACATGGGCCTAATATACGGCACGTGGGCGGCATCACATGGGTCGTATATACATCACATTGGGCCTTAGTCATGGCCTTGAATACATCATACCAGCCTCATCATATGGGCCTCAAATATATCATAATGGGCCATATATACATCATAATGGGCCGCATCGCATAAGCCTTGAATACATCATAATAGGCCACACATATGGGCCGAAAATTCATCATAAGGGGCCACATGACATGGGCCTAATACACATCACAATAGGCTGCATGACATGGGCCTAATACATCAAGGTGGGTCCCACATGATCGGACCCTCAGAACTGCGGACGTTCGTGCATATGGACGGTTTGGATGTAGCACGTACATCATACGGGACCCACAGAACTTGCTGACTTCATCCAGCAGATATAGCTGGCGTGAGGTACTCCAGCCAGTCTACTCCCACCGTCCAGTTGATTGGACGATGAGGATATAACACATACATCATGGTGGGTCCCACCGTCCAAGGCCTGGACGGTGAGGATCCCACACATGTGGCTTGCCTAAACCATCCAGGACGGGATGTAGTAACACATACAACATAGGTGGGGTCCACGGGACTTGCTGACGTCCCACATCAACTGTATAGCTAGTGTGAAATACACCAACCAATCTGCTTCTTAGCAGTGGGTCCCCACGTGGGGCCCACCAGATATTATGAATGTATATTTATTATTAATAATAATATTAATAAAGGGCTCCATCTAGCGTCCAGGCCTAGATGGACGGCCTGGATGCGGGACATGCATCACGGTGCATCCCTGGACAGTGGAGATCAAATAGCTATATAAGGTGTGGTCCAGATGGACGGCATCAGATAAAACACTTACATCAGTGGTGGGGCCTTGCACAGCACCATCCATGCTGTCTAGCACCGTCTAGCACAATCTGGACGGTGTGGATATAAAATACATACATCCAAGGTGGGTCCACATCAACATGGATGGACAATGTACAGATACAACACATACATTTAGATGGGTTTCCACCGTCTCTGGACGGTGCAGATGCAAGGTATAAACATCACGGTTGGCCCCACAACTTGGATGAAACGCATGCATCATTGGTGGGCCACACATCAAGAGAGAGAGAGAGAGAGAGAGAGAGAGAGAGATAAACGTGAGAAGGGGAGGGACCCTGCCACTATGGGCCCCTCTCTATCCAATGCAGACATCAAGATGGGTCCTACCATAAGTGGGCCCTCAAATCATCAAAACCAAATGCTTATGAACACCCACCTTTGATCATAGACTTCTCCTTCCACTGATGCGTTCTAGAGCTCCAAGGGATGCATTTCATCGGTTGAGATGATCTTTGGAGGGTGGGATTGGATGGTAGGAAGGTACGCCATACTAGCTTTTCCTCCTCTCATGGAATGCTTGGACGTTGGGTTGTTTGAGAGAATGAGAGAGAGAGAGAGAAAGAGAGAGAGAGAGAGATGAGAGAGAGAGGTTGTAAGAGAGAGAGATGGGTGAGTGATGGGTGTACTTGATAGGTAAGGGTTGTAAGAGAGAGAGTTGACTTTGGGGATGGTGTTGTACTTGATATTTGATGTGTGATGTGTACTTGATTGATGAAATATATTCTCTTGGGATTTGCAACGCACGGCGTTTTTCTCGAACTGAACGCGGGCTCACATCTCCTGGCTCGGGTATCACCTCAGCGCGCGAGACGCGGCGATGGCGCGGTCGCAAGGATACAAGTCTCGGGTCGAGCCAACTCTGGAATATGGGATACGACTCAGGATCGCGCGCAACTGCTATCTACGCGTCGCGGGTCGCTGGAATTCGACCGAGAGGACCGCGGAAGCTTTCGGAATGGTACCGTTTAGGATATGGGTATAGCACATGCCAATAACAGAAATAGAAAACGCATTTCTGTAGTATATCTAGATTTTACCCCCTGCAGAATCATTGGACACGGGAATTAAGCCAAGCTTTAATTCTATGCTCACCCTCTTACTCTCTCTCGCCATGGGTTACAGGATGGCTAAAATCAACGGATTATATCCCCGAATTATTTTTTTTAAAAAAATGTATTTGATTGAGGATTGTTGTGTTTAGTTTATTGGTGATAAGAATATAATGATGACGCTTTTTCATTACTTTAATGCTAAATAATCAAATTCATACCCTAATGTGCTTGTTTGGAATTGAAATTACCACACTAATCAAATAAAAAGAGCAATGATTACAATTTCTTTTACCTTTTCTAAAAGCAGGTTAAATGCATACATTTTCTAAAAATATCTACTCAAAGTGTTAAAATCATGACAGTAGTACCATGGTAATCCTTTACAGAAAGGATATCATGCCTTTATGGGAATAATATAATCACTTTATGGCTTTTGAAAAGCAATATATAATTAAAAATACTATTCACATCTTGAAAATTGAACAGCGTTTGGAAATAGTTATTATTATTATTTTATTCATAGACTTGGTATACCCATCCAAGCGAAGAGACAAGCCGAATTTTCATACGAAGGCCACTCAAGCACGGACCCAGGATTAAGACCAAATTGAGCCCAAGCCTAACTTAAATTGAAGATTCCAAACCAGTATTAAGATCCAGCTCAAGCCTGTCATTAAGGCCCATATTTTGATTGGGCCCATTTTTAAGCCAATCTTCCATCCAAATCTTCCTTGGGCCATATTTTCATCATCCGTACTTGGATTTTCAATGCATTAGAACCGGCATGACTGTCTAATCAAGGCTCATATAATATAAGGAGCTTATCAAGCAATCAAGATATATGAAGGTGCTGATCATCAGGACAGGTGGGGCCCATCAACAGTAAAGGTAACCCTTTTTTGACAAAAATCGGTTAGTTGTTTTGATTTTATTTTTATTTTTTTTAACTATTGGTTGGTAAACACAATCAAAAAAAAAAATTAGCACAAACTTTACCATGACATAAGAAAAGATTGAAAATAATTTATCAAAAGCCACTAGTCTGATGTCAATGAAAAAAAATTTCCATACAATCAAATTAACAATGGGAGTGAAATCGAAAATAAGAATCAGAACCAATAAGGTGCTCTAGGTTCTTTCAAACCACCTATTCGCTAAACAAGAAAAGAAGAGTTAGTGAGTTGACATAGGGGCTAATTGGTATATTGGAAGCTTAAAAGACCTTTGTAGAATTTAAAGCTAGAGAGAAGCGGATCTACATGAAAAATAACACCCACTTCGATATACTAGATTTGAGAACCTGGGAATTGAAATTTGAAAAACTGGACTTTATTCTAATGATATGTTCTTTGTGCCGGTATATGACTCAATAATGTCTCGGTCCACTTTTGGTTTGTAAAAGGTTTCAATATTTATTTCCAAACATTGAAAATATTCATCGAAAAGCATGGCAATGTATTCGTCCAGGGTCATTTAAGTGACAAGATTTATTTATTTTTGGTAATAGATGCAATGGCTTCTATTGTTGGGCACACTGGAAAAGATAAAATGAAAAGACTATTAAATAAGGGTTTGATACCTTATCTAAACAAAGTATAATTCCAGACAAGTGAGCATTATTTTATGATAATATAACCAGAAAACATTTTCCTATAAAAAATAGAGCATCAAAGTTGTTGTATGTTGTACATTGAGATAATTGTGGTACTCTTAATGTAAAAACTCACAAAAACATTATATATAATTAGGAAGAAATCAAAGGCCTTGAAAACATTTTAGGATATAAAAGGAAAATAGAAAATCAATTAGGAAGAACCATCAAAGTTCTCAGAAAGATATATGCAATTAAGCATCGTATTACAATGACTTATACACATCAATAAAATGTAGCAGAAGGCACAACTGAACCCTTCTAGATATGCCTAGGTCCATGCTGGCACATGCTAGTTTGCTTAACACCTTTTGAAAAGAAGCCCAAGCATGACTATGTATAACCTAAATAGGGTTCCAACTAAATCTACATAATGAATTATGTATAGGTAGAAACCTAATCTAAGTAATCTTTGAAAGTAGATTAGCACACATATTGGTACTGAATCAACTTAGTGGTTATAGGCAAGGATGAATAACCACTTATAAACAGTGATTCAGCAGGTGAGCAGCCTATAGATGCTCTCCTATTCTGAATGGTCAAAAGAGATCAAGAGCTACCATATCATACCTATATGACTTCTATGTACACCTGTGTGAGCAATTAGGTGACTCCATTGATATATATGAGATCATTGGCTTATATGATTATAGCAAAACTACTAACTCCTGAGAATCTAAGAAATGACTAAATGCTATATGAATAAAGAAATCAATTTAACAGAAAAAAGCAAGTTTGTGAACTATGTGAGCTACCCAATAAAATAAAATAAAAGGCACAAGTAAATATCCCTACAACATTTGTTTGGGACCACTACCAAGATTTCCTTGGGCCTATTTAGATTGAGAATTACCTTAGTAATGTAATGGAAAAGTATTATGATTTTATCACCAACAAAACTAAACATAATAATCATTAATATTCAAAAGCAAGTATTTCAAAGAGATAGATAAAAGAATTTATAATCATTGCACTTTTTATCTGTGCAATTAATTGTGAAAATTTTGAATCCAAACATACAAATGAATATATAGGTTTGATAATTTAATATTAAAAGTAATGAAAAAGTACATTCATTAAGATTTTACCATCAATGAACCAAACATAGTAATCCTCTATCAAATGCATATATTTTTAGATGCGTAAAGAAATTTTTAATCATTGCAATTTTCATGACTTTTTTATGGTAATCCTCAATCTAAACAAGCCTTGGAAAATTGTCTACAATCAGCTTCAAAGAAGTCTAACACCATTTCAAAAAAGAGATCCAAGGAGGAAGAGCAGGACAAGTAGGAACCACAGATCCCAAGGGATATAGCTGGTTGTTGAACCTACAATGATAGAAAACAAGGTGCTTGATGATTGACTTGCCACCACCAACTGAATAATAGCATGATATAATGAAAAGAATGAGATAAATGTCACAGCAACTTTAAATGGACGGTATAACATCCAATTGTTAGGGCATTTTCATGCAATCTTACATGATAGAGATGGCCCACTTACATGAATTGTTTGATACTTGTTTGGTAGATTTTATACCGAGTTTGGTGTATATTTTTTATATGGTAATATTACTCTTCATGAAAAACTGGCAATATTAGGCAACTTTGTGTCCCATCCAAACGCAGCTTTAAATATTTTGCAATCCTGCGGTTTTGGCTGTATCATTCATCTTTAAAATTCTACTCGTGAGTTAGTTCCTTTTTCTCTAACATTGATGGATGGCGCATGGTTGGTGTATTTTGGTGGGCCCACCATGCAAAATGAGATGATAAATGCTAAGGTGATTCGTACAAGGAAAGATCAAATCATACATTAGAAACATGAAAGCTCAACTACACAACCCAGTCGAGTCAAATTGGCTCAGAAAGCTCGAGCGAGTTTCTTGAAAACTTGCATGTGTTTTTTGAGTTTCTTTAGTGTTAATTATTATTTAAAATAGTATAAACAATAAATAAACAATGCTGAGTTGTGTTGAGAGTTTTCATTTTTGTCCATTTTGCTGAGTTTTTCTCAAGTTTTCCATGACCAGATAGCACAAGTCCAGGTTAAATCGAATCAGGTTGAGTCGGCTCGTTGAGTTTTTTCAAGTTTTAACGAATCAAAGGAGGTGATTCTTTTCACATTGGCCAATGTGGCACACTGTATGAGATCCAGACTATTCATTAGGTGGGGCCCACGATGGACAAGCCTACACCTGAAAATCAGAGTACCTGTCCATTCATCACACATGAACAAGAAAAACAACAGCAAAAGAAAACAACTCAGTCGATATTCAATGCAAATAGATCTATTCGGTGAGTGGACTGGCATGATTTTTGGGCCGATCAATGAAAAGGAACCCTGCATAAAAGATTCAAAGGAAAAAAATAATATTATTAAAAGGTACAATCATAGTTTAAAAACTCGAAAATTTGACGCAACTGAGTCAAGTCTACTAAAAACACTAGGGTAAATTACTGAAAAGCTCAAGAAAATATATTATATTGAAAATTAAATAAAAATATATTATATTGAAAATTAAATAAAACAATATATTATGTTGAAAATTAAGTATAATCCGAACCATTCCTTGTTCAATTTCTGATAAGTGAGCCTCTTAATTGGATAATCCAGACAATTGTGTTTTTATACACACATAAAAGTGTGCTTGACCTGATGAGTGGATATGGCTGACTTTTACATAAGGTGATCTTCATGATGCGGACAATGTACTGGACGGCTTGGATGTCACACACACATGATAGTTTAGAAGCTATTCATCAGGTGGACGGTGGATATTATAATCCAACCGGTTGTACTAGAGACCATCTCATGTTTAAAAACGTCTCAAACTGAGAAGCAACTCGGTCTAAATGTATGTATTGACTCGACTCGTTCAAGTTTTCATCATAACTCGATGAGTCAAACGAGTTTCGATGAAAAACTCCACGTAAACGAGTTTTTCAATCGAGTCAGCCCTTCTCCACTTGCGCTGAGTTAACTCAGGCGAGTCAAGTTTCCGTGTCTTTAAACTATGGATACAATATAGCTTACTTTATATTTGAAGCACCCCTCACCCATAATTTAGATAATTTAATTTGACTTAATTCCATACCACGTGTGCAATTTGTGAGTAATTTGTAAGTGCCTGCGCATCATCCATCAAACTCTGCCAGAGTATAAAAGCCTTCCTCAATTTTTAACGGACGGATCTTTTTCTCTGCGTGCAAGACATGAACAAGTCCACCATGGGGCTAGACAGCAGCGTGCATTTCTACCATTTGTGAAACTAAAGCGACTCATACACCGTACACGTGGCATACATGTACATCAATCAAGACTGCCTAAATCGTGGGCGCACGAAGTATGCAGCGTATCTCGAAGATTCGCTCGTCCAGTGATTCTAACCATCCATGGAGAGGTTCCAGATTCAACGGCCAATATCAGATGGTTACGAGCGTCCAATCAGTGCGTTTTTTGAACTATTCTCCGATCCAACACATGACTTTTTCTCGGACACAGATTGCGTGGAGACACGGTCACGACTCTGCAGGGCCCACCATGACATATGCGTTTTATCCATGCCGTCCAATTATTTTTCGTTATGAGTCCAAAACTGAGAAAGATCCAAATCTTAAGTCGGCCACACCGCAGGAAACGGTGGGAATGGTGACGCCCACACTTGAAAAACTTTAGGGCCTGTTTGGCCGGCTGGATTACATGGGCTTAGGTGGGACGGAATTGCATTTGGTCCTGTGCCAATTTCACTCCATGTTTGGGAAGAGTGGAAAAGCTTGGAAGCAGGCTAGATGGAATCATATCGGGTGCCATGTTAATATCACTCAATGTTAGCAAAATGTGTAGGTCCCACCATGATGTGTGGACTATATCCACACCGTCCACCCATTTTTTGAGATCATTTTAGAGCATGGGCCAAAAAAGCAAGTAGATCTAAAGCTCAAGTAGACCCCAACATAGAAAGCAATGGAGACTGAATACTTACCGTTGAAAATTTCTTTGGGTCCACATAAGTTTTGGATCTGCCTCATTTTTAAGCCGATGCCACAAAATGAGGTTACAAAACAAATGAACGGTTCGGATATAACACATGTATGTTATTGTCAATAGTTTCAAATGATGGTGGGTATCTCCCTTCAATGTACCACCGTATTACAAACAAAAAAAAGGTTTAAGCTTATCCCATGGTATCAAATGAACAGTCCCTGCCATGGATAATAATGATGTTTTTTAAATCCTATCCCACCTAATACCGTGGGATCGGTCCGGCCAAATAGGCCCTTAGAGGGCTCACTATAATGTTTATTTTCCATCCAACAGTTCATAATATTAAAAAAGACATAGATGAAAAGAAGTTTTCAACGGTAGGCATTCAGACCCCAAGAGACGCGTGACAGAGGTAACTCCGGTGACCCATGCGGATTGCGTCCTACCCCACCACGACAGACTCGATCCCGACAGGGGCTCTACAGGGCCCACCGTGATGTATGTTCTGTATTCATTCCGTCTATAAATTTTAAAATATCATTTTAAGATGAGATCACAAAAAGAAGTCATATCCAAGGCCTACGTGGGCCACACTACAGGAAGAAGCGGTGATACTAATGCCATTGTTGAAACCTTACTACGGCCCACTGATTTTTATTTGCTATTCAACCTGTTCAAAAGGTCGTATGTATCTTGATGATGGGAAAACACAAATATAAACTTGATCATAAACTTATGTAGCCCCCGAAAAGTTTTCAACGGTAAGTGTTCAATTCCCGCTGTTTACTATAATGTGGTCCACTTGAGACTTAATCTTCTTCATTTTTGGGATCATATCTTGTATGATCTTCCAAAATGGATGGACAGAGTGGATAAACACATACATTATGTTAGCCCCACAAGGCTCTGCCAGGACCCAGTCCGCCATGGCAGGGGTAGGAGGCAATCCACATCCCCCTGTGACCGGGTCTTCAGTCAATCCACCTCCCTCTTTCCCGTAATAACACATGGATCCTTCCCCTCCACGAAAACCCAAACTCCTGAAACAAACTTCCGACTGTTTTACAACAGCAACCCCATAGACAAACCTATAAATGCCCTTTCAACCCCACCTTCCCTCCTCAGGTCTAAGAAAGAAGAAGAAGAAGAAAAAGGTTGAGAAATCACAGCCCTTTAAATTCTTCCGGCTGCTTTCGTGATCTTTCTCACTCTCCCACTCTCCATCATGGACATGAGAAAGATCTCCTGCGCTGTCATCATCGCTGCTGCCTCAGCTACCGCAGTCCTTGCTGCCGAGGAGAATTTGGCCCCTGCGCCCGGGCCTGCCATGCACAGCGGGTCCGCCATGGTCGCACCTACCCTCGGGCTGGTCGGGGCCTCGATCCTGTCCTTCTTCGCCTTTTACATGCAGTAGACCTCACGAGAAAAAGAAAGAAAGAAGACTCTCAAAGGAAGGAATAAGAAGAAAAATGAATGCTGGTTGGATTTGTCTTTACATTTTTCATTTTCTTCTTTTGTTGGGTTGGTTTGTATTGTCCATCGTCGGATCCAATTCAGATCCGTTTGTTTTGTGATGAACGTCGATGCGATAAAGAAACTTTTTTTCTATAAATTTATATTGTTTTGAGAATGAGTTATCATCTACAACCAACTTCATGGAACTGATCAGATAATGTGCTCATCATGACGTATTGTGTTGGATTTTAACCTTGAAAATGCAGCTGAGGAAATGTTTTTCAAAATTTTTAATTAATTAAATTTATTCCCATGATCCCCATAATCTCAGATTTCTACTACTATAAATGTAAAGGATGATTCAGATTTTACCTCAATGCAATCACGACCATGATAATAATTTTTCTACAAGATGTTGCGGATGGCAATTCTCTAACGATTCTTAATCTGTCTACGACATTGGTAGGGGTCCAACGATGTGGAAAACAAGACAGGGATTCTCTACAATGACATTGTACAACAATTAAAAGGGATGTAGCGTAGCTTGGTAGCCTGTTGGTTTTGGGTACAAAATGTCACGGGTTCAAATCCTGTCATCATTACCTATTATTTCTCCTTTGGGCAGTAATGAGGGGTCAATTGAGATTGATGAAAATTAGACATAATCTTTATCTTATGATACTATATGCAATGTATGCAAAATGTATTGGGGAATGAATCCTTTCCTTGACAGTTGTATATGCTGTCATAAAAAAGCCCTCTTAGTTCAGTTCGGTAGAACGTGGGTCTCCAAGACCCAATGTCGGAGGTTCAAATCCTACAAAGTGTGATTCTGTTCTTGTAATGTCCAAATCACAATAAAACAACTTCGGACTTGAACTGCAATCTGAATTTGACCTCCTGCAGATTAAGGAGGAGGTCAATAAAAAAGAAAAAGAAAAAAGATGTTACTCAATCAAAGGTCCAATTGATCACCGCATCTATATTGTAAAAAGGAAGACATACACCATCCACAAGGTGAACTACACATACCACATGTGAAGGAGAAGATGGAAGGATGATAAAAGAAAACACTTCTTTTCTCTCTCTAAATTATAACAGTCAAGAGAGTATATTCCTAACTTTTCGCTTTCATCAGCTATTTTTTATAACATGGTATTAATATAAGGAAGGGTTAGGTTTCCAGAGAATTGAGTATATATGGTTCTCCATCATCATATGAACTTCTTTATATTATATTTTAATGTGAGCGAAGTCTATTAATGCACATCACATAAGTTTAAGGCAACGCTGTGTATTAGTTAGGGTAAATTATATAAAAGAATTTATGTAATTAAGATCAAAGGCTTAGATTGACTGGATCACATTTACATGGCCACTGAATTAGGGTTTATATTGGTTTTTCATGATGTAATTTTAGCATGCTGAACGTCTAAGAATTGAGACACCGATGGCCTGGATTATGATGGACTACAAAGGTGCGTGTATAAAGAAAAACCAACGGTTTGGATTAGCAAGACGTGCACCCCAGCTGTCAGATTATTTTTTTTTCAAGGTGGTAGATGCAAAACAGGGGATTTACAGCCATTTGGGTGGGCCTCAACAAAAAGGATCTGGCCTCACCTATCACATGCTAAACTCCTATTACAGATATATACAGCAGGCCACCTCAGCCGTCAGAATTTAAATGCTAGGATGTCTGAAGCATATAACATTTTCATAAAAAAAATTCAAGGGCGACTACCAGGTGATTTTGGATGTTGAACTCGGGAAAACCAACACACGAGACTGGATGGTTTGTCCAAGAAAAACCAACGGTCTGGATTGTTTGCCCGACACTACTTGAGTGATCGTAATCACCATCAAAAGAACTTATGATGACCGTTCAAATTCAGGTTTATCATCCAATGGTTGCCGCATTTTCACGGTATTTCAACAGTTGCTAGAAAAACTGGGGATATCAGGCCACGTCTGGAGCATCCAAACGCAGCTTCAAATATTGGGATTTTCACGAGAAAATTCCTCAACAATCAACATTTTATGGAAAAAGAGACTCGATTGGTAGGAATTTTCCAAACAATCTTTGGCCGAAGGTGAAATGACCCAAATATCCTCTGTCCATTCTATTTGCGTGGTGCAATCGGTCATTGTGGCCCCACGTGGGGTGTGGGTGTGACTCTATGTATTCCACCCCATTCAATAGGTGCGACCCACCGTGATGATCCAGGACATAGCTTCAGTGGATCCCTGACTGTGGGGCCCGCCGTAATGAATGTGCCTTACATCCATGCCGTCCATCCGTTTTAACAATCTCATTTTTGGTATATGATCCCAAAATTGAAGCAGATCCAAATCTCAGGTAGACTACACCGCATGAAATTATAGTGATTGAATACTGGCCATTAAAAACTTCTTGGTGGCCAACAAAATGTTTATTTCATGCAACTTGTTAATAATGTGACAAAGATCGGGATGAAGAGACCACACAAATACCAGCTTGATACAAAACTTTCGCGGCCCACAAGAAGTTTTTAATGATAAATCACCACGGCTTCCTGTGGTGTAGCTAGATTTGGATTTTCTTCATTTTTATGATATGATGTAGGACGTGGCAGATAAATTGGGCTTAGGTGTAGAAATTCAATCTACAGAAGGAGAAATTGTTTTTGTAAACCGCAAATCATCGATAACTTTTGATCTACAATAGCACATGATACTTTTCATACACAGGTGGGGGTGTACATCGAGTCGAATCGAGTTGAGCAGCCAGCTCAACTCGGCTCGACCACTAGCTGACCTCAGCTTGAATTCGGCTTGGCTCGGTCCTTGAGCCTGACTGGCCAACTCAGCTCGGTTCGGTCAGCAGCTCGGACCAGTTCGAGCCGAGTTCAAGCCAAGATCGAGTCAAGTTTGCCATTGTAGCATTTTCACAAACACCTGGACTACACCTTCAAAATTTTAATGTATTTAAGACAGCAGCAATGGTTTTATAGGTATTTTATCAAGCACCTTCTAAGCAACATAAAAATCAAGAAAAAAAGGGGGTTGGTTTCATATACATGCCTTCCTTGCTACTAGCCACACTTCATTAAGTCATTTCATCAAATACTTGGTGAGTAACATCAATATCAAAGTAACCGAGTCACCAAACTGGTTCAATCCGAGCTCGATTTGAGCTGAGTTCGATTCGAGTCAAGTCGAGCAGGGGCCACCTCGAACTCATTTTTGAGCTCAAAAAATCAGCTCAACTTAGCTTGAACTCAACTTCGAACTGAGTCGAATCAAGCTTTTTTTAGTCGAGTCAAGTCAAGCGAGCTAACCGAGCTAGCTCGGTTCATGTACACCTCTATACACTGGTAATTACTATGAAACTCTAATGTAATTTAGGCAGGTGTGAGATTACACTTAACTTACACTTAATAATTCAAAATGCACGTATGAAAATCTATTTCCTGAATTCAATTGGTAGTAAAATCTCACGTGACGCATTGATAGATCAAATGAAATATACTAAATAAAATTTGAGACCCGGGTCACCAGATCCACCGTTTATTGGGCCCACAACGTCTCCAATTTAACAATCCATCCCTTAATCAAGTAATTTGACTACCTGGTTATAGAAGAAACCATTAAGATTCCTCTAAACCATACCAGGAACCCTAGGAGTCACTAATGATCAGTTGAGAATGCATCCAACCGTTAGATTGACGAAAATCAATAACAGAACTCAAAATTCACTGAGTGTGCCCACCTAAGATGTAGATATGTCTCATTCCTACTTATAGTAGATGAAGCTAATGGCTAGTGTACGGATTGTACCGTGCATTGGTATGGACCCCACCTCAAGTTCTTAACGTGCACTTGCTGTGAACTGAACCGAGGGTCGGGTCAACCTGGCGTTGACTCGACGAGTTACGTAAAGTACTCTCCTTCCTTTGCGTTTTTCCCGCTCGAAGCGAGTTTGAACGGACGGAGTCCGTTTCTTTCGACTGTGGCCCACCATCATGATGGGCTTGGATGATCTGAACAGTCCATCGTGTTCGGGCGTGGCCTCCGACCTAAACCCTCTTGATTGAACACGTTAAAACTCACGTGCGGGCGCTCGATCATGGGTGAAACCAGGGTCCGTGCGGCTGTTTTTCTGGAAACGGAAAATTCCGTTTCACCTTGTCGAGTTGGCAATCCGTGAGAGCGTTCTTCACGCCATCTCAACCGTCCATTGGAGTAGAATCTCTGCCGTCCAAAATCACTTCACGCGGATTTGGGTTCCTATCGTAACAGAATGAACAGCGGCCGTTTTCTGCTTTGCCAGCTGTAGTTGTAATCTGTTGTAAGACAAGAAATCTGAGCCGTTTGATTTCTTCCGACACATCAGAGCGTCAAATAGGAATCGAGAGGAGCGTTGAATTACTATAGATGTAGTTTCAGTTAAAAAAAATACACGCTAGAAGCGATTGCAGCCATTACCCAATGAAGTGTATGAGCGAGTCGGGTTCCGCGTGCTAGTTCTCCGACCCGACACCGAGTCCTTGCAAAACAAGAAGCTTTGGGCATGAATAGGCTATAAATAGTCTTATTTCATCAGGGTCATCAGGGCAAGACCTTTCGAAACCCTAAGATCCAAGAGAAGAAAAGAGAGTGAGAGTGAGAGCTGTGTTGCCCCGTCTTGATCAGATCGAGTCGAGTGTCTGAGTCAGACCGAGTCGATCGCTTCTGAGCTGTATCCCATCTATGTGGATGTTCTGAGAAAGAGAAGGAATGAGTAGTGGACGCCAGGCGTGGGCTGCTCTCCGAGTTCGACTACCGAGTCACACGTTGCAGCTTCTGAAGCTTGACTCGCTGTCGAGTCAGATGAGTTTTGATTCTGGTTGAGTTCAGACCTAGTAGAAGTCTAGAGACTGAGAGGGTGAGAAATCAGTAGTAGGTAGATGAGAGCCTGGTTGCTGTTTATCTCGGTCAACCGCAGCGCCAACCAAGCTGACTCGGTTGTTCTCCACTGAGTTCTGGGTTGAAGCCGGTCTCGTCTTGGACCTCTTTAGTTTAGCAACTCAAGTGTGTTGCAGATCCGCCCAGTTGCACCATTAGGTTGCTATTTTCAGCTCGCCTTTCGATCTCAGTTTGAAACCGAGTCAGTTCAAGTTATACCACACTACTGGGTCGACTCATCTCAGGCTACTGAGTTCGTTTGGGACTCCATGTATGGTTGTGGTTAGTCTGGTAAGTTATCTTTCAACCAATTTGTGTGTTTCTTCAGCAAAACTCCCAGAAAATTTGGTACGGAGCTGTGTTTATGCAGTCATTTAACCCTACTGTATTATTGAGTAACTGAGTTGTGGACTCAGTGAATCGTGCTTAAACCAGATTTGGATCTAATCTGATTCAGGTTTGTCTTGGTTCAGCAGCAATTGGGACCTTTATTCAAGGGTCGTGATTTCATCAGGTTTGAGAGGAACATTGCATTGCCTAATAGAATTAAAGATCGAGTTGAGTCTTCAACTAGGTCAGGAGAACTCAGTAGTTTTGCTTTCTAAATCTAGCCATTCGGATATTCATTAACTCACTCGAATTCCCATTTGTGTGTAGGGAATTTGGAATTTACAACTACCTTTTGAGAACATCTTCTTTTGAGTTAGTTTGAGTTGAGTTGAGCTATTGTAGGTGAGTCCATCCCTAATGTTGCTATTAGAAGTGGGATTAGGAAAATTGCATACTTATAATTAAAACAAATGTCGTTGGAATATAAGGACCTCCAGTTCTTCCCCAACTTTTTATATTGGGTGTGCATTCAAAACAAAGACCTGAACTTGAAGGTGTGGAATACTCTTCAAGCTTCCATTGTTATCATAGTTGAGTTTAATTCCCTTAAATTTGTTATTTGCCTTTTTACTAATCATGACTAATTTACTTATGTGATGAAACATACATGTTAACTTCTCTTTTAGTAAGTCTTTATATATGTTGGATGTTTATATTTAGAAATATAGTATTCTGACGTACTATATACCCTAACATACTTTAAGTTGATCAATTGTGAAATTCACTTTTTCTATGATTTAGTGTAATGAGTATTGATGATATTTGTGAATGAAAATGATGAGTTTATGTATATTAAAGATTGGACTTGATATGTGGTTTGGTTTGCCACTTAAAGATTTGGAATTGATGTTATGGATTTGCAACTTTATATTTGGGTTGACTCCTTTTTTCTTGGTTTGTCATTGAATAGACTTTTTGCCCATGTGGCTTTTAGGATGAACTCTTTGTTAGTGTACTTATTTATGCACCTTGTTTGTCAATCATATAAATTCTTATGTTAGGGAGTCGGTTGAACCCTTTGAAACTGTAGACTGAAAATATAAGAGGACATGGAGCATTAAAAAATTAAAAACATGTAAATGAAGTGTCTTAATGATCCTAACCTTACACCCAAAACAGCCTAACATTTAAATGATCCTAACATTAATAAGTAAATCTTCATTTGATCATCTTATAAGCTTAGAAGCTCATTTAGAACATGCTTAGATAAGATTTAGAGCTTCCGAGTTGCATGGGGACAAACTACCCAAACCAACTAACTTAGGGTGACATGGATCGATCGATTGATCGAACACATCCTCAATCAATCTGGAGCAATAGGGCTCTATCGATAAAACATGGCCAAAACAGTCCAATGAATTCATTGGACTATTTTGGCCTAACTCGATCGATCGACGGCCCTTGGTCAATTGATCGAGACTAGCCGTTAAAAATCTATTGGAGCTTTTTCTCTATATTTCTTACAATCGAATCTTTGTGATATAAATGAGTTTTGGTATTTTACAGACCCTAGTATATCCCAAGCTTAACCGAATCTCTTAAACTCTACTTCAAAGAGATTCATGCTCTTCTCTTAGTGATTCTCACTATAACAAGCATTCTAAGCTCATTTACAAGAAGAATATAATCTCAAGCCTTCTTTAGAGTTTAGACATTAATCCCATAGGAAAATACTAATGCCTATCAACCTCTAGACTATCCATCTAGGTGAATCCCTATTAAGAACTTACTCACATCATTAGGTTTAAGAGTTTCAACCCAACCCTCATTACCTTGGTAACTTCATTTGTGCATCAAATGCAATGTAATCCATTCAAGAAAGTAGAAGAAGATCGACTTCAAAAAATGGTAAAGCATAAGAGAAGTTGATTAAAGTATGAGAGAGCATTAATCAAGTATCTCAAGAAGGCATTACAAATGGGCTCAATTTGACAAGTTGTCAATTATAAGAGTCTACATACTCCCTTCTTGTGTAGGATTGAATATAAAGTTTGTGACCCAAACTCGCCTAAGTTTTTGTGTCTCTGTATAGGTCTCTGGCGAGAGTGTTAGGCTTGTTAAGTCCTTGTATAGGCCTTCAGCAGGAGTATATGTGTGTCAAGTCCTTATGTAGGCCTTCGATGGGAGCATACATTTATAAGACCTTGTGTAGGCCTCCGATAGGAGTATATACTTGTAAAGGTTAGAGGTGAACTTATTGAAAACTTTTAAGATAATAAATATTGATACACTTGAGGAGAGTACATCTGCCGAAAGTGGAGTAGAAAAATTAAACTTGAGGAAAATGTATCATCGAAAGTGGAGTAGGGAAACCGAACAACTATATATGTTGTGTTTGTAATTGTCATTTGAGCACAATTCTATTCATGCTTATGTATTTGATTAATTAAATCATATGAATGCTTGAATTTGGTTGTATGCTAGACACTTAACTTGTAAGCACATACAAGCTCACTATTCCCTATAGAATATTTGCTTAATTGGCATATCCTTTGTAGTCTATATAATTGGATTCACTTTGACTTGAAAGCCTTAATGTTGTTTTTCCTTATTAGTTTTAATTAGTAAATTATATTAATTATGTGTAAAGATTTTTAAAATGATCCTAATCAACTCCTTTTAGGACATAGCCATAATTTTATAGCTCCATCAAGCTTATACACACGTCGTGGTAGACTATTTCATGTAATTTCATCCTTTTGTTGAATATTTTTATAGTAAGTTTTACTTATTGTATGATGATAGGCTACTAGTTATTGTGTTTTTTCATAAATAGATTGTTTGTAGAAATTAGACTAATAAAAAGATGGACTAATCATGCATACATGGCACTTAGGTTTTTAGGTCACTTGAGATTCCAGATAATGCCGATAATTGTCTCTTCTAATCTCATTGTGTATGTCACCTGAGATTTCGAATAATGTCAATGATTGTATCTTATGGCTTTAGGTCATTGTTATGTCACTTAAGATTTCAGTTTACACCGACGATTGTCTCTTGTTACTTGTGCATTCGTACATCCATGTATTTAAACAAGATGTGCATTAGTAAAAATTTATATTGTAGATTGAAAATTGTATCTTGTTATGTTATGCTTACAAAGTATGGATAGAATATAAATTATTTATTATAATGCATGCTTGTCTTATGAACTTTGCTTATTATTATGATGGTCCTCGTGAATTAGTTACTGTATAATTTTTCTGACTAACTATCTTTAACTATTGTGATATTTTGATAAATCTTAAAGGTATACCTAACTAGAATAGCCATTGACGTGATCAAACTATATTACCTAGTGTAAGAGATATAGGTAATGGGCATATTGATGCTTGCGTGGAATATGATGTGGATGCTAGGGACATATGGCCCTTATATGTCCTAAGAGGAACTAGATGATCTTACAACTTTAGATTAATTGTATTTTAGATTTCTTTCATAATTGATTTAATTTATTTCTATATTTGTGTAAGACATGAGACATTAGTTTGTATAATCAATTTGTACAGCTACTTGGATACTTGATGTATGTTTTGGTTTTTATTATTTATGCATGTTAAATTTCTTTCACTGCGATACTCACCTTTTGAAATGATAATTAAAACATGATAAAATACGGGTTATCCTTGATAGTTAACCTTTGAAATTATTTTTTTTTTTTTGTAAATGAGTATTAAATTCGGATTATAAAATTCGAGGCGTTACATTTGGGTATCGTTACAGGACACACGAACTATTAATCTTTATTGTAACAAGCTATTTAGGGTCAACCTATCCATAAAGTATGCCGCGTCAGCCTGTTTTACGAGAAAACACATGCTTTTAGTTCAAAATTGAAATTTTAGCAAAAAAAATATTATTTTTAGTAATTTTAATTTTTGTCATATTTTCTTATTTTTATAGTTTTAGATTTTTCTTCTTTTTCGAAATTACTTATGATCATGTTAGGAATGGTTTATCTAACTTCTATGTTTAGTTTATTACGTTTTAAAAGAGTTTTACCATATTAGGTAACTTTTGTTAGTCATAAATTTTGTTATTTTTGATAATTATGAGTTAAGATTTTATTTTTCCTTTATTAGTGGGGTAATTGAGAACTCATATGCGTTGGACATTATTTAATAAATTATCTCAGTTCTTATCTCATTTTTCTCATGGATTTAAGAAAATACCATTGTAAATTCAAAGTTTTAATCACCCGCGGAATACGATGATCTCGTTCTCTATATTTCACACTCCTCCCTGCTTCATGATCTGGCCCTAAAATGAGCTATCAAAACTAATGGATGGCGTGGATGTAAGTTACGTACATCATGGTGGGTCTCATAGTCAGGGAGACACGGTGGATCCGGGGATCCGAAAGCCGCATCCGATGATCATGTGTTAAGCAGGCCGATGTATGCCACGGGTGAAATTAGATGTTTTTGGAAGGTGTGTAGTGTTTTTTTTTTCTAAACATTGTTACCCACCTAGTGATTTGATCGGATTGCTTTTTGGGGCATAAGATCAACATGGTGTGGCCCAGCTGTTGGCCGGTTATATGTAATACACCAGCATGCGGGCCCCACAATCCTCCACCGAACCACTTTTTTATTTAAGATGACCTACACCCACCAAAGATTGTTTTGAAAATTCAAACTAGTCATGAGTTGTTATCATAAAACTAAGATTATTGAGAACCTTTTTTCATTAAAAAAAAAAAAAAAAAATC
This sequence comes from Magnolia sinica, assembly GCF_029962835.1. Classification (NCBI taxonomy): domain Eukaryota; kingdom Viridiplantae; phylum Streptophyta; class Magnoliopsida; order Magnoliales; family Magnoliaceae; genus Magnolia; species Magnolia sinica. The sequence goes on along the minus strand of NC_080585.1, from coordinate 4,287,006 downwards.
CTTAAATATTTTGAAAGCCTGCGAATTTGCTTGCACCATTCATCCTTAAAATACTCCTCGTTGATTAGTTCTTTTTTCTCTGATTAAAGAGTGTCGCATGATTTATGTATTTTGGCGGGCCCACCACATGATTCGTGCAAGGAAAACATGAAAACTCAGCGCGACTTAAAACTCGGGCTAGTTTTCTCGATAACCCGCAAGGATGGTGCATGATTGGTGTATTTCTGCAGGCCCAGATGAGAAATGATAAGGTGATCCGTACAAGGAAACATGAAAACTCAACTCGACTCAAAACCCAGTCCGAGTCCAGTCGAAAACTAGGAAATTTTTCTCCATAGGACCATATATAGCTCAAAAGGATGGCACATGATTGGTGTATTTGGTGGGCCCATTGCATGAGATGAGAAGATGCTGAGGTGATTTGTACAAGGAAAACATTTCTGAATCGAGTAAAAATACTCAGGCAAGTTTTCTTGATTTTCCTGGTGTGTGTGTGTGTGTAATCTAAGTTTTTTTTCTTGTATTATTTAATATTTAAAGAGAACGACTTGGGTCCAACGGTTGGACCACAATTTACTGTCCGTCGGGGGAACTTTCAACCAATTAAGTGCAATGCAGCATCCAACCCATCCAATAGGTTAGTCTCACAACGGGAATTACCTTGTGGAAAACTTAGCCATATCCGCTCATCCAGTAGACCATAATTGTATTTTTGTATTTATCAATGGGTAGTCATCGTGTTGTGAGGTGTGGCCCACCTGGTTAGTAGATAGGCCTATTTCTTTCACTAGGTTATCCACATGGTGGGGCCAACCTATTGGAAAGGTTGGATTTCTCTTGCACTCAACATGTTGGAAGTTATGTGTTGGGTGGACCCAAACTTGTGGTCCAGCCGGTTGGATTTGATTTGAGAACTTCTCATATTTAAAAAAGAATAATACATAAATAATTCTAGCTGTACTGAGCCAAGTTGATTTTTTTCATGTCCAGTCTAGTTTTCTCAATTAAAGTTTTGAACTGTAGGTAAAGGAAGTCATTCTTTGTACATCTGTGAATGTGCCTCATGATATGAGATCCAGACCATTCATCAGGAGACGAGGCCTATTATGAACAAACCTGCACCTAAAAATCAGACCCGTCCATTCATCAAGCTGGCTGAGCGTGAATAAGAAAAACAGGCAGCAAGAGGAAGGACTCGGATTCAGTAGCGATCCCTCCACTAAAGAGTTCTCGTTAATGGCCAGTTAGGCCATGATGTTTTATCCACGCTATCTGTCCATTTTTTGCCGTTTATATTAAGGCATGAGTTTAAAAATGAGACAGATTCAAATCTTAGGTGAACCATGAAGCCCCGTCCTTCAAAACCTCCTAGAGCCCTCAAATATCAGCTTGATCTAAAGCTTTTGTGCCCCCCAAAAATTTTAAAGGGTAGACATTTAATTACCATGGTTTCCTGTGATGTGGTCCACCTGAGATTTGAATCTGCCTTATTTTTGCACTAACGCCTGAAACAAGCTGGAAAAAAAAAATGTATAAATGTCATGGATAAAATACATACATGATTGTGGGGCCCACAACACCCACCACTAAAGGGGTCACTATCGAACCAACTAATAATCTATATTCAATGCAAAAAAAAAGTGACCCACTCCGGGAGTGGAATGGCATGATTGTTGTTGGGCAGATCAAAGAAAAGAAACTCCAAATAAAAGATCCAAAAGAAAAAGGATTAAAAGGTACGATGCGCATACTATCACACTTTATATTATATGTGTTTTGTGCATACAAATGCTTTAGTACTGCATACCACTTTTGGGTTGGCTTGTGATGATTAGGTTTCCTCAACTGAGTCAAATGATCTCTCCCTCCCTCTCTCTTCGAGTAAAAAAGAGAAACCATTTTCTACAGTAAAAGGTATTGATTGGACCCGTCAAAAACCAAACAATCATCACTACCACAGTGCACACATTCCCTTTTCAAAAGGAGATCAGACCCACCAACAAAATCTTGAAAATAACGGATCATTATCATGGATGCATGTGGATACACCCAAAAGTCGTTTCATATGATGCTTGATCCGAGGATGTGTGTACAGTTTGTACAAGTGGGCCCCATGGAGGTGGACTGTTGATGCATTTTCTCCCATGTTTGGAGGAACTTGACCTTTTAGCCTTTCCTGTTGAAATATGGACGGCTGATGTGTTTTCTTTCTTAGCCATCTATTTGCTAGTGCATGGGCCATACAAGTGGGACCCTAGCTATCAACGGTTTGGATCACTGAAATGGGTCCCACTTGTGCAAACTGTAGAATGTAGAGGAATTGTTAGATCTATTAAAGATGAGGAATCATATGATAGGTGGTCGGTGGTCCGCATCTTCGGGTAGGGTGCAAGGGTTTCGCCAGAGCGACGGTTCGGTAATCCAGACCGTTCATCTGTTCAGTCCTACCATGGACTAAGCATGGCCCCAAAAATGCTTGCAGATTTTAACATTCAAGCGACCAATATTAGGATTATTTTCAGTTGAATGGGGACCGATCTCCTCCTAACCATCTATCTTTCGGCCAGAAATTTGAAATCTTAAGATTGTCCTATCAGGGAGACACGCTAGGCATGGACCATCCACGGTGGGAGTCAACACACCAACGATCTTCATTACGACACTATGGGCCCACTTGCAGGAATCCAAATAATTGCTTTGAGGACTGCTTTGTGGTTGATGGACGTTTGCAGCTGAAGCCTGGACGGAAATGGTCCATGCAGAGGCTCTGTGGGGCCCAGCGGTTTTATCTGCGCCGTTCATTCTTTTTTTTCTTTTTTTTTTTTAGGGCATTTTCGGGTATAAGCCCGAAAATGAGACAGATCCAAGATTCAAGTGGACCATACCACATGAAGCGGCGGTGATTATAAGCCCGAAAATGAGACAGATCCAAGATTCAAGCGGACCATACCACATGAAGCGGCGGTGATAACGACACCTACTATTTAAACCTTCCTAGGGCCACCATGAACTTTATTTTCCATTCAACCTATTCATAAGGTCACACAAACCTGGATGGAGGGAAAACATAATGTCAGCTTGATCCAAAACTTCCGTGGCCTTAAGAAGATTTTAATGGGGAGCGTCCAATCCCCATTGTATGTTACACTTAAGCCTTGGATCTGCCTAATATTTGGCCTCGTACTCTAAAATGATCTGAAAAAATGAATGAACAGAGTGGATAAAACCTATAAATCACAGTGGGCCCATAGAGCGAGCGAGCAACGAGATTTTGTTAAAATATATCCCCTCGCATAATGCAATTCTATGACATGTATGGCAATTTGTAAATGAATTGTAAGTGCCTGCGTATCACCCATCACACTCAGTCAGAGTAACAAAGTTCTTCTCAATTTGCTCTGCGTGGAAGCCATGAGCATGTCTCCCAAGGGGCTAGACAACAGTGCATTACCAACATTTCTTATACAAAGCGACTCATCCACCGTACAGCTGGTATAACCATCTACTTGGGGACCATCAAATGAACAGGTTCCGAATTCAACAACCAATATAGATGATTAAGATCGTCCAATCAGTGATTTATTTTTATTTTTATTTTTTTGTACTATTCTCCAGCAATGGCAAACACGATTTGGATGGTCTTAGTTGAAGGAATCTCGCACCATAATCTATCTGGTGCACCTGCTCTATTAAAACCTCAGACATTGACTGTCCAACAGTATTGGCACAAGATCAACGGTAGGGATTTGCCGATTTGCTCAATTTTTCACAAAATGAGAAGGTCTCCAGTCCAACTGGTTGGACCACAGTTTACAGTCCACCCAGTGGATTACCTCCAACCTTTTAGGTGCTTGTGGCATCCAATCATCTTAATAGGTTGGCTCCACGATGAGGTTCACCTGGATATAAAAAAAAATAAAGTGTGATCCACTTGATCAGTGGATGGAGATGATTTTCGCATGAAGTGTTCCTCATGTTGAGACCAATCTATTGAATGGGTTGGATGTCCCATTCACTTAGAAAGTTAAAAGTTATCCACTAGGTAGACCATAACCTATGGATTTGAGACCTCCTTTCACAAAATATAGCAATAATCAAATGCATAATAATTTTCATTTAGAGAGAATATATAAAAACAGTTGCACATTCGCATATACTGGATCAAATGGAACACCCACATACATAAAACATGACAAGTTACAACATGGTGCATGAGGTTTCCCTTACAGCTCAGGAGGGATAGGCAAAGGGAGAGAAAAGACTCATCCTATGGACGGCAGACGTAGTTTCTTCGACGGGTATTCGGAACTCAGACATGGACGGCATCCATGACAGGGTTACACGGTCTTACAAGGTCAAGAAAAAAAATTCTACATAATTAAGAAATACATAAGAGAAGACATGGAGACCAGTATACACTAATCGTGTCTGGTCCCTATGATCTAGTTGGAGATGATAAGCAAAGCTCAGGTAGGATACCGCCATCTTTATGCACGGTGCATGATCAAACTTGGCCTGATTAGACCATTTTCAATCTTCCACCGTAGAGATTCATACAACATGGACCACACATGGGGATGAGAGATGGACATTGTGATGAAGGGGTAAAAAGTCTCCTACTTGGCATGGGAACTTGCTGTTGATGGAACAAAAGCTATTTAACAGGTAATAACTAAGAGGGGGAGAAGGAAGAGGGCCCAAAAGCTCCTTAACAGCTTTTGCCTTGGCTTTGGATGGAATGAGGTATTTATAAAGCAAGGACTGCCCATAGAAACATTTAAACACTTATGTTATTATTAAAGAAGAAAACTTGATACTCTGGTAGAGTGTGATGGCTGATACTCAGGCACTTATAAATCTCCTACGTAGCATACAAGTAATTCAAATTAAGCTGTCCAATTCAAGGGTCTTAGTTTTAGATGTATTATGAATTAAAGATTACGCTTATTTTATTGTACATCTATCAGATTGGTGGACATATATTGGATGGTTAATAATGAAAATATACGAAGTGTCCACAAATTAGAGGTGCAACCAATCTGATATTGGAGATTTTGAATCAGGGACGTCGGAATCCACTTAGTCGGATTAATTTGAGTTAATGTATGCCACGTGTACCATTTCTAAGTGCCGGAGTATCAAGCATCATACTCTACGAAAATGTCAAAGAACTCTCCATTACAAAACCAACACCCGGTCATTGGGTGGACCCGCACTTGCTGCTGAAATGGAGGACACATGATCCAACCCTGGCCCATCACATTTTAAGTGGACCCCATGCGTTTGACCAAAGGCAAGGAGAGCTACTAACTGGTTTTTTTTCCTACAGAAGCACCCATTTTCGCTAAGGCCCTCCACTGGCTACTGAAATGGGGGACACATGATCCACCCCTGGCCCATCACATTTTAAGTGGGGCCCATGCATTTGACGAAGGGCAAAGAGAGATACTAACCAGTTTTCCCTACAGAAGGACCCATTTTCGCTTAGGGCCCCCACTGGCTGCTTAAATAGGGGAACACGTACGTAACACACACCTGGCCAACCCCATTTGTAAGTGGGCCCCACGCTTCTGACCAATGGGAAGGTAATGACTAATGAGTGGGAGCGGATTATGGGAGACCTGGCCTCCCCGAAGACGGTGCGGCCCTAACAGTGGGGCCCATCTTGATGTATCTATTCTCTATCCACGCCATCCATTTTTTTTTTTTCAGATCATTTTAGGTCATGTACCATAAATGAAGCAGATCCAATTACCAGGTGAACCATACCATACGGAAAAGTGGTGATCGACCATTAATGGGCTGCAAAAGTCTTGGATAAAGCTGATATATATTTATTCTCTTTATCCATGCTTATCTAACCTTATCAACGGATTGGATGGAAAATAAACACTACGGAAACATTGAAGTATGCCGTAAGAAGATTTTGGTGGGAGGGAATTCAATCACCACTGTTTCCTAGAGTATGGTCCACCAGATTCTTCATTTTTTGGATCATGCCCTTAAATGATATGGAAAAAGGATGCATCGAATGGATACTGAATAGATACATCAAGGTGGGCCCCATGGTAAGGACCGCATGTCTTGGATGAGGCCTGGGTCTCACCTAATCTGCTGATCTTTATAATTTACAAATGGTCCATTGGCCCCCCTCAGTGGCTGCTGAAAAACCAGGGCCATCACATTTTTTAGTGGGCTCCATGGTTTTGGTTAAGGACCCCTCTTCCTGGCCAAGAAGTGGCATTTAGACGCTTTAACCTGGAGAATAACCGGTTTGAAGCTTGATGTGGATAAACATGCCTACGCATACAATCTTCCAGTAAGTGGGCCACCTCTTTGATGGGCCATGGGTTAAAAATACCACACAGATGTTCTCAGGAGTCAGATCACTGGCCTACTTTTGGATGGACTATCAGCAGAATCTAAGGGCCCATGAAAGAATATTGGTGGAACAAGTCCTATGCATAGCCTTGTGCTTTTGAGCATTTGGGACCAAGAAACATGACTAGGTATTTCTAAATTTCTTTTTTTTCCCCTCTTAAAAGATAGTCTCTTTGTAGAGTGTCTGCTCACGTGGACCATCCATCAGTGGGACCAAAACTACGCACTTAAAAATGCATATTTTTTTAATGAGAACGTCTCAAGTCCAACCGGTTGTTCTGCAGGTTACGGTCCACCCAGTTGTTAAACTTGGAACATTTGATGTGTATGCAATGCCAATCCGTCCAATAAATCTAACCTGCCATGGGGATTTACTTATGCAAAAATCAACCACATTTACTTATTGAGTGGACAACCTTTATTTTTAATTTAACGATAGACATTGCTTTTTTAGGTTCTGGCTCACTTGATAAGTAGATATAGATGATTTTTACACCAGGCGAACACCAACTGAGAGGGTTGGATGTCGTATTCATTTAGGAGGTTGGAATTCTTGTGGTGGAAAATAGGAATCCCTTTGTCATCTTATATTTTGTATTGGTGAATCCTAACTTATGTTTTGTATCCGTAAACCCTTACTTATGGTTTAACTGGTTTCACTTGAAACTCCTTTTTTTAATAATAGCTCACACGACACTGGTGGTGGTGGTACCGAGCAGTTGTGGGATGCACATTTGGTAGGTGTATGATATCTAAATATCTAACCCCTTCAAAAATTGTATCCCACTGTGATGTGCATGTAGCTTGAAAATAAGGTTAATCCAAGCATTAGGTGGGCTATATGATAGAAAAGCACATTCAAGTGCCTAAAATCCCTGAAATTGTGACCCTTTGCTAGAATACATCCCGGCTCGTAGCTAGAATATATCCCGCCAGGGCCATAGCTGTTGAATCTGGGGTCATGCTCTGTGACCCCAATTGTTGATCTGACAATGTAACCATTAAGGTAGCTGCTTCAAGAATCTTCAAGGTTGGAAAACTCCTCGTCTTTTGAATCCTTTATCTGTCGTGAGGCCCACCTTGCAAATGGTTTGGATTAGGAAAATGTCCCCAATTTAGACGGTTATAGTTCCAACATATCTTATTATAATGTGCAGGTTGCATTCTACCTAGAGGTGGGCATCGAGCCGAGTCGAGTCGAGGTGGGCCAAGCTTGGCTTGGCTTGTCCATGATGTACTCGAGTTCGAGCTCAAGCTCGAGCTTGTCCTCGAGCTCAACATTGAAGCTTGGCTTGTTTGCCAAAGCTGTCGAGTCGAGGTGGGCCAAGCTTGGCTTGGCTTATCCATGATGTAATTGAGTTCGAGCTCAAGCTCGAGCTTGTCCTCGAGCTCAACATTGAAGCTTGGCTTGTTTGCCAAAGCTGTCAAGTCGAGGTCAAGTCGAGCTAGTGGTTCGAGTCGAGTCGAGTTTACCTCGAATCGAGCTCGAGCTTGTTGGGTGAGAGAGTAATGAATTTTGTTCTTGATCCTCCTCCATTGATGAAATTTTAAAAATCTTAAGAGAATCAAAGCAAAACCCGATGAAAAAACCAAACAAAGCTTCAAATCGGATGAGGAAACCTGTAAGAACCGATCTGTTCTTGATCTTCTTCCGCTAGCAAAAATTCAAGTACTAGAAAAGAAACAGAGCAGAACATAGATCAGAAATCCAAGTAAAGAGCTCTAGTCAATCAGATCATTGGATTTCCTCGAAACTCTAACAAATCTGAGAAGAACTTATCTCAAATTTTTTGGGTTTCTCGCCTAAGAAGTAGATCTCAAGAGATTGAAATCATACTATTGTGGAGCTGAAATGAAAACTGGTGGTGGTGGTCGGGGCGGGCGTGCGGCTGGCAGTGGGCAGAGAAAGAGAAGAAAGGGAAAGGGAAGGGGGTGCGTGCGGTCGGGTAGAGACTCTAGGGTTTGTTTTTTATTTTTTTATTTTTAAGTTTAAACTTAAAACTTATATATATATAATATAATATATATAATATAATATTTAATATATTTATTAATCGAGCCGAGTCGAGCTCGAGTTCGAGCTTCAAGTCGAGTCGAGTTCGAGTCGAGTCGAGTTGAAATGCCCCTTGGTCGAGCTTGGCTTGAACTCAACTCGAGCTTCAAATAATTAGCTTGGCTTGGCTCGAATCGACCATTCAAGCCGAGTCAATCCGAGCTGACTCGAGCCGAGTGGATCGAATCGACCATTCAAGCCGAGTCAATCCGAGCTGACTCGAGCCGAGTGGAGCGAGCTTTTCGAGCTAGCTTGACTCGTGAACAGCCCTAATTCTACCTAACCTTTTTCCAGAAGAGAACATGGATTAATGTGTTGTCACCCGTCACTACATACCACTGTCGTGACCTGACATGGTATGATTTGATTGGGCCACATATCTCTATTAGAGATGAGGCCTCAACCTACCAACTTTCAAACATACTTTGTGTAAGTCCCTACTTTGGCAATGGCATGTAACCCAATCAAATCCCGTCACATTTGTGGCAGAGTCACCTATCAATCCACATGGCTAAAAGCGGAGTGTTTCACGTCATGCAGTGGATGATGATCATTTAGATATATATAAAACATGATGCGTTGCCGGTGAGTCTTGGTAACAATGGTAGATATATATCCATGCCCTTCAACAGTTTTGTCAGTCCATTTTAAGTATGAGACTCAAAATTAAGCATTAATCCAAATCTCAAGTGAACTATACCACAAGAAATAGTGGTTATTAACCGCTAACTGTTAAAAACTTATTAAGGGCATACCATAATACCTATTTGCCATCCAACCTTTTCTCAAGGTTAGGCAGAAATAGATGAAGCGAGAATATAAATATCAGCTTGATCTAAAACCTGCATAGCCCGTGATATCAGCTTGTTCTAAGACCTTAGTAGCCTCAAAAAGTAATTAACGGTGGGCGTCCGGTCACCATTATTTCCTCTAGCACGGTATACTTGAGATTTGGATCCAAGTCATTTGTGAGCTCATGTCTTAAACTGGGGGGCAAAACAGATGGACAATGTAAATATAAGAGGCATAGATTCCAATAGATATTACATCTCTTAGCCTTTTTTTTTTAAAAAAAAAAAAACTTCTTTACACACTCCTTGTACATGCCTATGCTAATACTGGTACATGCTCTCGTGCATTCGCACCATGAGGAATGCTCAAACCCATGACCTCAGTCTTGAAATCCATCGATTATCCTACCGTAATCTAGGCTAAGATGATTCGCACGCATGCACTCAAAACTTGTATGGTTGATACGAATGCCCAAGTGGATTGCATGATGGCTCCGCGACCACGTGGGCTTAGGAATTGGTGAGCCTTTGGTGAGCCATATAAAACATGTTTGAAAGTTGTACAGTAAGTATCATTTTCACCGGTGGAATAAGGCCAAATCAAATCATGCCACGCAGGTTCACAAATCAATCACGGCCCCCTGTATAAATATGCCATGACACCAAAGTTAGATGATTGATTGGACCATCACAGCCGATATAGATTTATGGACTTTCGTTTGTCTCGGACATTAATTTTAACCGTCCGCCAGATGTCCACTTATCAACCATCTGCTACATGCTTTCTTTGCGAACTTTTAGTAATAATCCATCTAAACTGGGTCCGGCAATTTGGAACTTTGATTTGAGTTATATCCATGCCACGTGTGCAATTTAACTGTGCATGAATCCACTCGCGTGTGGGAGCCCCTTCCCACAGATAACACACGTGCCAGTATGGAACACGTACGAGAGATCTGTCATGTCAGACAGGTGGACTAGCCTGTTTTGATATTCCGGCCCGAAAGTCAGGCCACTTCATATCTCGGACCGCAGCAATAAATTGTTTCAATGGTCAGTTAGATTTGTAGATTGTGGCCCACCTACTTAGTCAAAACGTTTGATTTTTCAGATAGAAGATCTAAACTTCTTCTAAAACATATGGAAAGCTAAGATTTCTTACATGAGCTTCATTTTGGCACGTTTGACTGCATGGGGATGAGCCGGCTCCACACGCGTGTGGAATCAGCCAATTCGCTCGCTCTCCGAAAAGAGAGAAGAAAAAAGTATGATACTCTGCAGACAGCATTGATTGATAAAGAGTCACTAAGAAATTGTAAACATGGCATCTAAGTAACTAATTTTAATCCATTCGCATGGTGGGCCACACTTTAGATGCATCGTAAAACAAAAAATATCCTAATTTAATGAATTAGTTAATCGATAGGTTGACCTTTACTGAATGGTGGAACCAACGGTCCCTACTTAGCAAACAAGTGTACTCTAATCAGAAGTCATTGTCTTTTAACCAACCTTATTTGGAGAGGATTATATATTTACTATGGGTCCCAAAATGTGGACAGTTTACTTTTAAGTTAATATACCATCAATACAATTTCTGAGTGCCTGCGCATCAACCATCATACCGAACCAGAGTGTATTAAGACAAAGGACGGAATGAGAGTATATATTATAAATATGATATTCACAACGGGAAGACTGCCGATCTCGTTACTGCCTGACTGGGTAGAAACTTCAAAACTTTCCTCCCCGTCGAGGGTTCGAGATATGTGCACGAGAAAGAGAGAGAGAGGATAGAGAGAGAAAGAGGTATTCTAAAATACCTCGCTTTTTGTTCTTCAACAATTTCTTCTTTTTCTCATTTCTGTTCATCTCAGCAGGTATATGAACGGTTTAGATGGCAGATTAACATCGCAGTGGCCCCCAAAAAGATCGTCGGCGTTTCCATACCCATTTCTTCCTATTATGTGGCCCCGCGTGAGTTTTGGATCGGCCTCACTTTTAGGTTCATGTACTAACGGGAAGCTTTAGAATCTGATGGACGGTGTGGATTTTTTTCGAACATCTCGGTGGGCCCAACAGAGCTTCCACTAGCGGAGGGCTCTAGCAATTCACGTTCCGGACTCTCCGTCTCTTGGAACCAAATCGTCTGGAGAAAATCTGAAACATCCAAGATCCACTCCATCCATCAGGTTGAGAACCATTATTTTAATCGTACATGTGAAAGATCATCTCAATGAAAGCTCTGATGGGTCGCACCGGCGGAAACTAGATTAAAACCGCTTCTAAAACCTCTTAAATTATTACGGTGTGGCCCATCTGATATTTGAATCAGGTTGAGATTTTTCTTTTCTTTTTTTTTGGTATTTGTTACTTCACTTTGGCCAGTTACATCCGATAAACGGTTTTGATGGAAGATACACACCAAGTTGGCCCCATAAGCAAACCTACGGTTGACATCCTATCTCCATTTTTCCCTACGGTGTGTCCCACATGAGCCGTGGATCTGGCTGATTTTTAGCCCCAGTTCCTACTCTCATATAACCCGATGGTTATCCTCTACCATACCTTCTTTACGTAGTGCCTCAGACACAAGTATGTGAGGTCCACCATGTTGTATGAAATCTACTCCGTCTATCAAGTTTTATTCTCGACATGAGGCCCTCATCTGGATCTATAACTCAGATGAGCACCGGTTGAATAAATGGCGATGTGATGCTAACCATAGGTTTGTACTGCTCTAAAAGTTGCACTGGGTCACACAGACCGTCCAATTCATTGATCTAGACCGTTCATTAGCTTGAGCACACATTTCATGGGTCATGATGTAAACATCACATCCAAGCTAACAAATATGGACCATTTGATCAACAGTCTCAAATATAGAAGGTTAGGTCCAATCAACAATATGATCCATCCATTTGTTAGGGCGTATGAGATATCTGTCAGACAGATATCTCATACGCCCTAACAAATGGATGGATCATATTGTTGATTGATCATATTGTCCAAACAAGTAACCCACGGTTCTTACTTAGCAAACAAGTGTACTCTAAATCAGAAGTCATTGTCTTTTAACCAACCTTATTTGGAGAGGATGATATTTACTACGGGTCCCAAAATGTGGACAGTTTACTTTTAAGTTAATATACCATCAATACAATTTCTGAGTGCCTGCGCATCAACCATCATACAGAACCAGAGTATATTAAGAAAAAGGACGGAATGATAATAGATATTATAAATATGATATTTGCTTCAAGAAGATTGCCGATCTCTTTCCTGTCTGACTGGGTGGAAACTTCAAATCCTTCCTAACCGTCGAGGGTTCGAGATATGTGCAAGAGGAGGAGAGAGAGAGAAGATGGAGAGAGAAAGAGGTATTCTAAAATACCTCGCCTTTTGTTCTTCAACAATTTCTTCTTTTCTCGTTTCTGTTCATCTCAGCAGGAATATGAACGGTTTAGATGGCAGATAAACATCACGGTGGGCCCCCGGAAGGTTGAAGGGTGGCCGTTTTCGTACCCATTTCTTCCTGTTATGTGGCCCATATTATATTTCTGTTTTGAGTTGATTATCTTCAACATTTATTCCATTTCTGTTGTGTTGATCTCAGTAGGAATATGAACGGTTTAGATGGGAGATAAACATCGCGGTGGCCCCCCAGAAGATCGAAGGGTCTTTTTCTATACCCATTTCTTCCTGTTATGTGGCCCCGCGTGAGTTCTGGATCTGCCTCACTTTTAGACTCATGTACTAACGTGAGCATTGGAATCTGATGGACGGTGTGGATTTTTCTCGAACATCTTGGTGGGCCCAACAGAGCTTCCACTAGCGGAGGGCTCTAGCAATTCACGTCCCGGACTCTCCGTCTCTTGGAACCAAACCGTCTGGAGAAAATCTAAAACATCCAAGATCCACCCCATCCATCAGGTTGAGAACCATTATTTTAACGGTACATGTGAAAGATCATCTCTATGAAAGCCCTGATGGGTCGCACCGGTGGAAATGATAAAAACCACTCCTAAAACCTCTTAAATCATTACGGTGTGGCCCATCTCATATTTGAATCAGGTTGAGATTTTTCTTTCTTTTTTTTTTAGGTATTTTTTATTTCACTTTGGCCAGTTACATCCATATAAACGGTTTTGATTGAAGATACACACCATGGTGGCCCCATAAGCAAACCTACGGTTAATATCTCATCTCCATTTTTCCCTACGGTGTCCCACATGAGCCGTGGATCTGGCTGATTTTTAGCCCCAGTTCCTACTCGCATATAACCCGATAGTTATCCTTAGAGCTGGGCAGAATCCGGGCTGATCCGACGGATCCGAATTGAAGGCTAGGATTGGGGGCGGATCGAGTTGGCCTAGTCAGATTCAACCATTCATTAGATTGAGTTCGGATCAATGTCAATCCATACCGATCTGATTTGATCCAGATCGGCTCTCTCTCTCTCTCTCTCTCTCTCTCTCTCTCTCTCTCTCTCTCTCTCTCTCTCTCTCTATATATATATATATATAGAGGCATGCTCACCTACACACCTACGCACGTGCGCACCTTTGCACACATGTCATGGGTGTCGAATCCGTACGATCCATAAGATGTGGAATCCCATGAAACCTTGGGGGTGAATTTTCACCCTAATCTAAGATTCTGGTGGGCCATAGCAAAGAGAAATTCAAATCAAGGGAAGAAACTGTTTGCATTTTTCATGGCCCACCGAAGTTTTGGATCAAAGTAAAATTTCGTACTAGGAGGTTTCATGAGGTTCTGCTTCATGTGGACCGTTCAGATTTTCGAGACTCATTAAATATGATGAGTTCTCAAAAAAGTTTGTATGTAGTACATACGAACTGGTTCGCAGGTGAGCATATATATATATATATATATATATATATATATATATATATATATATATATATATATATATATATATATATATATATATATATATATAATTTTTACTCTTTTACTTTTTACTTTTTACCTTACCCACGAACCAGCAACAAACCCTAAATCTCCATAATTCCTAAAATCCCTCCCTCAAATCCTCAAAACCCCTAAAATCTCTAAAATCCCTCCACTCAGCAGCCCAGCCCACTCATCAATCATCATCACCATTCATCCCTAAAATTTCTTCCTCTTTCATCTGTCTCTACCCAAACGAGCGCCGCACCCAGCCATTTCGATCTGGCCACTCATTAGCCCAACACACTCATCATTACCGTTCATCATCTCCATTCATCAGGTAAGTACGTAGGTTTCATTTTTATTTATATATATTTTTTTATTTTTAGACTGTATTTATTCTTAGACTCTTAGTAAAACTTTCAGGCCATGCACCATTAATAGTTAAGTCAACCAACTTTGACAGCTTAGATTTGCATGAAACTATACCCCTTCTGTATGATTTAAGAATTATCACCATTTTTTAACATTTTTTTATAATTTTTATAATTTTTTATTTTTTTAAAATTTTTCAAAAAATAAAAATAAAAAAAAATCAGGACCGATCCGAATCATATTCAATTCGATCTGACTCGGTTTTCCTGACGAGTTGGACTCAAATCAGATCAGATCAAGCCAGCAATACTCCGGATCAGATCGAGTCAGATGACCCAAACTCGGTCCCGGATCGGATCGAGTTTGAGTCAGGCCATATAAATTTCGGACCAAGTCAAGTTTGACCTAATTCGATCGGACTCCATGCCGAGCTCTACTTAGCCTTTACCACACCTTCTTTACATAGTGCCTCAGACGCAAGTACGCGAGGTCCACCATGTTGTCTGAAGTCTACTACATTTATCAAGTTTTATTCTCGGCACGAGGCCCTTAGGCTAAAACTCATCTGGATCTGTAATTCAGATTAGCACCGGTTGAATAAATGGCGATGTGATGCTAACCATAGGTTTGTACTGCTCTAAAAGTTGCACTGGGTCACACAGACCGTCCAATTCATTGATCTAGACCGTTCATTAGCTGGAGCACACATTTCA
The DNA here is from genome assembly GCF_029962835.1 of Magnolia sinica. Lineage (NCBI taxonomy): Eukaryota > Viridiplantae > Streptophyta > Magnoliopsida > Magnoliales > Magnoliaceae > Magnolia > Magnolia sinica. The sequence continues at coordinate 4,271,779 of NC_080585.1, read as the reverse complement.
TGGGTCATTATGCAAACATCACATCCAAGCTAACAAATATGGACCATTTGATCAATAGTCTCAAATATAGAAGGAGCAAATGTTATATGAATGTTGAACCGTGGCCCACCGATGAACGGTCCCGATACACTAAGACTTGGGACACACATTTTAATAGTTGCAAAGAAAAAATTTTGGGAGGTATTTTGAAATACCTCTTTGTAGTGCCGCATTTCCTGTTGATTACCAGCCTCGAACCTTAGATCCGAGGACTAAGGTTGGAAAGTCCTTACCATCAGGATAAGGAAAAGCTAGTGTGAAACTTTCCAATATTAATATGTTATACAGTGAAGCTTCAGCCGGGCTCAGCGCACAGCCAGATTTCAGGGTGTGCTTGCCATAAATCTGAGTGTATAATCCATCTGATCAATCCAATTTTAAGGTTGTAATAAATCCTCAGTCAACCCCATTATCTGGACGGTTCAAATTGATTTAACATTATGCCATGTCTACAGTGTTTTAGGGCACGAGTATGAACCACCGAGCTCTGTTAGACAATCCTGACGGTTTGATCCTACCCTTTAAATGGTTGGCTTAAAAAACAGTAAGTTGTCCACGTTAAAAGTGTGAATTTTGGACTATGGTCTCTTCACTATTGGACCAACTGAATGAACGGTTCTGATCCACAGTAACGTGAGAGATGGACAGTTTAGGTATCACCATCCTGCGAATCTAATCCAATTAGCCGAGGTCTGCTGAGACGGATGCGTGCACCACATGTGAGATCCAAGCCGTCCACTACATTGGACCCACAGCGTACTTAAGCTTGCCAAAAATCAGGTTGAAGTGCTCATCAAATAGGTCCACCCAATAACTTACATCGATGAACAGATCAACCGTTTGGATAACCGTAACATGGGCCGCACCTGCACCGAATCTTTCACCTGAGCAAACTTTCCACCTCAGCTCGAGAATTAGAGGGTGAACCACCAGTCAACTACCTGATTGAATGTGCCTCATCTCTTATATCTATATTAACCCGTCCAATCAAATCTTGCCACATTGTACTATATGAATTCTTATCATCAGCCGTTTGCATCACGTGTCATATTGATGCTGGGATGGACACAACGAGGTTGATTGTTGTCTTCCTCGAGGGGATAATTACTCTGTATTCACGGAGCTTCTCTAGAGTACTAACAAATATTTCTTGATCCGAGGAGGAAGAATAGAAAAATATAAATAAATTCTAAGAAATTTAAAAACTAATTAATTTATAATAATAAAAACAAATTTACAACCCTTTAAATAGTGATATTAAACCTAAGAAGAAGTTTTAAAATCAAACTCCAACTCACTTTCTAAAATTCATATGATAGTCATGATTTCTACTAGACTTCATGGTTTTCATCTAAATATAATAACTGTCCAATTCGCCCTAACCATGTTGTTTTTTTAAATTTTCTATGCCACTTTCATGTCCGGCACTACTCCTAAAGCTCAAGGGATTAAGAGTTATGATCAAACTAAAAGTTATTATAAATAGTAAAAATGAAATTTAAAAAAAGAATTTTTTATAGTTGATTTGATGAAATCTCACAAATTCGGCGTGGCCAACACAACATAGTAAGGTTGGGTTGCTAAAGTAGCTTCCCCTACCCCAAAATCATATATGGTACATCGAATAACTCATTCAGATTTGCGATATATGTCTGTTTTAGGGTTCTGATGTTCTGGATCACTTCCACCTCCAATCGGGCCTTCATTGGTCCATCTTGGATATGAAAGTGTCTGCGACCCGCTCTACATCACACATAATTGTTAATAGCAATTGCCTTGAGATTCAAGGGCCCAACTATGAGACCCACATTGATATGCCAGATCATTGTAAGGCGTAAGCCTAAAAATGAGGCGAATCCAAAGCTTAAATGGTGGGGATTAAGCGCTTACTGTTGAAAATTTTCTTAAGAGCACCAGAAGTTTTGGATCAAGTGGATGCTCATGTTTTTCCTTCATCCCAGTTTACATGACCTTATGAACATGTTGGATGGAAAATAAACATCATATGGGCACTAGAAAGTTTCAACAATGGGTTTTATTATTCAATTATTTCCTATGGTGTAGTACACTTGAGGTTTGAGTCTGCCTCATATTTTAGATCATATCATAAAAGATTTGGCAAAATGGATGGATGGCATAGATAAAATATATACATCACTGTGGGGCCCACAGAGTTGTACATGATTTGCCTATACATTGTCAGCGAGTAGCTACTCGACGGTGCTTTGTGGGCTCATCATGAGTTATGTGTTTTATCCACACTATACATCCATTTTTCATATGGTTTTGGAGCATGATACCAAAAATGAAGTTGATCAAAATCTCAGGTGGACCACACCATAGGAAAGAGTGGTGATTGAACACCCACAATTAAAAACTTGGGGCCACAAAAATTTTGGATCAAGTTGATATTTGTGTTTTCTCTTTATCCAAGTCTTTGTGACCTAATCAACAGTTTGGATAGTAAATAAACCTTACAGTGGGCCTTATGAAGTTTTTAATGGTGAGCGTTCAATCACCACTTTTTTCCTATGATGTGGTCCACCTAATATCACAGAAAACAATCTAATAGCAACCTCGCAACTAACCGTGTCAGTATGTCCATAGGAAAACTCCTAAATTGACCAAAAAGATGATGATGGTAGTAAATTCGTGAGGTATTCTGAAATGCCTCTTTAGTCGAGTAGGGATGGGATTGGGATCATACCAACCTCGAACTCTTGTTAACGAGGTATGAGCTGTTAAGCTCCGACAGTCACAGCAAGAGAGAGACTGGCATCTAAATTGTCAAAACTAATACACTTGATGATTACATTCGTTCAAGCTGTTTGGTTCCAGGTATGACGTGTACATGGAATCGAAACCATGACTCTGGTTAGCCTTCTCAGGCACACCATGATCCCAAAATTTCATAATTATCAAAAGCTCAGGTGGGACACACTACAGGAAGCAATGCACAATTACAATCACCTAAAACCTATGTATTCACTTGTTACGGCACACCAAAATTTTGGAACAGCTTGAATTTTAGTGTCCCTTCTGTTGTACACTATTTTTTATTGTTCTTATAATTAAAAATAACACTTAGTATAATAATAAAAAAATATAGTATGTTAAAGATCTTCAGGAATGTTTGAAGTGTTTTTTTACGAGATCATAACTAATAGGATAACAAAATAGGAGAGCCACTAAAATAAATTCAAAATCAAACCAAGTGTCCAAAAGAGGTATCCAATGGTCAATCAAGAGGACGATCAAAACAAAACTTTAGTTGAGAAAGTGAATTAAGCGGTCGATAGCCGTATGAAAGTAGAAAAAGAAGTCGAGAGGCATCCCGAAGTAGACCGAGCCTATAAGAGGTCCAAAAGTAAACTGAGCTGCCCAGGGAAGCCAAAAAAAGGGAATACGGCCAAAAAACTTGATTGAGCAGTTGAAACGAAAAGATGCAGAGAGTGGTCGATTGAAGCGCGAGCAAGCAACCGATAAAGAAATACGGTCAATGTGTGGCCAATGACTGATCAATTGACCAACAAAAGAAATGCGACCAATGTGTGCTTAATGATCGATTAAGCGACTAAAAGCAAAGCTTTGTCAAGAGAAAAGAAATAGTCAGGAAGAATAAATATAACAGAGAGAACAAGAAAAGTCCAGAAGAAGAAATGTAACAGAAAGAATGATCAAGAAAAATATTTTTTTAACTACTTAAACGTTGCAATTAATGGAAGAAGAATATAGAAAAATAAACTACAGCAAAACTCCATAAATAACAGAGAAATGTGATAAAGAAAAATCTACAACCAATCAAAACACAACAAACAAATAAACTTATCTTATCAAATTCCTTTATCTCAGCTTATCTTAGGAGTGGATAACATTGGTTTTCCTCTTTATCTAATATCAAACAGTTCTTTCAAGGGACACATTTTTACAATTGCTCTTAGTGATTGATTGCGATTTTTTTTTTATTGCACCGGTATTTTGAAAGTTCTTTCTTGTGAAAGGTACAAAGTAACTCATGTTCGGAGAAAGAACCTCACCATCTAATTATCACATGATCGTTATCAAATTCTGAAAGCAACTAAGTAAGCAACTGATATTCTCATAATCTTATCATATACGTTCATATTAGACATATATGCTTATTTGGCGCTTGGGGTCAAAGTTGATTAGTTTAAATCAAGTTGTTATATGAATTCTAACACACCCACATAATTAAAAACAAATTGAGCAGCCAACAACTTCATCCATCGGGTTGCATCTGATTGATGAGCCAAATGACGTATGCACAACACGGTCAAACCCACATTCCATCTTGAAGTTTCCATGTCGCGCACCCCCCTACCTAATGTCCCCTTTGTTCCCTTTTGGCGTGGCCAACTATTAGTTATGTATTGGGATATATACAGGGGACGGATCGGAGGGCACTCAAAAAAGTTTAATAAAAAAGAAATTCTAGTTGGGTGACACATAGCTCGAGCCTGACGCCAATTGCTTGTGCCCTGCCTCCTACAAAGTTTAGGTGGGCAAAAACTTTGTGGGGCCCACTGCAATATCCATGTGACATTCACTCCATTCATCAGTTTCACCGGCTCATGTTAGGACACGAGTCCAAAAATGATACGGATCCAAAACTCAAGTGAAGCACGCCACAGAAAACGGGGAGGATTGAACGCCCACCATTGAAACCTTCGTGGATCACGCAGCAATTTTGGATCAGGCTAATATGTGTGTGTGTGTGTTTTCAGTTCATCCCAATGGGAATAACCTTATGAAAGGTTTGGATGGCACGTGAAAAACAGTAAGCCCTGGGAAGGTTTCAACCATGAGTGTTTCAGTGTTTCCATCCTTGTCGTGTGGCCCACTTGTGCTTTGGACGTCTAAAACTGATGTACGAAGTATACTTTTCAAGGAAGTCAGTGGTCTCCAACGCATGTGATCATTCGGCCTTGAAGAAGGGCTGCAGCTCAGGCGGGCTCAACCAGACTGGCCCAAACTCAATAACAGGCGAGGTTGTATTGGGTGCCGTGCAGCTAAGGCTTCAGCTAAATTCAGACCGTTGGATGTCCTTTATTCTAGCCACCCATTATACATCTAACAATAAACCCGCCAGGAAATATTTCCCGTGCAATGTTTTATTTATGAATTAGCTGAAGTGGGTCCCACAATTTAAACGCCTTTGATTGGAGTTACATGCAAGACACGCATTCAACTGTTGAGCGGATGTATATAGACCATCACGTTGCCAATCTGCCAGGCATCCAAGTTCTCTTAAAAATTTGTACCATGCAGATGAGAATACTTCTGTACCATTTGATGAACTTGCAAATGAACTGTCAAAAGTAGCAATAGTCCACATTCCAAAAATCGAAATTTTCATTTATTGTATGGTTAGGATTGACCGCCAAAGTGGATCTATGAACAGTGGGCAATCCATGGTGATAACCAACAAGGTTTAACTTTGGGTTGTTTTGCAGACATGGTTGATCCATTGTAACCCATCGAGAGTGTAGATAACAAAATAAGGGGGGCCACCGGTACATACTCAGGTTACAATACATCCCTCTGAAGAATTACAAAATCAGGGCCACAGCACTCAAATTCAGCAGGGATGCAGTGGTCCATAATCCAAACCATTCACTGGGTGGGTCACCTGGCAGATGGCCACAGCTGCAAAATGTCTCACGGAACAAACTATGTCACTCAAGCACTGACCTGCAAATGGATGATAAAAGAGAGTATCGGCGATGATAATGAAAAGTTACAATCAAAACAGAATCATCTTATCTGGGAAATTTGCAGACAAATGGCCTATCCACCAAGGGGCCCACCTAATGGACGACCTAGACAGTGGACAGCTGCATCATGTGTCCCATATTGCAACAGATGATTAATTTGGTATAGATAGCTGAGCTAGTCATGTCCTAGTTGTTGAGATATTTATGGTACTAAATGGAGAATTGAATTACTTTTTCCTTTTCTTTTTTATGTTTGGCCATAAATGGTACAGGTGAGAACCGCCTTATAGTAACTAAAGCCATTGATTGGAATCGCCCAATCATGGGATTGACCATGCTGTAATACCTCCACAATCAGCTGATCTTAGCCATTCGGCATTCAATAGACAGTTGATACCATTGGTCCACATTTGACATCGTACAATCAGAGTATCAAACATATAGCATCTTCTCACTGCAGAGATGTTGGGGGCATCTGGTATTCACTGGATCCCACCAAACGATACAATTTCCTACTTGCCTGGGCAAAAGCTTAGAAAGGTTCCCGTTTCTATATTTGAGAAAGAAATGAGAAAGCTTCAAAGACAGCCGACTGATTGGAGAAATGCAGCCAAATATCAACACAACTTACAAACGAAGCACACTATAGGATTCATGGAGTGGAGAAAAGAAATAAATACATGGAAAGATGCAACCAGTTGATGGGAAGCAAATATTCTACTGGAGTCCTTACCAAGGGCAAAATTCCATGGATTCTTCACTTATGTTTTCGCTTTTTGGTCTGTTTGCTGCTTTCAAGCCTTCTCCGCGCAGCCTCAAATTCCTCTTCATTTGGCTCAAGGGAGGGCTCACCACCATTGTATTTTGCCATTATGGAGGAGAACATAGACTCAAACTGTTCTTTCCTCTCGCTTCGGCGCTGAGAGATAACTGCCACCAGATCAGTATCTGCACGTTTATTGGATCTGCAGAAAGGTTTAAAAGATGGTGAGCATGGAAGGAGAATTAGTCGTGTGAGTTGTAGCATGGATGACTGTGTTGCAGGCAACTCACTTGCCCTTCCTTTTTAGAGGACTTGTAGGTGGTTTAGTCTCTGACACTTGCTTTGCCCATTGCTTGTATGCTTTAGTTTCCTTCAGCTCTCCTGTAGAAAGAAGAATAACTCAATTGATTACTTCCCTCAGCAAGTGCAGAACTGACATATTCATCCATTCAAATTTAGTAACTGATAACCAGAGGTATTGCAAAGTGCATATTGATCACAAATCTTGTTTGTTGATTTGCAGGGCTAATTATCATATGATTAAAAGAGCAGGGTTACGTTCGAATCTCAAATAGATAAAATAGTGGTTGAAAAGAGTTCCGAAGAGCACGATCATGATGCATATTATAACTAATATGAGTGAGAGAGATGATTGTAAAACTATATATAACACTAACAGAAACCAGAAATGCTGTAATTAGCAGCTATTCATCAGCTCCTTCAATGCATTCCAATTGAACAACACATGCATGTGCGAATGCACACAAAGATATGAAGAGTAAGAACCAGAATTCTTATCGACACTGGAACTCAATAGGGGAAAATTGGATTTATGGATGGAATCAAATACGCAGTCTTTACAGAAAAATGTATTCAGTAATTGGGGAACAATCAATATACTTTTAATGTCAAATCAGGATCAACTTGGACAGAAATAAAGTAATTGGGTCGACTCTTCTTTGGTGTCAAGGTAATAGCTATGAACAGCCATATAAATATAAATAAATAAATTTTACATTTGTGTGTAAAGAGAGATCTATGGCTGCTGAAACCCTCTTCTTTTCGATTTCGTAAGACAAAATCAGAATGCATTTTGGTTGTCTCTGAAGATGAATTCTTCATCCCTCCCTGTGTGTGTGTGAATAAACTTCACTTCACACATACAGGATAACTGACCCATGTGGCCGCCCACCGGTCCTCTGCAAGGGTGTATATGGTATATACAAAATATGCACAGCACCCTTGCTTAGGTGGACCGATCAATGCAAGATTGGCATTCCTCGTATAAACATAGATGACAAGAATTCACACCTGCAGCTATTGCCTCATCAATGATATCCTTGAACCGGTGTGAATCCAGTTTTGGCTCTGAACAAATCATCGAACAAAAAAGCCTGCAGGACAAACTCCCAACTGTCAGGATGCTGCATCCTTTTAGAGAGGCAAAGAGGAAAGACGAAGAAGTGTTCTACTTCACACCTGTTCATATTACCCTTACACTTCTTATATAGATCCTTCAAATCCTTCTTCTCTATATCTGATCCTCTGTAGTTAGCTTCAAACTCTTCAATGTCAGCCTCTGTAACCTGAAATTGATAGAGAACCATTTCCTCATCTAGCTAGAAAAGAAGAGACCAATTCTGGAATACAATAATGAAATCTTCTCAACCAAAAAATAAATAAAAAATAAAAAATAAAAAATTAATTAATTAATTAAAAGGAAAAGGGACAAAAAACAAAACAAAACAAAACAAAAGAAAGCCACCTTTTTGTACAATGATTTGAAGAACTCCTGAAGATTTTGAGCAACTTCCCCAGCTAGGTCCTGATTAATGCAAAATATGCATAACAGACATGAATGTCATGTGATCAACATAATAGTTCAAAAAAAAAAAAAAAAAGACAAACCAAGTTTTGAGAACCACTCACAGCATCATCAACACATCCAGTCTGGTCATAAAGTGCCCTTTTCTCCTCATCTCCAATAATCGATATCACCTTTTGCAACAGCTGGAATTTCTCTTTAGCCTCCTGCAAGAAAAGCAACAACATGTTTAGATTAACAAAAGAAACATCTCATTAAAATGCTAAATGTTAAAAAGAAGATCCAGCATTATGGAAAATCAACTTTTCACACCTCATCACCAGGATTCTTATCTGGATGAAGACGCAAGGCCAACTTGTAGTACGCCTTCTTTATTTCCTGTTGGGATGCAGTCCTCTCCACACCAAGAATCTGCATGGACCCTGGACTGTTAATCACACTTTACATGTTTTATTAACAAGAAACAAATCAAAGGCCACCATAAGCATTACAAAGGAACTTTCCACTCGACATTTATGGATGGCCTAGATAACTGCAGGCACCCTTGCCGAAGTCATCTCTTTTAATCTCTAGATTTTGTAATGCATTTTAGCATTAGAATGTCAGGGTTTGTATATAGCTGTTACAACAACCTTGTACCCTAAATATTTTAGTCTAGGAGGCAAACATCATATTGGAATATCAGGGTAAAGAAGGGTAGGTATCAGCCAAAATACCTCAATGAATTGATTTGAGGCAATTGCAACCTTGAGTTGTCAATACCCGATGACGTAGGACGAGGATAAGCACATTCTTAACACACATGGACCGGAAGAAGCCCAAGGAGAAATCAACAAAATTTCAGGGCCCATTTGGGAGCGTGGATTTGGAACCCCATGGATCTGAAATCCTCTTATTGTGTTTGGCACCCTAGATTCAGAATCAACTTTAATCAAAAGTAGCTATGCATAGTATATTTACAAGGGTTTGAATTTAATTACTAAATCAACTTTAATATCTTTAATTAGTGAATGTATGTAATGTTTGACACAGTGGTTGTAATAAGCCCGTTGAAATATATACTTTGCCCGAAAATGATGAAATTCCAAGTCTCAGATGGGCCACAAGCCCAAGATCACGTCCGAGTGACTAACCAACGATTTTTAATCATTGATTTACATGGACAATGTTTGGACAATGCTAATCATTGTATTAAAGTAATTATAGTGATGCAATTGATAATCTAATTATTTTGGGATATCATTAGTGGGCCATGTGTCCAATAGATTAATAGTCTAGTGACACACATCTTACACATGCAACTCTTGGAAAGATTTTAGATGTAATTCAAGCTTTCACCATGGATTTCAAACCCCCTATTTGAGGGGATTTGAAACCCCCTAGATTATAAACCCTCAGTTACTTCAAGGTATTTATCGATCGAGGAAGACAGTGATTGACCTCATCATGTACCCCCCCTGCGTCACCTGACCATTGAAAAAATTAACTAAATACAGTTAAGCATGTTTGTTTTGCCCCCGCCTTTTATGAAATGTTGTGCTAATGACTTCTACCTGGTTGGATTTCAAATCTCTTAGGGTGCATCTGGTAGCAGCTCTTTCAAAATAGAAGTCATTCTACACTTTAGAATAGCTTTCTATTTTGTAAGAGAATCTGCCAGAAGTAGCTTCTGGTGGTGTTACTAAACACACCCTTAGTACGATAAGTTATGTTTGTTATGCACTAGAAAGGAGGCATGGAGAAGTAATTGGCCTTGTTTTTCAGTTTCATTTGTTACATGATGTTGTCTATAAGGATAGTTTAGTCGTCTCTATATTTAAGGGCAGTTCAGTCATTAGGTGTATTTAACGGTAGTTAAATCATTTGATGCATTTAAGGGTAGCTTAGTCATTATGATAACCATATTTTATATGTACCTTTTTGTATGCATTTACAAGTAGGGTTGGCAATGGGTTGGATCGACCTGTGCAATTGCCCCAACCCGCTTCTAAGCCAGGTTCGGGCCAAGATGGGTCAAGTTACAGGTCAGACTCAGGCCAAAAAATCAACCCAGATGGATAAATGGGCTGGGCTTGGGTTTACCCCGACCCGACCCACCCATATAGAGCATCAATGCACTGGGCCAAATGACCCGACCCAACCAACGTATAGTTTTGATCCCTTCCAAATGACCCGACCCAACCAATGTATACCATCACGGCAAAATCATTGAGCATCAATGAAGGACAAATGAAAGAGCAAGCATTAGGCATAAGCGGGAACAAATTACAGTCGAACACACTTAGTATCCTGGGCTGAGTCGGTTGAACCCAACCCAATTACAATTAAATGGTTTAAGTCAGATTGAGTCAAGCTCTAGAAAATTTCAAGTGGCTCAGGTTGGGTCATAGGGAATGGGTCATTGGTTCGGTTAAGGCCAAATTTCTTGGCCCATTTAATAAATGGGTCCAGGTTGGGCTAACCCCAACCTGGACCAAACCCAACCCACTGTAAGGCCTGTTTTATCGGAGGAGGTTGTTTTGTGGTGTATGTGGTTTGTAGATGAGATAGTTTTAATTGAGATGAGGGAGGGGGTGCACATAGAGTTAGAACTATAGAGGAACGTTAAAATCAATTGGACCAAGACCAGGCACATGGAATGCAATTTTAGAAACAATAGGAGTGGGAAAATAGTTAAGATTGCTAACCAAGAAGTACCCCGAATGACCACTTTCGATATCTTGGTTCGATAATCCCTGAAGGAAGAGATTGAGAAGGATGTCGCACACAAAATCAAAGTTGGTTGGGACATGTAGGACAAACAACTTGACAAACACAAGGAAGAGATAGATCCACAGCCATCACATTTGTATCAAGTAACCCGTTATGTGACGCACCAGCAGTAGCTGACCATGCAATGGGAGACACGTTCAACAAGGTATCCCTGATAAAGTGGTGCAAGTTGAAGGCTCCAAAAGGGAAAGGGGAAGGCCCAGAAGGACATGAGTGGAGATAGTAAGCAAAGACTTGACAGCAATCATTTAACAAAGAATAGAGTGAAATAGCAGAACAGGTACATGCAGCCAACCCCAATTAGCAAAAATAAGGCTTAGATGATAATGACCTTTTTCAATCTTCAATTAAGTTATAGAAGAGATTATTCTCTCAACCTTAGTACAAATTTTAGAATATCAAACCTCCATCAGATCTAAGACAGCTATGGTTTAACTAAGGATATGATCCTTGATAGAGTGGAATAGCGGAACAAGTACATGCAGCCAAACCCAATCAGTAGAAACAAGGCTTAGATGATAATGACCTTTTTCAATCTTCCATGAAGTTAGAGAAGAGATTATTCTCTCAACCTTATTACAAGTTTCAGAATATCAGACCTCCAACAGATCTAAAGCATTTTCTAACATGTTCGGACATCAAATCAAGTTATTACTTCCTCCTCCATTCCTTTGTACCATGCAATTTTTTCTGGCTCTCAAACATGCATGTGCATTTGGAGCTATCGGGCAACCAAGCTCAGATCTAGTTGAAAGTGGTCCCTGTTGATAAATCTTGATTTAAAGATTTTTGTGATTTTTTTCAGAATTTGTGAAGCCCATGTTGAAGGTGTTTCAAAAAGTTTAAGCTCAAAAAATGTTCAAATTCATAGCTTAATCAATTTTTCTAGTTTGGGTTTTTTTTTTGTTTAAAATTGCAAAGGTTTGAGAGAGAAGTATTTTAGCAACATTTGGAGGCTAATAAAATGAAATTTGGTGTTGATTTGAGTTTGTGGCATCAAAATCCTCTTTAAGACTTGCCACGTAACAATATTTCTTGTCTTTTAAGGTTATTTGTCTTGAATTGTAGGAATTTCATATTTGGATATTAGTTTTGCATTTTGGGAAATTTGGAGGAATTTTCCTGTGTTGGGGATGGTTGTTGATAGATCCCTTCAAGCTTGAATGGCAAAAATTACAACTTGTTGGTCATTTTTAATGCACTTTTTTTAGTTGGGTAGAAACTTGTGGGGCATATTGATGACTCTTTAAGAACCAAGGGATGGTGAGGGGTGAGTGGTTGGTTTTTCCACCTTTGTTACCTCTGGTGGCTAACCTCAGGTTTGCTGGAAACAGAGACTGCCATCTGAAACCGCCCCCATCCTGAGGTCATGCGCCGGGAGATTAAGCTTCACTTACACCTAACCAAGGGATACTGGCAATGAATGCATGCAAAATCATGCAAAAATCATGACCTAGATAACAAATCGTGACGATCCTAACATTGGTGTGCATCTCATTCGGTTTTAGAATGAGAAAGAGGCTTGGGAGTACTTCAAGATATTCCATAACAGTAACGATGTCCATAACAGCCACCGCCATTACCATTATGATATGAGGCTATAGATTTTTTTAACATATTTCAACCCCATTTGGAGGCTAATAAAATGAAATTTGGTGTTGATTTGAGTTTGTGGCATCAAAATCCTCTTTAAGACTTGCCACATGACAATATTTCTTGTCTTTTAAGGTTATTTGTCTTGAATTGTAGGAATTTCATATTTGGATATTAGTTTTGCATTTTGGGAAATTTGGAGGAATTTTCCTGTGTTGGGGATGGTTGTTGATAGATCCCTTCAAGCTTGAATGGCAAAAATTAGAACTTGTTGGTCATTTTTAATGCACTTTTTTTAGTTGGGTAGAAACTTGTGGGGCATATTGATGACTCTTTAAGAACCAAGGGATGGTGAGGGGTGAGTGGTTGGTTTTTCCACCTTTGTTACCTCTGGTGGCTAACCTCAGGTTTGCTGGAAACAGAGACTGCCATCTGAAACCGCCCCCATCCTGAGGTCATGCGCCGGGAGATTAAGCTTCACTTACACCTAACCAAGGGATACTGGCAATGAATGCATGCAAAATCATGCAAAAATCATGACCTGGATAACAAATCGTGGCGATCCTAACATTGGTGTGCATCTCATTCGGTTTTAGAATGAGAAAGAGGCTTGGGAGTACTTCAAGATATTCCATAACAGTAACGATGTCCATAACAGCCACCGCCATTACCGTTATGATATGAGGCTATAGATTTTTTTAACATATTTCAACCCCATTATGAACAGTTACAGGACTGTTGTGGGGCCATTACAGGACTGTTGCAAGGCCGTTACAAGTCAATTTTTCTATAACAGCCGTTACAACCCCATAATGCGTAATAAAATCATCTTGAAGTACTTAAATGGGTTGTGTAATAAACTTTGTACAAAGAGTATCAATCGGACATTAATGTTCAAATTGCTTGATAGGAGCGTCATTTAGTTAAGGAGTTCTAGCCAATTTTTTTGGGATTGCTTGGCCTTGATAGAACCTAAGTTCACTGCTAGCAGCATTCTTACCATTCAACATTGTAGGGAGCAATAGGAACTTAATCAATTTTTATGGCCCTCCAAACAAGAGTTTGGGCAGATATGTAGATCTATTCTTCACCATTTTGTTCAACTTCATTTTTAGATCATTTTTCCATGTTTACTTCAAATTCAATGATAGTCGCAAGTCTTTGTTACAATAATAGCAATCAGTTAGGACGTGAAATATAATTGTCCTAATAAACACAAGAATTACAACCAAAATAGAGGTACCCTTATTATTGAGCCCGACCACATGTGGCTGCTTTTTCACTCTTACTTCTGAGGATTCTACAGATGTCTTACCCCTCCTATGGACCCAGCAAGTTCCAATTATGTCACCTGTGATAGCTAATAAAAAATATTAATAATCATGCATCCTATAACTCTATTCTTGTTGTCTTCACCTAAGCTATTCTTCCTCTGCATGGCATCTAGGGAAAATAGATGTTGTTCTCTTCTTTTTATTTTGATAAATAGGGGAAGATATATTTTGAATGGAGTTTGTAAAGGGGACATCTACTTTGCTTCCATGTTAGGGTTTAAAGGCATTGTTCTAATGCTCCTAAGAGAGCTTATGATAGGATGGAACAGCCACTCCTATCATGGCACTGGCAAGGGCATACTTTAGCACCAATGGCAAAAGTGGATTCCTTATTTTGACTCAACAACCAAAGCCTTGATTCAAGAGGATTCCAATAGAGTCTCACACCAAGCTCCACTCTAGAAAGGCGGGTCCTTATTGTGTTTTAAAGAAGCTAGGAGATAACGCATGCATGATCGAGCTTCCACCCGAAATGAAGATCAACCATATATTCAATATGAAAGACTTTACACTTTATCTTGGGCATGATGAAAACAAGAGCATAGAAGAACGGGTTATCCAGATAGCCGAGGTACTGCACTAATTCAAGAAAGTCATTGAAGATGCATTAGAAAATCAAATAATTTCAACACACCAAGAACAATGTTAGAAATGTCTCACCAAGTGGAGAGGTGGACTCAGATCCAACAGCAAATGGATCTCAACAGACAATTTCATGTGCATTAGCACAGAGCTCTATGAGTAGAGTGCCATTAACTCGACAAAGCCAAATTCTTTCAAGCTACACGTGTACATAAGAATTGATCCAAATGGGGGCCCACTTATACACACGTGACAGGAGTCACTTAGTTGTTACAATTTCCTCTTTTGTTTAAGTTTCTTTAGTACTTTTTTTCTCTTTTAGAAAGCCTAGTTGTATAGATTAGAAAAAGGAATCTTCAATGACTTATAGATAGACTCTTATAGCCATATGTATAGAGGACATTTTATAAGGTTTTCTTCAGTAAGAGTTTCTGAGAATTTTCCTCACAGTAGAAGAGGGTAGGGGGTTTGTGATATCTAGCTTGAAGGCTAAAGGACTGTTGAGCCTTGCTCTTAGTCTTTCTTCTACTTTCTAACTATCTGTACATGTGGATGCTTGAACTAGCCTGGTAAGTATATTTCAGTTTGCAATTAGCTTTAGTTTATTTGATTCCGGTTGCATTAATATAACCCCCAAAGATAGCCTTAACTCTTCTTCAACTAAAACAAAGATCTTTTACATCTTGTGGCAACTAAAGTATGGCTAGAAGATGTAAATAGAGACCACCGTTTTCTTTTTCAGTGTAAATAACAGACATTATTGAGAAATAACAGCCGCTGTCTCAAAGGCAACAGCCACACAGTTCAGATGATTTACTTTCCTTGTTACCTACAACAAGGTGGAGTAACCAGCCCCATTATAATGGGAAGTGTGCTATCTTGTAAAACATCGATAAAGACACAAGACCGTTCATCTTGAATCGACTTCAAGCATATCATATATTTCATATCAGGAGAAATTTCAACGCATCATAATCCATCTAAGCAAGCTTCAAAAGAGGAACAAAATCAGAAGCAAATAATTAATCCAAGAGAAGAAATAAAACAACAGGAATGCAAACGAATTGAAGAACTTCTCCATATGCAGCAGATTTAGACCTAATTCCAAAAACGAAAGCCTGAAAAAAAAGTTCTATTCTCGAAGATCTCGGTTTAGAATCTGAGAGAGAGATGCAGAGACACAGATACCTCGTATAAGCTCTTTTCTTTGGGCGTAGGGTATTCTTCTTCTCGGTTTTGATGCTCTTCCTCTTCGCTTCCTTCAGAAACCCTAGCTTTCTGCTGCTTCTTTTTCGCCATTTCTGTGGGGAGAGAAATGCGAACGGAAGGGTTTTGGAGAGAAGAGAATGAGGGATTCTCTGCCTTTATACCATTCGTTCGTTTATGCGGTAAAATTTCCCGCCATTTCTTTTTCAGAGAAGAAATTATGGGACGGGAAAACCCGCGCATACCTGCTCGAACCGCGCTCCGTACCAACTTTTATTGCGGCCACTCCGTTTCGGGTCAACCCGAACCCGACTCACCCAACCCGACTTGAGGTCGAAAAACGCCAACCCAATTTGAATTTGGGTTGGACTCGGGTTCAGAAATTTCGGGTCAGGTTGGTCGGGCCAGGTTGGGCGGGGTCGGGTTAGGTCAGATTGGATGAGGTCATATTACCCCTACCTAGGCGCAAACAAAGAGCCACATGAGTGAAACTTTCATGAGATTCAATACATCATCATGTTATGTTCAGTTGAACCCCAAAGATCATAATAATCCTCCATCCATTGTGTGGGGCCCATCCTTGATTGAACTTTCTAGTGGAAAAAAGAAAACGGTCCATGTTAATTATACTAGAAAAGGATCACCAGTTTGGACCATCCGTTGTGTGGGGCCCACCTATGACTGCCCAACCTTCTTGAAAAGTCACTCCGATGGCAAGATCCTAACCATCCAACAAGTTATTGGAAAAATGGATTATCATTCTAGTTGGGAGTCCAATCATTGATCTGGGACATCCATCATGTCTGCCCTACCTTTGATCGTCCATCCCTCTCAATAACAACTTCGATGGGATGATAATAATCATCCATATTGATGATGCTAGAAAAGGTCCGATTGCTAGTTTGGACTTTCCATCGTGCGGCCTCTCAAAAAATCGCTTTGAACAGATGCTCCTAACTATCCAATAAGTGGCTTGGAAAATTGAGAATTCCTATTGATTACAGTAGAAAAGATCCGGACATTGATTAGACCACCGATCATGGCAGCCCATCTTTGTCGCCCATCATACTGAAAAACATAAATTTTATTTAGTGTCCTAACCATTGTAGCAATCTTTTAGATGGTGGATGGTTTTAATCTGATATTTTAAATCGATACCAACTCCCGTTTTCATAACACATCCAAACGACCCGCATACAGGGCCATGCGTGTTGCACCATTGGTTAATTACAAGCCGTCCACTTTCATACACATGTACCACCTGATGAGGTGCCCAGCCCCGACTCTCGCGACTGTGCTATGCATTTGGTGACAGATGCCTAACCAACGGACCGGATCATGCACACATCTCTGCCAAGAAGACGTGGGAGTGATATGTCCGGCTAGGGAAAGCAATTTGGTTGGGTTGAGCAAGGGTGAGCTAGGGCCAGCTCATAACAAGCCCAGCACAGGCCTAGCACAGCAGGTCAAATTGCCCATAAATTGATCAAATCTCCATTTCCGGGGCGAATTTTCATATCCATCCACTGATCAACTGGGCCACACATCAACGAAGAAATGGACATTTAGAGGAATAACACCAACAATATACGGTCCCAATCTGGGCTTGCAGACCATAGGTCCAAGCCATGTCCAACATGGGGCCAGCTACCCGAGAGAGGCCATCGCCACCCATGTATCCATCCCAGCCACAGCATGGGCGAGCCAAAGATGGTCTCATCTTAGAAGCCCTTTTGTCACCACCAGGATGTAGCTTGTTGTATAGGACATTCAAGGCGAGCCAAAGATGGATTTCTTCATCAGGATCCTAGCCAAAGATTGATCTCATCAGGAAGGTCCAGGCATGTAAAGCCAGCTGCACCATCAAATCAATGAGCGCTCATTATGATCTAACCGGGCCAACAAATGCGGCACGTAGATGGTGTAATCCACATATTGTACGCCCAGAATGTTCTTCCCTTCAAAATGATCTGTATTAGGTCTAGCACCCATTTCATGGCACATGGAGTACCGTGTAAAAATGCACCGATTAGGCGTTTCTAACCATCCTATTCGATGCAATGTTGTCATATAATATGAGGCCCAAAATACAATTTGAACCATCTTTTGGGCCTGTCATTGATTGCTTTTGGTTCAAAAGAACTAGTTTTATCAGCCAATACTAACCATCCCATTCATGGCATGGAAAATGGATAGCTGTAAGACAAACATAACCAACTTATGGATTGATTGGAACATCCAAATTGGTGTGATTTTCTGCCTTGGAAACCTATGGAATGCACACTAGACCAACTGCAGATCCAGATCACTCAACTGGGCTGTCCAAATGTCCTAATCCAACTACAAATTGCTGGGACCCAACAGACCTTTTCCCCCAGGACAGTACAACCATTCAGTGTGTGGGGCCATCAATCAAGAATCTCCTATGCGGAGGATCCTTACTATCCAATTGGTAGACTTCTCCCACCAAAATGTGAGCTGTCGGTTAAAGAAACACTCACACAAGGACACGGCAAATATTACATTAATTTTCCTGCACAGATCTTCCAAAATCACATCACTCTTGCAGAAAGTATCAGACCCAACAAAAGTAGTTGGTGGGAGAGATTTAAACTCACTGCTTATCTTTATCACCTGAGGATCTCCGGGTGTAAACTTTCTTAGCATCCCAACGGCCCAGTCCACCCCTGCGCCCGCCTTGCTTTCTCATTTTCTTAGGAACAAGAAACCTGGACACTGAACAAGGCCTCAAGGTAAGCTGTTCTGCAGCCGAGCCTGAGTCCAGCATCGGTGTCAACCCCGGTTCCGGTGCAGGGCAAGGTTCCGGTTCAGAAACTGCTGGAGCAATGCCCTCCTTCGATTCGTCTAATTCTTGTGCGGCCTGCTGGGGAGGCTCTAGAGGCTGACCAATCTTCTCAAAATTCAGCAACTCTTCCTCGGAAGCTTGATTGGGTATCAGAACATCATCAGCAATCTGCAGACACGGGTATCAGAACATATATATCAATGAATTATATGTATCAATAACTAATGGGAAATATTGAGGGAGGATGCTTTCAAAAATGTGGACTGGTCTTTTTTCTTCCTTTTTTTCCATTTCCTGAAATCCTGATCGAATCCCATTCAAGGTCCCATTTCCAGATGAGGTGCATTGGTCGTGCAACTAGTGTCAGCCTGATGGAGGTACCCTGCGGCCTATGGCTGCTGAAACCAGAAGAAACCTCCAGCAGCTCAACAACAGCAAGGTGGGAGTGATTGCAGGTCTATCAGAGAGGTTCTCAAACTAATCTCAGGGTCATAGCTCAATGGTTTGCAAGTGTGTGGTCAGGGTTGGCTCAGAGGGGTTTGTTTACTAGGCCAAACATGACACACAAGCCGACAAAGCACATGCAGTAGACCGGCTCAAAACATTGCATATTGGAAATGACCAAATTTAGTTACATTCTTTAGCAATGGTAGTGAGAAAATAGCCCCTCCTTTCTTTCATGCCCAACTTGAAAGGAGCAAAATGCAATTTGAAGCTTCATCCCTGATCCACTAGTATCAAGGAAGGTAGTTTCAATTTGGTCATTTTGACTATTGAACTTGGTATTGCAATCAATTCAATTGTGCATCCAAAAGCAGCCAAAATTAGGGCTGCAACTTGGGTTTGGTCATCCTAAACCCAACAGACCCAACTTGAGTATAGGTGAGGTTGGGTCGGGTTGTCCAGGTCCTCGGGTCGGGTTAGGATTGGAAAACTCCAACCTGATTTCAGTTAGGCAAATTCAGGTCAGGTTAGGTCGGGTTCAGAATAATCACATGTATTTGGGTCAGGTCGGGTCAGGTTGGGTCAGCTTTAGGGTTGAGTAAAGATAAATTCTCATTGGGTTTGGGTTGGAATTCAGGTCGGATCAGGTTGCTGGTGGGGTCCTCTTGAGGTCAGGTCAGGCTTGGGTTGACCCTCAACCCAGCCCGACCCAACCCAACCCAACCCAACCCAACCCACCCAAGTAGCAACCCTAGCATAAATCAGGGATATTTTCATTTCTTTTATACTCAGCATGAGCTTTAGAACTTTTGAAGGTTCAGAGATATACCATATTCATTGTATCATGAAATAACAGGAAATTCTCAAACTAACTAAAAAGGTCTTACATCTTCAGAAGAATCGCCAATCTGAGGTCGATCCAGAGAGACATCAGCAGCAGATAACAGGCCCACCGTGCTTTCAATTATATCAGGAAGGGCAGCTTCCCCAAAGCTTGAAACTGCACTTTCAGGCCTAACTAGATCTTCAATGCCATACTCAGCAGATACATGCCCAGGTGGAGTATACAGTGCCCCAACTGGCATGTCATCAACATCACCAGGAGAGAGAGAAGGATTCAAAGCTGAGCCAGTTGGTACGTCACCTTGCTTAAACAGGCTCAAATTCTCCATCGAAGAGAACTTTCCAGCATTTTTGCACATCAATTTATTGAGCTGGGCCTTTAGCTCAAGGACCCGAGACTGTTGGACATCAATGTTCCAAAGAATCTGCTCTAACGAATTATCACCATCTTTGGATTCAAACACAGGCCACTCATAATTAATGCCAAACTCGCCGGCACCATTAATATCCTGTTCCATCATGATCACCGCTGCAAAAACAACAACAGAAGTGAATGGCCAAACTATACATATCAAAGATGGTCAAAATCCTGCGAGGTTGAAAGCCCAGCAACAGGCCCAATTCAGAAACCAATCCAACCAGAGAGCCATTAGTGCAGTTATTAGATAGTGTCGGTTAGTGCAGAGAATAACCATTTTCTTTTTCCTTTTACAGCATTTAAATTCCAAATCTATGGTACATATAAAGAAAATGCATGTGAATAAAGACTCCTTCCCGAGCATCTAATTGTATTTAATGGAATTTCCCTCAATCTCCACTGGCTTCCGCAACAATCAGCTTCCTCCTGCCCAACGCTGTACAGCTTGGACTCTTGCATTTCAAAATTTAGCAGGGATTTTATAGGGTAGTATACTGACAATTGCATACAAGCATGCTATATGACTGTATTCCGACATGTAATCAAATGATGGACACATGATGTCACAAAGGATGCAATGCATCTGAGTCTATGTCAAGAACTCCGTCACATTTTTTGGGGGCATTGCTCTAAGGTGTTACATATACAACATGCATGACAATAAAGAATTACATATAAAAGTAAATCAAGTGCCACCAACTACACCAAATAGCATGTGATCCTGTGGTATGAAGTTTATAAAACATAGAACCCGGAAGAGTTAATGAAAAAGCTTCTTTTTTTATTGCAGTTGCTGACAAATTTCACAATTCAAGTTTGCCAGCAAATCTCGCACAAGAGGTTGCTACACATTAACATCTGCCATGCATCCTCTGGACTCTGGCAGTGTACAGTAACATCTGCCATGCATCCTCTGGACTACTCATCCACATTGCATACATACATGGGATATCAAAACTGTATAAATTCTGAGCTTAGATAAGAGTAAAGCTGGAATATCCCATTGATCAGACAAACAATCTTAACCATCTGATTGTGCCCATATAATTTGGGCTGCTGACCATTTGTTGTTGTTGTTGTTATTTTGGAAAGATGGGCTGCTGACCACATTATTTTAACCGGCTTACTCTTGACTTGGGAATTGTAAATTAACCATGTGGTATGTTGAATCCATGCGGCTGAGAGTTTGGATCAGTTGGAGCCTTTAGTAGCAATTTTTGTAGTCGTTTAATTTGCACTGAACTTTCTGGTTCTCTTTAGCAATAGAGTAGACAAGGTTTCTTTTAAATAATGGTGGTGAATGAACATAGGATTCTAGTAAAAATGAGACGTGCTATTTGCTCAAGATTATTTTTTTAGAGTAATTTGCAGCACATGCCCATGATAAATGGGAGATCTGGGCTGGCAGCCCACTTAAGCATGCCCTGACCCAAAAAAAAAAAAATCAGTCCATCCGCTCATCGGGTGGAACAGACCTGCGGGGGAAGATGGATTTTCCAGAAAAGATAATGACAAGAAATGTATATCCAAAGTGTATATGTGACCCACCTCATGAGCAGAACACCTCATTATTGGTGTCCAGGACCAAACCGAATAATGGCCCAGATTCCACATGTGTGCCTAATAGACACATGCTGCAAACCCATTCTATGATCCTTCTGGGTTGTCACACAAATCACTTCCGCATTTATTGCCTAAAACTCGAACACACTAGAGATTTGCTAACCCCGCAACACCCTCTGCATGCAGCTTCAAAAGCATAACCACACCAACTTGGCACATTGTGGGCCATCATGGTGCATTAGGTGGTCTGATTGTGAAGATGACCTGGCACACAAATCAGGCCAGTCCACTCATCGGGTGGGTCACATGTAGGTTCAATTTGGGGCACTGGCACAATTTTTAAACCACCCATTCTTGTCCACAGCCGCAACCAACTGATGAGTGGACCAGCCTGATTTGTCTGGTCATCTTCACAGTGGGACCTACCTTATGGACCACTAGGATGTCCCACATATGTGCTATGTTCACACATGTTCTGCATGTAAATGTGCATGGACAGGGTGTATGCTGGCTGGCAAACCTTGAGATAGAAAAAAGGAGTCAACCCGCGCTAATCTCTCCACAAGCACCACTATGCGCAGACATTAAGTACCAACTTAGCTTGGGTTGGAGATACCTGACCCATGCTTTTTTTTTCATTTCTAAATATGCAAATATGTGTATTTTAGGATCTCCTGAAGTTTCACTCAAAAAATCCACCGGTTTACCCATTTTCCCCAATGTTTTTCTGTGTTTCCAGTTATCAGTGATCAGCTCGTACACTACAGAGAAAACTAACGAAAAACTGATGAAACTTCTCTTAATAGCACTGACATTGAAAATAAACCACTCCAAGTTCCAACTGTCCTCCTCAATCCTTTTTTTTTTTTGGAAGATTCTTTAATCCAAATTTGTGAATCCTGAATTACAAAAATTCCCCATGCCGAACCTATTGCAACTAATGCCACCCAGTTTATAGATTTTCCTCCCCATAATGAGTTGACTATCCTCTAATCTACTGATTGTAACTTTGTTCCCTGAAAAGCTACCATTTGAGCTTTTTACCGCTTGTGCATGTCCCTGATCTACCCTCTCTTTTGCAGGCATCCAAGCATCACACATTCCAGCTAACTATCTTCATTGGGTAACTCATCTAACCTTTTCCCCCTTGTGCTTCTCAGAGATGACTGCAATTCATAATTAATATTGGAGTCCAACCTCACCAGCTCCCTGCTTCCTTTAATCTCTCTAGGATTTGACTGCTCAATTCTTATTGAGGTATTGTCTGCCTCTATCCTTCACTATTGAAACAGAGCAACGTAATCGTCTGCATGGTCTCCAAAAGATAACCCCCACTAATCGCGCCACCCATCACCTCCTTTATTCATTTCATCCCTTGAGCCATAGATACTTTGCGTACCTTGCCTTGAGATGAACTTGAATCTTTATTTAAATCTTAACGTGAAAGAACCCACGCCATCAACCCATTCTCAACTGCAACTGACTGTCTTTCAATGGCCAGCGGATCCATCTCATGCACTTCCATCATCTCTGCGGATAGTTTTGTTGAGCTTGCATGATTCTGGATGTCTACCACTGCATACTAATAGAAACTTCTCACTTCATCTCATTCATCTCATCTCCTATTTGAAGATTCTCCTCTCTACCCTTCATCAGCTCCCCTTCATCTTCTTGCTTCTCACCAAGTTTCCAAATCGAGACACCTAATCACCCACTGACTCTGCCTCCCACTCCAAGCTGTGGAGTTTCGAAAAATATAAAGGGGAATGTTCTATTGGAGTCTTTATAAGAAAACCTCGCACATGAGCCTTCTTTAGCATTTTTCCCCACACATGTAAAAATAAACATTAAGGTCGCACATGTATCCTTCTTCACATGTGATGAGAACGTTGCTTCGTTTCATTCTTTGGACAAGCCATGTGTCGATGATCTATTGTCTTAGGCTCTCAGCTGACATCATCCTTCCACGTGTCAACTTTTCTCTTCAAATTACTTCCTTTGCAGATCGTACCACCACGCGTAGCACCCTCATTTATCCTCCCGCCACCTAACCCTGACTCTCAATTAGCACGCCCCCTGCTAATTCCAACTTACTGCTATCATCACTGACAACTAGGACGCATGTCACTCCCTGCTTCGTTCCCATCCCATCGACCTTTTGCACCAATCAAAGTCATCCACGCTTTCTTTCCCTTTTCTGGTACTCTGCTTGAGCAACATAATTGTGAACCTTCAGCCTCAAGAACCCGAACCACCACTCTCGATCTCTTCGAGCTCGTTGTCACAACACTATTGCTCTGTTCCAGGTCTTCTTTTAACACCTTCACTAAAATCTTATCATCCCCTACTCTTATGTTAATCTTCTCCGACGTTGAATCAAGTTTCTTCTTCTTGATAAGAATTCTAGCAAAACATAGGTTCTCACAACCTTCCAACAACAGATCTATCACCACCACCACCACAATTCAAGCCCCATCTCCATGAACAGCTCATTAATCCAAAACTCCAAAAGGGAGACCCCAGATCTGGTACCTAATTTCCTCCTGGCCAAACGTTTACCATTCTTCCCATCTCTGAATCCCCCTTACCATATCATCTTGGAATAGATTAACCGCTAATGAAATCAGTTAATATTTGTCCGAGGATTGAGGGAAATCCAAACAGTAGTATCATTCAAAAGTTTCACTACCCGATCTTCTTCCAGGCTACATTTGTGGTTTAAACACTCTGCCACTTTCTCCTCCGTAACTCCTGGCCAGACTGAAGTTACAAAGCTATATTGGAAAGAATTCCAAGAAATTTCAAATATTTTTTATGAAACCTTACCTCCAGCCCCTTCTCAGTTTTTACCCTCCAAACCCATTTCTCCTGCTGCTCCGACAATGGCATCCCTTTTTCGAACTCTCAGGAAGCTCGTTTAACCCGAGACTTGGGATGTCTGCAACCACATCTCTAAAAGACCAACAAAACCCAACCCCTGATTTGTCAACCTTCTATTGTCGATTTGCAACTCCTTCCTCCTTTCCATTCTTCTTTCCTCCATCTTCCACCTGATGAATATTGTTTCGATTAATCTCCTCAGGTCCAAATCCTACCTTGTTAACCCCTATTGCTCTTCCTCCATATTATATCCCATTCATTTTCCCTATTGCTTCCTTCGCTCCTCCGTTTCCATCCGAACAAAAGTAAATCCCCTAATCCCTAGCGCCCCCTTCTTCCTTGGGATGATAATTTCCTTCACCTCAAACATCGTCCAAAAATGATAATCGTCCATTCTATTGGGAACTTTTCTACAAAGGCTATCGATAATTCCTTAAGGGACCATTTGGATACTAAATAGAGGTAAATGGGTGGCATTGGGAGTAAATGGAGATCAATGGCATTTGAGGTGTGTTTGGATGGGAGTAAATGCATGTTAATGAAATGAAATGGGAGTAAATGAGCATGTAAATAAAATCTTCTCTACAAGAGAGGAATTGAATGTAAATGGGGTGAAATGACTTCTTGAGCTCCCTTAGAGAGTCGCACGCGTAAACATAAGTGCCGTTATGCATATGTCTGTCATACACATGGCATTTTGATGATACTCCAAAACATATTGGGTACATCACTAAAATCACCCCAAAAGAATAATCCAAAGCATCCAAATGCTGGGCATCTAAATGAATAGTTTAAAAAAAACGTTGGCAAGTTGCTTGTTTGTGATCCTTACATTTGTGACCTACTCGAGGCTCGAAATTTCCTCATTGTTTGCTAAAGTAGATATTTCAATGGGCTTACTACAATCATTCTATTAAATATCATATATGTACACTAAGTTGGGATATCACATATTTTCTTGTGAATATATTGAAAAATTCAAATGCATTCCAGTTCTTCCCATTTACTCCTTCCAAACAGAATATTTGGATTTCAAATGCATTTCATTTTCTCCCATCCAAACACAACTGAGTAAGCCATTTACTCCCAATTCATTTACCTCCAATTCCATTTCCCATTTACCTCCGTTTACAAGCTCTCGACCGAGCCCTAAGCTCTCACCTCTCCTGCCCCTTTTTTCGTTCCTCTCTTTTAACCTTTTTCCTTCCCACCATTTTCCACTCCCTCCATCCCTTCTCCCCCCAAAACCCATCCCTCTGCAATTGATCTCACTCATCTTCTCCCCACCTAACACGCTCTTCCCCATATCTGGAACATCCCTATCATAGCCCCATTTAGTTTCATCCATCTGCAATTGACGATAAGCTCGAAACCTCGTACCTCTGTGTTTTGAAGTGTTCGTCGTCCTCTACCGTAGTCTTTATTTCTGTCAAGATTAGAAAATATCTTCCTCTCACCTCTCAATTCCTATTCCTCCAACAAGATCGACCTCTCATCCTCACAATCGATTGGCCCCTTGATTTTCGGCTCCCGCCTCTGGTATCACCTTGTTTCGCCTCTCATCTCTCGTTACGAGGAGGGCATTAGGTTGCCCACATGGTGAACAGGGTTGATGAGCTGAAGAAATTTGACATCTACAAACGTTATCTTTGAAAAAGGAATAATCGATGTTTCTAGAATTGAAGTGGATCAGCACTGGAGGTCTTTAGAATGAAAAAGCAGATTGCCAACCATCTTCGACATAGCATTCTGGACAGCCTGATGTGTGGACTGGCCTAATATATGGGAATGATCATCTGTACTATGGGACCCACCTTGCGCATCTCAGCTCAGATATCTCATCTATGTATTGGGTTGGCACGTGTAACCACGTGTACTGGTGCAAATAGTGAGGGCTGTGTCCTTTACTGCCTTACATGATTTTGGTCTTACTCTGGCTCATCTACAAACAAAGAAGCATAGCTGGTTGATCAACTACCTCTCCATCTCTTTCTTCTCCTGACTCTACCACATATTTGGGTGCAGCGAAACTTGGAAAACTTTTTGCCACACCCATGAGACTTGCTAGCACACCTTTTTCAAGATTTATGCAATCCTAATAATTTAGATATATTATGATACCAGGTTTCCAAACTAAGGAATGCAGTCATTCTTACCTTGATTACCATAATCATCATCGATAGAGATACCATCTGCTTCAGATTTCTTATTTTCTGCAAACAGCAAAGAAAAAATTTGTATAACTGAACTCAACGCATGACAAGCAGAAAACCAACAAAAAAGTGCAGGCAATGAGTACCATAATAAGAGAATATGTTGTGATGCGACATGTATGATCGTATATCAACCGTGTCTTCAACTCGCCTTCTTTTTCTCCTCTTCATGACTTGCTTCTTCAGACTTGGACAAGACAGAGTCACTGACCTAGCAGCAGAACCATCTGATGCAACCTGCCCTACCTTCAATTGCTTTTCATGAGAGTATGCCAAAAGTTCTCTGTCATATTTTAATGCTTGAGACTGCAATTCTTTCACCCGCAATTCTAACCATTTGCACCGCCACATCAGAGGTCGGATGTACCTTCTCCAATGAGCAGTCAACTTCTTCTTCCTGGGAAGTAGGGGCTGCATATTATTAGAGTGCGTAATTTGCATAACTGCTTGACTTATCATCACCCATGGAGATTAAGTCCAGAAGATAGGTTTCTACTATGCATATTGAGGGAAATATGAAAATGCAATTACAATGGTCTTAAAATATAAAGTGGTTTCCCTAAAGTTGCCAAAACATATTATGAACCATACAGTTAGAGCAAATGTTTCACAGCATGATTGAATGATTGAGGTTTTTTTTTTTTGGTATAATTCATAACACCACGCTTTCCTCATCCTTTTGTTCAGATCATTTTCTTCTTTTATTTATTCTTTCAACTTTAATCTCTCCCTGGAAGGGTGCCACAATTTAGATTCCCAGTCCCAAGAATCTGGTGGGCCACAATTAACTGTACAAATGTACAGTTGTGAAAAAAAAATCAGCCAAAGTTATCTAACCCATCAACTTATTTGGGCAGTAATAACCACAGTGTGATCCACCTGACAGATGGCTAGGATATTTCACCCGTTTACCACACTGGTAGATGTGGTGGCATGTTCATTAGCTAGCATGCGGATTTAGCAAACCTCTAATCTACATATCCAGGATTTATATAAGACCATCAAAATTACAAGCGATAAAAAAATTATTTTATTGTCCTCGATAGAGTGGAATGGCAGGACAAAATTCGTGTAGCCAATCCCAATTAGTTGGGCTAAGTCTTGGCAGATGATGACGGTGAAAATTTTATTGACGGAAAGGTAGAATAGCCACATCAAGAGGGTTAATTCTTAATAAAAAGCAATGACCATTATAGCCTATCTTGCGAAAGAGCTAGAATGGAACAATTTGTAATCCTTGGAATTTAAGGAGAACAAAATGTTTTCCTTGCTACGAGATTCCTAATTTTGTTGAAACAAATCCTACTTCCAAGGATCAATGGCCTTGCTCGAGTACCAATCCCAAATATTCATAGAGCATCCCTCCACAATGAACAGGCCTTGGTCATAGTTTGTAGAGATCTAAAGACCAAAGTATTTTGTAACGGTAACGATGGCTGTAACGGCCACCACCATTACCTTTATGATACAGGTCGTAACGGGCATTACGGTCTCTTTTTTATTGGGAAAAAAAAAAAAAACTAAAAACATGTATCTGCCCCGTAACGTTGAAAAGATTATCCAAAAAACTTGTATTTGTCCCGAAATAGACCATTACGGGGCTGTTATGGCCATTACGGTTACGGGTCATTTTTTCCACAACGGTTGTTGTGGCCATTACGACCCCATAACGTGTAACGGTTAACACTGTTACTTTTACGTAACGGCCTTTACTGCACACCATGCTAGAGACCTCAGATTGCCTTGGCTTTAGTTTCAAGTTAATCTACAACAAGATTCCTATGCCCATAATTGTCTTTAAAAATATTTCCCATTTTGGAAGGTCCCACATGCGAACAGGAAGACTCCACCCCGCCAACCCTGAAATGACTTACCCCAATCTAGTTTCCAACTAGAATAGAAGTCTGACGCCACAACTTCATGGGAGTAACTCATTACAAGTCGGGGCCCATCCCACCATATAATTCTTGAACTGACAACGATCCTTAGCATCGAATGAATCTTCCATAAAAAATTTATAATTAAAAAAAAAAAAACAATAACAAAAACAATAACAAAAAAATACACCACAAAAACTAAACATGACACAAAGATTACAAGGGGATGTGCCAATAGTAAGATACATGTTAAGTCAGTATCAGTACAATTCTCACCCACATAAGCTTAGCCTTGAGCTGCTGTGTAGCATGCACCGAGGAGAATTCTGCTTGTTGATGGGATTAGAGATCATGGAATATCTTAAGAGGTCTTGTTGGAAGTATTGTTGAACAAAACTTGAAGGGAAGCAACAACAGATGCAGATGTGGGAGCAGGGAAGCATCCTTTTTTCAAAATGTAAGCAAGAATAAATAGCTAGGAAGCATGAGCTAGAATTAGAACCACAAGTTTCAAGCCGATGTGGCACATAACCAGAAGATTGAGCTCCTTCCCTGATTCTTAGAGAAGTTAGTTTCTCACATTGGGCATGCATACATGTCCAACAGAAACACCCCCCTGTAATTTTATGCCTTCATTTTATTTATTTTATTTTATTTTACACTCTAAGCTAGTTTCTCATATTGGGTGTGCATACAATGTTCATCAAAGCCACCCCCTTATAATTGAAAGGCTTCATTTTATTTTATATTTTTTGTTTATTTATTTTCTTTTTTGATAGATACGCTGAGCTCAAACTTGAGACCTCAATGTTATGAAGGGTATGAGCTACAAGCTCAAACACAATTTTATGTCTTCATTTTAGCTGAAGGGTATTTTAAATTTTCAAAAGTATCCAAGGGAAGGAGCCTTAGGGAAGTCAGAAGCCGTGTGAACTTCTATAAGGGTGAAAGGTTTTGGAGACTTAAGAGGTGAAGAAATCCTTATTGGTAGTCCAGTCCTTCAGGGAGGAGTCTATGGTAATAAACAAGGGCATCGGTTGAGCAGAATGGGTGGATTTAGAAATGGAGTTTTTAATGGTTAGATGAAGGTACCAAGCAATCCAATGCCATGGAAGGAAGCTGGAAAGAGGTTAGGAAAATGAAAACACGCAAAGATAATGATACTCTCTCTGTCTCTATCCCGTTCAAATCTACCAAAAACAATTACTGATCAATTTCCTCATTTGAAGAAGTGACTGACATGTTCATCCCTTTGGACAAACTCTTTGGGTGGCACGGAAGCTTTGCCTTTGCAAGATTCAAGCAGGAATGGGAGGCAATGAGAGTGGGGGAGGTGCTAACGAGGTGGAGCTTGGTGGGTGGCAGACTAATGAAAGTTGATTTCACTTGAGAGGAGCATAATAGCTTTCAAGTCCACCAGACAAACAGTATGGGAAGGAAGGAAATAGAGTTCACCAAGAAAGTAGAGGATGGTAAGTATGCTCAGCTCAAAGGCTACCCAAGTTATATGAAGGCTCTAAATCAGGGCATGCCTAACATGAAGCTGGGAAGAGCAAGAAGGGATATTGGCAAGGAAAAGGTTAAGATGAATGCAGAGGCAGCTGAGAGCCAGGCCTTTCTGTTGCAAGATGCTATCCTTGGATTTTCAAGGCAAATTTTGAATGACAGTGTTATGGATGGGATCCTCAGAACAAAGATGAAGGAGGTGCGCAGTAGAATTATGAATAGTGAAATCCTGTCAAGACAGTTGGTGGCACTCCTACCCTAGTTTGAGGAGATTCGGACAAATGATAGGGTCATGTGGATTCAATTGTTCAGGAACCCTTTACATGCTTGGTTCCTTGAAACATTCTCTGAACTGGGCTGGGCAGTTGCTTCAGCGACACCATAGAAGAGGATCCAGCACCGGTAAGAGGAAAGGTCTTAGAATTCGAAAGGGTTAAAATCCTATGTGCAGAGGAGGCAAAATTCGAGCCCAAAAGTCTGATTATTGGTTCATTAGTGTTCCAAATCTAAGTTGCGATAGAAATTACGCAGGAAATGCTAGCAAGCGCGCAGGGCAACATCCCCAAGGATTGTGCAAAGAAGAAGAAGATGATGTTGCATCGCTCGTTCAGGACAAGCCTTGTGGCTTTGATCCCAAGCAACCCCAATACACCAGGAAAGCCCATGCAGCAGGTTGGATTCCACTTCTGCAAAAGGTCATCCTTAGAGAGTGTCCTACATGGCATGAGTTATGCAGATAGGAATGTCCAAAATTCAAATTCATGTCCAACGCTTGCTGGAAATGAGAATACAGACCTGCAAACCTCCGAAATCCAGCCTCACACGCAGCCTAAATTGGGGTCTTGTGGCACCTCCAGAGGCTCCTTCGATGATGCTCAAATACCAAACCAGTAGCTGAGGAAGGAGGATAAGATCCCAGCATATCAGCCAGCAACACGTGGCTCTAAGTGCTCTAACCATGTTAGGCTTGGAGACGTCATCAGGGACAGAGATCATGGGACTAGGGACAGTGTGAGGACACAACACATGCGACCACCCTATCCAAGCGAGATAATCCCAGCCATCCCTAAACCAGCGTAACAGGTGATCGCAACCACTCAATCATTGCTCCTTCAAGGCTTAGGGCTTAGGGTTCAAGGCAAAGAATGTTTCTTCTCATGCGACCTTAATCCCTCTATTACCAGAGTCTTCGATTCCATTCTCGTAGATTTGGGGGAAAGCCACAGAGAACTAAAGACCAATGGCAACTCCAGAGTGGTGGGACCTAGTTATGACAGCGTTGCCTTGAAGTTTGGCAAAGCAGACATAATTGAAGGTCCTACACCAGATCCGATGAAAGAGAAGTTAGTAGAACAAGGAAAGAAGATGCTTCTCAGTTTGTTGTCGACCACAGAAACGTCAGATTCGGGCTCTAACAGTTCTGAAGAGCATTGTAGTACCCAACAGACTCTGTTACACACCGACAGTGATACCGCTTCTAAACAGAGCTGGTCCATTCGAACTTTGAAGTGAGGATGAAGGATCCATGTCCGAGCACTCGGCTTCAAGCTCAACAGCTAATGTGACCCCTTCAAATCGGCACCTTGAAGCGGTGCCAGAAAATCAAGCAAAGGCAGACTGATCTTCAATTATGTGGACATGATAATTTGGGAGAGTATAATTCCAGTGGCCACAACAAAGGAGAACCGAATAATGTAACAAATTAAGTGAAATGATCAATCCAAATAGCGGACCAAATTGGAGTGACAGCATGGGGCCAATAGAAGATATACAGAATCTGTTCGTGCAAGTGGAGGCCAAAGATGCAAAGGCCAGTAAGCAGTAGGGAGAAAATCCTAGCTCATCCAAGAAGAGCAAATCGGAGCACGGGAAACACAAGAGATCAGCCGGGGCAGAGATGAGAAGTGTCTGTGATGGTGCTTTCATGGAACGTCAGGGGATTGGGAGCCTTCAGAAAGAGATTCATCGTCAGGAACATGGTAAGGAAACACCGTAAAGACATCATTCTCATTTAAGAATCAAAACGGGAAAGTCCAAATGATAGAAAGATATCAGAAATTTGGAGCAAAAGAAGCTTCGACTGGTCAACGATCCTAATTATAGGCTCAGCTGGAGGGATTGTTACATTTTGGGATTGCAACCAATTCAACAACACTGAGATAGTTATGGGCAGATTCTCATCTCAGTAAAATTGAAGAACTTGGATGGCAACTCCGAATGGGTGATTTCCAATGTTTACGGTCCTACAGAGAAGAGATGATGCGGACACAAGCGCATTCAAGGTGTACCAATAAAGAAAGCGCCAACCACAAGTGCTGTCCTTGTGGATATGCGACTATTGAGGAGTTAAAGACCTTTCACATGTGATTGGACATATAGAAGACTTCACTTAGGGAAGACACATGTAAAGGAAGATTGGAGAAAGAAGACTGAGCGCCTAAACTTTTTCATACTTATGTTATTTGCGCGTTTTTGACTTAGTTAGGGGTCTTTTAGTAATTTTATGTCTTTATTTGCTTATCCTAGGGATATTTTAGTAATTTTATGTCTTTATTTGCTTATTTAAGTGGGCTAAAGCCCTAAACACGAATTTTAACTATTGATTAATGAAAAGCAAACCCTTTGGTTGCCTCCTTCCTCTCTTCTCTCTAATGGTGCTTCTTCTCTCCCCTTGATCTTCTTCTTCTAATTTCTTCTTGTGCCCCTCCAACTTCCTCAAGGTAATAACTTTCTTCTTTCTATTTTTCAGTTTTGGCTAATTCTTCTTCGATCAAAATCTTGAGAACCGATCTAAACCCTAAATCCCTAAATTCTCAAATCTCTAATCCGAGAAACTTTTTGGTTCTTCGGACTAGTGATCTTCATTGATCGATTGAGTGTGACCATGCAAGATCGGGAGGTCTCATCCCTCGCCGGATCCAACCTAAGTAGTAATTGAATTCCATACTCCATGGTTGTAGTGATGGCCCGCTCCATTGCATGTTTCCTTTATGATTTTCTTAGTTATGATGATTACTGTTAGAATTTTAGATCATTTATTCCTTTTATTTCCGCTGTTTAATTATGTCCATGAGCATGCATCATAATTAGGGCTGTCCTGCGTCAAATTTGGTATCAGAGCCTAGGCTTGCATGGTTTTTGTCTAGATCGAGTTATCAAATTAGGGTTTTGATTTTTAGGTTTAACTTAGGAAAGTTTCAGGTTTAAAAAGTTTTCAATTTTAGAAACTTTCTAATTTTAGAAAGTTCCTAATCTGGAAAATTTTCAGATTTGAGTTGTTTCTTGTTTCAACTTAATTGTGTCAGTTCATAGTAGTTTTGCATTCATCGCATTCATCTTGAAAGTCATAACACCTAGTAGTCTAGTTAGGTAGAGTTTGGTTCAAGTCTTCATTGTATGCCCACGAGAAGAGGTAGAGGTTTCGGACTTCAACCTACCATGAATAACGAGCAGTTATCTGAGCAACTTGCTCAATTGATACAAAAGATAACCGCCCTAGAAGCGGGTCAAAGGCGTGAGTTTGCCCGCCTTGAGAACCAAATTACCACCACCATGACTAAGGTGGAGCAACTAGAGGCGTCCCAAAAGGAAAACCCCGCGGTAGGGGAAGATGCGCACTCCCAAGTGGAAGGAATCATTGAAGAACGTGCTGCCACACGTGGTGGTAGTGAGGATAGAGATCGTGGTAATGGTCGTGGTGTGGTGCGAGAGGCACGAGCCACATGTGGTCATCAAGACCGTTATGATCCAGATGAGCGTGCGATGAAGAGTGCGAGAGTTGAGGCCCCGAGTTTTGATGGACGCTTGGATCCCAAGGCATTCCTTGACTGGGTTGCTGACATGGACCACTACTTTGAGTGGTATGGCATGTCAGAAAACCGTCAAATGCGGTTTGCTAAGATGAAGCTTGTGGGTCAAGCCAAGCTCTTCTGGACCAACACCGAGCGTAGGATAGAGAGAGTTGGTAGAGCCCCTATCACACATTGGTATGAGATGAAAGAGAAGTTGAAGGAGAAGTACCTTCCTCTCTCATACCGTCAGAAGCTCCTTGACCAATGGCAATCCTTACGCCAAGGGTCAATGCTTGCCGCTGACTACATCGCTAAATTTGAAGAATATGTGATGCGATGTGATATCCGAGAAGACCCTCTAGTAACGCTCTCGCGTTTTAAGACGGGCCTTTGTGCGGATCTTCAGCGCGAGCTTATTACTCGGCCCTTAACGGACTTAGATGAAGCATATCAAGTCGTGCAGGAGTTAGAGCAGTATCTGAAGGCTCCTGTCGTTCGTCGTTTTGAGTCCCGAGACTCCAATGCTAGATCTAGTTCCCAAGGAACTAGACCTAATATTGGTAATCAACCTAGGGCACAGGCGACCATTCCGCCTAGGCCTAGGGAGGACAAGGGCAAAGGGGTTCTTGGTGCCGGTCCTAGTAACATGAGCCAAGTGAGGTGCTATGAGTGTGGCAACCTTGGCCACATGTCTAATCAGTGTCCTACGAAGAGCCATGGGAGAGCCTTAGTTATAGGCGAGTCCCACGAGGGTGGAGATGACCAGGGTGATTATGAAGTTGAAGAGTATCACCCTGAAGGAGGACTTACTGATGAAGAAGTGGATGGAGAAGCAACGCTTGCAGTAGTCAGGCGTGTGTTAGCTCAGTCTAGAAGTAGTGCTGACTGGCGTCGAAGCACTATCTTCTACACTATTGCCAAGTGTGGTGAAAAGAATTGTAAAGTGATAGTGGACAGTGGAAGTTGTCAGAATGTGATTTCCACTAGCATCTTAGATTGCTTAAAACTGAAATCCACACCTCATCTAGACCGTATAAAGTTTCTTGGGTTGATAAGACATCTCTACCTATCACCCAGCAATGTCTAGTCCCCATCGAGTTTGGGTCATACAAAGAGCCCCTGTGGTGTGATGTTTTACCTATGGATGTGGGACATATTATCCTAGGTAGACCGTGGCTATTCGATAATGATGTCACGATCTTTGGCCGTTCGAATGCGTGTACTTTTATGTATAATGGTAAAAAGATCAAACTTAATCCCATGCCACCTGAGAATACACTAGGGAAGAAGAAGGATGAGAAGGCAAGTGAGCCTAGAGAAATGGGGAAATCCAAACCTAAGTCTTTACATATAATCAGCGCAAGAGAGTTTGAAAAAGAGGCTAAGGAGGATTCTATGGTGTATGCCCTTGTGGCTAGAGAAATTACACCTGAGGTTCCATCAGAGTTGCCCTGTGAGGTGACCTCGGTCCTGAAGGAATACAGTGATGTATTTCCTGAAGACTTACCGAATGAGTTGCCACCTATGAGGGACATACAGCATGCCATTGATCTTGTCCCAGGGTCTACTCTACCGAACCTTCCTCACTACAGGATGAACCCTGCAGCGCATGCAGAGTTGAAGAAGCAAGTTGATGAGCTTCTGCAAAAGGGTTTCATCCAAGAGAGTATGAGCCCGTGTGCCGTGCTTGCATTGTTGACGCCAAAGAGAGACAGGGACGTGGCGCATGTGTGTGGACAACCGTGCCATAAACAAATATCAAGTATAGGTTCCCTATACCTAGACTTGATGATATGCTTGACATGTTGGCCAGGTGCACTATATTCTCTAAGATAAACCTCAAGAGTGGATATCACTAAATCCGTATACGCCCAGGAGATGAGTGGAAGACGGCGTTTAAGACGAAAGATGGGCTGTATGAGTGGTTGGTCATGCCCTTCGGCTTGACTAACGCACCCAGTACTTTCATGCGGGTGATGACACAAGCTTTGAGGCCGTTCATGGAAAAATTCCTAGTGTTGTACTTTGACGATATTCTTATTTATAGTACCACTAAGGAATCACACCTTGAACATTTAAAGAAGGTCTGTAGTGTCCTTAGGAAGGAAAAGTTGTACGCTAATCTTAAGAAATGTGCATTCATGTCTAGCCAAGTTGTGTTCTTAGGATTTATAGTGTCATCTGAAGGGATGCGCGCAGACCCTGAAAAAGTCAGGGCCATAGTTGAGTGGCCAGAACCAAGGAACATTCATGAGGTGCGAAGTTTTCACGGCCTAGCAACTTTTTATCGTCGATTCATTAGGGGTTTTAGCACGATCATGGCTCCCATTACCGAGTGCATGAAAAAGGGAGAGTTCGTGTGGTCTAAAGCCGCCGTTAAGGCTTTTAAAGAAATTAAGAGCAAGATGGTGAAAGCTCCTGTCATGCGTCTACCTGACTTTTCTAAAGTCTTTGTAGTAGCGTGCGATGCGTCTGGTGTCGGTATAGATGGAGTGTTGAGTCAAGAAGGACACCCAGTGGTCTATTTCAGTGAGAAACTGAATGAGGCAAAACAAAAATACTCCACTTACGACAAAGAATTTTATGCGGTAGTGCAATCCCTGAGACATTAGCGACACTACCTCCTACCACAAGAATTCGTTTTGTTTTCTGACCATGAGGCTTTGAGATATTTGCATTCTCAGAAGAAACTCAACCCAAGGCATGCCAAGTGGGTAGCGTTTCTTCAGGAATATTCGTTTGTTTTGAAACACAAGGCCGAGGTTGAAAACAAACCAGGATGCCCTTAGTAGGAGAGTGGCGTTGCTCAACTCCTTGAGTGTAGAGGTAGTCGGATTTGAGCAATTGAAAGATGAATACCCCATATGTCCTGATTTTGGGGGTACTTACGCGTCGCTCTCTAGTGACCAGCATATTATGGGTGAATATGTTCTTAAAGATGGCTTTCTTTTCAAGGGAGACAGACTTTGTATTCCCCGTATGTCCCTTCGAGAATTCCTCATCTGGGAGCTTCATTCGGGAGGGATAGCGCCATTTTGGTCGTGATAAGACCGTTGCCCTCGTGGAAGATCGTTTCTATTGGCCAAGCCTCAAGCGAGACGTAGCCAAAGTTTTAGGGCAGTGTCGAACATGTCAGTTGGCAAAGCAAAGAAAGCAAAGTACCGGGCTGTACACGCCATTGCCAGTGCCACATGCTCTGTGGCAGGACATTAGTATGGACTTCGTGCTCGGGCTTCGACTATAAAAGAACACGATTCCGTTTTTGTCGTTGTGAACCGTTTTTCTAAAATGGCGCATTTCCTTCCATGTTCGAAGACGTCAGATGCGTCTCATGTTGCTCGTTTCTTTTTTGATGGTGTGGTGCGTCTCCATGGGTTACCTAAAACCATAGTGTCTGATCGTGATGTTCGATTTACTAGCTATTTTTGGAAGACACTGTGGCACATTATAGGAACTCGTTTACAATTTTCTACTGCTTACCACCCACAAACAGATGGTCAAACTGAAGTGGTAAACCGTAGCCTTGGAAATCTTCTACGTTGTCTAGTGGGTGAACATGTTAAGACTTGGGACCTAATTTTACCAACTGCTGAACTTGCTTATAATGGGTCAGTTAATAGATCTACAGGGTTGAGTCCTTTTGAAATTGTAAGTGGTTATAAACCTAGAATGCCCATAGATCTCTTACCTATGTCTGTTACCCAAAGGTCTTCTGAGTCAGCCGATGCATTCGCATGCCATATTCATGATTTGCATACACATATTAGACAGCGGTTAAATAAGAGCAATGATGATTATAAAGTTTTAGTTGATTCTCATCGTAGAGTGCAAGAATTTCAAGAAGGAGACTATGTAATGGTGCGAATAAGGCCAGAGCGATTCTCTCAAGGATCTGCAAAGAAATTACAAGCGCGTAGTGCTGGACCATTCAAGATATTACAAAAGGTTGGGTCCAACGCGTATCGGGTTGACCTTCCATCTGAAATGAGCATTAATCCAACTTTTAATGTGGAAGATCTAGTCCGTGCCCATACTCCCATTGTTGATACATCGTCCCTTTCATGGCCTTTTTCTGAGTTTGCTACCCAACCCCATCCACCCCCACCACCACCCAATACCCAAAAAGAAGCAAATGAGGAAAAAATTGATGACGAGATAGTATACACGAGAGATGGGGGTTTCCAAAGGTATCTTGTCAAGTGGAAGAACAAACCATCGTCTGAATCTACGTGGCTGTCGGGCGACGCATTGCAGGGTATTGATCCAGATCTACTCGAGCGCTATAAAAGTTTCAACTCGTCGGAGTCGAGTTTTTCTCACCCGAGGGGAATTGATGCGGACACAAGTGCATTCAAGGTGTACCAACGAAGAAAGCGCCAACCACAAGTGCCGTCCTTGTGGATAGGCGACTATTGAGGAGCTGAAGACCTTTCACATGTGATTGGACATATAGAAGACCCCACTTAGGGAAGACACATGTGAAGGAAGATTGGAGAAAGAAGACCGAGCGCCCAAACTTTCCCATACTTATGTTATTTGCGCGTTTTTGACTTAGTTAGGGGTCTTTTAGTAATCTTATATCTTTATTTGCTTATCCTAGGGGTATTTTAGTAATTTTATGTCTTTATTTGCTTATTTAAGTGGGGTAAAGCCCTAAACTCGAATTTCAACTATTGATTAATGAAAAGCAAACCCTTTGGTTGCCTCCTTCCTCTCTTCTCTCTAATGGTGCTTCTTCTCTCCCCTTGATCTTCTTCTTCTAATTTCTTCTTGTGCCCCTCCAACTTCCTCAAGGTAATAACTTTCTTCCTTCTATTTTTCAGTTTTGGCTAATTCTTCTTCGATCAAAATCTTGAGAACGATCTAAACCCTAAATCCCTAAATTCTCAAATCCCTAATCCGAGAAACTTCTTGTTTCTTCGGACTAGTGATCTTCATTGATCGATTGGGTGTGACCATGCAAGATCGGGAGGTCTCATCCTTCGCCGGATCCAACCTAAGTAGTAATTGAATTCCATACTCCATGGTTGTATCGGCCGATACGTAACGGTAACGGTGCGCACCGTTCCCTGTTTCGGGGCCGAACCGGCAAATTCGATTTTTTGTACCCGTCTCGGCC
This sequence comes from Magnolia sinica, assembly GCF_029962835.1. Lineage (NCBI taxonomy): Eukaryota > Viridiplantae > Streptophyta > Magnoliopsida > Magnoliales > Magnoliaceae > Magnolia > Magnolia sinica. The sequence continues at coordinate 4,232,470 of NC_080585.1, read as the reverse complement.
GATACGGGCCCGCGACGGGCGTACCGGCCCAAAACGGTAACTTTTTTTTTAGCTCTGTTTTTGCCGTTTTTTTGAAACCTCTTGCTTCCAAACTATTTCTAAGTCCTTCTACTACTAATTTCGACCAACCTTAGCTAGGTATTTGATAGAAAAACACATTATATTATAGATTTTTTTGAATCAAAGCTCGGTGGGCCATTTTTGAAAAATTCGTCAAAAATAGGTATTTATACTTTTTTAATATATTTTGCTGTTTTAATCATGTCATATGATGTGTTAATCATAGTAGAACATGTTAATGTGCATTTTACAGATTTGGGGTGCCATTTAATAATTTTTTAATTTTTTTTCTATTTAAGCCTTAATTTTGGCCCCTTTTTTAAAATTCGAAAAATCAGTTTTTAATGGTTGTTTTGCTGTTTTAATCATGCCATTTGATGTATTAATCATAGTAGAACATGTTAATGTGCATTTTACAGATTTGGGGTGCCATTTTATATTTTTTAATATTTTTTCTATTTACGCATTTATTTTGGCCCTTTTTTGAAAATTCGAAAAACCATTTTTAAATGATTCTTTTGCTGTTTTAATGATGTCATATGATGTGTTAATCATAGTAGAACATGTTAATGTGCATTTTACATATTTGGGGTTCCATTTTATATATTTTTATATTTTTTTCTATTTACGCATTTATTTTGGCCCTTTTTTGAAAATTCGAAAAACCAATTTTTTATGATTCTTTTGCTGTTTTAATGATGCCATATGATGTGTTAATCATAGTAGAACATGTTAATATGCATTTTACAGATTTGGGGTGCCATTTTATATTTTTTTTATATTTTTTTCTATTTACGCATTTATTTCGGCCCTTTTTTTGAAAATTCGAAAAATCATTTTTTAATGATTCTTTTGCTGTTTTAATGATGCCATATGATGTGTTAATCATAGTAGAACATGTTAATGTGCATTTTACATATTTGGGGTGCCATTTTTTATTTTTTTTTATTTTTTTCTATTTACGCATTTATTTCGGCCCTTTTTTTGAAAATTCGAAAAATCATTTTTTAATGATTCTTTTGCTGTTTTAATGATGCCATATGATGTGTTAATCATAGTAGAACATGTTAATGTGCATTTTACATATTTGGGGTGCCATTTTATATTTTTTTTCTATTTACGCATGAATTTTGGCCCTCAAAAATAATTGCAAACACCTAAATGTAAGATATTTTCATATTACATTCATTCTAATATATCTATCATTGATAGTAGATAGTTAGAAAATTAAATATATGAATTTTGTAGTCAAATTCAGGTTATCTGGTTCATAAATTCATCAGACAGTCCAATACAACTTCTCACTAAAGAGTGGACCGTTACACCACCATAAACATGTTCCAATTTATAAATGAATGCATATTTGGAATGCTTAGAATATTCCGGATTTAATCCATATTTTTTCATATTTTTTTGGCGAAAAAAAAATTTTACACCATTACGGGCCGTTACGCCCCCGTATCACCGTTACGCCCCCGTATCCATCGCCGGATCCAACCTTAGTAATTGAATTCCATAACCCATGGTTGTAGTGATGGCCCGCTCCATTGCATGTTTCCTTTATAATTTTCTTAGTTATGATGATTACTGTTAGAATTTTAGATTATTTATTCCTTTTATTTCCGCTGTTTAATTATGTCCATGAGCATGCATCATAATTAGGGCTGTCCTACAGAGAAGAGACTTGAGACAGGTTTGGATAGAGCTAAAGGAAGCCTATTGCATGTGAGGGAGGCTTTGATATATTGGGGGAGACTTCAATGCAATTAGGTTTGGCAACGAAAACAGCGGTGGCTCAAACAAAACAGGGGGTTCACAAAAATTTGGTGACTTGTAAACTCATGTAATCTGATCGATCTTCCAACTACTAGTTGTCTTTTCACTTGGTCAAACAATCAGGTCTCTCCAATCCTATCTATGTTGGACAGTTTTTCATTGATGGGGAATGGGAAAGGAGGCTTCCCTTTTCCAGGAAACAAACTCTGCTAAGACCAAATTCAGATCATTGACCCATCCTATTTAGGACAGAAGAATTGAAACAGGAGCAGCAGCCGCTCAGATTCAAAACAAATGGCTGACAGTCCAGAACTTTAAAGCAATGGTGGGAGAATGGTGGATAACCATCGAGTCCAACGATACGCCGGATTCAGATTTGTTAAGAAGCTGCATTTTATCAAAGTGAAACTGAACGAGTGGAGTGCAGTCATAGAAAAGCAGATGCAGCAAGCAAGACAAGAAGAGATCAAAGAGTCCATTCACCAGCTAGACAAGAAGGAAACAGAAGTGGGTTTTTCATCTTCTGAATGGGCACAGAGATCTAACCATTGCAAGGACCTCGGTAAGCTTATTTTGCATGAGGAAATCACATGGCACCAATGATCAAAGGCACTCTGGCTTCAAGCAGGGGACTGTAATCAGGCTTCTTTCACAGAATAGCAAACGGTAGAAAGAGGAAGAATTCTACTTCTAAGCTTCCGGTCAGTGGTGTCCTCACAGATGATGCCGGAAAATTCAAAGCAGCGGTAGTGAGATTCTTTAAGCACCTGTACTTGGGGGGAAGCATGCAACGGCCACGCTGGAAGGAATCACATTCCAATCTATTACGGAAAAAGAAGCCAAGGTGTTGGAAAACGAGTTCTCTGAAGAAGAAATTCATGTGGCTATTAGTGCTATTGGGGCAGAGTCCCCAGGTCCAGATGGCTTCTCCATGGGGTTTTTCCATCGCTGTTGGGACTTCTTGAAAAGCAACATAATGGAAGTATTCTCTGAATTTCATGCTAAATCAAAGCTGAGTAAAGATATGGGCACATCTTTTATCTATTTAATTCCGAAATTTTATGGTGCTGAATGGATAACAAACTTTACATCTATCAGTCTTCTAAGTAGCACATACAAAATCATTGCAGAAGTCCTGGTTGAACGTCTAAAACTAGTTATGGCTAAGATCATCTCGGCTTAGCAAGGCATTTTCATTTCTAATAAAGATCCTTAAAGGCATCCTTGTGGCAAACTAATTCATTCGTTCTATTCAAAAAGGGAAGAGGGAACGTGTAGTGTGCAAAATTGACATGGAAAATGCCTTTAATCATGTTGATTGGGGAGTTCTCATCTACATGCTCAAAAGATGAGGATTCAGGCATAAATGGTGCAGTTGGATTAAAGAATGTGTCTCCTCGATGTACTTCTCGGTTCTAATCAACAGCTCCGCAGCAGGTTCCTTCATGAGCTCCAGAGCCCTTAGGCAAGGACTCCCGACCCACTCTTCCTTCCTGTTTGTTACAATGGTGGAAGGGCTTAGCCGCATGCTATCAAGGGAAGAAGATAGATTCCTCGTAAAAGGCTTCTTGATCAACACACTTCATTCTCCATTTTCCATCTTCAGTTCGTAAATGATACCCTAATTATGTGCAGGGATTAGTCTCATTTCCAAAATGAGGTGGGGACACCCTATGTCTTCAAAAAAAAATTAAAAAAAAAATTGATACCCTAATTATGTGCAGTGTAGAGAGCAACCAATTGCAAAGTTTCAAAGGCATCTTAAGAAGTTTTGAAGCTGTTCAGGATTAAAAGTGAATTTGAAGAAAAGCCTACTAGCAGGGATCAATATTTCTGCATTGCAGGGCCTCAGTGATCGAATGCAAAAAAGGTCCCTCCCCATCACTTACTTGGGGTTGTTGGTCTCTATACCATCAGTTCAAAATCCTAGTGGGGTAGCAAAAGCTCTAGAAAAATCCAACGAAACTTCTTCTCTTTTTTTTCTTGTTTTATTGGAGAGATGCATCTATTAGGGCCAAAAGCCAAAAGAAAAGAAACTATACACAACAAAGAGTAAAAAAGAAAAACAAATACAAAAAAAGCCAAAGAGAAAAGAATATAAAAGTTCCAAACCCAAGCTCAACAGCATCAATGAGCCCACTCAAACAATAACACAAACATCCTATTGACTACCCCCACACAAAGATCTAGGGAGATTCTGAAAAAACACGATTGTTTCTCTCCAACCAAAGAGACCAAAGTCAAGCCTAACCAAAAGCGTCAGCCTCCATTTCCAGGAGTAGAAGCATCCACCCGAATTGCCATGCCAGGACCAATACAAGGAATCAATCGACGCAAGCATAACCGAGGATACTCCCAAAGATCGAAGAATGCTTGACCAAACAATCCTAGAGAATGAGCAGTGAATAAAAAGATGATCCACCGATTCCTCTGCTTCGAAGCAAAGGATACAACCATTAGGAAGCACCATGCCTCTTTTTTAGCTTATTTATCATCAGAATCCTTTTTCTCCCGACTAGCCAAGCAAAGGCGGCAACTTTTAGCAGAGCACCAAGGGACCAAATGAGAGAAGAGCGGTGGCTTTCACCCCTAAAGTTTGAATTAGACAGGCACATAAAGAGAGAGTGGACTGAGAACCTCCCAGACTTCTCAAACTTCCAAACCAGCTAGTCCTTTACTCCCGGCAGACGAGATAAAAGAATAAGCAAGCTATCGAATTCGAAGTCTAGGACATGGGGGGGGGGGAGCACTCTCATGAGGGAAACAATCAGTAACAACAATATTAGCTGATAGGCAGAGGGCCGCCAGGACACCAAATATTTTCCCAGAACCTGACCTTAGAACCATCCCCAACAGAAAACCTAACTCTGTTTAGCACCTTAGTGGCAATCTGATAGATCACTTTCCAAATAAAGGAAGCACGGTAAAAGGAGTCTTTAAGCCACCGCCCCATAGAGGTCAACCCATATTTGGCAGTGATGATACTACGCCACAAAATCAACTCCTCAGCACCAAATCTCCGTACCCATTTACTCAAAAGAGCAAAATTAACAAGGTCTAGCCATATGATCCTGGCTCCCCCTTCCTTGAAAGGGCAAAAACTTCTTTCTAATTCAAGAGTTGATATTTACCAATAAGAGCTCCACCTTGCCAGAGAAAATCCCTTCTAAGTCTATCGATGCACTCAAGCACTACCTTAGGGCGGCATCTAAATAAAGACATTAAATAGAAATGCAAGTAGGATAGACAAGATTTAATAAAGGTTAGCCTATCCCCTAGAGAGAGTGACCTACTCTTCCAGGGGCTAAGCTTCCACTCCATTCTCTCCACAACTTTATCCCAAAGATAACCTACACGTTTGCCCAAAGATAGAGAAAGATTGAGGTAAGAGGAAAGAAAGGCCCCCAACACACAACCAAGAATCTCTGCAAGATAGGAAAGCTCTTCCTAAGAGGTGTGGATCCCGAGGATCTTAGACTTGTATAAATTGATTTTTAGCCTAGAAACCAACTCAAACCAGCAGACCGTGGCTCTCAAATTGGCCACCATAGAGTCCTTAGCTTCGCAAAACAAAACTATGTCAAATTGGCCACAGAGAAGCCTCTGAATAAACCCACCTTGTTAATTTTGGAGGAAAAAAATATGGGACAGAAAACAAAGGTTGGGACCCAAATGCCAGCCCGCATCAAGAGGTTCAGAAGTGTGGAAGGGACTTATAGGTAGCATAGGGGACAATAACAAGCCTTGGAGCCCATGCTTTTTTACGCTTTCAAGTCAATAAAGGGGATAACGTGCGGTTCTGGGATGATGAATGGATTGGGGGCAACCCCTTTGCGCTTTCCTTCCCAGACATGTACAAGGCGACAACTTAGAGGATTGCCATTGCAAGAGAATGTATCCAGATGTACAACAACAAAGTGACTTGGGCATCGGATTCAGAAGGAACTTGAAGGATATTGCGGGTTCGAAAGTGTCGAGGGGATTTGTAGCATGGGGGCAATAACAAGCCTTGGAGCTCATGCCTTTTACACTTTCAAATCAATAAAGGGGACAAGTTCTGGGAAGATAAATGGACTGGGGACAACCCCTTTGTGCTTTCCTTCCCAGATTTGTACAAGGCGACAACAAAGAGGCAAACCATAGTAAGAGAATGTATCCAGATGTACAACAACAAAGTGACCCGGGCATCGGATTTAGAGGGAACTTTGAGGATATTGAAATTGATCGATTTACTAAGCTGTTGGAACTAGAAGATTGGAGCATTTTGAAGTCCTCTTGGTGGAAGATGCATTAATTTGGAAAAGATCCTCCTCAGGAAAGTATTCAACTATATTCTTCTTCGAAGGGATAACAAAAAGCCCTTCAAATCCTCCTTCAATCTCCTTTCCGGTTAGCATCTGGAATCCAGCAGTTCCCCCCAAAATTTCCGCCTTCATGTGGACTGCAGTAAAAGAAAAAAAAAATCTATCCCAAGATCAGTTGCGAAGAAGAGGCTACAGCTTCCATAACAGATGCATTATGTGCAGACAAAATGAAGAATTGGTGTCCCATTTACTCACGTTCTGCCCTTTATCTAAGGAAATTGGTTCCAATATTCTAGATTCATTTAGAATGGCATGGGTCCCTCGTAGCAGGCTCCAGGGCAAGATGACTAGCAGGACAGGATGGCAACTCAAAGGCAAGGGTAAGCTCTTGTGGTCCATGATGACTTTTTTGGTCTGCTGGGAACTCTAGATGGAGAGAAAAAATTCCTATCTTCGAAGGGACAGATTCCTCGGTACATAAAAATTTTCAAAAAACCCAGTAGCAATCTGACCTCATGGTCAACAGGCCACTTGCTTTTCACGAATGTAGAGCACTATGAGACACAGGATGATTGGAGGAAAAGGCTTGGCGATGGAGGTCCAGGCATCATTTCTCCTGACAAAAGGTTATTGATCTGTAAAGATACTAGATTCTTGGTGGGGGTGTATCAATAGCAGGGTATGGGAGGCATGCTTCTCGATGGGCATGTTACAATGTTGTGGGCATTCTCGGGTCCTGTCAAAGCAGTATCCAAGATAACAACAATATCGCTAGCCGCCAGGGAATCAGTACGGGCTGTCCATAGCCATTTTTGCCAGACATCTATTATAAACGAGGTCACTCGCACTGAAGTTTGTTCTTGAGTGTCTGGGAGCAAGGAGCATACTTGGGAGGTGGATTGTATAGTTAAAGAGATCAGGCTACTGGCCAGGGTTTTAAACATTTCATTTATACCTTCAACCGGTTCACCTAATCCCTTATAGGTCTTGCTTGCTCCAGGGCTCAATGCTCTTTTCTTTGTATGGGGATCTCCCTGCCCCCCTCTTAAATTTTAATAGAATTATGTCAATCCTTTAGAAGGGAAAAAAAAAAGGGATTGTGAAAATCTGCCATAATCTTAAGGGTATGGGCATGCCATGGCATGCATCGTAGTTGGTCCACAGCCATGTTACTAAGTGAAAGTTTCAGTGTTTTTCAAAATTAATGTCTGTGGACGAACTTTCAAAAGTTTCAGTGTTGTTAGAAAAATATAACAACATCCAGTTTGAAAGGAAGCTGAAAATAGCATTTAGCATGGCGCCTGAAAAAATTGCTTGGGGAACTCCAATCCAGCCCATGGCTTTTGTGCTTTTCCTTTGAACTGGCACAAAAGCAATTGAGCAAAATAGGGCACCCAACCAAATTGCACCAACTTGCCATTTCATTCAATGGTGCATTTAACCTCCATCATGTATAGTAACTTCCAGACACAGCGTAGATATTTAATCAGAACATACCTTGGTCGGAAGACTCTATCAAGTCCATCGAAAACACTCAAAGTGCCGTTCTCATGATGAAACCGTGACTCCACCACCTCATCATCGCTCGAGTTCAATTTCAAACCATCCCCAGATCCTGAAACAGTGTTGCCAAAAGAGCTCGAATACTCTGTGGCATCTGGGTCTTCCTCAGCTTTGGTCAATTTGATACTGGTATTTGCACAATCAACAATGTCAACTTCTGCATCCACCACCTCATCAACCTTGTGGTGATCTGAGATAGCTTCCATGTCGAATGTGTCATCCTCACAATTATTCGCGCACCTCAAACCCGCATCATCTTTGACTTTTGAAGCGTTCCCATTTTCTCTCTCTGCAAATTTTACAGGGGAACCCGGTTGTCTCTCCTGGTCTAAACCTAGAGAAGGAGCCATGCTACGGATGTCACCTTGTTAAAATTCAAGTCATTTTCCAAACAGGTGAAACCCAACTTACTACAATAACAATGAGAACGAGATATCTCCCAAACTCTTCTTCAATTCTCCAAAATCAGCTTATGGTCGAAATCACAAAAACAACCTGAATGACAACAGACGGATAGAAAATAATCAAAATCTCTTATTTAATGTGCACTTTAACTGAGTTTGCAAGTTCGTCAAAATGGTTCGTTTTGAATACTATCATGGGTGTAGAAAAAACAGAGGGCTGAAAACCCGACCGTTGGGTTTCATTTCCATGTGCCACCCCCAAACACTCGGTGAGTCAGATTCAACCAGATGCTGATTCGAAGTGAACAGATTCATAATTTGACATTAAAAAATCTCATTATTTCAATAAGAACTTAAAAAATTCACTAAATTTCTTCAGATTTTCGTAGATACCTCGAAAAATGAAATAAGATAAGAAGTTCTTAAAAACCCTAACATGAAAGAAACCATAAACCCTAAACCCTAAACCCTGAGCTCGAAAAAGAAAAAAAAACCAAATCATCAAAAACGGATTTCCAAACTAAAATCGACAAATGGAAAAAAGAAAACGGAATTAAATCACAGCGAAGTGCAATTAAGGAAAAAGAAACCAAATCATCAAAAACGGATTTCCATTGAAACGTGAGAGAGAGGGGGGGAAGGTAACTCAGCACCTTTGTACCGACTTCCAGCTGAGAAGAAAAGATGGAGCTTTTTCTTCTTTCTTTCTCCTTGGAAGATGGAGCTTTTTCTTGTCTCGTTCTCCTTGGCAGCGACGAGGGAAAGAGGGGAAGCAATACACCGATGGCGCAAATTAGCCCTAACCGCTAATCGGTTCGTGTTTCCCGCATTCTTACCGAAAATAAGAACCCCAATGGAACCGGAATATGCTAGGGACCGGCACGTGTGACAGGGCCGTGGGAGGAAATTTACCGTACTTACCTCAAAGTTTGAGCAATTTACCTGGAAAGCGAGGTCATTCCATATGTCACCAAAAGGGCTCTTGACATGCTTCCAAAATTTACTTAGATTAAAATGCCCTTATCCTTATTTCAATAATTGTATAATTTTATAAGGAAAAAGAAGTTACGTCGTATTTAATGCTAAGAAAGTGATGTATATAGAACTCTTTTTTGTGTGCAGGTAAGGACTAAGCTTGTGAGGGCCACATTGATGTATGTGTATAGTCCATGCCGCCCATCCTTTTTGTTGTTTCATTTTAAGGCTAGGGCCCAGATATTAGCTTGATCCAAAGCTTGTGTGAGTCACATAAGAAAAAGTTACGTCGTATTTAATGGCTCATTGTGATGTTTGTTAAAAGTGGACATTGCCTAAGTCAGAACTTTTTTAAGCCCATGCGGAGCAGGCCAACAAGGTGGACGGAATGTATTGCCCCATTGTGGGCTTTAAGCTATGGTACCAATGATTTAGTAGAAAATGACGTGAACATGTTCAAAACCACGATCCATTCAACATGACAACCATGACCCATATAACAGGCAACTACGACTTATGTAAACCACGACCCAAATGGGCTTACACCGATGTATGTGTATAATCTATTCTGCTCATCCTTTTTGTCGTGTCATTTTAGAGCTATGGCCCAAATATCAACCCGATTCAGTGCTTTTATGGCCCACAAAATAGAAAATAATACTGACCATTGAAAGTTTTCAGGCTCACTGTGATATTTGTTAGAAGTGGACATTACCCAAGTTAGGGCTTTTTGGACCCACGCCGAGCTGGCTGATAAGGTTGATGGATTAGATCACTCCATTATGGGCTTTAAGCTATGGTACCAATGGTTTGGTAGAAAATGAATTGAATACGTTGAAAACCACGATCCATACAACATGACAACCACGACCCATATAACATGGCAACTACAACCCATGTAAACCACGACCCAAATGGCCCGCAGTTGTGTGAATCGTAGTTTTCATGTTATATGGGTCTTAGTTGTCCTATTATATGGGTCTCAGTTGTAGGGATCCGGTTATCCTGTTATACAGGTCGTAGTTATCCTGTTATCTGGGTTGCAGTCGTAGTTGTCCTGTTATTTGGGTCTCAGTTGTCATGTTGTATGGGTTTCAGTTGTATGGATCACTATTGTCCTGTTATATGGGTCACAGTTATCATGTTATATGGGTCACGGTCGCAGTTGTCTTATTATTTGGGTCTTAGTTGTCCTGTTGTATGAGTCTTAGTTGTATGGATCGCAATTGTCCTGTTATATGGGTCGTAGTTATCATGTTATATAGGTCGCAGTCGCAGTTGTCCTGTTATTTGGGTCTTAGTTGTCCTATTATATGGGTCTTAGTTGTATGAATCGCAATTGCCTTGTTATATGGGTCGCAGTTATCCTATTACATGGGTTGCGGTCGCAGTTATCCTATTATTTAGGTCACAGTTGTCTTGTTATATGGGTCGTGATTGTCATGGGTCGTGGTTATCATGTTATATATGGCCCACAATGGGATGATCTGATCCATCCGCTTACCGTTGGCCCAAAAAGTCCTAACTTGGGCCCACATTGATGTTTGTTATAAGTAGACAATGCCCAAGTCATCATTATCGATGTTTCAACAGTCATCGTTATTTTAAAAAAAGTCATGACTTAGGCCCACATCTGATCCATTGATGTTTCAACAGTCACCATTATTTTCTATTATGTGGGCCACACGAGCACTGGATCAAGCTAATATTCGGCCCCTAGCCCTAAAATGACAAGGCAAGATGGATGGGCGGCATAGATTATACACATACATTAATGTGGGGCCAAGTCAGGACTTTTTGGCCCACGGCAAGCTAGCCGACAAGGTGGATGGATCAAATCACCCCATTGTGGGCCATATATAACATGATAATCATGACCCATATAACAGGACAACTGCGACCCGAATAACATGACAAGTGCGACCGCGACCCCATATAACAAGATAACTGCGATCCATACAACTGGGACCCATATAACATGACAACTGCGACCCAAATAACAGGACAGCTGTGACCACGATTCATATAGCATGATAACCGCGACCCATATAACAGGACAACTGCGTTCTATACAATTGAGACCCGTATAACAGGACAACTAGGACCCAAATAACAGGGTAACTGCGACTGCAATCCACATAACAGGATAACTACGACCCATATAACAGGACAACTGCGATCCACGCAACTGAGACCCATATAACAGGACAACTAAGACCTAAATAATAGGAAAACTGTGATCACGGCCTATATAACAGGATAACTACGACCCATATAATAGAACAACTGAGACCCATAAACAAGACAACTAAGACCCATATAACAGGACAACTACGACCGCGACCCATATAACAGGATAACTGCGACCCATATAACAGAACAACCGCGATCCATACAACTGAGACCCCATATAACAGGACAACTAAGACCCATATAACAAGACAATTGCGACGGCGACCCATATAACAGGACAACTGTGATCCATACAACTGAGACCCATATAATAGGACAACTAAGACCCATATAATGGGACAACTGCCACCGCGACCCATATAACAGGACAAGTGCGATCCATACAACCGATACTTATATAACAAGACAACTAAGACCCATATAACAAGACAACTGCGACTGCGACTCATATAACAGGATAACAGCGACCCATATAATAGGACAATTGCGATCCATACAACTAAGACCCATATAACAAGAAAATTGCACCGCGACCCATATAACAAGATAACTACAACCCATATAACATGACAACTGCGATCCATACAACTGAGACCCATATAATAGGACAACTAAGACCCATATAACATAACAACTACGATCCATACAACTGCGACCCATTTGGGTTGTGATTTGCATGGGTTGTAGTTGCCATGTTATATGGGTTGTGGTTGTCATGTTGTATGGATCGTGGTTTTCAACGTGTTCATTCATTTTCTACCAAACCATTGGTATCATAGCTTAAGGCCTATAATGGGGTGATCCGATCCATCCACCTTATCGGTCAGCTCGGTGTGGGCTAAAAAAGTCCTAACTTGGGCAATGCCCACTTCTAACAAACATCACAGTGAGCCTGAAAACTTTCAACAATCACCATTATTTTCTATTTTGTGGACCATAAAAGCACTGGATCGGACTAATATTTGGGCCATAGCCTTAAAATGACATGACAAAAAGGATGGGGGGAATGGATTATACACATACATCAGTGTGGGCCCATTTGGGTCATGGTTTGCATGGGTCGTAGTTGTCATGTTATATGGGTCATGGTTGTCATGTTGTATAGATTGTGGTTTTGAACGTGTTTATGTCATTTTATACCAAACCATTGGTACCATAGCTTAAGGCCCACAATGGGGTGATCCATTCTGTCCACCTTGTCGGCCTGCTCCGTGTGGGCCTAAAAAAGTCCTGACTTGGGTAATGTCCACTTATAACAAACATCACTGTGAGCTTAAAAAGTTTCAACAGTGGGTTCCATTGTCACCATTATTTTCTATCATGTGACCCACACAAGCTCTGGATCAGGCTGATATCTGGGCCCTAACCCTAAAATGACACGGCAAAAAGGATGGGCGGCATGGATTATACACACACATCAATGTGGGCCCCACGAGCTTGGACCTTGCCCACACACAAAAGGGTTCCGTACACATCACTTTCTTGGCATTAAATATGACGTAACTTCTTCTTCCCTGGAAATCTGTACAACTACTGAAACAGGGACGAGGGCATTTTGGTCCAAGTAATTTTCGGAAGCATGTTAGAAGGCCCTTCTTGTAATGTATGGAATGACGTAGCTTTCTAAGTAAATTGCCCAAACTTTGAGGCGAGTACGGTCAATTTCCCAAGGGGGATCTCATCATTATAGACTGTCCATCTGCTACAGATGCCAAATGAGTCAAAATAAAAATAGATCAGACGCTCCCATCCATCTAATCCGCGGACGCGGATTGGGGACTGAGAATAGCATATTGTGTAAACTCGGTGGGGGCCACCGTGATGTATGTGTCTTATCCACGCCGTCCATCCTGTTATCAGCTCATTGCAGGCCATTAGCCGGATTGGGTACTACCTCGCCAGGACCTATCTCGAGACGGACGGTCTTGTTAGGGGCTGTGGGGCCCACCGTGATGTATATGTTCTATCCACGATGTCCATCCATTTTGAAAAATCATTTAAGAGAATGAGTAAAAAATGAGGCATATTAAATGATTCAGCGGACCGCACCATGAGAAACGGTGGGGATTGAATGTCCACAGCTGAAAACCTCTTGAGGGGCCACAGAATTTTTGGATCAAGATGATATTTATGGTTTCCTTTCATTCAGGTCCATGTGGCCTTATGAACAGGTTGGATGGCAAATAAACATCACGGTGGGCCACGAGAAGGTTTCAATAGTGGGTCAGTGTCACTATAGTGTGGCCCATTCAGGCCTTCGATCTACCTCTATATTTTTGCTACAACATAAAATGAACTTCCAAAATGGAAGGATCAGTTGGATAAAACACACACATACACACGCAAGTACGCACATAGAGTTGGGCATCGGTCCTGATCGGATTGGATTAGGTTCAACTTGACCTGATCCGAAATTCTACAGGCTTGACCCGAATCCGATCCGATCCGTGCCCGGATCTGGGTCACATGATTCGGACAGATCCGATGCATGGTTTTCGTGACTTGAACAGTGTCCGACTCGGTTAGGAAAACTGAGTCGGATCTGGTTGGGTAGAATTCAGATATATAAATTTAATTAAATTGTTTCATGTGGTGTGGTGTACTTTAACCTTTAATATACCTACTTTTTGTACTCAATGGCTAAAATAATATGTAAAATTGATGAACGGCTTAGATAAAACATACACATCAAGGTGGGCCCCGCATGGGTATGAAAGAACTTCCAATCTAACGTATACAGCGTTTTTATCGAATCTTTGACGTGCAGTGCACGAAAATCAAAATACTTGCCTTACATGCAAGCAGAGCTGTACAGGGTGATTTCTTAATCCAAGTGAGCAAGGTCTGTAGATCTAATCATAGGGTATGTGTTATATCAAAACCGTTCATCCATTTTCCAAGCTTGTCTTAAGGCTTGAGACGAAAAATAAGACGGATCTAACTATCGAGTGGACCACACGAATGGTTTAACAGTGAAAATCATTCTCTGCTGCTATTTGTGGTGTGGGCCACATGATCTTTCGATATTATTTATTTTTTCGTATAATACTCTATAATTGTCTCTAAAAGTATATGAACGGTGTAGATATGATAAATACATCACTGTGGGGCCCATAACTTTGATCTCCTTTGAACCGTCCATACAGCACAGAGCTCGAGGAGCGCCTGCAGCTCGAGGAGGCCAAACGTATTACAGCTGTACGCTGTACTGGAAACGGACTGGCTACTCCCCTGGCCACCGGACGTCCGTGCTCTATGGGCCCCACCATGATGTATGTGTTTCATCCATGCCCTCCATCTATTTTTATAGATCATTTTAAGTCATTAGAAAAAAAAGAGGTATATTGAAATCTCAAGTGGACCACATTATAGAAAACAGTGTTGAATGAATTTTGACCATTAAAAACGTTAAGTAGGCCATAAAACTTTTCGATCAAGCTGATATTTATTTTTTCCCTTCATCTGGGTCCTCATGACTTGATCAACATATTTTATGCAATCTATATGTTTTATCCACATTGTCCATCTATTTTTAGGAAAATTAGGGTAAAAAATAAAAAATATACTTCATAATACCCGCTCGCTTATCGGTTCGGGTCTGTTCGGTGCGGTTCGGGTATTCGGGTCGAGTCGGTCCGGACAGAGGTCTATCCGAACCCGACCTGAAAAAAAATCGGATCTGGAAACCACAACCCGATCAGGCCCAATCTTGGTCATCAGTTCTGTTCGGAACGGGCCGGATCGGGTCACAAATGCACACCTCTATGCGCACACATATATGCGTGGTGTGTGTGTGTGTGTGTATATATATATATATATATATATATGAAAATTGTTTTATGCAGTCGAGCTCGTGGGAACTTCCCATGAGGTTGAGCTGTGTGGCCCCACCGTGTGACGTGGGTCGAACATCTACCCCATCAGTCAGGTGTACTACTCCATTATGGGCCTCGGGCTTTAAAATAAAGTCAATCCATGACCCGTGAAGTTCAACCTCATGGGAAGTTCCTGCCAGCACCACAACGTAGAACCATTTCCCACATATATATGGGCCCCATTGTGATGTGTGTTGAACATCAACACCGTGCATTTGATGGGTCCCCTTAAAATTATAGGATATCCCAAAAATCAACCATATACGGAACTCAGGTGGGTCATACCATCTAAAATCATGTGAAGACATACTTAAAACATATAAAAGCATATGGTTGGGGCCACCTAAAATTTGGATGCATCTAAAACATGGTCTAACCCTTCATCCAATTGGGACACATATAATGGATGGGCTAGATTTGTGAACCACACCTCGGTGGGCCCAACAAATGATTATAAATGTTTTAATGAGAGGGTAACCCTTCTCAACTTTTGTACGCTGAGTGGCCCACAAAAGTCATTGGTTAACTAATGGGGTAGATGTTTGACTCGTGTCACGGTGGGCCCACACCGCTCAACTGCATAGAACCATTCCCCCCACCACATGTGTGTGTGTGTGTGTGTGTGTGTGTGTGTGTGTGTGTGTGTGTGTGTGTGTGTGTATATATATATATATATATATATATCACGGCGGGCCCATATCCAAAGCTCAGTTGAACGACACCACAGGAAACGAGAAAACATCACCTGTAGGTGTAGCTATGCATAACTTTGCCGCACAGGACACGGATTTCCTTAGAAAGCCTTTATCAAAAGTTCCTTAGCTGGGAACGTAAGTGGGGCACACAATGATGTTTGTTAAAAAATCCACCCGGTCCATTCTTTTTGTGAGCTCATTTTAGGACGTTAGACAAAAAATAAGCAGATCTAATACTCAAGTGTGCTGAAATCATTAGTATTGAACTTCTACAGTTGAAATATTCATGAGACCACCTAAGTTTTGAATCAGGCTTATATTTGTGTTTTCAATTCATCCCAGTAGGATTGACTTTCTGAACAATATGGATGGCATGCAAACATCACTGTCGACCCCATGTAGGTTTAAGCGGTATGAATTTCCTACCCAGCAAGCGCGGCCCACTTAAGTCTTTGATCATGCTCACTTTTGGTTTCATGAAGTGGTGGATTACTCACAAACATTACGGTGGGCAATGGTTAAGTTTCCAGCTTAAGAACTTTTCTTGCAAAAGGGCTTTAGCAGGAAGTCGCGTCCTTGCCACACAGTGCTGTAAACCAGCCTGGTGAGGGCTGGGCCAAGCTCTGTCTAAGCCCAGCCACATTGTTGAACATAGGCTCTATTCCAACAACAGATGGCCAATGCCCAGACCGGAGTATCTATGCTGCCCAGGAGCCTAAGCCTTAGCGTTTCCCAAGTCGGAGAGAGTCACGTAGAGCTCACTGGAGAAACGGCACAGGCTATGTGAGTTGGTCTTAGTAATTATAAGGTGGCGTCAAATTTAATGAAGGGAAAAGGATTGGAGCCTGAAAGATGAGAGAGAGGGGAGTAAGTAGTATGCGGCTTGGGTGGGCCCTAATGTTGGGTAGAATCCACCCTAACCACTAGGTTTGTCATGTCAATTTAGGTCATCGTCCCAAATATCAACTCCATCTATGATTCATGTTGACCACAGGATTGAAAATAATGTAAAGGGCAACACTCAACCTTCAAACCTTTTCCCTTGGTGTGGCCCACCAAAATCACATATGTGCCTGATTTTTACGCCCATGTCTAAATTTCGGCGCAGCTGGTGCACCTGCGAAAAATCAAGGATGGGCATCTACATAATTTGAAAATATTTGTTTTTTAAATAACCTGGGGTGACCATGCATCTTTGATTTTTCTATGGGCCCATCATGTTCTGTATTTAAAATCAACTCTCACCATTAGATGTGTGAGTCTGTACAAGGCACAGGTCCAAAAAATATAGCTAATATGTGATTCATGTGGCGTTACAAAACTAAAAAGTTAAGAGAAAGACATACACCGTAAATTTTTACAAAGCCCATTGTGATGATTATATGAAATACACTCTGGTCATTAGATGCACGCCAAAATGTAATTACATCATTTTCTTTCATTTTTCTTTCCTCTCCTTCGAGAATCTCTTCCCCATCCACTCTCTCTCATTCCTTTGATCTCCACTTTGCTGCGGGTAACAATTCCCTAATTTTAGTTTATTTAATTATGTGTCGGTGATATATTTTGCAGGAGTAAAATTTAATTCAGATAGTCAGCAGTAGGCCATAATCTTTGACACATTATACTAACTATACTTAAAAGAATTTATTTTTTAAGTAGCACCCAAACGTGAAAGCATATTGTGTCCTCCCCCTACCTCAACCGAATTCATCTAGTTAGGGGTTCTGTGGGGCGCAACATGATGTATAAATTTTATGGCATGATCCAAAAAATAAGTAAATTCTATTCTCAAGTGATTCATAGTAAGAATCACTTCATCCAGTTTTTGATAAAGCTCCCTTCATCCAGTTTTTGGGAGCTGAATAAGTTTTTGATAAAGCTCCCTTCATCCAGTCTTATCTTACATTATGAATAGTTTTGATGGCAAAGTAAACTTCATGGTGCCATAAGAATGTTGTAATGGTGGGTGTTATTATCATTGTTGCTTCCTGTGGCATGGTACGCTTAAAACTTATATCTACCTCATTTTCAGTAAAATGATTTTAAAATATGTATGAACGGTGTGGATAAAGCCCTAACATCACATGGGCCCCACAGAGCCAAAGCCTGTTTGTAGACCGATTTCTGTTCAAGCGGGGCTGGACGCAATCTACTACCACAAACATGCAAGATATTTAAAAGACCAATCACACTCTGTAAAACAAGATGCTGGGAATAATATTTTCACAAGATAATCCAAGGTGAAACAAAGAAAAAGAAAATGCTAAGACGCAGAGTCGATGACACAACTTAAAATCCTTGCGATCCAGGCAGGAGACTACGGCAATGAGGCACGGAGAATATGATACTTAATCGGGTGGAAAGACGGAACTTGGTGCATCGTCCATACCAAGTGAGGCTTGGTGCGTGGGCCCTGTGCGCGTTAACTGGCTGAGGATCATATAATTCTCCGTTATTACGTGGCTGTTCTTTGCGTTGGCTCGACGTCGACTAAACGTCAGCCACTCTTAACAGCTCGCAGAAAAGGTTCCGACACGACAGAAAGCGCAAGCAAGCACTTCGATCTTAGTCAGCAAGCTCATTCGCCAGCCGCTGCCTGCCGTTCATCCATACGGCTTGGTGTCAGCTCCTTCCGCAGCGGACGCGGATTTCCATAAGTTCCTGCGAAAGGATTCTGGGTGAAGCCTATGCGTTGTCAATGAGAAATTAAAACCGTTCATCCGGTTTTTGACATTATTTTGAAACATGCTGCCAAAAATTAAGCAGATACAAAACTCAAGTGTGGCAAAGGAGATGAAACAGTGGGAAAGGAACGCCTGCCATTGAAACCTCTGTAGGCTCCACCTTGCTGTTTATATGCCATCTAAATCGTTTAGAAGGTCATTTTTATTCAAATAAAATGAAAATATAAAAAAATTAGACCGTTACAAAACTTTTATAGTTATATAAATGTTTCAGCAGTGGTCACTAAATCTCCACCGTTTCCTCTCATGTGGCCTACTTGAATTTTGGATCTTCCTCATTTTTGGTCTCATGTTATAAAATGAGTTGGATTTCTCACAAACATCTAAGTGGGCCCCACATAGAATCCTCGTGCAGGAACTTCATGTGAAAGGCCCGCATCAGATGATTTTTTAGTATAGACCCGATGTACTACCCACCATTTTCATTCGACCCAAAAAAAAACCTAAATTACCAAATTAGACCTCTATTCGTAGGGACGACCCTATAAAGACGAAAACACTCGTACTGGCATGGATATTTTCATCCAAAACCTTATATCCGTACCCTAAAAATTCACTTTGGTGACACAAGTTTTCAAGCATGGAAAAAAAAAGGGCATAATACGGAAGAGTCTACGATGCTAATTTTTTCCGCTGTAGATGAGCGCGACTTCCTTGCGAATCGAGAACCACCAATGTGGGTGGGACCCTCACCATAGGGTCCGCATCGATGTATTCATTTGTATATCTGCATCGGCCATCTATTTTCTCAGCTTATTTTAGGCCAGATTTCTAAAAATGAAGAAGATAACAATTTAAAGTGGACCACACTACTTGAAGCTATGGTTATTGACGATTAAAAACTTTTCATGGCGACAAGAGTTTTGGATCAAGCTAATATATATTTTTTCCTTTTGTCTAGCTCCGCATGACCTTATCAACATTTTAGATGGTCAATAAAAATTATGGTGCACCTTAAGATGTTTTTAATTGTGAGTGATGAATGACCATTTGTTTCTTATGACGTGGTTCATCTGAAAATTTGATTTATTTCATTCCCGAGACCATTGCTTGAAATAATAAGGTAAAATCGATGAAAAGCACAGGCATACCGTTCATACAATGACATAGACCCTATTGTTGCATGCGGTCTCACTCACATAGCAGGTTCCTAGTGTTAGTGCTCATAGTAGCTGAGCGCAACTTTGCTACATACCCCGGAACCACCAATGCAGGTGAGACCCTGACCTGAGGGCCCGCATTAATGTATCCATTTGTATATCCATGCTAACCATATGTCTTCTCAACTTATTTAAGGTGGTATTCCCGAAAATGAAGTAGATACTAATTTCAAGTGAACCGCATTTTCATAGGCTACAAGAGTTTTGGATCATTTTATCAAGGTTTGTGTGACCTTATCAACAGGTTGGATGGTTTAATAACAATTATGGTGCACCATAGGATGTTTTTAATGGTGAGCGTTTTATTACCACTATTTCTTGTGATGTGGTACAATTGAAAATTTTTGTTGCTTTGGGACCATGGCCTATAATAATTTGAAAAACACTTAGATGATGTGGGCTCTATGGTCAGGGTCTCATCCACATAACTGGTTTTGGGGTTGCGCTGGTAGCAGATGAGCAAAACTTCGCTACGACCTCTGAATGATTGATGTGGGTGGGAGACACATCACCTGATTACAATTGGGCACAGTTTGGATGGATTCTTGGATCCACCACTGTTGATGGATCTCTGACTACAGGGCTCACCTTGATGTATGCAACTTGTATTCACATCATCCATCCTTTTTGACGACTTATTTTAGCATATGAAAAAGAAAGTGAAGCAAATCCAAATCTAGGTGAACCATAATATGAATAAATAGCGGTAATCGACCATTAAAAGTTTCTCCAGGGCATAAAGTTTTGGATCAAACCAATAAATAGCGGTAATCCGTCCTTTTTCTATGGCATGGAATGTGTATAGCGTACCATGTATGTGGATGGAGTTTTATCCAACCGAATATCAATCTTGGAATTTTGAAACTATTATCCAAATGGGCAGTAAGTTTTTGCCCAATGAATTTGTACCATTCCATGCCACATCCAAACAGCTTCACTTCTGTAATCCCGAGATATGCCAAACTAACCAAACAGACCCGGTGAACTTATCTCGGGATATAGTAATACCATGGATCTTAAACCAATCCACTGACATCACCATCATTACCTTAAAATTGATCCCATCCCTCCTAATCCCATTCAATCTGGCCGGCCAAATAGGCCCTAAACTAACACGGTCCGATTAAGTGTAAACAATATTTAAGCTAGGTTAGGCCGGGCTGAAATTACCCTAACTCTAGCCCAACCCAAAAATTGATCACACAATGCTTGCGAGGCCCATTCTTAGACCATGATGGGCCTAAAAATGAGGTAGATCTAAAACTTATGTGGCCCCAAAGAAGTTTTCAATGGTACGTATTCAATCCCCATTGCTTTCTATGGTGGAGTCCACTTGAGCTTTAGATCTACCTGATTTTTTGGCCATGCTCTAAAATGATCTTGAAAAATGTGTGGACCGTATAGATATAACCCACACATCATGGTGGGACCCACACAACTTGTTAACATTGAGTGAACTTTGCACCGACCGAATACAATTCCATATAATCTAATTCCATGCTTTTCCATTATTTCCAAACAATGAGTGGAATCGGCCCGGGACCAAATGCAGTTCCATCCAACGTGATACCAACTAATATCATGCGCCAAAAGCCCCCTTTAAATTTGATCCCATCCCTTCTAATCCCGTTCACCGCCCGGCCAAACCGGCCCTTAAAGTATCCCGAAATAGATGACTACAGTCTCAGCGAACCGTGTAACAAAAAGTCGGGACGGATACTCACAGGATATTTCTCAAAGGAGTGGCCCCTGGTTTCGCCGTTAGCCGTTCCGTGGTGAAGCCGCCGAGCCGGTCGAAAGACCGAGCATCGAAGCTGGGAAACCTCTTCGGGCAGCTGGCAAACGCAGAGGAGACGCATTCTCCGTAACACGTGGGCGCTGACTTGGTTTGACACGTGTACAGTACGCCGGATCGAGAGCGACATCACGGGAAAGAGCAAGGAGCGGTCACGTAAGGCGGCCGAGAACGGGAGCAGATATATCTAAAATTGGGGTTGTGAAATTACCAAGTTACCCTTTACCGTCTTGGACAAAGGAATAAATGCCGAAACCGCTTTTGTACCTCGCGTAATGTCACCTTAGAATGAGGCGTGGATTCAGTCATATCAGACGGAACGAGTTCCGTCGGGTCCTTTTCGTGGCCCAAACTTAGATGTATGTATTATATCCACGCCGTATATCCGTTTTTATAACTTATTTTATGGCATGGGATATAATGTGATTTAGCTTAATACTCAGGTGGACCACATCACACCGAGTGGTGATTGATCATTAGGACGTGTTTAGGCAATGGGATTAGAAGGGATTAGGTGGGATGGGATTCTTCTGGTCCTGTGCCAATTCCACTAGGAATTAGATTAGGTGGAATTGCATTGGGTCCGTGCCAATTTCACTCAATTTTAACAAGTTGTGTAGGTCTGACCATGATGTGTGGGCTATATCCACACCATTCACCCATTTTTCGAGATTATTTTAGAGCATGGACCAAAAAATCAGGTAAATTTAAAGCTCAAGTGGACCCTACCATAGAAAGCAATGAGGATTGAATGTTTACCGTGGAAAACTTCTTTGGAGCCACAAAAGTTTTGGATCTATCTCATTTTTAGGCCCATGCTATAAAATGAGGTTACAAAACAAATAAACAGTTTAGATGTAACACCTGCATTATTCTCATTAATTTCAAATAATAGTGGTATATCCATTCAATGTACCACCGTATTACCAAAGAAGCATGGATTAATCTTACCCCATGGCAACAGGGACCATCCTTGCCATGGGTGATAATTATGTTTTTTGAATCCCATCCCACCTAATCCCTTCTAATCCCACCGCCCAAACACGCCCTTAGGGTCACAAAAGTTTTGGATTAAGCTGTTATTTGTTTTGGATGGTGAATAAATGTCACGGTAGACTCTAGTAAGTTTTAATCCGTGCCGTTAGAATCACCTTTTTAGGCCTTAATCACGTAAGGTCTACGTGCAGTTACCTTTGATGAGATAGGCTCTGCCTCGGATATGGCTACCCATCTTTGGGATTTTTAGTTGACCATGGAGCATGTTTTTTATTTTATTTTATTTTATTTTACACCGTAACCGTTTAATTACAAGCCATTGGGAGTGATAGGTGCTGCTGATCAGATCAACAGTTTGATCACCCACCCAGGACCCAACGTGTATGATTCCTTCGGGCCAGCAAAAGGCAGCGACCTCATTTGTACTCGGGCAAATGTTCAAGCATCCTAACATTGATTGGGTGGGTGAGATGAGCCATAGCCCAAAAATCTGCCATGGCCCTGTAATTCAGGTTGTCCATCGAACGTGGATCGTTGCTTGTATCTTGACCCTTCTCGTTCCGTCTATTTCGAAGTCGTCTAAAGAAAACGGTAGTTTGATAGCCCCTGATGTTCAAGGCATGCATTGCCCATCAAATCACTGGTTCCCGGCTTCCCCGATCTATAAAAGGGAGTTATTTGATCTCGGGCATGGTGAAGTGCTTGGTACGCAGGCACTGAGAAGTTGCACACGTGGTATACATTAATTCGAAATTAGCGATTACTAACTTATGGGACCCACTATTATCACTCCTAAAATTGGTTTGGTTGGTTAATCCTAATCTCTGATTTGTAACATTATTAAAATATGATCATTGATTTTTAGCCGTCCCATAAATGGACACCACGGAAGTTAAGATAATCAAACAGGCACAATTTTTGGTTGAAGTGGGCTGATACTTTGGCTGGTTTGATTTGAATTACGTGGATGCCACGTACGCAATTTCGAACTGCTGGTGCATCATCCATCACACTCTGCCACAGTAAAATCGAATGAACATTTCTTAACCCTTTCGAAAATAAAATAAAAATAAAAATCATATTGAGAATTGCTCCAGAGCACGTCGTTTTTCCAGGGTTGCTCAGCCCCTTGGAAACGCGCCATCCAGAGACAGGCGCACGTACTAATCGAGCATACGTGTATCAGATCTAAGCCATCATCATGGTTGGCCACAATGATTAGATCTTCCACCTCAAAATTTAAGGTGTTTCACTATTCAGGTGAATTACAAAATACAAAATAAGCTGAAGGTTAAAGTAGTTTCTGTAGCCGTTCATTTGTTTCGTTCGATCCTTTTAGTATAGAAGATCTAAATAATGCAAGCATCTGATGAAAATATGTGATCACACGTGTACAGCAATGGTACTTCTGCTGCGTAGAATGGGCAGGTCTAGCTCCAGCGTGTGGGCTCAAGAAAGTTAGAAACCCGTGTATGTAGCCTATTTTCCATGCAGGCGTTTCACGTTCGAGATCTTCACACGCGCATGATACGCAACACACGTATTATCCTGGCAAGCGTGTGAGATATCTAACCGGTGCATTAGGTGGCCCCAGTCCTGAAGATGGACACATAGAAAAGGCAGACTGGACCATTAATCAAGCAGGCTACACAGTAAGTCGAATTGGACAACTGGAAACTTGTAAGCCGTCCATTCTTTCCATATAGAGTGGCCACCGGATTTTTTCTGCACGTGTTCACCATCACGGTAAGGGGACTTCTAATGCATCAGGGAGATGCTCGATGCATTATCCATGTTCGCACGTGTGCTACATGTAAGGGCGCGTGCCGCGAGCGGTGGGCCTGGGACTAGCAAAAGTGAATCGGAATCCACATCTCGAAAGCAGGCTATTTTCGAAAGAACAAAAAAGATCCGAGGTCATTTTCGTAATTACACGGCCAAAACGTCTGATTCGCGGCCCCATTTCCACCATTTTCCTTTGCCACTGCCGACCCTCCCGACCCTTGAAAAGCCCTCCAAAACACGATCTGTCTCGTATTCCCGAAAAACCCTTCCTCTCTCTAACTCAATTTCTAAAACCCGATCTTTCTCATATTCCCCATAACCCCTCATCTTTCCATCTCAATCGCAAAGAAGAAAGAAGAAAATGGCGCAGAGAGAGAAAGAGGAGACGGAATTCAAGGTTCCCGGAAACCTAACCCTCTGCATCAACAACTGCGGATTTTCCGGCAATCCGGCGACGAAGAACATGTGCCAGAAGTGCTTCCAAGCCGCTGGAATCCTGACGCCTCCGTCCTGCTCCGGCCACGACAAGCCCAAACCAGCCTCGATCCGCTTGCAGGAGAGGGAGATACCGGTGATGGCCATCCAGGACCGGCGTCGAGAGCCGGTGGACCAGTCGGACCTGGCTCGGCAGGTGAACCGGTGCTTGTGTTGCCGGAAGAAGGTCGGGCTGACCGGATTCCGTTGCCGGTGTGGGGATCTATTCTGCTCGAAGCATCGGTATTCAGACCGGCACGTGTGCAGCTACGATTATAAGGCTGCCGGAAGGGAGATGATCGCTCGGGAGAATCCGGTGGTGAAAGCGGCGAAGATCATTAGGGTTTGAGGGGCAAAAGTGGAAAGAATGCAAAAGCCATTTTCCGTCTTCTCTGTTTTGAGAAGGAAGGTGACTCGATCTCGTGATTGTTTCTGCAACAAGAGAGAGAGAGAGAGAGAGAGAGAGAGAGAGAGAGAGGGGTATGATTATTGGTGGAAGTATTGGTGGAAGTTCTCCTTTTTTCTTCTTTCTATGAAATGGTTTTCTTTCTTCTTCTGCTTTTCTTTTTCTAGGATTATTGAATTTTAATTTCCATTTTTTTCACATTGTGGATTTATGATACCAGATGATACACCGAAATTCGGTGCATATACCATCTTCGTCGTGGAATTTGTATTAGTCGGACGTTCATCATCGTCCGATTTGGGGCATGGTTTTGGAGTGGTAGCGAAATCACTACCGAAGGGCCAAAAGTATCAACGGATCGGAAGGTGGCGTGTGTAATTGTTGGCCTTTAGAAATGGTTTATACACTGAACTTCGGTGTCTAGCTTAGAACCGGTGGAACATTGATCTGTGTTCTCTTCGATTCAAATGATCAGCATCAACTGTCCATTGTGGTTGCTGATCACCCTCAATCAGACATTTCTATTGATCGGATCTCTCGTTCAGATCTCTAGTCATCCAACCGTCGGGTCATGTGCGGCCCATAGTCGACCCCTTGTGTATTGTGACCCACCTTGATCTTAGATTTGCCCGTGTGGTCCACTGGATTACCGTGGATCCCGGGTTCACCTAATCCCCGTTCATTGCTTTATTACACAAGTGGCAGAGATATCCTTCAATCAGGATTGTCCATTTAGTAGGACCTATTGCGACATGTATGGATTGGATGGTCCTTCCCATCCGCATTATTTGCTGGGAATTAAAGACAACCGATGATCATGTTTACACCCGATCGAAGCAAGCTGTAAACGATAGCATCACCTGAAGGAGAATGGTGAGAAGCCAGGCTAGCCTTTATCATGAAACACTTGTGAAACAGAACACAATGGCTTGAAAGAGTGCGTTCTATCGTGTAATCCGCTGATGATAACCTTTTGTTACACCGGGCATAATGTAATTGGTCACGTATTACTTGGTTCTTGTGTGGGGATCATGAAGATGTTTACAAAGATAACTCTCCCCCAATTATCTGAAATATTGAAATATCTTGCAACTATCCTAAATGTATATAAATAAAGTTAAGAACGAAAAGCTCATTGCCTAAACCAACCTAGCCAAACTTAGTGCGAGGGTGTCTGTTGTTGCTTAAATCTGGTCGATCCTATTTCACTTTATTGAAAGGTTTTTAGGAGGAATTTGTTTCGTACCTCTCAAGGTGACAGGGGTCCTCCTTTTATAGCTGCTGGGGTCCTCCTGATATTGAGCGCGGGATCTTCTCCTGGTTTCACGGAGATAGGATCGTGCCCATCTTGAGCCGTCATCCGATCCCGTGAGCTTTGGGGTCGGAGATCTTATCCCAAGATATCTGGGATGAGATCCGACCTAGCGACGGTCGGTCTTGCAAGGTGGTCCGCCCGACACATGCCCGGAACGCTGATGAGTCGGTCGAACCGACTCAACCATTGTCTCGGTTTAGCGAACCATGCCTCGGATTTGACACATCCTTCGGTGACCCGAGGTATTAAGTCCGAGTCCCGATGCATTAAGTCCGAATCTTCGGACTTGTATTTTTGCCCCCAACAAGAGTCATTTGAGCTATTTGTGCTTCATATGACACTGAGGAGTAGCGAGTTTGGAGTCGGTTCGTAACTTAGTCCGAGATGAGTCGTGGTCATTAAATGCATTCCGTGAGGCCTTTGATGGGGGACGGTTCAGCTTCTGACATCGCATGCGCCGTCAGCCGTCAAATCACACATCCCGCCAACGAAGATTGGACACGTAGCAAAGGTATTATTGTCGCCAGTCGACGTGCGCCACGTGTCGAGTGAGGGAATCGATGCAGGCGTCGAATCATTTCCCCATTAATTGTCTCCGCCGTATGGCGACCTTATATAACGTCAGGGGCCCCGCACTTTAAACTTTTACTGCTCTTGCCATTCCCGCTCCGCATTTTCTTTGGGGTTCGCATAGCCTTTCATCTCCTTCCTTTCCTTTCTCTTAACCGTCGGTGCCTCTTTCCGCCATTTCCGTTTTCCTTTCTCCCTCCGGTGAGTTTCTCCTTCCTCTTTATTAGGTAATAATGGCGGATAGGAGTTCTCAAAGTCCTCAGGGGGGAGCTTCTGGAGACGAAGGTGAAGCGCAACGTTTTTGATTCCGAGAGTCACCGAAGCTCCGGCGGAGCGCCTTGCTTCCGTCGTTCCTTCTCGGGGCGGGTCGTCTCTATTAACCCGCCCGGGAAGGCCTAACTTGCCAAGGGACATGGAGGAGGATGAGGAGGAAGAAGATGAAATTTTAATCGCCAAGGAACCCCCGATCTTGCTCCATTGGTGAATCGGCGCAGCCGAGTCCAAGAAGAAGGATCGGGGAAGATTTAAGCGGTCGGTTCCTCGGTCATGATCGAGACGGATTTGGACAGTAATCCGAGTCGGGTACCATATTCCCAGTCGGTCATCACCTATCTCCCCCGTCCGAATGACTTGACGGATCATCCTCCTGCTGGGGCGATCGCGATTTACCAAGTGTCGATGCAATGCGGCTTGCGTCGGCCCCTTCAGACCATCGTCCGGGGAGTTTTATCTCGCATAAAGATTGTCCGGGCGAGATAGTCCCGAATGGGTGGAGGAACTTACTCGGATATGCGGTGTTGTGGGTGAGATGGAGCACCACCGCTTACGATCACGAATTTCTCCACTGTATCAAGTGCGGGTAAATCCGAACTATCCCGGCTTCTACCTCTTCGCTGCTTGGCGAGGGTGAGGAGGTTCCCGGATCACCGACCCTCCCACTTCCAACAAACACTGGAGAGAGCGTTGGTTTTGGGCATGTGGTCGCTGGGAGACGGATGAGTCCGGGTCCTGCGAGGCTCGTGTCCCTCGGGCGTTCCAAAGAGCAGGTGACTTGGGTCTTCTCTCCCTCTCGCCCCCTTTTTTTTTGTAATATTCTGAGTCTGACGAGCTTGTGTTTGGCAGATATTCCGAAGAAGCGGCCGAAGCTCGGCTCCAGTGCCTCGGCTCGGATCAAAGAGTTGAGGTCGTTGGATCCGGGACAAGTCTTGGAAGGTGCTTCTACAAGAGCGCCTTCATCTTGCAGTCTGGACTCGAAAGTTACGGGTAATTGAGAATGAATCTTGAATTTTCCGAATTTCCCGACTTACTTCGCCATAATTTATTCTTTTTTTTTTTTTTTTACAGATCGGCCCGAAGCTCGTCCCAACCTTAGGATTGTCCCCAACCGAGATGATGAGCTCGTCCCCGCCTTAGGCGCCACGGTTGAAGGCTCCTCCGCGGCTTCTTCTTTCGGAACCTCTGCGCCGAAGAGGCAAAGGGTGCCGCGAAGGAGAAAGAGCGCAAGCTCTTCCGCCTTCCGCTGCCGTGATTCCCGACCCGACGAAAGGGCTAAGAGACGCGATTGCCGCTTGAGCCTCGGGCGGCACCGACTCGCAGCGCTTGAGGCGAGACGTGCCGAGCCGGGAAGAAGAGACCGAGGCCGCGTCCTCCGAGGGGAGGGAGAGACGAGGACCGCGTCCTCCCGAGGGGACGAGACGACCCAGGAGGGGCCGTCAATCCTGCAGCAAGTGGTGTCGGGGATGGTTCCTTGGGCCCTGGCCCACGGGTGTGAAAGAGAGTTCGCAGACCGTCAGCCACGCTGCCCGGATGCTTTTTGAACTCGCTCCTTGCTTAATCAAGGCCAGCAAGGAGCTATCCTCAACTCATCGGCTGCAGGCTCTTCTGTCTGAGGCCGAAGGTCGACGCGAGGAGGCCGAGATCCGGGTCGGCGTCCTGACAGGCGAGGCGTCCCTTGCCCGGAAAGCTGCCGAAGACGCGAGGGCAGAGGCGGCTTCCTCCAGAAGAGCCCTGGACGAAGCGAAGGCAGAGGTCGCTCAGGCACTGGCTCGACTCTCCAAAGCTGAAGAGGAGAATCAGCGAGTTCTAGCAGTCCATGCTTCGTGTGCGGATGACTTAGCTCGGGCTAAGCTTGAGGCGGCGGAGCACATTCAGCAGGCCGTCGAGAAGACTCGGGAGGCCGAGAAGGCTAGGGACCAAGCCGTCCAAGCATTCCTTGAGTCGGCGGAGTTCGAGGATGAAAGGGACCGCTTGTTCCAAAGCGGATATCTGGAATGCGTCAAGGACATAAAGAAATCCTTCCCTGACCTTGACCTTTCAGAAATCGAGGGTGGAGCAGCCTCGGGATCCGAGAACCCGGACGCCACTGCTGAAGATACTGCTGGGGACGAGGCCGGTGCATGAGGACCGTTACCGGGGCCCTTGGACATATATTTATTTTTTTTTGCTTTGATGTAATCGCTTGCTTTGTACTTACATATGTTTTGATGAATGAAAGAGAAATGCCTATCTTTACTTATTCGACTTGGCTTTATCCTTTCTTAGTTCAGAGTCTTTAATCGTTGAAGACAGAA
The DNA here is from genome assembly GCF_029962835.1 of Magnolia sinica. Lineage (NCBI taxonomy): Eukaryota > Viridiplantae > Streptophyta > Magnoliopsida > Magnoliales > Magnoliaceae > Magnolia > Magnolia sinica. The sequence goes on along the minus strand of NC_080585.1, from coordinate 4,202,807 downwards.
CTAGGGATAGTAGACTTTGAGGTGTTCAGCGTTCCAAGGGTGGGGCAACGGTTGTCCGTTTAGGTCTTCTAGCCGATACGTTCCAGGTCTAATGGTGCCCGAGACGATGTAGGGTCCTTCCCAGTTGGGTCCCAGTGTACCCGAACCAAATTCCTTGGTGTTAGAAAACACTTTTCGAAGAACCATATCCCCCATTCGAAATCTTCTAATCCTAACTCGGGTATTGTAGAACCGAGCCACTTGTCGCTGCCGCGCCTCCGTGCGCAGCCGTGCCACTTCTCTTTGTTCGTCCAGAAGGTCAAGTCCGAGTGCAAGGAGTTCTTCGTTTGCTTCTGCATTGAATGTGGTGATCCGAGCCGAAGGTAATCCGATTTCAACGGGAGTGACGGCTTCGGAGCCATAGGCTAGTGAAAATGGAGTCTCCCCTGTGGCTGTTCGAGCGGTGGTTCGGTAGGCCCAAAGAATTTTCGGGAGCTCTTCGGCCCACGCTCCTTTGGCTCGGCCAAGCTTGGTCCGAAGATGTTGCTTGATAATCTTATTAACCGCTTCAACTTGTCCGTTGGTTTGAGGATGATGAGGCGAAGAGTAAACGTTTCTGATTCCGAGGTTGTCGCACATCCCGCGAAAGCTCATTATCAAATTGCCTTCCGTTGTCTGTAACAATGGTACGGGTACCGAATCGGCAGATAATGTTTTTCCATACAAATTCGGTGATCTTCGCTCGGTTATTTTAGCTAATGGTTACGCCTCGACCCACTTCGTGAAATAGTCCACCGCTACCACAACAGCAAACTTGGTCCGACCTTTTCCCATAGGGAGCGGTCCTATGATGTCGACGCCCACCGTGCGAAAGGCCAGGGACCGGTCATCGGTGTCAGTGCCTCCGGTGCTTGCCTCGGAATTGCCGCGAACCGCTGGCATCTGTCGCATTTTTGAACGAGCTCGCGAGCGTCGTGTTGGATAGGGGCCAGTAGTATCCCCGTCGTAGGACCTTGTAGGCGAGGGATCGCCTCCGGAGTGGTTTCCGCAGATTCCTTCATGAATTTCCCGCAACACATAGTTTGCCTCTGGGTTTGAGGCACCGCAGCAGAACGGGGCGTAGTAACCTTTCTTGTAGAGGGTTCCGTTGAATATGGTATAACGAGAGGCTCGAATATTAATTCGTCGAGCCTCGCACGATCATCGGACAATTTTCCTTCGTCAAGGTATTGGCGGATTCGATCGACCAAGAAGGTTCCGAGTCGATTGTATTGACGGCCTCGCTAATCGGCTCATCTATGCTTGGCTTGTCAACGTATTCGACAGGGACGGACCTGGGTATTTCATCTTCTTTGGCCGAGGCGAGCTTCGCTAGCAAATCGGCTTTGCTGTTTTCCGTGCGAGGGATCCGAGTCACACGACAGAATTGAAATCCGTTGATAAGTACTTTCGCTTTCTCCATGTACCCTTAATTGATCTTTCTGTGTCTGGTATACACCGGTAACTTGATTAACAACCAACTGAGAATCGCTGAAAACACTTAGGTGCGTGACTCCCATGCTAGCGGCGAGTCGGAGGCCGAGTAACAATGCTTCATATTTTGCTGTATTGTTCGACGCTTGGAATCCAAGTCGTAAGGCATACTGTATATAGGTATGATTGGGGGTTTCCAGCACAACCCCAGCCCCACTTGCCTTCGAGTTGGAAGAACCGTCGTCACAGATTCCATGGGATAGGGCAAGGGGGAGCGGTCGAGGTCGGAACTGCACTGTCCTTCGGTGTATCATTTACTGAAAGTTCGGTTGAAGACGTTCCCTCGGCGATAAAATCAGCTACGGCTTGCCCTTTGATTGCTGCCTTTGGTCGGTATTGAATATCAAACTCACTCAGCTCGATTGCCCATTTGGTGAGTCGCCTGATTTCTGCAGTACCTGGCGAAGCGGAAGGTCGGTCATTACAATGATGGTGTGGGCATGGAAATACGGCCTAAGTCGCCGAGAGGAAGTTATTAAAGCCAAGGCCACTTTTTCCAAGCTTGGGTATCTCGTTTCTGCTGGCAATAACGCTTTGCTGACGTAGTAAACCGGCAGTTGCTTTCGATTCTCGTATCAAAGCCGAGCTAACCGCTGCCTCGGACACAGCTAGGTAGAGGAGCAACGACTCCCCCGGTTCGGGTTTTGATAAGAGTGGTGCAGAACCGAGATATGATTTTAATTGCTGAAATGCTGCTTCACACTCTTCCGTCCAACCCATCGCTTGTCTTCCTTTCAATTGTTTGAAGAAAGGGAGACATTTATCCGTTGCTCTGGACAGGAATCGATTAAGTGCTGCGACTCGTCCGGTCAACCTTTGGACGTCCTTAATGGTTTTGGGGGATTCCATATCAATCAGAGCCTTTATCTTCTCAGGGTTTGCCTCTATCCCTCGCTGACTGACCAAGAAACCGAGGAATTTTCCGGAGCCTACTCCAAAAGCACATTTACTTGGATTTAGCTTCATCCGGAACTTCCGCAGGATTAGAAACATTTCTTCCAAATCATTCACATGATCTGCCGCGTGTATGCTTTTGACGAGCATGTCGTCGATGTATACTTCCATGGTTCTACTATAAGCCGAGCAAAGATTTTGTTAACTAACCTTTGATAAGTTGCGCCGGCATTCTTCACAAATGGCATCACTCGGTAATAATAAAGGCCTTTGTCGGTGACAAAGGTAGTTTTTGATTTATCTGTTTGATGCATTACAATTTGATTATATCCCGAATATGCGTCCATGAAGCTAAGGAGCTCATGTCCGGCTGTACTATCTACGAGCTGGTCTATCCTCGGAAGCGGAAAGCTATCTTTGGGGCAGGCTTTATTTAAGTCGGTATAGTCAATACAGACTCGCCACTTCCCGTTGGACTTCTTTACAAGCACGACATTCGCGACCCACTCTGGATAGTGTATTTCTTCTATGAAATTAGCCTGGAATAGTTTGTTGACTTCTTTCTCAATGATGGCGTATCGTTCGGGGCCGAGCGGTCGTCGCTTCTGTCGGATCGGTCGATATGACGGATCGACGTTAAGTCGGTGAGTCACCACGGAGGGGTCGATCCCTTGCATATCTTCATGACTCCAAGCAAATACGTCGGCGTACCTTCGGAGCAGGGCGATCAGTTTTTCTCTCAAAGGGGACTGCAGAGATGAGCCAATTCATACTGTCTTGGATTCATCTGTTTCGACTAAGGGGATTGAGACAAGATCTTCGACCGGCTGTCCTCGTTCATAATTCTCGCCCCGAGGGTCCAATGATTCGATTGTTAATATGTTGGTCGGATTCTTGTCGGCGGCTCATTTTACTATCATATAACATCGCCTCGCATCTCTGGTCTCCTTTGACAATTCCGACTCGACTCGGTCGAGAATTTCATTGTAAGATGGTATGTGGATACCACGGCCGGAGGAGACTCAATGAAGGTCGTAGTATCGCGTTGTATACCGAGGGTTGATCGACGACCGGAAGTCAACCATCATCGTCGACTGATGTGGATTGCCAGCAGTGAGTGGTAATGAGACAGTCCCCTCGGGCAAGACTTGTCCTCCGGAAAAACCGATCAATGGGGTCCGAATCGGGCGTAACGCGGATCGTTCGATCCCCATTTTGTCGAACGCCCCACTAAACAATACGTCTGCAGATGATCCTGTATCGACGAGTATTCGGAACACTTTTCGGTTAGCGATCGCCAAGGAGACGATCAACGCATCATCGTGGGGGTGATGGATACCTCGGGCGTCTTCCTCAGTGAACGATATGCAATATTTTTCTCTTTTCTTTTCCTTTGATGGCCGATCTATAATCATGAGCTCGGACCAAGGCTGACTGAGTTTTCGTGCGTGATTCCTTCGCGCGTTGTTTGAGTCGCCCCCACATTGTGGACCGCCGATAATCGTCCGGATTTCTTCCATAGGCTGACTCTCGGTCGGGCGCGCCTCAGCTGCCCCAGCTTTGACCATATGTTCTCTGAGTCGGCCGTCTTTTATGAGTCGTTCGATCTCTTCTTTTAAGTGACGGCAATCACTTGTGTTATGCCCGTGATCGCGGTGATAATGGCGTACTTATCCTTGTCCCGCCGATTAGGATTACTCCTGAGCTTCTGGGCCACCTAACAAAGCCTTCGTTTTTTATTTCATCAATACCTCTTCCCGAGTCTTATTCGGGAGTATATGTGGAAAATCTTCGATCCGGCCGTTTTCCTGACTTCGCTCGTCACGCGCTTGATCCTCTTTGCGTTTCCTCCCTCCGGCCGATCGCTCCCTTTTGGCCGACTCTTTGGCCAAGGTTTTAGTTTCACGCAGATTCGCGCTTCCTCGGCGTTGGCATATTTATCGGATCGTGCCATAAACTCCAGAGTATCGGGCGGAGTTTTGTCTAGAGATGCCAGGAATGGCTTATCCCTAACTCCTTGCATGAGCGCATTGAGGGCCGTTTCTTCCGAATGTTTTCGAACTTGAAGGGATTCAAAATTAAAACGCTTGATGTAATCTTTCAATAGCTCTCTCTGCTTTTGAACTACATTATTCAGATGTGCAGGGGGCTTCAATTTCTTCTTTCCGCCGATGAAGTTGGTGAGGAAGGCGTCGCTCAACTCAACGAATGAACTGATGGACTTTGGTTTCAGCTGTTTGAACCACAGTCGAGCTACATCAGTCAATGTAAGAGAAAAGGCCCGACACATTACCGCATCCGAGGCATCGTGAAGTTCCATATAGGTTCAGAAAGACTCCATGTGCTCCGTCGGTCTTGCCGGTGAAAGGAGTGATTTGAGGTAATCGAAACCTCTCGGGCAATCGGGCCTTCAGACCGAGTCCACAAAGGGGGATGCCTTCGCTTGACCCGGTTGAATATACATTCCGCCGTGCTTTATGTCCGCCATCTCTTTTGCCATCTCTTCCCGCACTTCTTTTTGAAATTTTGAATGTCGGCTTTCCAAGGTTCTCTGCGTGCCTTCCATGGAAGGGCGATTGCGCCTTCTTCGCTCTATTTCGTGCCAAAGATCAGTCGGGGGGAGGGTGGCCGACTGCGCTGGAGATGGTTCCGATCCGCCTTGGGGTTGGCTTCGGGCACAGATGCGGCTGCGGGAGGTTGAGGATCAACCGCCGAAGCCGTAGCCGGGCCGTCTCCCCTTGAGGATGAGGGAGCGGCTGCATTTGTTGCTGATACATTCGTTCCAAGCATCTGCTTCATCATATTCATATCGACGGATTTCTTGAACCTCCTTATCCAACCGCCCACCGTCGCGACCCTGCTGATTGTTGCTTGTCCGGGTCGCTCCTCGTTGGCGGTTGTTAGGTGGGTTCTGGGCCGCGGGGGCCACGACTGGACCCACCGGTCCTTCAATCTCATTTAAATCTTCCTCTGGGACCGTCCTTCTAGTCATCACCATTGGAATTAATATAGTGATACGAGATGGCTTTCTTGTACGTTTCCCACAGACGGCGCCAAACTGTTGATGCAATGCTCACCCTTTCTCTGATCTCAAACACATGCACAGAAGAGGACAAAGGAGACCCCGGCTTGAGCAGGGGACCCTCCGATGCCAAAGTCGGCCTGACTCTGGGTCTCAAAGTATTGAAAGGTTTTTAGAGGAAATTTGTTTCGTACCTCTCAAGGTGACAGGGTCCTCCTTTTATAGGCTGCGGGTCCTCCCGATATTGAGCGCGGGATCTTCTCCTGGTATCACGGAGATAGGATCGTGCCGTCTTGAGCCGTCATCCGATCCCGTGAGCTTGGGTCGGAGATCTTATCCCAAGATATCCGGAATGATATCTAAGCGACGGTCGGTCTTGCAAGGTGGTCCGCCCGACACATGCCCGGAACGCTGATAAGTCGTCCGAACCGACTCAACCATTACCTCGGTTTAGCGAACCATGCCTCGGATTTGACACATCCTTCGGTGACCCGAGGTATTAAGTCCGAGTCCCGAGGCATTAAGTCCGAATCTTCGGACTTGTATTTTTGCCCCCAATGTATATAAATAAAGTTAAGAACGAAAAGCTCATTGCCTAAACCAACCTAGCCAAACTTAGTGCGAGGGTGTCTGTTGTTGCTTAAATCTGGTCGATCCTATTTCACTTCTTGTGTGTCACGGATGACTCTGAAAACTAATGGAAAAGAAGAAGACCCTAATCTCTTTGTTGGGCTCATCTTCCTTAATCTTTGAGTGTTTTGGAGAATTTGCTTCGATGCTCTTGTTGTACATGCCTCGTACATTATCTTCCTTAATCCTTGAGTATTTTGGAGAGTTTGCTTGGATGCTCTTGTTCTACATGCCTCGTACATTAGGTTAGTTTGATTCTATCCATAACTGTGTCTATCTTTTGTCCCTTATGAATATTTATTTTTTTAGATTAGTTTAAAAGAATATTGCAGACAACATGCAATTAGATTAATTATTGTCCCCCCTTTCATCTGTTTTTGAACGTAACTCTTGGATTTTCCTACCCACATGCTTAGAAATTTCATTGACCATCTTGCTTATGAAGCTCTCTCCATCGAGTAACGGACATGCGGTTGAACCACTAATCATCTTGCTTAAGGGCTTGGCTTTCGCAAGATTTCTAACAAATTGTCGTACCACCAAACATTTTACTGATGAAACTTGGTCTTGCAATGAACATTCAGTCGAAGATCCATACCTTATTGGTTGTCTCACCTATGAGTAGGGGTGTAAATTGAGTCGAGCTGGCCTCAACTCTACTCGGCTCGACCACTAGCTGACCTCAGCTCGAACTCAGCCCAACTTGATTTGGTCAGTAGCTTGGGCCAATTCGAGCTGAGTTCGAGCCAAGATCAAGCCGATTTTGCCTCTATAGCATTTTCACAAACACCTGGGCTGCACCTTCAAAATCTCATTGTATTTAAGACAACAACAATGGTTTTACATATATTTTATCAAACACCTTTTAAGTAACATAAAAATTAAGGAAAAAAAGGTATTGATTTCTTATACATACCTTCTTTGCCACCAGCCACACTTCGTTGAGTCATATCATTGAGCAACATTAATATCAAAGTAACCGAGTTATCAAACTGGTTCGATTTGAGTCTGATTCGAGCTGGGTTCGATTCGAGTCGAGTCAAGTTGGGGTCAGCTCGAACTCATTTTCGAGCTCAAAAAACAGCTCAACTCGGCTCAAACTCAGCTTTGAATCGAGCTCTTTCGAGTCGAGTCAAGTGAGCTAACCGAGCTAGCTCGGTTTGTGTACACCTCTACCCAGGAAGTTTGGTCTCTACTGAGCGACTTTTCTATACCTAACAACCATCTTATCTATGAAGCCTAATCTTTGCTTAGTAACGAATAAATTGCCTTATATAATTTTAGATTGATTGTAAGTGTAATTATTGTAAATCATTAATAAAATTACTTTCAGTCATTTTTATCACGGGCTTAATTAAAAGTCATTTCAACCACAAGGTAAAAAGAACTTTTCTTAAAGATGAACCATTTCTTTCACAATCGGTGGCTATATAGACAACCGACCCATATGAAACTTTGTTTCTTGGTTTATTTCGGCACTTAGGGTTAAAGGCGTTTGCTTTGATTCGAGCCACATTCAGTTCTAACATGCATGCTACGCACATACAACATGCACAATTGAATTTAAGTCACACAACATATACAATTGAATTTAATTCAAACACCATGCTATGGTCATTTGGCAAGTGTGATTTTGAAATATGGCTATCCATTGTGAGACATATTGGTTCGACACTTCGTATTAATAAACAACACTTCCACGTCAGATGCTCTATCATATATCGCTTCTTCCAACTTTACTGCATCACCTCCCAAGATCCATGGTTGTGGTCCACTAGCATGGAACATGCACATAAATCATAACTGTCTAATAGGTGGCCTTCAAATGCACGTTAAGAGATTTTGTGGGTTACAGGGATAGAGTTGCCCATAACATGTTTGAAAGTTGTTAAGTTGTTACTTTGAGTCAAAGATGAGTCCTGTGCATGATCCATATCTAAAAACACCATGTGCCTAAATTAAATCAAATCCAGCCATGACTGAGTCACAAGTGTCTGGGTGTCAACCCATTTAGGGGATGCGGATTGCAGGTAACCTGCTATCACGGAATGCAACGGAATTCGAGTAGCCACATGAAACTGTTTGAGATGAAGCTCTGGTTGAATGATATCTAACAACTTTCAAACATGTTCTGTGTGACCCATTTCTGATAGCCGCATGTGGCCTCATGGGTCCCTCATCAGATCACCCATCTAACGGAGGGCTAAGGAAATCCAGCTCGTTTGGTGGATAGTCCATTAGAGCAGGTCCTTAGGTCCACCTAGGATCATTGGGCCCATTCATACACGGCCGGTGGCGGGTGGCGGGTCGCGTCGATTTTTCATTTTTATAAAGGGACGGAATTTTCGAGGAGTAATATGTTACTCAAGACACTCAAAAGTTGTATAACTGGCATGCATAACCATAATTAAACGGATTAAATAATAAAAACACTGTGGATGACTCAGATTGATTGGAAAATTCTGAACTTGAGCTACTTGGCTGCGACCCGGAAGCAGGCATGTGGGTGCGATCCTGACTGTAGGGCTCACCTCGATGAATGAATTGTATATTCATGCTGTTCATCTGTTTTTTCAGCTTATTTTATCACCTGGTCCCAAAAATGAAGCCTATAAAAGTTTCACGTGGACCACACCACAGGAAACAGCTGTTATTGATCATTAAAAACCTTTTGTGGGCTACAAAAGTTTTGGATCAAGCTGATATTTGTTTTTCCCTTTAATCCAGGTCTGTTTGACCTTATCAATAGGTTGGATGGTTCAAAAACATTACGGTGGATCCTAGGAAGTTTTTAACAGTGGGCATTCAATGACCACTGTTTCCTGTGGGTGGTCCACCTGAAATTTGTATCTTTATCATTTTTGGACCACGCCCTAAAATAAGCTCTAAAAATATATAGACGGCGTGTATATAGAGTGCATGCATCGAGGTGGGCCCTACGGTGAGGGTCGCACCCACACGGCAGGTTCCCTGGTCGCAACCGAGCCGCGCTCGCTAAACTTTGACTGGCGGACACTTGTTGCATAAGGATCACTGAAATATTTCACTTTTAACCGCTCCGAAAAGGTCCACCAATCAGATATTCAAATAAGCTTGTTTACACAGGGGTTTCTTGTGTTTGATGGTTCTTCATACGCTAAGTACACAATTTTCAACTGAAATTTGGGCGCCTGGCGTAGCATCCATCACTCCATAGAGAATATCAAAGTTCTCATTTTTAAAGCTTTATGTCACACATCGATCACCGAGACACCTTTTTTGTAGGAGAGTTATTTGATGCTCTGGCAAAGTACAACACTCTATACAAAGGCACTCAAAAAGTGTAAATACACCGTGCTTTAATTAAAATCAAACTAACCAAATTATGAAACTCATCCTCTAATATCTGGGACCAAAATCAGATGGTTTAAATAATCCCAACCTGTGATTCGTGGACAGATGCCTGTAAAGAAGTACAATTGGATATTTTAATTTTTAACAGTCCAATAAATGCTTACAAATCTAATATTCTGAAAATAAAGAAAAGCTATAACTTTTTATACTAGTAAATCTAAACTAAATCCCATAATTTGAACAGTTTGATTTTAATTATTTATGTGAAAAGTATGTAATTCTAACTGCCTGCATATCATACATCACACTCCACTAGAGTATCATAATTTTTCTCTTTTCGCAATTACAGCCTCATTGTCGGGTACAGGCCGTCTTTGTCGCCCCAGCCCTTAGGTCACCGAAAGGCTACGAAGCTTTCCATGCACGCGAATTAAAGAGCGATTATAATACACGGCCGGTGTCTTGCATGGTTTACGCGCGTTCTCGTTCTGGCAACTTGGGTCATGTTTCAGTAATCCAGATCACTGATCTGTCGATTCCTACTGTGTATGGTCGATGTATCAAAATTATGGAAGATTGGCAGATCCTGATCGTCAATGACGATGATTTATTTTTATTTTTCATTTCAATGACTACCTCATTCCATTTCTCTTCTTAACCGTCTATCAGTGGAAAACAAATTGTAAATTTATGAACTCAGTAACGAAAATTTTTCAATAATAGTATATATAAGGTGACACTCAGAAGATACAATAGATCAATGGTCCGGATTATAGAATCAGGGACCCACTTCTCAGAACTGAAAATCCGCCAATACTGTGTACAGACACGCGTACCATACTGTATCGTATACTTTCTCCCAAAGTGGGGATTCATCGAACGCGGATTCGGCGGAGGCCGTGAAACACTGACTTCATTAAGGCCATGACCGTGGGGCCATCTTGATGTACGTGTTGTATATCCACACGGTCCATTATTTTTTCCAGATCATTTTAGACTATGATGAAAAAAAAAAGGCAGATCCAAATCTCAGGTGGACCACACTACAGAAAACAATGGTGATTGAAAGCCGACCATTAAAAACATACTAGGCTCACCGTAATGTTAATTTACTATCAAACGTGTTGACAAGGTCACATAGACCTGTACGGGGAAAACATAAATATCAGCTTGATCCAGAACTTTTTTAATGGTGAGCATTTAATTACTACTTATTCCTGTGGTGCAGTCCACCTGCGATTTGAATCGGCTTCATTTCTGTGTCCCAATCCTGAAATTATCTGGAAAAACAAATAGACGGCGTGGATGCATACATCAAGGCGGGTCACACAGTTGAAGCGGGTGTTTTCTCAGCCTCATCGAATCCGCTCGTGGTTTCATCAGAAACCGTTATTTGATATGCCAGCCGAGTTCAATTGTTTATATCCATCTGGGGCTGTTTGGATTCATGCATAAGAGTGTATTGTATTGTATCCGGCTACTGTTCATGTATACGTTTGATCATTTTTAGAATACATTCAAATCAATATGCCATTAACCAATACTTGGATAAGAAGTATTGTTTGGGCAAGTATATAATTTCTTGTACGGATCAATGTTTGGAAACGACGTCTAAGGGATACGTATTTTATATACATATAAATATTGATAGCATATGTATGAGTGTGACTATTTTTAAGTTCTCATACATTGTATCCCAGGCGAGGCTCATTGTCATGTTTGTGATTAATTTTACCTGTTCATCATGTTTTGATTGAATAACCCTGATTGCCCATCCATTGTCACCAAGTTGGATTGACGTGCTTAACGGTATGGATGGCATCTAAAATGGCAAGGAGTCCTAAAATGGTCTTACGAAACAAGTGGATGAGGAGAATCATTCACAAACGTGACTGTGGGCCACACCTGGGTTACCAGCGTAGGAACTTCTTAGGAAAGGCATCCACTGGAGTGGGATGCGCCCTATCCGAAGAGGCGATGTGGTTCCCACGAGGAGGTCGACGCTCATCCACGCCGTCCATCTAGTAAAAATACAAGGGGGGAAATTATTTTAAAAAAAAGACTGATAAAATCCCTACGTCGTTCACGCATATGTGATCGCATTATCCACCCGATCTAAAAGTCACACAAAAACTCCATGATACAGTGATCAACCTGAATGATGCAGAGCCTTACGAAAATAGAAAACTTCTCAAAAACAGATGGTTTTGAAGAGATTATATGAGTGATGGTTTTATATAAATAGAAGCATTCTAAAATTTAAAATTTGCGACCCACAGACACATCATCTACCTGATTCAGGGTCGCATGCACTCGTCATTTCCAGTCCTCCACACCTACCAACCGGATATTGTAAAATCCCAAGTTGGATTCGACGTGTTGAGATTTCCCTCACATTCTCCTCAGTCGGTGGTATAGGCAGAACTGGAAAGGGAATATGAAGTTGACAAATAGGGGTGTATACATCAGACCGTATACACACCATCAATGAGAGGCCTCTTGCACTCTAAGAGGGCCATGCAGGTTCTAACATGAATCCGCTCATGATTACAGGTAGATGGGTATTGCAGTACGTTTCGGAAGGGAGATATTCGTACCTGAACGATCGGCTTTCCACCGGACAATCTGGCGTGCGAATGCCCGATTTACAACCTATAACATGGTAAGAAGTGTATCCTGCCCACTGTATTTTGAAATCAGCCTTTCGGAAGGGAATCTTCTCAGCTGAATGGTCACATGCAGAAGGTTGGAGATGATCTAAGCAGTTGCTGGAGTAGAAATCTTACATCCACCTCAGATAGAAAACTCTCTGTAACATATTGATCCTCTATCGCAAGCGAATACAATGCCTTGAATAGGTTGTACTAACGGCAACAAAGATGTCTGACAATACACTACCGTCACTACGCTTTTTTGAATAAACGATGTATTCGCGTTCATGGTGTTCCACGGATCTCAACTCCAAACCAAACACTGTATAATGTATTTCAAGCCCTTTAATACAATACAATACACTTTTATAACTGTACGTGTCATATTACTAATTCAAAATAAATCGTTCAAATCATGAATATTAGTAGAGAGATAAAATCAAAGTGAATGGACGAATCTAAAGGTCATTTTATGGACATCTTTTTGTTAAATTCGGTTTGTTGACATTTTTAATTTTTTTTATTATTAACCCTTGATTACGTGTTCACTGCATTGTGTACGTAACATCTGAATCATGAATTAAGTGAGCCCCACCTTGATGATGTGATGAACAAAAACTCATGCCTATGTAATCATTAGTTTGGCCCCATTATAGTGACAACCATCTAGACCACACCACAGGCCCTCCTGATGGTAGGGTGGCGCTGATGGACGGGTTAGAACTTAGCTACAAGAAAGGTGATTATGGCATCGCTAATCTCTTTATGGCCTAGCCTAATGTATGTGTTATATCCACATCATTCATCCATTTCATGCTAGCTCTCATGTCTTAAGAGAGGCAGATACGAAGCTCAAACAGACATCACCATAGGAAATGGTGGGGATAATGACGACCACAGTTTGGAGTGTCAATGGGCCATGCTTGAGCCTGAAAATCAAAATTTTGAATAAGCCTAGCCCAAAATAGTTCAAAATCTGAGTTGAGACCTACCCCAAGCCTAAACCATTGACAACCCTAATGCCCATAACAAGGCCCATTGTGTCATTCATTTTCTATTTAAGGTGTTTTTTTACACACACTCACACCCCATACACAACCATGCATTCACCCAATAGTGAGGTTTCCCCACAATGAGTACTCAAACCCATGACCTTGTGTTGTAACTCTTGTGGTAGGTGTTTAATCCCACTGTCTTAGCCTTGAAGAAGTTTTTAATGGTGTCGGCACTTAGTTTGTTTTCCATCACGTATGATGTATGCAGGGTGCCATAATCAATATAGCAGTTCCATTCAAATTGAACAACTAGACCCCAAGCATTGAAACAAGCAGATATGTCAAGCTTAATACTATACAAATGAGATTTTTAGAGATCAGTCATCTACTTAGACACTTGTAAAATATTATTTGTAACGATCAGTTAATAATTAAAGGATGAGGCCTTTCGTTTAAAGATGGGTTGTGCCTTACCTTTCGTAATAGATGACTTTTCAATATACCAATGTAATCAAATGAATGAGCATAAAATTAGATTACAACTAAGAGATTACCATTATTGAATTATTACTATTCTTAAGATAGACCAATTTAAGATAAATTAATAGATTTGATTTATTTGTTAGATTTGATTGTGTGTATTATTTGAGTGATTTCCTTTGTTATTTATATGCTTCCCCACCAGTTAGATTCTTTGTATATGCTCTCATTCTTTACTCCGAATGTTGTGGTAGATGAACCGTTGCCACGTAAGTTTTTTAAATTTTTCTGGCTCTTTTTATTCTTCGGGCTCTTTTCATCTACCTCTTTTCACTCGACTGCTATCCTCTTCGACTTCTCGATTGTGACCTTTCATCCGATGGTGCCAGCTGTGCTTCTGTAATAAGCATTCCAAATATGTCTCGCATGATGTACATTCCCCTTGCAATGACATGTGTTCTTTTTCAATTGGATTTCCCACGGATGGTAAAAAATAAGATACAACACAAGGTACACATTTAATACCACTATTTCCTATGCTATGGTCCACTTGAGCTTTGGATATGCCTCATTTTTGGGCTCATCTCTTACATAGACCATCACCTAAAATCTTCTCAACAAAATAATCCTAACTTTTCAATTTATGACCAGAAAATTAATGAATAAGAAGAAAAAAACCTACTAATGTCGACGTACGTCTTAAAAGAGGCATTGATGGTCTATCAAGACTGGATTACATTGGTCCAACCATCTAGATCACTGGTCATATGGCTCTCACTTGTATCTTCATAAAATCTGAATAAAAGCGGCTGACAATAAGTTACTCCAAATTTGATTATCTATTCCTTTAGTGGAGGTGTTCTAGAAATGTTTGCAATATTCTTAGATTGGCATCTTGTCCAAGAACCTAAATCATGTTTTAGAAATGTTTTAGATTCGATTGCTAGGATCTCCTAAGGATCTGAGTCGTCCCACCATTTTGTTTGGGTGAATGGAAATGGCTGATTTCACTGGGCCTCTGTTAAAACTTGGGCTCAAGCATGGCCCGTGTATTCAACGCACTTAAAAGTTTGATCTTTGACTCAAAAAATAAAATAAAATTGGACGCTTGGATTGCAAAATCACTTTTAACAACATCATGCTAGATAATGGGCCCACGCCCAAATTGCTTGTCAAGGCCGTTCTTTCACCGCACACATCGTCACTCTATCAGTCAGCCATGGGGCTGGGCGCAACCATCCAGAGTCCTGCCCAATCTACTGGACTGCACATAAATTGGGCCTTGAATCAAAGCCCAAGCCCAATATAAACATGAATCAACTTGGGTTTGGCCACACTCGCAAAGCAAAATTTGTCAAACCTAAGATTCACACGGTCCATTCATCCATTGGGCCATGGGCTTAGGGCCCCATTTGGGAGATATTAAAAACCAGGTTCATTTCATTTTATTTAATTGTAAATGACGTATAGATTAATTTTCTTTTTGGCAAGTATAGAAAGAGAAGACCTCCAGTCCATAAAATTGCTCTCACTGGAACTTCATAAGAATTTTTGACATGTGATGTGGACAAAAACTTCAAACGGTCCACTAGATGAGTCACCTTATAAAATTCCCAAGACTAACTTTGTCTCTTGATCCAAAAATTTAGAGGGCTATAACAAAGTGAAAACCCTCAGGCCATGTGCCTCTCACTTTGCAATGATCCACTAGATGTTTAGATTAGACCAAAAAGTTAGCCTTGGAAGTTTCATGAAATGACTTATTTAGTGGACCATTTAGTTTTGTTGCCCACATCACATGTCAAGGTCTCACAAAGTAGCTGTGAGAGCATTTCTCCTCATGTCCAACCGGTTGGACTACTCTGTTATGTATGTGCCACATCCAACCCTTCTCGATCAATAGGATCACCCTGGTGTAAAAATCAGCCTCATCCACTCATCAGGTGGGCCATACCATAAAAACAAATTTTAGCCACTGATAAATCACAAAACATAAGTATTGTCCATTGATTTTTGCCAAAGATGATCCTCATACCGCCGAGAACCTAATTCACAAGTTGGATTTTGCCCACACATGAAAATTTGGAAGTTATTTGCTGAGGGGACAGTAACTTGTTGTCCAAACGGTTAGAGTTAAGGAATAATCTCAAGAACCAACAATAACAATCTCTACTATATAATTACCATTAATTAAAATGATATGAACTCATTTTAGGTGTCTACCAAACAGGTCCTTTTGCCTCCAAAACCGGCCAAACATGCCTAACATGAAGCCCAAACCTGACCATGTTTGCCCAAGCCAAATGGGCATTTGGCCACACTTTCAAATTGGAAACCGTAGCGACGACAATCTATGAAACTCCCCAGTCTAAAACTCATTCACTCGACACGGGAAGATTTTGAGCAGAACTGGCTCCTGATAGTGAGTCGGCTCCTTCTCAAAAAGAATCCCCGGGTCAACCCAATAACTCAATTGGCTCAAAGTGATGAATATGTGAACCCCTCACCTCTACTGAAATATGGACATTTTATAGTACTAATGCTACGCACTAGGGACAACCAAATATTGGATATTTTATAGTAATGCACTAGGGACAATCAAATATTGGACATTTATAGTACTAATGCTATGAACTAGGGACACTCAAATATTGGACAGTTTATAGCACTTTTTTAAGTGTATCTATTTTAAAATCTTTGGACGTAAAATTCAGATTTTTTACTCTGAAAAAAGTGCATCGAAAATTGTGGGGGCACACGAGGTACATGTCCTACTTCCAACTTGTCGAATGGATGCATCAGACAATGATTACTAGACAGACCACAAATTCGAGAATCCAATGATAAGATGGGCCAGACCATAAAGAGCAACATCTGCGGCTAAAAAACATCCAACTTCATTTGTAGCACATCTGGTGATTTGATCGCCAGATTTTTAGTTGATGTGAACAACACGTTGGGGTTTCTACGTCAGATGGACTGGATGTTATCCACATGCCATGTGGGCCACAAAATTCTTGATTTTACTGCCTGTAAAGTAAAAAACACTAAACAAGGGCATTTTAGTACTTTCTCCTCCCTATGGGTTTGTGCGTGCCATCAACATCCAACAAATGCAACTTGCCATTATTAATGATCCAATTGCAAGGTGGGCAACATCATAAGAAAAAATGTGGTGGGTGTATATGTTGGACACGTCCCATATTATAGACATACAACGAGCCCTGCAAATCGTCTTTATGCATTATCAAGGATTAAGAAATAATCGGAGACATTTCTGTAATTTCACCTTTAAAAAGCACTGTACAAGAGTTTTGTTCACATGAAGAATATTTGGTAAAGTAAAAATTCCAAGAAATTTACCTAAAACTTCCTTAGGAATTCACATTTTTTCAAACAATGCTTGGACAATTGAAAATTCTCGGAATATGTTTTTCAAGGGAAGAAAATTATCAAAATGTCATTAGTATCATTTTTCATTAAAATTTTATGCGAAGTTTCTTTCCTAGAGATTGATTGGTGTGTATCAGGTCGAATTATATTAGATATGTACGGATCATACGATTATTAAGGCCAAAATATACAAGGGCCCTAACTTTTAGATCAATTTAACCATCGGATAAGTCACATTAATTAGATATGTAAGTATTTAATAAGGAAAGCTCAGGTTTTTGCAAAGTGTGGTATCACTTAGCATAGAAGGTTGAGATGAGCCATAAGAGTATGTGTGATTAGATTCACACCATTCATCCAATGTGAAGAGGTAAAATATGCATCTCAAGAATCCGGATGTTCCAATCATATGGTGGTCACCCTGATCAATCATTTGCCATTTAATTTAATTTAATTTTTTTTAAATTTAAAATTTGATAATTGAATTTAATGAATATATTATATATGGAATTTCATTTATTTGATCATTTAGGGTTTGTTCAAATATGATGTTAATCAAACGTGGGCCCCCTTGTGTAATTTAACTAGATGAATAACCAGGTCATATATATAATTGATATGATTTCTGAATTCGAACTAGCCTAATTATCATGTGGATTTTATACTATTAAATTAAGGTGAATAACTTAACATGTTTTATAATTCATTGGAATTAAAGCCTGAACCGAAGAGATTTTTGCAATAAAAATCCCTAATAAATATTGAGTCATATCTATGAAAAAATCTCCTTAGTAACTCAAATTTTACTAAAGAGTGCCTTTAGGAACTCAAATTGCAACCAGGTACTTTTAGGAATGAAATAACCCAAAAGCCCTAGTTTTTTTTCCCCTCTAAATAGCGGCAATGTCAAGAAACATATAGGGCTCACATGGTGCATATATGGTATCAAACTCACCCTTAGATGCATCCATGTAAGCCCCAAAACTAAGGTAGATCTAAAGCACAAGTGATTCCTTGACGCTGGAACAACTGTGCATGGTTTAACTAGGAGAGATTTTGAGTTGACTTGGCCCTTACTCAACAAGGGAGGCATTTGGATTGTAAGTTACTTAAGATAAGCTACTTTTGCCTCAAGTAGCTTATTTTGATTTCTACTTATTAAGTTGAAATAATTAAGTACCTTTAAGTAAAAGAGTTATTTATAATTTGTCTTAAATCAAGCTTACTTGTCTCAAATAAGTTATTTATCTACTGTTGTAAATAAAAAAAAAAAAAACTTACTTAATGGTATCCACACGGGCTCTAAGAATCCTAGGGTCAACCTGAGAACTCAGCTGACTCAAAGAGATGGAGATTTGAACCCCTGACCTCTACTGAAATATGAACATTCTATAATACTAATGCTATGCACTAGGGACACTCAAATATTGGACATTTTATAATACTTTAAGTGTAGCTATTTAAAATTTTAGGGAATTTAATTTACCACAAAAAAAAAATGTCAGAAATATTTTGCTGTAAAATTCAGATTTTACCTTCTTTAAAAAGTGATGCATCGGAAATTGTGTGGGCACGCGATCAATGCACCAGACAACGGTTACTAGACAGACAAAAATCTGGAGAATCTAATGATAAGATGGGCAAGACCATAAATAGTGACACACACCACTAAAAAACATCCAATTTCATTTGTAGCACATCTAGTGATTCAATCAGCCAGATTTTTAGTTGGTGTGAACAACTTAATGGGGTTCAGATGCTAAATGGATTGGATGTTATCCATATATCATGTGGGCCCACAATATTCTTGACTTCATTGCCTGTGAAGTTAAAAAAAACCTTGAAGAGGGGGATTTTAGTACTTTCTCCTCTAGAAAAGCATTCCATATAACTTGTTTCATATGGATATTCTTTGGTAAAATGCAGATTTCTTAAGAATTTCCTAAAATTTATTCCTAATATTCATAATTGGTAAATTTAGCTATTAAAATTTTCAAGTAATTTTGCTTTTACCCAAAAATGCCTTGACCGAGGAAGGACCTCTTTGAGGGTGAAAATGATCAAAATGCCCTTTTATTTTTCTCTTTAAAAAGTGGTAAAGTCGGAAATTGTGGGACTCACATGGGTATGTGTATGCCATCAACCATCCAACAAATGCAACTCACCGTTATGATGAGATGAGCCAAAGATTTGGATGATCCAATTGCAAGGTGGACCACACCATGATAAACCATGTACACCAATCAAAAGATGTCCAAATTCGCATATAGTCCATTTGATGATTTGATAGGGAATTTTTTTTTTGTTCTTTTGATCATTATGATATGTGTATATGTTGGACAGGTTCTTTGTCACAGAAATACTACACGGGCCATCAAAGATAAAAATAAAAATAAAAATAATCAAAGGCATTTTTGTAATTTATCTTTTAAAAAGCACTGGAATTTTGTTCACAGGATCACTTTTTGGTAAAGTGAAAATTCCAAAGAATTTACTGAAAAATTCCTTAGGAATTCACATTTTTTAAAAAGATGCCTGAACAATAGTACATTTTTAAAAAATGCCTTCTGAGGAAGGAAATTATCAAAATGTCATCATCTATTATTTTTCTCCAAGTCAAAAATTGTGAAGCCATGTGTTATATGTATAACATCCAACAGATGGGCCGCATTTGAATTTTTATTTTACTGAGTGGTATAGATTTTTTAAAAAAGGGTTGGCTTATACTATGCTCACTCAACCAGCAAGAGCCTTCATGTGTAGTAATAAGGACAAATCCAATCAGTGTAATTTTTGGGTTTTGGCCCATAGATGATGGACGACCTGATTAGCGGTCAGAATTTCGTACATGTGTGAAATGTACCTTGTTTTAGGATAAGGGACACGAACTTTCTTTGACAAAAGGATTGGATGAGTCTAGCCCATCAGGTTAAGGTCAATGGAAGTTTGGTTTGTGGGCCAACCCACTTTAAGGGCTTTCCTGATGAAAACTTCTCAGCTCACACGGATAGCACGAGAATAAAGTTGATGAAAACTAACATTCCCATCGATCACGACCATCTAATCAATGGGCCACATCCCCAAAAATACTAAACTCACCATTAGAGTTCTTTCTAGAATCTCTTCCACAGTTTTACTGACAATTACATTAGTGGGTTGCCGATTGGAGGTTGGGAACATCTTACAACTTGATAACTATTATATGGTTCATCCAACAAGTGAATTGACGGTCTAGATCAATGCATATACACCGAATATAAGCTACATTTGCTCTATTCACTGTACTTTCGGCGCTCATACACATGATCATGGTTTAAAAACTCAAAAAACTCACAACTCGGTCAAAATTCAACAAAACTTACCACAGCTCAGCGAGACTCCACAATGTTTATATTTATATATTTTCAAATATAAATTACTATTATCAAAATCTTGTCCAATAGATATAATTAATCATAGAGGCGAGCTCATCGATAAACCTACACAGAAATAGAAAGATGTGGACAATGGGGAAGCCAAAGACGGCTACAGATCATCCGATGCATCGTCAGCATACTCAAATTAAAAGCTTGAACTTAAGTTTGTTCACTTATCTTCATTCAATTACAGTGGGTGTACTTATAGAGTTTTTAAGTAATTTCAAGACTTGCGTATTCTTATAGGATCCGCTCGATATATTTATAGGGTCTTTAAGTAATTTTAAGACTTGCATATTCTTGTGGGATCCGCTCAATTCACTAAATGGTCCTTATTTATATGAAAATCTATATTAAATATGAAAATCTATATTAAAATATTTACAAGACTACCTTAGTTGACGTGATCCTTAGTTAGGATCGTACACAATCATTCATTTCTTGGTTTGGGACCGAAATCTCTCCGAATTTTTTGTCCTGACTCTAGCGATTTGATTAACTAGGGAGATGACTCCCCTACCAGGATCTGCACTTAAAGTAGTTAAGCTCGTAGCCTGCCTCTCTCTCTCTCTCTCTCTCTCTCTATATATATATATAAGTTAGAAAAGTCACTTATTATATCTTTCAAATTCTGCACCTTATCAGCTTAGGATAAAACCTCATCCTGATAATTTATTAGGCTCAGATTCAAAAGATTTTTCTCATGATCAG
The DNA here is from genome assembly GCF_029962835.1 of Magnolia sinica. NCBI lineage: Eukaryota > Viridiplantae > Streptophyta > Magnoliopsida > Magnoliales > Magnoliaceae > Magnolia > Magnolia sinica. Next base: position 4,181,770 of record NC_080585.1, on the reverse strand, counting down.
TTACAATTTTAAGCCAAGGCTGCAATTTTGGCTGGGTTAGCTTTTTTTTTTTTTTTTTTGGATTAGCTTGTTAGTACACAGCCATGTCAGTACACACACTCCACGTTAGAGCTATGAATCTGGGTGGGTTAGCCTGAATTGAGGGACGTCCTGTCTTCCAAGTCAACCAATATTATGGCCGGACTCAACACCACTTGATAACTGAACCTGCGCCCTACTCGTTTTATCATATCATCAACCCTAAACGAACTTGGGTTGAGCCAAATTTGTTGGGTTGGACCATGCACCAAAAATCATACATTTCAGTTGATCTGGACCCGTCAGTCCCATACATTGCGCGTATAACAATCTTTATATCATATCACCCTCATGTAATGCATCCGATTCGACATTGAGCTACACTTTCAAAATGGTGTTGACTGATACTCCTCACGTGTGGATGTGTGGCACCCGTGCACGTATATCCGGACCATCCTAATTGTGGGGCACATTTTCATTGGAGTGATATCTAAAATTCCAGCACACAAGCAATCTGAACCATCAAATTGGTGCACTTAAATGGATTACCATCAAATTTGTGTATTTAAATAGATTGTTAAAAGCATAATAGCGAGTGGTCCAAATACACCTGCTGGGTGAAATGGGACGGTTGTTTTCAAAATTTTAATTCACATATAATTATCATATGTAGATAAATACATACCGTGATGCATGTGTTTTATCCATGCCGTACATCCATTTTGTCATACAGGCATGAGCCCGGAAATGAGACAGATCCAAGGCTAGACCATAAGAGTACCGATTAAATGCCTACCATTGAAAGTTTATTGGGGTAGAAGTTTTGGATCAAGTTTTATTTTATTTATTTATTATTTTTATTTTTTTATTTTTTACACACGCACACACACACCCCCACACACTCACGCAAGCGGAATTTCAACACCTATGGGTAGAAGTTAATATTTGTGTTTTCACTTCATCTAAGTGCGTGCAACCTCATGACCTCATGAACATATGGATAGCAAATAAACATCATGATGGGCCTTAGGAAGGTTTTGACGGTGGGTGTCATATCCCCATGGTTTCCATGGTGTGGTCCACTTGAGCTTAGGATCTGCCTCATTTTTGGACTCATGCCTTGAAAGGATCTGGAAAATAGATGGATGGGGGTGGATAAAATACATACGTAATGTTGGGCCGTTTACCAGGGATATCCTAAAAATTGGGTCGGGTTGCCTAAGGCCCCCAACCGGAACCAAAACCCAATCCAGTCTTAGGTCGAGGTTTTTCAGCCCGAGCCCAACTGCATCTCAACCCAAACCAACACGAGCCAACCAAAATTTTCAGGTTTGGGTTCGGGTTTGAGCCGACCTAAGGTGCACCTATATTTTAAAATATGTAGAACACCGGTCAGCCATTACGACTTGGCTTATCTGCATGCATAACATAAGCACAAAGCAATCTCAACCGTCCGGTCCCACCAATACTAGTGGTGGACGCATGTAAGAAGACAAGCAAGGGATGCGTGTTACGCACTATGCGTACGATAGGACCCTTCACCCAAACGAAATTAAGCAATAAATAATAAATTATTGTGTAGTGATCAATGAGTGGGCCGCCTTTTCTCTTGCAAATAATTACCACCATCCAATTCACAAACATAAAATAAAATAATCTTCCAAGTTGTGGCAGCCCAACATCATAGTCCCCCACTTCTTTTGAAATGGTGGTGACTCATGCACCATCTACATGGGCATACTTATGCCTCGATCTGGACCATCCAAACCACTGGCCTCAATAATCACACTTGATGGATGATCTTGACCATCCGATCTTTCCCTTAGACTATGAATTCTTACCAGTTTAATCTTCACTAGTCGTTCGATTTTTTAGGATCATTCAATCGGTGGGCATCGCGGGCCATACTCCATCGATAAGTCCCTATGACTTGAATGGCCTTGATTGACATCCATGCATGCTACTTCTACGGTAGATGAATCACCACCATTCAGATGCTGGGCCATGAACATCATCCCATTCCTGTTCATCCCACGTTTGTATTTTTACCACCTAATGTTCGCCTTTAAATGATCAAACACAGATATTCAATCACAAAAGAATGCATTCTTTTTCAATCCTAGATAATGGCCGACCAAAGCATCCTCAAGAAATCTCAGCCCTTCACTTTAAAGTACATTTCCATGATTTTCAGATATGAAGGAAAATAAAAAGAAGTAGCTTCCTTCCACTTAGGCATAGGTGGGATGTTTGTATCTTTTCTCCCCTCTAATGATGCCCGACCAGACCACATTTTATGAAACTTAGAACTTTTTGGGCGGTTCACAAAAAGAGAAGTTGCTTGATACCAACGGCTGATACACAGTGACTCAAAAATTGTACAAATGGCAGACATTAAATCAATTTAAACCGTCCGACTTGTGGGACCAACCATGGATAGATCATAACCTCAAAATCAAATAGAATAAATGGTTCTGTAATCTGATCAGTGGATGTTTATTTGTTTAATTTGTACAGTTGACTATTTTCTATCAAGGCCATCGTCTATTTAGAATACTGAATCAGTGTGAATTTTGGCTTATGATGGATCTAAACTAGTGGCCACTATTTGAACGGTATGGATTTTGTGCCAATTACATGCCATATGTACATTTTTTTAGTGAATGAGTATCAACCATCACAATCTACCAGAGTATCGAGATTTTTTTGTCTTTTTTGGACAAATGAAAATGCACGCGGGGTTGTCATGTCCAATCAAACCCAAAAAATAAAAAATAAAATGTAAGATATCTTGACACCTAAAGCGGGGTAAATGCTGTTTGGAACGAGGCTTTTACTTTCCAAAGACACCCGTGAAGGAGAGGGGAAGAATGGAGTGTAATTCGGGCGCGGACCAAATCGCTACTCAAGTGATGTCACCAACCTCTGTGGACCCCACCATGATGCGTGTGTTGTATCCATACCGTCCAACCATTTTTTGAGATCGTTTTATATCATTAGAAAAAGAATGAGATAGATCTAAAGTTCAAGTGGACATACCACAGAAAACCGTGGGATCAGTTACGCCCACCGTTGAAACATTTATAGGGCCTACCATGACGTATTTTTAAGATCCAACCTATTCATAAATTAACATAGAGATAGATGAAGTGAAAACAAAAGTTTAAGCTTGATCGGAAACTTCTGTGGCCCCTTAGAAGTTTTGAACGGTGGATGTCACTGTACCCACTGTTTTCTATGGTGGGGTCTACTTGAACTTTATATCTATCTCATTATTTTTATCATGCCATAAAACGATCTCTCCAAATGTATGGACGGTATGGATATAACACATGCATCATAGTGGGGCCCACAGATCTTGGTGACGTCACTTCAGTAGCGATTTGGATACTGAATCCGCGCCGTGTAATTCCTGCGCAGGCTATGTACACGTGTGGGACACTAACGAACATTGTACACGCGTGGAAGATCTGGCTGTTTGTCGTGTGGGACATAAACGCCTCTACCAAATCAGGTTGTCTGCTAATCGGCGCGAGTCGAACATGTGTGATTAAGATGGACGGTTATAACGAAGGGAAATGATGCCTGGGTAACATTTGCACCAAAATTTCGGTGCGAACTTTTTCGTGGTGTGTTGATGGCATCCAATCCGACCATCAGAAACGCCTTCCCTCTTTTGTGTATGGGACAAAAAATTACGTCAATCCATAACTTAGGTGGACCACACGACAGGAAACAGTTGAGGGGGAATGCTCATCCTTAGTGGAAATGGGGTCACCGTGCTTTATATATGCTATTCAACCCATGCATATGATACATCTGCCCCAGATATATCATATATATTGCTTGGATGACAAATACACATCAGAGTGGGCCCATATGCGAACAATGGTGGGTATCATGTGGCCCACTAAGTTTTGGAATAGACAGAATTTTGGGTTCATTGCAAAACGAGACAGGGCACATCTAATGGATGGGTCAGATGTCATCGACGAAAACATTACCATTAAATCATTAACAGGGCACATCTAACGGATGGGTAAGATGTTATCCATGAAAACATTACCATGAAATCATTCCCCTGCAATGAATTCAAAGATGGTGCACACGTGGGTGGACACGTATGGCCCACCTGATAAGAGTTCACTACTTTTGGAAAGAAAATGCTTATAGTGGACCCCCTCGATCAATGGGCGACTAATGGTCCATATGTCAGGTACTAAGTCGTACCTGAGCATTCATACACAATGATTTCTTTTCTACAATTGTGTCAGTTCTGTTGTACATCCGACCCATTGAAAAGGTGGACCCAACCATAAAGATCACTCTAGGGACGTAAAACACGATGGTCCACTCATTTAGCAGGACAAAAACCAACCCAAAACCAATGGTCCGACTTAATGTACGGACGTGGCCAATCGAATCAGTGGTTTAAATCTGAATTACCTCTACCTGATCTTTATAATGCATCCAAACTTTTGAACGGCTCAGATATTGTGCACAAGTAACAGGCCCACCCAAAAGAAAACATTGTATGTGAAAGTTCACCTACAGCGTTGCACGAGAACAGTTGTATGTAATATAAGATTAATATCAAGCAATGTCAAAGCTGTTGTTGTCTTGTCTCCCACATAGGTAAAGAAAGGGCCATTCAAGTGGGGTCTATGTCATGCTTTTCTTATAAAATAATGAATACCATTTTTTTTACATTAATGCTTTTCATAGCAATGGTTATGCTCACGAAAATTGGAATTTTCTTGCTTATCATATTGCCGCCCATAGGTTCTAATGGGCTCACATGGAATTCATCGTAAGAATGTGACAACCATTGGATTGTCTTAACCCTTATTTTATATTAGGGGATGTTTGATTTCCCAATTGCAGTAGTAATTTAAGGTAAATAAATAATAATTATTTAGTCAGCTGCATTTTTTAGGTGACATTAACCGCGGCCTTCATTTATAGCACTCTCACGTCCCTGAGGAAAAACTCATTACATCTGTGGGCTCCACCATGATATGTGTCTTATCCACACTGCTCATCCCTTTAGCCAGCTCATTTTAGCATATGAGCCAGAAAATGAGGCATCTAAAGCTCAAGTGGACCACATTGTAGGAAACAATGTGGATTGAGCTCCTACCATTGAAAGCTTTTTGCCGTCCCTGGAAGTTTTGGATCAAGCTGATAATTTTGTTTTCCCTCTATCCATGGAACAACCGTGACCTAACGAACATGTTGGATGACAAATAAACATCAATGTGGGCTCTAGGGAAAAAATAACTTTCAACCATTGGCATCTTTAAAATTACTATTTCTTAAGGTGTGGCCCACTCAACCTTGGGATTTGCCTCATTTTTGGACTCATCCTAAAATGTGCTGTTAAAAAAGTTAGATGGTGTGAATAACATAGTTTTTGTGAATCGGCTTTTGAGACATAATTCCTCACATATTTCAAACAGGTGAAATTAGTCATAATTACTATTTAAACATATTTACTTTGATTTGCTTGAGTTAGAAAATCAAACAGCCCCTAAAACTTGTCCTTGATAGTGTTTGTAATTAGGACTTGATGGTAGGGAAGGCCAACCATCATGGCCTAGCTGTTGAGAACTAAGAGCCGTTGTGCTAGGTTAGGGGTCTGATCTAGTGCATTAATGTAGAATGTGTAAAACATGGTAAAACTATGTAAGTTAATAATACGAAGTCTTTAGGTTATCTAATCTCATATGGAGGAAAAGTAAAGATAATCGCTACCAAATCACAAACTTGTCATGATGCAAGTAGGCCGAACCGAAATAGACGACTTGCGTGGGAATCATGATTTTTGACTGATGAGACGTGCTGGCGACTGGGAGAAAGATGATCGGAAAATTTCCGTATCTCAATATGGGCACCCACCAAAAGCTAGAAAAGACATTAATATTTTAAAAGAATTCAGTACATCAATCAGTTCATTAGATATTGGACATTGTTTTCCAAAGCAAATTATATGCTACTGAAAAAATTAATTTAAATAAATTCAAACAATAAAAAAATGAATTAACCGACTCATAATAGATGTGCTATTAGAAAATTGTTGGCTTGAGTTATATGGGTCTACTTCCATGGCTCAGTGATAGACACACTGCGTTTCAATATGGGATCATGAGTTCCAATGGACGTGGTATAAGCATGTGCATGTAGAACTAAAGATAATTTATTGGGCCTATGTATAGCTGTACATATAACCATACAGATAGACATATGTACGTGTCCTAAGGAAACCATGTTGGCAAAAGAGCATGTGCCCCAAAAGTAAGGTGAGGTTTCTATGCCAAGGTGTGTAGGCGTACGTAGGATTTATGAAAACCTTGTTGTAGGCTTGTATCACAAAAGCTATAAAGTCAATACACTAGCTGCTGAGAAAAAGTAGGTGGTTTACAGCAACGCTAACAAATAGATATTTAAAAAAAATTGTCCATAAAGATACTTCATCTCTCCAGTTTTTACTCAAAATACCTTTTCGAGTTGCCTTGGTTCTTTTACGATAAATCTTTTCTCCAAGGGTGTCTCCTTCGCATATGGTATGTTAATTTAAGAGATTATTAGGGATAGAAAATGAAGTCAAAGGAGGATTACTTTCTCTTCAGAAATTAGACTGGTCAATTAAAAAACATGTAGCTTGTTGAGTTGCGGATTGTTGGAAGACTTTAGATCTGAGCAAGACTAGTTCTGCCCCCACACAAGTGCAGTAGGTGACAACAGAAAATTCCTGGAATCAATCGGCCCACCTCAAAAGTGTTGTCCGACAGTAACCATATCACCGGGTCCAAGTTGAAATCTATGAAATCTACAGTAGAGACTGGTTGCATGGGAATTGATCTAATATCATGTGTGGCCGAGTGCAATTTGGTCAAGTACATTTATAAGAGACATCTTCGGTGACGTCTTTCAAAATCTCAAAAAAGCGGAGTAAGAGCTGGCCCTCTTGGAAGATAGCACCCAATCCAATCCAGCGGTTAGCTCAACAACTTTAGCACGGGCCAAGCTAAACCTAGCCAAGATGGAGCTTGTAGAAGAAGTTTTCTTGAAGCAAAAGACCCGCAACTCTTGGTTAAATGAAGGCGATAGGAACACGAAGTTCTTCCACCTATCTGCTTCGGAAAAAGTTAGAAGGATGAGGATCCAGGAAAAGCAAGAGCTATTTATGATCACCCTTCTATTCAGAATGAAGCTGTCAAGTTCCTCCTCTTGTCTCTGTAGACGACAACAACATGCTGTTGAGTGTCCCCTCCGACGAAGTCAGAAAGACCGTTTTTCTTCATCCTATAGATGGAGCTCCCAACTCAGATGGATTCTCGGGAGTCTTTTTTGCGGGATGTTGGAGCCTTGTTGGCTCAGATATTCATTCAGTTTCGGTGAAATTTTTTCAAGGTGGCACTCCGCCCAGGGCCTTCTCTTCCACCCTCATCTGCCTAATTCTGAAAAAGCCAGACGCTAAATCCTTCATCGACTACAGGTCGATAAGCCTCTACAATGTGGTCTACAAGATCTTTGCCAATATTTTAGCCAGTAGATTGAGTTCTATTCTTCCGAAGTTGATCTCCTTAGAACAAGGGGCTTTCGTTAGGGGCCGATCCATAGCGGAAAACATCGCTCTCGGTCAAGAGGTGTTCAAAGATATCGATAGAAAGGTCCGTGGGGGGAATATTGTCCTGAAGCTTGACATGGAGAAGACTTATGACAAGGTTGAATGGAACTTTCTGAAATAGGTTCTGCTAAAATTTGGCTTTGCATCCAGTTGGGTCAGATTGGTCGAATCCTGTTGGAATATTAACTGGTTCTCTGTCCCAATTAACGGAGCTAGTTGCAATTTCTTCAAGTCATCTAGAGGTTTGAGACAAGCCAACCCCTTCTCTCCTAGTCTATTCATCCTTGCCTCAAAAGTTTTCAGCAAGGGTCTCTCTTGTTTGTTTTTCGATGGCTTATGCTTCCTGTTTAAGCTTAAACAAGGCTGCAAGTTAGTCTCTCATCTGCTGTACGCTGATGATACCGTTTTGTTCCTCAACGGTTCAAAGAAATCTGTAAGGCCCGTATCCTATTGCGTGTCGTTCCTTAAACTTCTGCGATCCTCCTGGTCGAATTTCGGCGACTACGACTTGTAATCGGCATTTGCGCGCGACCCTAAACTGCATCCCGTATATTTGAGTCGACTCGACTCGAAACTTGTACCCTTGCGACCGCGTTGTCACAGTATCTCGCGCGCCGATGCGATACCCTAGGCCATGAGTTGTGGGCCCGTGTATATTTTGAGAAAATGCTGCGCGTTGCGATCTCAAGAGAATCTTTACAACCTATCACATCAATCAATTAAAGTACAACCCATCACTCTATCCCATCCCCAAGTACACAAGCCATTCCCCAAGTCAACTCTTTCTTACACAATCCATACCACCCGTTACCCATCACTCCATCCATCACCCATCCCTCTCTCCTTACTTCTCCTTTCTCTCTCATTCTTTCTACCATTTTTTCCAAGCAACTCAAATGAGAGAAACGTCTAAGCATTTCAAGGGAGGAGAAGCTAGGTGTGGCCCACTTCCTACCCCCTAATCTCCCATCTCCACCCTTTAATCTTCATCTTCCACCATCAAAGGGAAAGCCTAGGAGCTAAGGAGTCTAAGGAGCGTAGAAGAAGCGAAATCGGTGGGTATTCATAGCACTAGATAGTGATTTTGATTTAGGGCTCACATGATTTGGGACCCATATTGATGTAAGTATTGATGGATATGTTAGAGGGGCCCATAGTGGCGGGACTCCTCCATCGCTTGTCTCTCTCTCTCTCTTGATGTATGACCCACCTAATGATACACGTATGATGATCCAGACCATTCGATTGCGGGACCCACCTTACTGCCAGTTCGTTTGGACAGGCTTGGATGAAGGAAAAACACAAATATCAGTTCGATCCAAACTCCGGTGGGCCACCACGTGGACCCACCTTGATGTGTGTGTGCTGGACGCACCATGATGTGTGTTCCACATCCACATGTCCATCCATTTTGTCCAGATTACAGGCCCACTTGATCCTGACCGTTCAGGCATATGTGTCCAGTAGCAACTGTTGCTAGACCGTATGAAAGGGAAAACAAATATCAGCTTTATTCTAAGATGAGGTGGGCCACACGTGTGGACCCACCTCTGATATATGTGTTTCAACCATGCTGTCCGTCCATGGGTCCCACATGGGGACTACCATGATGTATGTGCTGCAGATGCACACCGTCCAGAACTCTGGACGGTGGGACAGATCATGAGATATGAGTTAAATCCATACCGTTCTCCCTTTTGACAGCCTTGGGCCCACCCCACACGTGTAACACGTGTGGGGGTGGGGCCCACCTTGATGTATATATCCTGTATCTATACCATTTAGTGTTGTGGGGCTAGCTGTACATGCTTTATCCAGGCTGTCCGTTAACAGACGTCCAGGGCCTGGATGTTTAAACAACACTAAATAATAATAATAATAATAAATATATATATAATATTATATATATATATACACACATATATTAAATAATATTATAATATTATGGTGGGCCCCACATGGGACCCACCTGTTGTGGAAGACGATTGGGTGGTGTACACTAACACCAGCTATGTAGCTGATGTTTGATGTCAGCAAGGTCTGCGGGCCAATCACGAGGTATGTTTTTTTGTTATCCAAACCGTCCATCCAAAGCTGGTGGGTCCCACACATGTGGACCCACCTGGCAGTTGATTGATTGGTACCTCACCCAGCTATATAGCTGCTGTTAGAGCCGAGCATCGGTCCAGGTCGGACCGGATTCGGCCTAACCCGGTCAGATCTAAAATTCTAATAGGCTGACTCGAAATTGATCCGATCCGAGACCGAGTCCAGATCACTTGACTCGGACAGATCCGATGCTTCATGTATTTGACCCGATCCGAGTCTGACTCAGTGAGGGAAACCGAGTCGGATCAGGTTGGACACTATTCGGATCATTTCATATGGTGTGGTCGACTTTAATCTTCAATGTATCATAATTTTTTGTTCAACATCTAAATTGATATGTCAAAATAGATGAACGGCTTAGATAACATATATACATCAAGGTGGGCCCCACATGACTATAAAAAATTTGTATCAACGCTTGCTGCATGTGTTGTCCCATCGGGCAGGCTACTGAAGTAACGTCACCAAGTTCTGTGGGCCCCACTACACTGTATGTGTTATATCCACACCGTCCATCAATTTTGAGATATCATTTTAGGGCATGAGCCAAATAATGATGTAGATAAAAATCTGTAGTAGACCACATCACAGAAAAAAGTGGGGAGAATGATTCCCACCGTTGAAACTATCCTAAGGCCCATCGTAATGTTTATTTGAAATCTAACCTGTTCAAAAGTTGAAAAATAAAGAAATAAGAGAAAACACAAATACCAGGTTGATCTAAAACTTTTGTAGCCTTTAAAAGTTTTTAATGGTGGGCGTCACTGTCCATAGAACTTTCTATGCTGGGGTCCACTGGAGCTTTGGATTTCATTCATTCTTTGGATATTGCCCTGAAATGATCTCTCCAAATGGATGGAAGGTTGGATACAAAACATACATCATGGTGGGGCCTAAGTAACTTGCTTAAGCCACTTTAATACATACTCTCACAACCTACCGTGTTTACGTGTAAAGCAAGTAATACACAGTATCCAGCTGTTGCCCGCCTGTTGACGTGGTGGGCAGGTAACTCATTCTCATATGTGAGTGAACTCTGTTGGGGCCCACCGTGAATGCATGTGGTGTATCCACGCCGTCCATTTGTTTTTTTAGATTATTTTAGCTGTTGAACCCAAAATTGATAAATATTCAAAGCTTAAGGGGACTACACCATAAGTAAAAGTAAAAATATTGATTTTTACTCCGAATCTGGCCAGATCGGAACGGTCCGAATCTATTCGGATCGGGTTTTCGGATCGAAACGGTCCGGATTAACCACTATCCGATTTCGATCCGAAAACTAGTCGGATTTAAATGATCTTACCCGATCCTACCCGATCTAGGCCGTCGGTTCGGTTCGGAACGGGTCAGATCGGGTCTGATCAGGTCGGATCCACCGGATCGGGTCAAAAATGCCCACCTCTAGCTGCTGTAGTGATGTCATCAAGTTCTGTGGGCCACTATGATGTATGTGTTTCTCCAGCCATGTCGTCCATCTATTTTGGACCCACCAGATGTATTGCTTCATCCAGCCGTCCATCTTTTGGGACGGTGAGCCAGATGTGCCACGTGTGTGCTGTCCACACTGTCTAATTTGGGACGGTGCTGGACGCACCATGTTGCTTGTGTTTTATCCTAGCCGTCTAGCGCAGTTGGGACCGGCTATGATGTTTGTGTTGTATATCTACGCTGTTCACCACGTGGACCCTTCCTTGATGCATGAGGAGTATATCTACGCCGTCCATTGGGAGAGATCATTTCGGGGCATGATCCAAGATGGGCCAGTAGGCAGGGGTCTGCTGCTGGCCATCTTGATGTATTTGTTTTAGTTGTCCCGTCTAGCAATTAGGGTGGACGTATTGGGTTGGCCCACCTCTTGGGTGGCTCGTGCCCAAGTGGGGCCTACCATAATGGATGTTTTGCACCCATGTAGCCTATGGGGCCGGCCCAGATTCAAGTAGACCCAGTAGTTGGACCGTGTATCCAGCAAATCTGCAGGGCCTGCTGCGATGTTACGTTTAATCCACTCCATCCATTCGTTTTGAGGCCCACCTGGACAGGGTCCACCCTCCTGGTGGACCGTCCACAGTGAGGCCCACCTTATATATTTGTATTTCATCCAGTCCGTCCATCTGCTGACCCCAGCAGGGCTGGGATGTTGGTGGGCTGACCAACCAGCAATGGCCCACCAGCTTGCTGTATATATTGAATCCACACTAGTCATCAGCTAGTGAGGGCCCATTGGTAATATGTGAGGCCCACCTGTCCATTGTAGTGGGGCCCACTAGCGATGTGTGGGGCCCTTGCACTCTCCAGCGGCCTCTTCCGGGCCCACTTTATGGTGTGGGCCTAGTATGAATGTAGTAAACCCATTTTACAGACCGTGGACTGTTTTATGTACACTGTCCATCCATTTTATGGACCGTGGGCTGCCTTATGCAGGCCCATTATGAGGTATGTGTTATACGTGCTGCCCATCCTTTTTCCAGATAGTGTAAGGGCCGTGGGCCCCATTGAGAGTTATATCCAAATCCCAAGTGGACCGCGCCATAGGAATAGTGGTGGTTAAACGTCCACCGCTGAAAACCATACCCCGTAGGGCCCACCAGTTGTGTAATCGCAGGGCCCACCATGTTGTAAGTATTTCATCTATGCCGGCCACTTATGCGGCCCGCCTTGATGTATGAATCCTCTATCCACACCGTCCAATGTTGGGACGATGGGTCCCACCGTATGATGTATGCGTTTCAACCTCGTTGTCCATTTGTTTGCTGCGAGGCCAACCATAATGTTCATGTTTGATCCAAATTGCCCATATGTGAGGCCCAACTTGATGTGTATGAGGCCCATATGGGAGGCCCAATTTGATGTGTATGAGGCCCATATGAGAGGTCTATGTGATGAGGCCCGATGTGATATATATGTGGCCCATATATTGCGGCCCATTTAATGTATATGAGGCCTGTGTATTGTGGCCCATTTGATGTATGTGAGGCCCATATGATGAGGCCCGATATGATGTATATGTGACCCATATATTGCGGCCCATTTGATGTATATGAGGCCCGTGTATTGTGGCTCATTTGATGTATGTAAGGCTCATATGATGAGACCCGATGTGATGTATATGAGGCCCATGAGTGATGACCAATGTGATGCATATGTGGCCCATGAGTGAGGCCCATCGTGATGTGTATTAAGCCCTTGAGTGAGGCCCATGATGATGTATATTAGGCCCTTGTGTGAGGCCATGGGCCCACTATACGTTTAGCTTTATGTGGGCCACTCCTTGGGAGCAATGTTGGTTAAATGTCCATATTGAGGGGCAATGATGGTTAAATATCCACATTGTGACATTCCCTTAGGCCCTTTGTTAGGCCGATTATCGATACCGATTGTAAGTACATGATAGCATAATATCATGACACATGCCCATACGCATCATCTGCATGCTTGATATGAGATGTGATTGACCATTGCATATGTCATTGGGCAGGTTGTTATGGGGCTCCCTGATAGGCGAAGTTGTCCCACATAAGCTCGCGGTACGCGTAGGGTTGATGCATGACTGAATTGTTTAACTCATGCATCTCGCATTTTGTGATATAACCACCGTACGCCCTAGCGACATCAGGGCCGTAGCCTCCACAGGTATATCGTGGATGGCCAGATGGGATATCAAAAATTCTTCTTTATATGGGGTGTTATAGATATCCCTGGGTGAAAGTCTCTAAACCCTCTAGATACCAGAGGATGCCCCAACATCTACACTAAGTAGATAAATGAGCGCCCAAGTGCTGAATACCAGGAGGTCGGGTCTCCCACTATCTCGTGGTCGGTTGGAAGGGGGCGTGGCCTTACCCGCCCGAGAGTAGGGGGCATTGCTAGGCTGAGTATGATCAGCTCGTAAATGGGTCCACTATCGACGTGCCGGATAGGTATTGACAGGCTATTGGCTAGGCGGATAGTGAGGTTTCTTGCGCTCACTTGGACTGCGCGCTTGGAAAAGAGGAAGTGTCATTTAGAGTGTACTAAACCCTTGTGATTATCCAGAGTAAAAACTGTACTGATATATATGCTCTAGTGATGAGCTGCATTAATATGTGGATTCAGATGAGGATTGATATGCTTCAGTTGCATCTCGCGTTGCATGACCTTGGTATGGTCGACATCATGGCCTCGATAGGGCCGATAGCATTCATGTCTTACATCGCATGGCCTTGGTATAGCTGATAGCATTCATGCCTTACATCGCATAGCCTTGGTACGACTGTTAGTATTCATGGACTTATCAGCATGAATCCGCATTACTTTGATATTACATTCTAAGTACGCTTATATTGCGTACACACTCTCACCACCCTTTAAGCTTTCTATAAGCTTATGCACAATTGATGCGTGCAGGTGACGCTAGGACGCCGCAGCAGCATTGAGATTGGAGTATGCAGCGGACTTCTGGAGCTTCTGATTCAGTTATTGTATTTCCCATTATGCTCATTGTACCTTAAAGTTTTTTTATCATAATAGATTTTGTGATAGTGTTCTTGTGGTTATTGTTCGTGGGTTATGTTATGGTTATACTTATGATGGAACAAATTCATGTTATAAATCCTCCTTCTGGATCTCAGGATAGGAACCTGGCATATAGGTGTTGGGAGCGAGAATGGGATACTATGGAGGCCGTCGGTGCCTAATTCGGTGATCGAGAATTTTGTGAGCTCGGTTTCTGAATTTGGGGCGTGACAAAATCTCTCCAAGTGGTAAAAAATTTCATCTCTTCCTACCAGTTGATGTCGGGTCAGAGTCAACTTGACAAAGAGTGCTTTCTTTTTCTCCAATAAGCTATTTAGAGTTAGGATTAGGGGCATCGAAGCTACTCTTGGGATCAATAGAGTCGCGGGAGGTTTCTCTTACTCGAGGTCCCTATTATTAAAGGAAAAATCAGATGCAGCTTTTTCTCCCCACTAATTGAAAAGATGGTTGACAAGGTCCAAGGTTAGAAAGCCAAAATTCTTTCGCAGGCGGGTAGGCTCTCCCTTATCTCCTTTGTTCTTAGCAGAATCCTAATCCACTCCATTACAGCTATGGTAGTGCCTAAGAAAGTCCTAAAGGATAAGGAATCCTTATTTGCTAATTTTTCTGGGGTTGGTGGGATGGGAAGCATCGTCTTCACTGGAAAAAGTGAAGTGCCCTTGCTTTACCAAAAGAAGAAGGAGGCCTCAGTGTCTGTAAGTTGAAGGATGTATTGAAGGCCCTTCAACTAAAAATGGGGGGGGGGGGGGCAAATATGGGAAGGTTGACAGCCTTTGGGGTGAGTTTATTCACTCCAAATACCTGCCAGATGCGGCTGGTCACCTCCATAGTAGATTCTCGTCGGGCGTCTCTCCAATCTGGAAAGCCTTGCTGACCCTCTTCCCCATTTTGGATAGCCACGCCCAATGGGCTGTGGGTTGAGGCACCTGCAACATGTGGAATTGCAATTGGACCGGTTTGGGCCCCCTGATTGCTCAACCCTCGCTCATCATTTCGCCCTCTTCCAAAGACCTCAGAGTGGCTGATTTCCTTGACGGCGACGACCTTAAACAGGATGCAGCAGCGCCCTTGCTGACCTGGTTACATACTATTATCGATCAAGGTGGTTTCTGCACCTCAGACGCAGATGACAGTATTCTCTGACCTCTTGATCCCTCTAGTAAGTTCACGGTCCGCTCGGCCTGGTCCATAGCTAAAGTTGGTGGTCAGCGAGCTTCTTAGGCCAAGAGAGTGTGGCATCCTAAGATTCCTTTCAAAATTTCTGTTTTTATGTGGAGACTGATATAGGGAGCTCTGCCCGTCGATACTCACATTCAGAGAAAGAGGATTCATTTAGCATCCAAATGCAACCGCTATGGGGTCGTATCCGATGTTATCCCTCAAGCTGAATCTCTCTCACTTATTTATGGCTAGTTCTCTGGCAGATTCTATTTGGAAGCTGTTAGCAGCTTTCTTTGGGGTATCTCTATTCTACCAGTCCTTGATCCTAGCTCGCCTCCATTGGTGGTGGCATCGCCCCTTGCCGTTTAATAGGAGCCCGGTGGGCTTTCAACTTGCCCTTGCCATCATTCTGTAGTAGGTGTGGAAGGCTCGGAATGCCGCGAGGTTCAATGATATGACTTTCTCAGCTTCAGGCGTGTTCTCTAAAATTAGATGGTAGCTGAACTCTCTCTTCCCTCGTTTGTTTAGAGCCTTGCAGCACCTACCTCGGTTTCCCGCTGCTCAGCCAGCCCCCTCTTACATCAGTTCCTCCTGTCCAGCTCGCAATTTCTCTATAGTTAAATGGATCAGACCCCGTGTTGGTTGGCGCAAATTGAACGTCGACAGTTCAACCCTCTCTAGTCCAGGCCCCGCGGGCGGTGGGGGCATTTGTAGAGACCATCTAGGCAATCTGATTTTTGCATTTGTCAGTGGATACGGGGTCTCCTCCAACAATATTACGGCTGAGCTTCGGGTGGTTCATGATGGTATGAAGCATTGTTTATCCCAAGGTATCTTGAGAGTCCTTATTGAATCTGATTTCAGTTGGGTGGTGAACTGTTTGAAGAAGAACTCATCTGCCTCCTAGAAGTGGTCCTATTGGCTGACGAGGATCCAAATGCTTAACGCTCGGGGTTCATTTTGGATTGTTCATGCCTTGCGTGAAGCCAATGGCCCAGCGGATGGCTTGGCTAAAGAAGGGAGCAGATCGCAAGCCAACAGTTTGTTCCATGATTTCTCCTCCCTTCCCCGCATCGTTAAGGGCCGCGCTCTTCTGGATAAAGTAGGTTTAGGCTCCATCAGGGAGTTCTCCGGTCATTCCTCTGTATAGGATATGATAGGCGGGCTTGGCTTTGGCCTCTCCCCCACTCGAATAGGATTTCTGTATATGTTGCCTTATCAATGAAAAGTTTTCCTTATATATCTTTTATATATATATATGTATGTATGTATACATATAAAGTACATTTACAAGAGAGAGAGAGAGAGAGAGAGAGAGAGAGAGAGAGATGAACGGTACATGTGGCAAGGTGGTGTGTAAATTAGGTCTACCCATATATATGTAGGGCTGTAGCAATATTGATAAGGTCTCAAAAATCACAACTATTATACTATCTTATTCATTGGATCAGTAATGATTAAGATGACAGTGGTCAAACATGCGAAAGACCATACTGTAGAAAAAGGCAATGGATGAGATTACCTCATGCCTTTTATTTTATAAAAATGAGCCATCTATCCTGGTGCTAGTACACGGGTGGAACTAATAGGTATATAACCTTGTCATGTGTACTGTGGAGAGATGGTTAGAGATGGCTCTAAAATCTTTAATATAGCCCAATAAAAAAATGTTATATATGCTTGTAAGATATATACTTATAGTGAAAAAGAGAAACATGATATGATCTTATCCTCCTTTTTAAAAGTAGGCCTTGCACATGACATGTGCACCTAGATAGGGTTACAAGAATCTCCTCTAACCTTGCGTCACACCTACCGCATCGTAATCTCCTTGAAAGAATAGCAATTTGATGAGAAATCAGTATCAAATCACATGTATGTAACACACAAAAGGAGTGCGGTGAATGGCCCACTCTCGTGGGGTTAGGATATGATTCGTTTGCAACTCCGCTTGAATGGGGTTCTATCAGTCCACACCACATCATAACAGAATCATATTCGTTTGAGGAACAATTCGATGCAAAAACATACACTGAATTACAGTGTAAGGAAGTGATTATTGAAAGCTTTAAGATCTTGATTGGATGGTTTATATGCGACAGAATCACCACCTTATACAGATCAGCTGTGGGGCCACCCCAACTTAACAGCCAGTGGACCTCACACTGTTAAGTTAGCTTAAAATGAAAATTTTCAACGTTATTAGGTTGAATCATTTATCTATTCTAGGCTGATAGGCCGATAGAACGAGAGAGAGAGAGAGAGAGAGAGAGAGGATATGAATGATATTGGATGGTTCAGTGGGTACTGTAGCGTCCATTCCCTGGCCAAAAGTCAGGGATCCTTTCTTACCGTATTCTCTCACATGGGTCGACCATCTCGATTTTTGGCTAGGCATGTTCGTGATTAATGGACCCACTTGATAAGTGTTTCAGATCTTACACATGCACACGTGTTTGCCACGCTTCAATTGTGGTGCGAGTTGCTTTGGCACTAGTTTGAGAGAAACTTGATACTAGCACACCCTGTTCCATATCTCAAGTGTTTGAGTGAGTGAAAGATGCCTGGTTTCAACACTGAGGTCTTGCTATCGATTCCTAGTGGGGGTGGCTAAGAGTGAAGTCTGAACTGACAGTGGGTGTACTAACAAGCTAATAGAAAAAAAAAAAAAAAAAACTTTGGTACTAGCAAATTATGATGGAAGACATGCGTATATTTAAAAATTATTGAGAAATTACATACATGGCATGCAAATAATTCCAGATAAACCGTCAAAATTATAAGAACCAATTGAGATCTATCATGAACAAAAAAAATACTTTTAGATTGATGGATATTTAGTGGACGGCCAAAAAATGGAAAAAAAAAAATGTAAGTCTCGTTTGAAAAAACAAAGTCTACAAATGTAAGTCTCATCTTTCACTTCCAAATATACATGGCCACACCTCTGTGCTGAGTCAGACCTTCGGTTTTTTCGTTGAATTCAAATCTATGGTCCACCTCATGTTCTGCCTGATTTGAGGCCAGCTAATGTTCACGATGGCCATACAGTTTCGATGGTACGGATGTCTTAACACTCAGGGGAAGTTAGTGGGAACCGGACGTGAGTTGCGTGCGCCCCCACCCTCTCCAAAGTCCCTATGGTGGGAAGCGAAATGGGGCCCACCGAAATGTCTTTGTGAAATCCACCCAGTCCATCAGTTTCTTCTGCTCATGTTAGGACATGTTCCAAAAAATAGACAGATCCAAAACTTATTTGGACCACCCTACAGGAAAAAAGTGAGGATTAAATTGCCCAGCATTGAAATTGTCCCGGTGACCACCATGATGTTTATATATATGCCATCCAAACTGTTCACAAGGTCATTCTAATTGGGATGAACTGAAAAAACAAATATTAACCTCATCATAAACTTTCGTGGCCCCATGAATGTTTTGATGGTATGCGTTAGATCCCCGGAGTTTCCTCTTAGTGTGGTCCACTTGAGTTTTAGATCTATCTTATTTTTCCGATTATCTCCTCACATGAGCTCGAAAAACTGATGAACAGGCAGATTTCACTCGGATAGCTGTGGGCCCTACGTAGCTTTGGACGACGCAGGCAACTCCTGTCCGTTGGAACCAGGAGCTGCATGAAAAGTTAGCAAACAGCTAACCCGATTTATTTTTTTAATTTTTTTTTCTTTTTCCTAGCATAGGAACAGATGATGAATCTTCTGTAGTTGTACGCAAAATCTGCAAAAATAGAGTAGCCGAGTAGTACCATATTTATAAATCTCCAGTGGCTTATTCGGTTCGTGCATGGCCTGCATATAATGTCAACCGTTTGGACTGCCAAACCGTAGGTTTCCCATGACCGTGATGCAACTTGCCTACAACTAGTTCATAAGAATCCTTTGTAATTCCTGACATGATATTACCAAAACACATAGATGCACGTATATCAAAGGCGTGGGATGAAAAGCATATACATGGCCATTTCCTGTTAGAGAATAATTAAAGTAATTTTCTGGCTGTTATAATTCACCTCCACTATATACCATTGGCATTGCTTTTACAACTTGAAAACTGAACCAGAGCATTGAATGGACGCTGGTTCCCCTGGCACGACGTCTTGTATCCCTACATATTCATAACTAGCTCGTGTTAGGATCCGTTCAAAAATGCCAGGCAGATTTAAAATTCATGTGGGCTACACCACGAGATAGGGGGTGAGGAATGGTCGTGGAACCCCAAAGTTGAAACCGTTGTAAGTTTATAAGTGTGATGAGAGCTTTCAGTCGGTGTTGAAATCCCACTACGGTGTGAGTGTGTGGGGTGTGTGTGCATGTGTGAAAAAAAAAAAAAAAGCTTTCAGTCGGGCTATATTTGACATTTCCCTTCACCCCATGAGAATAACGTCATGATGAATAGCTTATAACCATCACGGTGGGCCAACTATGATTTTCTCTACTATACGAAAATGAGTACAGAGATGTAGAAAAATCCACCAGATATGTTAATTCAAAACTATGATAGAAGATAATAATGCACACATTGGCACCTCTAAATGAATAATTTTTTCTAATGTTAGGCTTGAGGAGAGAGAATTATCTCAAATAAAATTCTATTCCTATATTCATAGGTCTCAATCTTGGGAAAAAAATAAAATCACAATTAAATACAAACTCTAACATTTCTAATGTTGTATTGTTAACGAAGTGTACAAAAATACCATTATCTATTCTAATAAAGAAATCTAATCTATACCCTCCAATTAAATAGATTCAATAATAAAAGTGGGAGATCAATCCTTTTTAGGGGATTACATTGCACCAAATCCACACATGGACAAATAATAATTCATCTCATTCTTCAATTGATTATCTTAAACCATTGATCTAATCACATTCAATCAAATATGTTTAATTCCATGTGCATGCACATACATGCTAAATTTCATCGATAATGCACACTTATATACTTTTTGGATCTTATCTTTCCAAACTTGATCATTTCAAATTTATTGAGAATATTATTATAATAATATAAATTTTTTTTTTCCAATATCGTATGTGGTAATGCGCAACCACTCATTTTACTCATGTGCATCATTAACAAAGTTGGATCATGGACAATCATCTTTTAATCCATTTGCATGACCAATCTTAAGTCAACCACTTTTGGAATGCGCTTTTGGCCAAGCTGAATCTAAATACATGACCTTAAGAATGCACACCAAATCAGTATTACCTTATCATGACCTGGTCACATGGTGTAGAGTGCTAAGGAGGCAAGAGTAACCCACAAAACAAATGTACTTTCATGACAACTGGATTTCGATTGATCCATCACTTGTTGATAATTGATCTCGCAACACATATATCTTAATTCATACATTGTGATTGATCAAGCATTAGTCATCTATGCAATTATCATGCAAGATCCATTCGATTTACTAATTATTCATCTCCACTATAATAAATAAAGTCCCATAGTCCAAATGAAAATGAATTTAATAGTATGAATCTCTTGAGATCTCATCTTATCATCTCATAAATTAGAGTAAGTGTTTGCCAATCTAAATATCTCCATGAACCAATCACATCCATACATGAACACAAACATTACCGATTCTCCGCATAATCCAACGCTTGTCAAAAAAAGTATGATGGGCCACAAAAGGTCTAAAAACAAGAAGGTTTCAAGAGAGAGTGTTTCCATCCCCACTCTCTCCTCGTATGACCTGCCCACTTGTTTCCTGAAATTACCGATTTGTTAGGTAGTATCTTAATCAGCTTTTAAGCAAGGTAATGGATTGTTTAGCTAAAGAAGGAAAACGAACGAGAATCTTAAAATTGTTTGACAGATACGGCCATCAAATGGGCTCGACGCACCAAGATATTCCTAGATTGTGAATTGTAGAGATGTTGCGGTAGAGCCGCAGGAACCGGAATACGGCAAAACATCTCTCTACAATATAAGTGGCAGGGTGATGTGTCAATCGGGTCCATCCAACTACTCGATCCTACCATGGATGGCTTATATTGCAAAAATCAAACCTATTAAACAATCATAGCCATCATTTTTCTTCAATTTTCCCCTGTGGATGTTTGATAGTTAACAGATTTTGGTTTCTAACATAGCTTTGAGGGCAACCAATCTGATGGCTATGATCATTTGAGCCGTATATATTCTGAACCATTCTTCATCCACCGGAGGATTTACCAGATAGACGGATACATACGGTAAATACTCTTCCACGTGTGCGGTAGATTTGGTTCTACAGTACCTGCTTCTTTTGTAACCATTCATTAAACTCTACCTACCAATCGTCGACGACTTGCCTAGATGATGGAACAAATACGATAGAGCGGAACAAAAATTGACAATTCGGTGTGATGAAGGTACATGAGCGAGTAAACATTTTTTTACACTTACCTCGAACATGTGCCAACGTGGCACCTGTGTACAAGATCCAAGATGCTTATCAGGTGGATCTCACTGTTTGATTTCTCTATCTGAAAATTCAGGCTGATCTAATTAAAATATGGACCACTTGCATAAGTTGAAATTGGGCCGTTGGTTAAAATTCCCTTAACCGGCAATTTCTTTCGTAACTTTTGTATAATAGCAGCTGGAGTTTTACAAGAGGTAGCCGTTCTATGCACTCCTTCTGAAGAGCGGCATGGATCTCATACAAATATTCCACATTGCCACGTGTGAGAGGTAATTGCAAAAACCGTGCATTAAGATAAGTTCAGTTAGTATTTATCTTAAAAGAAATTAATCAACGCCTGCAATGGTCACTACCTCTTGCTTGGTGTAACTGTTGGGGTATGGCCCAGCCAAGGGGGACGCAGATTGCATCCTACCCTGCCCATCTATAGCCGCTAATGTCCAATTCTGTGGGTGGGCCCATTGGTGTTATATCAGTTTATTACGTAGGGGAGGATGTGAGGTCGAGCACCGTCTTCCGAGGATAACTATTCTAAATCTATGGAACTTCTCTGGACTCTTCGCAGAGACTTCTCAAATCCGCGAAGAAAGAAAGTTAAAAAATATAAATAAATTCTAATAAATTTAAAAATGATCGGTGAATGCATTAAAATGAGTTCACAACTCTTTAAATAGGGATGCCAGGCAATGTGAGAGAAATCAGAATCAAACTACGACTGAAACTCCTAGAGTTCGCGACTTACAGTGATGTCTACTAGTGTGCAAGGTTTTTGGCCAAAAATAGTAATTGTCCTATTTGGCTTCGCCAAGCTGTTCTCCTAATTTTTCTAAGCTCTTTTTGCGTTGGGCGCAACTCCTAAAACCCGACGGAGGAAAAGTTATAATCAAACTAAAACTTACTATTTATAGTAAAAACATAATTAAAATAGGGAAACAACCGTCGATCTGGTGTTATTTTGCAAATCCGGCCTGGGTAACCCAGCGTAGTGGGGTTAGGTGGCTACAGTAGCTCGTTCTACCCCAAAATCATATATTTTATGTTCGATAACTCATTTTGGATTGCGAGATACGCTTGATTTAAGGTTTGACGGTTCGGATCACTTTTGTCGTCGACCGGGCCTTTTTTGATCCATCTTGGCCATGTAACCGTCCGCAACTCTCTTTACATTAGTCTCCTCCACTTTAAAAGAACTCGTCCTCGGGTTCTCGTCTTGCTCTAGTTCATGATACTTGGTCAGATCCGCGACGTTAAAAGTTCGTGAGATCGCCATGTCATTTGGAAGATTAACAACATAAGCATTATCATTGATCTTTTAGATGATTGATACCATTTCAATCTTCTTATTTTTCAACTTGTTGTATGTTGCGGTCGGAAATCTTTCTTTGCGCAAATGGACCATTACTTGGTCGCCCACCTCAAACACTTTTTGTCGCCAATGCTTATCCGCTTGCTCCTTATAATTTTCGTTCGAGACATGTAGCTTGGTCTGTACCTCCGTATGAATGCCCATGATCTTGTCTGCCATATGTTATGTTGTAATGCTCATGCCTGGGAGCTTGGGTAGAGGGACCAAGTCAAGTATGTGGCGATGTACTTGTCCATATATAACCTAGAATGGAGATTTCCCTGTTGAGCGGTTCACCATGTTGTTGAATGCAAACTCCGCTTGAGACAAGGCCAAATCTCACTGCTTCAATTTTTCTCCTGAAATACATCGAAGGAGGCTTCCCAACATGCAATTCACAACTTCGGTCTGCCTATCAGTCTGTGGGTGGTAGGTGCTGCTACACTGAAGTCGTGTATCGAATCGAGTCCACAAAGTTCTCTAAAAGTAGCTAATGAACTTCGTGTCACAGTCAGAAGTAATAATCATGGAAACTCCGTATAGCCGCACAACTTCTCTGAAGAATAGATTCACCACGTGTGTTACATCGAGAGTCTTCTTGCATGGAATAAAGTGTGTTACATTGGAGAAATGATCTACTATCACGAATATCGAATCCATATCGCATTGTGTTCATGGGAGACCAAGCACGAAGTTCATAGATAAATCCTCTCAAGGGCCGGTAGGCACGGGTAGCGGGGTGTAGAGGACCGAATTATGAGATTATCCTTTCGAAGTTTGACAAATATAATAACGTTGGACCGCCTTTCCCACATCACATACCAATTGCGGCCAGTAATACCGCTCTTCCACAAGAGCTCGCGTGTTGTCTCGCCCAAGGTGTTTACTAAGACCACTTCTATGTAGCTCTTGAATTATCTGTTCCCTTAATGAACTTTTGGGGATGCATCGATTCCCCTTGAAAAGGAATCCGTCTTGCATATATAAGTTGTCGGGGTGACCTTCTTGGCATCTAACCCATGCGCCCTTAAAGTTGTTATCGTTGGCATATATGTCCTTGAGGCGGTTGAACCCGACAACCTCATTGCTTATAGTGACTAACAAAGTTGCACAACAACTCAGCGCATCGGCTACTTTGTTCTATTGCATATACTTAAGTTTTAGTAAGAAATTACATTCCTGAAAAAATGAGATCCATCTAGCATGCACACGGTTAATGGTAGCTTAGCTATTAATGAATTTGAGAGCTCGATGGTCCGTGTAAAGTATGAATTCCTTTTGAATCAAATAATGTCTCCAGTGTTGTAGTGCCTGGACCACTGCATACAACTCGATCTCATATGTAGACCACTTATTGCTTGCATATCTAAGTTTTTCACTGTAAAAGGCTACCAGCCTACCTTCTTGAGACAAAACTCCCCCAATCCCGACATATGAGTCATCACATTTGACTTCGAATAGTTTGTTGAAGTTGGGAAGTATAAGAAACGGGGTCGTGGATAACCTGCGCTTAATTTCAGTAAAGCTCCTGTCGGCTTCGTCAGTTCACTGAAACTGCCATTTCTTCATGTAATCTGTGATTGGTGACATAATGAATACTAAAATTTTTCACGAACTAGCGATAGAATTTCGCCAATCAATGAAAACTTCGTATTCGTGAATATTTGTGGGAACTGACCATTCTTTGATTGCTTCACCTTCTCCTTATCCACCTGAATGCCCGTGGATGTTACGACAAAACGCAGAAACAATAGACTATCAGTCATGAAGCTACACTTTTTTAAATTGAGATACAACTTATTTTCAGTGAGCATTTGAAGGACCTTCTTGACGTGTTCTATATAGGTGATTTTGTCTTCACTGTATATCAAAATATTATCAAAATAAACCACAACAAATCGCCCAATGAAATATTTCAGAACTTGGTTCATCAATCTCATGAATGTGTTAGGCATGTTTGAAAGACCGAAAGGCATGATCATCCATTCGTACAATCCTTTCTTGGTCCTAAAGGCTATCTTCCACTCATCACCCATTTATATTCGAATATGATGACAGCCACTCCTCGGATCCAATTTCGAGAATAAGTTCGCGCCCTTAAGTACGTCTAACATATCATCCAGTCGTGGTATGTGAAACTTATATTTGATGGTGATTTTGTTGATAACCCGGCTGTCGACACACATGCTCCAACTCTCATTTTTTAAGGAGTTAATAGAGCAGGTACAACATGTGGGCTCATGCTTTCTCGGATGAGACCCTTATGGATCAATTCCTCCACTTGTCCTTGCAGAATTTCGCACTCCTTTGGACTTATCCGATAGTGAGAACAATTTGGTAAGCTGGACCCAGGGACAAGGTCGATATGGAGTTGAATATCTCGCATGAGCGGTAATCCATCGGGAAGGTCGTCAGGCCAAATTTCTTTAAACTCATGCAGTAAGGGTTTTAGTTCATTATGGATGTTGGTGGGATTGAGTTCTTTCCCTTTCACGTTTAGTGTATAAGCCTGTCCTGTTTCTTTGGATTCATCCACGAAGTCCCGTATGGGTAAGAGAAAACGACCATCTACTTTAGAAATTTTACTTGGTCCTTCTGGATCCATATGAGCTAATATGGTCTTCCGGCCGTCCTTGACGAAGATATATATATGTTATCTCGCCCTTTATGAGTGGCATCCCGGTTAAATTGCCAGGGTCAACCGAGTAGTATGTGACATGGTTTCATGTTAACCACATCGTATACTACTTCATCCTTATAATGTTTGCCAATTGAAAATGATATTGTGCATTGTTCAATTACCTTTGTTTCGCTGACCTTTTTGATCCAACCAATCGTATATACAGAGAGATGACGCTCTGTTTTCAATTGTAATTTTTCTATCATTATCCTAGAGACGATATTCTCACTGCTCCCGTTGTCGATGATCACATCACAGACTTTTCGATTCATGGTACACCTAGTTTGGAAGATGTTATGCCTTTATGAGTGTACTTTTTTTCCCTGGTGCGTACAATAGTCGCCTCACGACTAGTGATTCACCATGATCCTGTTGAACCCGTCATTTTTCTGACATCTCCCCCCACGGAAGCCTAGGTATCATATACGCCTCCAAAATCCAGAGCCTTCCTGACTCATACGCCTCGTTTTCTATGGTGTGCTTTGGTTCCTTAATAAATGGATCTTTGTCGGCTTTTTCAGCACTATCATCATTGATGGCGAGGTTTGCCACTTGTCGCTTGGGATAAGTATTTGACAGGTGACTCAGTTGGAGACAACGAAAGCAATAATATCCCCTTGGCCGAGAATAGGGGTTCGAGATCCTGCTTGGGCCAGCGACAGTTGATATGCCCCTTTGGGGCCTAGTTTGCCCGCTTCCTTGATCCCGATTCACAGGTATAAGAGGTTGAGTGCGTGCTCTTACGGGCTCCTTCCCCTTGGCCTGTGGAGCTCCTTAGGTGGACCTACCGCAGCGACCCTTATGGTAAGATAAGTCCGTGTGTTAGAACGTTTAAGTTGAGCTTCCGTCTGGGTAACCAACTTGATTACATCATTCATCATTAAGACGAATTGCATCTGGACCCGATCCTGGATCGTCATACGCAATTCACTGTTGAATCGGGCGACTTACTGCGATTTAGTTTCAACTAAATCGTTACGCACCGCCAGGCGGTAAAATTCTTCTGTGTATTCTCTCATCGACCAACTCTTCGATCGACAATTTTGGTATTATTGGAATAATATCTGATTATAGTCGCTAGGGAGGAATCGAGCACGTAGTGGTTGCTTCATCCACTACCATGTGCGGATTGATGCTTTCGTCTACCTGGTCCTTGCGAGTTACAGTTGTTCCCACCAAGTTGAAGCTCCGCCCTTCAACTTGTATGCCACAAGCTTGACCTTTTTTGCTTCAGGGATATCCATATAGTCAAAGAATCGCTCAACTTCAAAAAGCCAATTGAGAAAATCCTCAATATATAATTGGCCATTGAAGCTAGGAATATCAACTTGCATCTTGAATTTTCGATCTGTTCGATCTACTCGATTGCTGCCTTGTTTGGGATGTTGGAAGATTATGTCATCGATCTCCTCCTCGCTGGATCCTCCTTCCTCAAGAATGACCCTTGGATGCACTGATGGAACAAACCTGTGATCAGGGTGAGTACGAGTCTCAATAATTGGTTGTGGAGGATTACCATCAGGAACACGGAGCTGCCCTAGGGCCTTCGCTATGCAATCTACCGAGCGATTGATGAAAGCCTATAGCCCTTGCATGGCTTGCCGATTCTCTTACTACGCCACTTCGAAAGCTGCCGTTGTTAAAGGTAACTTTCCTAGAGCACTGTCCATGGGATTGTTGCCTGACTCGTCGTTAGAAGCCATCAATCCGAGAGAAAACCTCGCTTTGATGCCAAATTGACGCAGAGGAGGACGTGAGGTCGAGCACCGTCTTCCTCAAGAGGATAATTATTCCGAATCCACGGAACTTCTCTGGACTCCTCATAGAGACTTCTCGAATCCACGAGGAAAGGAAGTAAGAAAATATAAATAAATTCTAATAAATTCGAAATTGATTGATGAATGCATAAAAACGAGTTCACAACCCTTTAAATAGGAATACCAAGCAATGAAAGAGATATTAGAATCAAACTACGACTAAAACTCTTAGAGTTCGCGACTTACTATAAACTTACTATTTATAGATGGTCGTGATATTTACTAGTGTGCAAGGTTTTCGGCCAAAAATAGTAAGTGTCCTATTTGGCTTCGCCAAGCTGTTCTCCTAATTTTTCTAAGCTCTTTTCAGGTTGGGCGCAACTCTTAAAGCCCAATGGATGAAGAGTTATAATCAAACTAAAGCTTACTATTTATAGTAAAAATGGAATTAAAATAGGGAAACGACCGTCGATTTGGCGGTATTTTGCAATCCGGCTTGGATAACCTGACATAGCGGGGTTGGGTGGCTAAAGTAGCTCGTTCTACCCCAAAATCATATATTTTAAGTCCGATAACTCATTCCGGATTATGAGATACACCTAATTTAAGATCCGACGGTCCAAATAACTTCTATTGTTGACCGGTCCTTTTCTTATCCATCTTGGCCATGTAACTGTCCGCAACCGTCGTTACATCAGTTTATCCTCATTGTCCATTCCTTCTCTCAAATTATTTTAAGATATGCTCACAAAAGAGAGTTGGAACCATTGCTGAATTGTACTACACCAAAAGATGACGGTTGCATTTAATGCTTTATCTATTTAATTCAACTCAAGCTTATTTTTTAGTGTGGTCGTTGCCTCATTTACTTATCAGATGGTTGAACAATCAAGATCAATGTACTTATAATACTTAGTTGACAGTTATAAAAAGTATCTAATGTATCATGAGTTCAATAGATTCTATTTAGAAGAAGGATGATTTTTCTATTCCTTCCTCATTATCAAATAGTCACGTATTCACATACAATCTATTTAGTAGAAAGATGATCTTTCCATTCCTTGCTCATTATCAAATAATCACTTATTCACATATCTCGTGTGGGGGCAGTAAATAAATTAAAACGACTTCCTAAGTGTATTTTTGGTATGGAAAATACAAATTCGAACAAGCTTTAAATTAAAAAAAATAAAAAAACAAAAAATGGAAAATTTGCGGGTGGCTAGAGCAGGCAATCCGCGTCCAGCTAACGGGCTCTATGATGAGACTGATCAAATAGCGGGGGTAGGTCGTAAATCGCATATGGTTTTCAGATGGGAGCGGAGTCGGTGCGGCCCTGACCGTGGGCCCACCTTGATGTGTATTATATATCCACACTGTCCATCTATTTTTCCAGCTCATTTTCTGGCATGGTGCTAAAAAATGAAGCAAATCAAAATCACAGATGGACCACATATCATAGGAAGCATTGGTGATTGAACACCAACCATTAAAAACTTACTAGGGTCCATCGTAATAATTATTTGCCATCAAAACCTGTTGATAAGATCACAAGGACCTGGATGAAGCGGGAAAAAAAAAAAAAAAACAAATATCAGCTTGATCCAAAATTTTTGTGGCTCACAAAAACTTTTTTTAATGATCAATCACCACCATTTCCTATGGTGTGGTGCACCTGAGATTTTGATCTGCTTCAATTTTAGGCTCAAAATCTAGAATTAATTCTATAAACGGATGAACGGCATGAATATACAATACATATATCAAGGTGGGCCCCGCATTCAGGGCCGCACCTAATCTGGTACCTTCTCATACAATGTTTACAATCACCACATATTTAATTTCACTTTAAACGTAACGTAAGCATATCAACAACGTTTTTAAAAATAACTTGTACGTCTTAATGCTTTAGAAAAAAGGATATGGTAAAATGACAATGAATCAGACAGGTGCATGCACACGGATGCAATCCTCACAATTTATCATTCACCCCCACATTCTTTAACCCACGCACTCCTTGGCTACCATAATTCACGATTTTCGACGCGTAAACCCTCTTCAATACTCTTCCTGATGAGTTCATTTTTCCTCCGTCGATTTTCACGATCCAGCGTATGTTGCCACTTACTGCTGCCAACATGCCCAGTGACCTGATGATCGGACACCACCATGTTGTGGAGTCTATGCTATAAAGACAAAATTATGAAAATTATACTGAATAGATGACTTTAACCATCACTATCTGCAGATGAATTTGGAACATTAAATGAAAATTTTCAACGGTTCACATTCGATTCTGTAAAATCAAATGTTAGAATCACGAAAACTTATGATGAAGTAGTTTATTTGTGATAGTAGGAACAATATGGATGGTTGAGATTATCAAAACATGTAGAATGTCGGCCCTAGTGAATGGCTACACGGTCGATCCTGAGTCGCCAGAGGCAAAACGAAGTCTTCCCCGATCTCGCCTTAATTTCCGATTCTTGGTATAAATATCTGTGTACCTAAAAAGGCTATGTTTAAAAAATAAAATAAAATTACAAATCAAATTGTATGTTTTAATGCAATTATCTAATCGCGACTAAACAAAGTCAAATTACAGGCTTCTTTATTTTAATGGTTTACACGTGCCACCTACTAATTGTGAAAAACGAAATGGAATTTCACCTGTAACATCATCAACATATTATAATAAACTAAAGAGGAATTAATGGATGAGAGATGGTCCGGTGATCTTAGAGCACTACAGCTCCTATTGTATTTGAACACTTAGACAGTCCAATCCATTGATCTAGACCGTTTATTAGGTTCAGAGCACATTTGATAGGTCACCATGCAAATATAAATCAATCTGACAAACATGAACCATTTGGTCAATGGCCTTCTATATGGACGATCGACATAATTTACAAAAAAGCATATCCAATCAACAATTCCATCCATCTATGTTTTTAGTCATGGATGGCTGATGACTTTTGTTAGCCAACTGTAACCGTACCATCCATGGCTTGGAAAACGATTGGGTGTGAAAAATAAGGCAAAATCAGAGATGGGTCTGTATGATTGCTGTTTGATAGTCTATGTGAACTGACGCAACCAGGAGCATTGTGAGTTAAGAGGGCCTTTGACAGCACTGGAGCATATTTCTCTTTATCCATATGCATGGCAAAAATCAAAGGTTAGGATTGTCCTACGCAGAATTTCATCGGGTATGGCCAATTCATTGTAAGGGCCAATACATCTATGGTTTGATCAGTGAACCATGGTCAACTGTAACCTGTTATATCCTGCGGTTGCCGTGGAAAACCGTACAACTCTTCGTAAACGGAAGAGGTCTGATCGGCTCCGAACAACGAGGTATAAATGTTAGTATGTCAAGTGAGTAGCACTTAAGGTGATGGGATGATCTGTTTAATTATTGGGTGGGCCACACGGCAGAAGACAATGGACAACTATCGCAGAACTTCCAAATTCACATGGTGGGCATTTGATGGTTCGATCGGCCTTACTTTCTCAGCATCCCACTTTCAGGTGGGTTGAACCTTTTGGGAGGGTTGGATTCCGTACATAAGCGACAGTGTGCCCCACAAGCAAGAGTAGTAGAATAAGCTTTTTCAAAAGGCGTTCACTAAGCCAAATAACGAAAACTTGCCGGCCCAAAAAGATGGGGCGCGGATTAGGCGCGGCAGGGGTAACGGTTTAGATGGCTAGGCCTGACCATCGCCCCACCTCGATGGATGTATTGTATATCCACGTCGTCCAGTTGTTTTGACTGCTCATTTTAAAACAAATTACAAAGATTAGGCAGATCCAAATCTTAGGAACACTACCAAGCGTTGATTAAATATCTACCGTTAAGAATTTCTTTGAGGCCACAAAAGTTTTGGATCAAGCTGCTATTTGTATTTTCTCTACATCCAATTCTAGCCTTATTATCAACAAGTTGGATGGCAAATAAACATTATTGGACCCATAGTAGGTTTTTTATGTGGTATGGCCCACCTATAATTTGGATCTGCCCCATTTTTAGATCATGCCATAAAATCAGCTGAAAAGACCGGTGGACGTATGGACGGAGTGGATATACATCACATACAACAAGGGGGCTCCCACGGCCAGGCCCCACCCAATGAGCTTTTATTCTGCCTCACCTAACCCGCGCCCAAAAAGATGACATACGTGAGTTTTGTTGGACCCAAAACTGCTACGCGGGGCGCATCGACTGAAGATCCAAACAGTTCATTTAGGGCCGGTTTGGCCGGCTGGATTAGATGGGCTTAGGTGGGATGGAATTGCATCTGGTCCTGTGCCAATTCCACTCCATGTTTGGGAAGAGCTCGGAAGTAGGCTAGATGGAATCGTATTGGGTCCCGTGCTAATATCACTCAATGTTAGCAAGTTGTGTAGGTCCCACCATGGTGTGTGGGCTATATCCACACCATCCACCCATTTTTTGAGATCATTTTAGAGCATGGGCCAAAAAATCAGTTAGATCTAAAGCTCAAGTGGACCCACCATAGAAAGCAATGGGGATTGAATACTTACCATTGAAAACTTCTTTGGGGCTACATAAGTTTTGGATCTGCCTCATTTTTAGGCTCATGCCATAAATTGAGGTTACAAAACAAATGAACGGTTTAGATATAACACATGTGTGTTATTGTCAATAGTTTCAAATGATAGTGATATATTCTTTCAATGTACCACAGTATTACAAACAAAAAAGGGAATTAAGCTCATCCCATGGAACAGTCCCTGCACTGGGTAATGATGATGTTTTTTGAATCCCATCCCGCCTAATACCGTGGGATCGGTCCGGCCAAACAGGCCCTTAGGGCGTGTTTGGGCACTGTGATTAGAAGGGATTAAGTGGGATGGACTTGCATCTGGTCCCGTGCCAATTCCACTCCATGTTTGGGGAGGATGGAAAAGTTGTCGATGGAATTGCATTGGGTCCCATGCCAATTTCACTCAATGTTAGCAAGTTGTGTAGGTCCCACTATGATGTGTAGGTTAGATCCACACCGTCCACCCATTTTTTGAGATTATTTTAGAGCATAGGCCAAAAAATCATGTTAATCTAAAGCTCAAGTGGACCCCACCATAG
Source organism: Magnolia sinica (assembly GCF_029962835.1). Lineage (NCBI taxonomy): Eukaryota > Viridiplantae > Streptophyta > Magnoliopsida > Magnoliales > Magnoliaceae > Magnolia > Magnolia sinica. The sequence goes on along the minus strand of NC_080585.1, from coordinate 4,149,006 downwards.
AAAGCAATGGGGATTGAATACTTACCGTTGAAAACTTCAATGGGGCTATATAAGTTTTGGATCTACCTCGTTTTTAGGCCCATGCCATAAAATGAGGTTACAAAACAAATGAACGGTCTAGATATAACACATGTATGTTATTCTCAATAACTTCGAATGATGGTTAGTATATCCATTCAATGTACCACCGTATTACCAACAAAGCATGGAATTATTCTTATCCCATGGTAACAGGGTAATTATGTTTTTTGAATCCCATCCCACCGAATCCCTTCCAATCCCAATGCCCAAACACGCCCTTAGTGGCCCCACATGGATGCCGATTACGGAAAAGGACTGGCTACTCCCCCTGCCACCAGCCAATGGCTGGTGGTCGGTGATTTGTGCGCCCTACCATGATGTATGTGTTTCATCCACGCCGTTTATCTATTTTTTCATATCATTTTATGGCATAAGCCAAAAATGAGGTATATCCCAATCTCAATTGGACCACATTACAGGAAAAAGTGTTGAACGAGCTTCGACCATTAAAAACCTTTTGGGAGCCATAAAAGTTTTGGATCAAGCTGTTTTTTGTTTTTTCCCATCATCTAAGCCTGTATGACCTAATCAACAGATTAGATGTCAAATAAACAGTACATTTGGCCTTAGAATGATTTTAATGGTGGATATCCAATCAATATTGTTTGCCAGTGGTGTGGTCAACCTTAGATTTATATCCCTCTCATTTTTGGGATCAAGCCCTAAAATGATCTGTAAAAATGGATGAACCCAATGGATGAAACACATACATCATGGTGGAGCCCACAAAGCACCGACCACCAGCCACAGGGATGGTGGTAGGGGGAGTAGCCAATCCGTTTCCGCCGATTGCACCCTGCAGTCCTGGTAGGGGTTCCATGGGGCCTACCATGATGGGTGTGTGCTTTATCCAGGCTATCAAGCCAATTTTTCAGTTCATTTTAATGTATAACCCAAAAATGAGGTAGATCCAAAGCCCAACTGGACTACATGGTAGGGATTCTACGTGCACTACGAGAAACTTCTTTACAACCGCGGAAGTTTTGATCCAGCTGATATTTGTGTTTTTCCTTTGCCAAGGTCCATGTGACCTTATGAAAAGGTTGGAGGGCAAATAAACATCATGGTAGACCTTGAAAAGGTTTCCACATTGAGCTTCATTATAACCACAGCTTATTAAGATGGTCCACTTGAGTTTTTTTTTTTTTTTTTGACTTATTTTAAGGCTCATGTCTTAAAGTGATTGGCAAAATGGATGGACAATGCATGACGGTGGGCTTCATGTGTCGTAGAGATATGCGGTGATCAAATGCTCCACTGACCAGGCAACTCTAAAAATCATTATTAATGAAACATGGAAGTGGCTAAAAAGAAGAACGAGGAGCACGTTCAAAGGACGCATATTTCCTGCAACGACTGTCGCGGATAGCCCCGCGCAAAAAAGATCTGTGTGGCCCACCATGATTTGCGTGTGACTTCAACTCAGTCCATCAATTGAGTCAGCTTGTGTCGGATGACTCGGGACGTGCAACCCAATAATAAGGCTGATTCAGAACGCAAGTGGACTGTACGAAAGGGTAAAGTGGGAGCGGGAACACCTCCCACTAAAACGTTATTGTGGCTTACAGACGCTTACTCAGTTATTCAGGCTTTTCCCTCTAAGCCTCCTGAGAATTGCCTAATGAACGGTTTCGATAACATACGATTAGCATGGTTGGCCCCAGGAAGATATCAACGGTGGGTATCTCATCCCCACCTATCCCTGTGGTGTGTCCCACTTACGTTTTAGATTGGCCAGATTTCGGGTTCACATTCAGCTGGCTCGAATGATTGACGGAGTGGCACACATCTGGCGGGCCCAATTGAGCTTTTGTTGCACGGCCTCCTTAGTAGGAAATTCCGTGCAAAAACAAAAAAAAGGCTCCTCGATATGATGAGAACTGTCCTGACCAGCACAACTATCGGACCATGTCCCATCTACAACGGACAAATCAGTGGATGGACGGTCAGAAAACAGTAGAGAGACATGCCCCCCACAGGTAGTGCCCACTAGATTCAAGGATACCAAGCTTCTAGTTCCCAAAGTACACAAGAGATGACAAAGCTCTCTCTCTCCCTCCCTCCCAAGAAGGAAACGGATTGGCTACTCCCCCTGCCACCAGCCAACGGCTGATGGTCGGTGCTCTATGGGTCCCACCATGATGTATGTGTTTCATCCATGCCGTCCATCTATTTTTATAGATCATTTTATATGTAAAACAAAAAATGAGGTATATCCCAATCCCAAGTGGACCACATTAAAGTAAACGTGTGTTGAATGAACATCGACCAATAAAAACTTTTTGGGGGCCATAAAAGTTTTGGATCAAACTTATATTTGTTTTTTCCCTTCATATGGGTCTTTATGACCTAATCAACGGATTGGATGTCAAATAAAAAGTACAGTGGGCCTTAGGAGGATTTTAAGGGTGGATATCCAATTACTATTATTTTCCTGTGGTGTGGTCCACATGAGATTTATATCCCTCTAATTTTTGGTATTAAGCCCTAAAATGATCTGTAAAAATGTATTAACGGCATGGATGAAACACATACATCATGGTGGGGCCCACAGAGCACCGACCATCAGCCACCGGGCTGGTGGCAGGGGGAGTAGCCAATCCGTTTCCTGTGAAGAATTATGCTCCACCCTTCGATGGTGGGACCCACCATGTGGCGCCCCAGGCCATGTTTGTCATTTCCCCATCCAAATATTCCAATCCCCACACGTGTGCAACCCATCATGCTTCTGGAATAAACAAGCCCCCCCTCTCTCCTGCTCTTAACCAACACACCCATTAGCAAAAAAAAAAAAAACGAGGAGTTATGTGGTATACTCAGGATGCGTATGACGTTTGATGCGCAGGCACTCAGAAATTGCACACGTGACACATCAACTCAAATAGAACCGTCTAGTTATTGAAACCTACTCTCCCCAAGTCACTATCTCAAGATCGGATTGGTTGAACAATCCAGAATTCGTGGGAAATTGTTTGTGGAAATAGGACCGTTGGATAATTTCATTTTAACCTTCTAATAAATGCCCACTAATCCAATGGTCAATAATAAAATAAACATAAATTCTAGTTCATGGTAAATCTACACTGGATTCCATAATTTTAACGGTTTGATTTAATAAATTTATTCCACGTTTGCAATTTGTGAGTGCATGCGTATCAAACATCACCTTCTGCCAGAGTATCAAAGTTTTTCTAGTAAAAAAGTACACACTCAAATAAAACAAAACCCCAAACGAACTCAAAACCACCTTCCAATCTCTCCTTCTTCATTTCTCACCCTCTTTTCGTTCTCTCTCTCTCTCTCTCTCTCTCTCTGAGTCAGAGATGGAAAGGCTTCCTGTGCATCTCGACATGGAGAATCTGATTGCGGTCAGGGTCTTGGGTAGGGGGGCAATGGGCACCGTCTTCTTAGTAACGGAACGGTCAGCCTCAACCTGCCCGTTCGCTCTCAAGGTAGTGGAGAAATCGACCCTCCACACTAAGTTCGATGCTGACCGGCGTGCCCGCTGGGAAATGTCCGTACTTTCCCGGCTCTCCCATCCCTTCCTCCCAACACTTCTGGGCAGCGTCGAGAACGACGAATTTCTGGGCTGGGCAGTACCGTACTGCCCAGGCGGCGACCTCAACGTCCTCCGCTACAACCAGACCGACCGTATTTTCTCAACCTCCGCCATACGCTTCTACGTAGCCGAGATTGTTTGCGCCCTCGAGTATCTACACCGTATGGGGATCGTATACCGAGATCTCAAGCCCGAGAACGTGCTGATCCAGCAAACCGGCCACGTCATGCTCACGGACTTCGACCTCTCGTGCGCCCTCGCGCACAGGAAGAAGACGAAGAGCGAAAACTTGGGCTCGACGTCAGCTCCTGCTGACGTGGCGGAGGGGAGGAGGCGGACGAAGCACTGCCGGAATCTGTCGCTGCTGATGTCGGCCTTGTCGGAGAAGGGCCTGAAGAAGCCGAAGCCTGCCAGGGTCTCGCCGGTGAGCCGCCGGAGGGAGAGCTTCACCGCCGGTGAGCGGGCGAAGTCGTTCGTTGGGACCGAGGAGTACGTGGCGCCGGAGGTAGTTCGCGGCGACGGCTACGAGTTCGCCGTCGACTGGTGGGCCCTCGGGATCCTGACGTACGAGATGGCGTACGGACGGACCCCGTTCCGGGGTAAGAACCGTAAGGAGACTTTTCGAAACGTGCTGACGAGGCCGGCGGAGTTTGTCGGGAAATGGTCTGCGTTAACGGACCTGATCTCGCGGCTGCTGGAGAAGGACCCGACCCGCCGTTTGGGTTATGACGGGGGGGCGACAGAAATCAAAGAGCACGCTTTCTTCAGCGGGCTGAGGTGGGACCTTCTCGCGGAAGTTTCACGGCCTCCGTTTCTCACGCCATCTGAAGACAAAAAGGAGTTGACGGATCTGTTAGGAAAGAAAGCGTTCGACATTAGGGACTACTTTCAGAATCAACGGCGGAAGCAGTCTTCGCCGTCACCGCCTCCATCACCGCCTCCGTCACCTACCCCAGATCATCGCATAAACGTTTCTTCTGACATCACCTGACGGAATTCGTTAACTTTCCGTTTGTACATTAAAAAAAACGATATGCGAAACGGAAGATTGTGATTAGATATATTCGGGGTTCTCTTGAGAGAGAGAAAAGCTCTGATACTCCGTCGAAGTGTGATGGGTGATGCGCAGGCACTTAGAAATTGCTTATGAATTGCATGAGTTGTATACAAGTAATTCGAATTAAGCTTTCCAAAGCTCTGGGTCCCATTACCATGGTTTTTGGATACACGGATTGCCTGCGACGGAAATCGAAGTGGGGCCCACCGTTATGTTTGTAAGAGATCCACCCTGTCCATGTCATGATAGAACATGGGTCCACAAAAATAAGGTAGATCCAAAACTAAAGTGGGCCGCATGATAGAGTAGAGAAATGTGTACCACGGAAACCTTCTTGGTATGATGTTTATATGTCACCAACACCGCTCATAATTTCAATCTACTCGGATGAACTTAATTTCAATATACTAGGATGAGCTTAAAATATAAAAATATTAGCTTGATTTAGAACTTCTATGGACTATGAATGTTTCAGTGGATGTGATGTAGAGCGGGCTGCGGATAGTTTCATGGCCCAGATGGATCAGAAAAGGCCTGGTCAACCATAGAAGTGATCCAGACCATCAAACCTTAGATCGGGCGTATTTTGCAATTCAAAATGAATCATCGGGTGTAAAATATATGATTTTGGGGTAGAACGAGCTACTTTAGCCACCGAACCCTGCTATGCCGAGTTGCACAGGCCGGATTTGCGAAATACCTCTGGATCGATGGTCGTTTTCCTATTTTAATCCCATTTTTACTATAATTAGTTAGTTTTAGTTTGATTATAACTCTTCATCTGTTGGGCTTTAGGAGTTGCGCCCAATGTGAAAAGATCTTAGAATAATTAGGAGAAGAGCTTGGTGAAGCCAAATAGGATACTTACTATTTTTGGCTGAAAACCTTACGCACTAGTAGACATCACGATCATCTATAAATAGTAAGTTTACTATTTATAGTAAGTTGCGATTTCTAGGAGTTTTAGTTGTAGTTTGTTTCTGATTTCTCTCCTATTGCTTGGAACCCCTATTTAAAAGGCTTTGAACTCATTTATTTCAATCATCAATTAATTTCAAATTTTATACAATTTATTTTCAATTTTAAGGAAGATGGTGCTCGACCTCACGTCCTTTCCTGTGTCAAGATAGCATTTAATCCTCACTTTCTCCTGTCATGTTGCTAGCTTTAGTTTTGGATCTGTTTCATTTTTCAGCCCATGTTTTAAGGTTATGTAAAATAGATGGACAAGATGAATTTCTTACCAAAATTACCGTGGCCATATCTAACTTAGGAAGCGCAATCCACATCCATGAGTAACCGAGTGAAGTATCGGCCGATATTTATGGTCCTTTTAAGGCCCATGAATTAGAGGATAGGATTTTTCAACCAATCTGATCTTCAAGCTGTGACTTACTATTTCTAAGCTCCTGACTATCTAATATTACAGGCTACTAAAGTACGAAATATCTTCATCTATGCTTGGGTGCTAGAGTACGAAATAACTCTCCTTCCATCAAGCTAATTCAATGCTCAAGTGGGCCGGCTAAAAAAACTACTTAAAATTACTAAATTCACGTGGCATGACCAACTCAAGTTTTGAAATACTATGATTTTTTACATAATTCATTTATCTTGATTAACTACATTAGATGAATAGATTGGATGGCAAATAAAACACTACCATAGATCCTACATAAATTAATGAAACTATTGTTGACGCTTGATTTGGCCGCGTTAGATCAAGTAATATATATGATGCCACGTGGCAGTGATATTTTAAAATTGACCAATGAAAGATCATTTTAGCTACCATGGCAATTGAATTTGATAAGAATCCTAGATGTTATTGGACGTCCAAAAATGATAAGTCTAGTTGGCTACTGCACGTGTCATACATGATAGAGCCAGTTGCCCACTTTAACTTGAGTAGGTCTGATAGTGTTAATCAAAGTGTCGATAATCCATGTGTTGGAACAGAGTTTTCAATTCAATCAATAGTCTTGTCGATTTGATCAAGAAAATCTTGAAAATTTGAAGTTTACTCTTTAGATACTTTTGGACATTTTGATTCGATAGATAGAGGTGTTGATTTGATTAATGGTTTGTTGTTTACAATTGATTTTATCGGTAGTCCAATGAATAGTTTGCACAATTTTTATTATATTCATTGATGACTTCTTTATAAATATGTGGGTTTATTTCATGAAACATAAACTTATGTTTTCACTACTTTGAAGGCATGGTTGAAAAGTAGACGAGGCTAAATATGAAAATTATTGGTATTGATAACGGAAAAGAATTTACGTCAAGAGAGTTTAATCAATACTGAAAGGATGAGAGGATCGTGAGGCATACACTTTAATAAAATGGTGTGGCTAAACGTATGAACCGGACTATTTTGAAAAGAGCCCGGAGTATGTTGAGTAATGTTAAGTTGGGTAAAGAGATAGGCTAAGGCCATCAATGCGGCTAATTATTTAGTGAATCGATTTCCGTGTACGTCGATTGATTGTAAAATTCTATAAGAAGTATTAAATGGTTATCAAGTTTATTATTCAGAGCTGCGAATATTTGGTTGTGATTCTTATTCTCATGTATCGTCAGTTAAAAAAGATAAGCAAGATCAAAGGACAAAGAAGTATACTTTTGATGGTTATGATGATGGGTAAAAAGATACCGACTTTATGACCGAATCTCATGCAAAATCATATTTAGGTAGGACATCAAATTCGACAAAGATTCCTTGTTTCAGAAGGATAAGCACGAAAAAAAATGGTTACTGATGTTGAAATAGATAAAATTGGAACACCTCAAGAAATTAACCCATAGATAAAGGTAAATGAAAAGGTGGTTACATCACCTGTTAGGAGAAATCCATCAAGAGATCGTGGGGCATTATTGAGATATAGGGATAACTTAAATATTGTATTTTGTCTCATTACAGACAAGGGGAATCTGTATACATTCCAAGAAGCATTAGAAGACACAGATGCTGAGAAGTAGATGACAATGATGCGTGATGAGATTGACTTTCTGTAAAAGAGTGAAACATGGGAGCTGGTGGTGTTACCCGTTGAGAGGAAAGTGATTAGTTGCAAGTGAAGTTTCCGCGGAACGCTGGATACGTATAAGGTTAGATTGGTAGCGATAGGTTATGCTTAGAAAGACGGTATCAACTTCGATAAGATATATATTCGTACCCGTGATCAAGCAAGTGTCTATCAAATTCGTATTGACATTAGTTACCTAATATAATCTGAAATTAAAATACTTAGATGTGAAGATTGTGTTTCTACACGGAGAACTAGAAGAGTAGATCTACATAAAACAACCTGAAGGGTTTAATGTACAGAGAAAAGAGAATATGGTTTGCAAGTTAAAAATGTCGTTGTACAACCTGAAATAGTCACTTAGGCAATAGTATAATAAATTTGATTCTTTCGTATTAAGTGAACAGTTTATTAAAAGTGAATTTGATTATTATATTTATTTTAAATCACTAAGTAATGAGAAATTCATTATTCTAATATTATGTATTGATAATATGCTTATCACCAGACATAATATATCTGAAACAAACATATTAAAAACTAATTTATATACGACATTCAAGATAAAAGATCTAAGCCATGCAAAAGCAGCAAATCATTTCTCTAATAGGTGATTGAATATATAGCTAGTTTGTGAAATTATCAAGTCTTTTAGTATATCTCAATGCTTGAATCGTATTAAGTTATATCATGCCAGGCACAACAGAATTTGTACCAAACAACTATTGATTCTCAACCTATTCTCATGCCGTGGCCTACCTGAATTTTAAATTATTTTGTTTTTAGGTTAGGTGGTTAAAATATGCGTAATGGACAAGGTGGATTTCATGATATTTACAACACGGTGCTCTCAATCTTCCAAAGTAACCCCCGGTTGGCTCCAGCGCGAGTGACCAGCCCGCGGTTCACGACAAAACTAAGCATGCGTACTACGCACCGGTTTCATCAGAAAAGTGAAAAATTCTGATACTCTGTCAGTATTATGGATGATACCCTGCTACTTTGAATTAACTCAGAAATAGCATACATGAAGCATACTTAATTTAAATAATACTGTCAAAATGATGGTTCCCACGCCCTTTTGTGATTTTTCTGATTATACGATTGGTGGGCATTTTGGAGGTTTAAAAAGTTAAGTATGTGATGGCTTAGTGTTCGCTAATCAGAGGTTAGGATCGCTCAATCTATCTGACTTTGGGACTGTGAATTAGCTAAAGCGGCTTCCACAGTTTGGCTGGTTTATGCATACTTGTACTATTTCAGTGTGCCCGCGTATCAGGGTCATAATCTGTCAGAGTAACAAATAACTCCCCAACAGAAAAGGATCACTTTGAATGTGTATATAGACGTACATATACACGGTGAAGTGACGGGTCATGAAACGTTATTACAAATTTTCTGGCCTTTTCTTTTCTTTCCAAGACGAACGTACAGGTCTGGCTCATCTGGAATCAGACAGTTTTCTGAAGCCTGGATTTCCGTACATGTGGTCATGAATTGATTATCCAAACCGTTGATATGATGAACTGAACATGGATGGGAATATCTCGAAACTCTTCCAAATTTTAAGATCCTGGACCGTAACTAAGATCCTATCCATAAAATCTAACGGCATAGTGTTTATATACAAAGAATCCTAGGTGTGGATGCAGAAATCATATGGGTCCTGAAATTGCAAATATAAGGTCCTCATTGGCAACTAGTTGAAATCTCAATTTGATTAGATAACAGTCATATTGTATTTGTATTAAGGAATTGCCATTATTTTGCAGGGCTAATAATTATTTTGCAAACTTCATAGATTTATATTTATTTACATAATAATCTTTATCTAATTAAGGGAATAGAATTTCTTCTTTTACTTGGATTGCTCATGTGCCCACATTCAACTGAAAATAGTTGTAGGGTCACACAATGGTGGCGATTAAGGGCATTCTTCATCCATGGGAGAGCGGATTAGATACTGCTTTTACTGTGGGGCCCACCATGATGCATGTATTCTTTATCCATATCATCGATTTGTTTCTATAGATAATTTTAGGGACAGGAAGCAAATTCAAATTTCGGACCATGCCATAGGAAACAATAGTTATTGACTACTAAAAACCTATTGTGAAGCACAAAAGTGTTGAATCAAGCTGATATTTGTTTTTTCTCTTCATTCAAGTTTACACTACCTTTCAACAATTTGAATGACAAATAAATATTAAAAAAACAACATTATTGGGCCTTAGGAAGTTTTTAATTGCGGACATTCATTGTTTCTTATAGGATGGTCCCTTGATATTTAGATCTGCTTCATTTTTTAGCTCATGCTCTAAAATGATCAGGCAAATAGATGGACAACATGGTAATAGAATACATACATCAAGGTAGGCCCCATAGTAAGCTGCACCTAATCCATGGTCTAGATAAATGAAAAATTCGCTCTCCCATATATGGAATCTTGCCTTTCAGCAACTGCACTTGGTTTGTGGACTAATTGGAAAATTCCTTGTATACCTAATAAAATAAATAAATAAATAATAATAACGTGCCAGCTAACACGGATACATGAGGGTGTTGCTTGCGATTTGAAGGAAGAACGGCTGAAGAGTGATTCACTTCCCAAGAACATGCCCTGGCCTAAAAACCAGCCTAGTCCGCTAATCACAAGAGCCACTTATGGATATCGTGTGTGGACCATCGATCTTTTGTTTTCTGACCATCCATTTGCTTCTCAAATACACATGCAACCTATTTGATGAGTGGAGCTGGCCATTGCCTGATTGGCCGGGCTACATGGAGAGTCCCACCTGATAGAAGGCCCACAAGTCGCACGTGTGTTCAAGCTTGCTCTGTTGTGCGCCCCAATCACGTCTCTTTAGTAAATGGGACCAAGTGCACCGACATTTTAGACCTTCTGTCCATTTAGATTCATGGACAATATCTAATGGATGGCTATAAACAGACAAGAAATATAAGAACTGCTGTGGAATAGTCTCATAAATTTCCTCGTGATTGGAGTGTGTGGCCCACCAGAGCTCTTACTAGAAGCCAAAAAGATGTTTTGTCTCATTCTCCATTTTCTGCTTTTAACATTTTATGTGGTGTTGGCAATGATGGCCACAGCGTATTCTTATCACACCAAAGCCGATCAGGATAGAGGAAAGCATGGCCCCCTTAAATTCCCATCCTAACAGCAGTGTGGACTCCCTCAATTCATTGCCTTTTCCTAATAGAAAACATGGGGGGCCCAATTTTCAATTTCTAATGAATGAGAGGTAGATGTTTCTGTTTACCATGTAAAAGAAGAGGTTTGCTAATTCTGCTCATCCACATGCACAGATGTGGAACACGTGTGAGATCTGAGCTTTCCATCTGGTTGAAAATAATAATTAGATCTTTTGCCCAAAAATAGGCCGTTCATACCTGGTGTGGTCCAAAATTTACTATAGATTTTTTTCATACGCTGTGACCTTTTGAGGTGATGAATGGTCTGATTTTTCAACGGAAGATCTAAACAATGTACCCTAACCAATGAAAGGTTGATCAGCCACCGGATCCAATACGATTATTAGAATGTTTCTTGGATGAGCTTAATGTAAAAAATTAATGATGCATGTGGCCCATAATGATGTTTTAATGGAATACAATCCATCCATTATGTGTGCTCCATTATGCAGTTATGCTCCACCAAGGTAGTTGGCACCACAGGTAATAGTTAGACAGAAAGCCAAACATTAAAAAACTTTCCTAGTTTGTGGGGTGCATAATAAATCTCGCTATCTAATTCATTCAAAAACCAGGATAAATGAAAATCCAGAATTTAGGTCATTTCAAAACTTAGGCCAGCCACAACACATGGTTTTGGCCTGTTGGTACATAGGACTTAGGTGGGATGGAATTGCATTTAGTCCCATGCAAATTCCATCCCACATTTAGAGATGACCGGGAGGACTGGAATTATGTAAGATGGAATAGCATAATTTGGTCCCGGATTTTTGGTGGATTTTGAAATTCACTAAATTTGAGAGCGCCACATTGATGCATGTATTTTATCCATGCCATCCATTCATTTGTGTCTTTTACACATGACATTCAATTTATATATGTACAAGTGACCGACATTAGAGTCATTGTTGCTAATTTGGTCCGTTGATTACACTTCCATAGTCCACTAATAGTGGGTTTGGCTTAATGTAGTGTTTCTTTTACAGTAAAAATTTGATCCCCAAACACGAGATTGAATGGCTTAAACACCATGGTATTTTCAAACATGCAATCATTGTGTAATAATAATGTTAATATCCCATCTAATGCAATTCCATACCATTTAATCCCACGTATCAAACATGCATTGTAGGCATGATTTTTTTATAGTATCGGTCACCAGAGATTTAGATCAGATGTATTCACCACACGTGAGGAACAAATTGGGTGTTATTAAAACATCATGGTGAGCCCTACACGTCGATTTCTACCTTAAGCTTGTTCTAGAAACATCTCATTTCATATGAGCAGGTATGCCCACCTGTGAATGGAAAGATCCCACGAAGGGGTGGACTAGCAATAGGAGTTGCAGCCGTATCAATACATTACTTAAAATATTCATATGATATACTTGAACATTTTTATTAAATAAAGATGTTGGTTGATTGTAATGGGCCTATCCAAGGAACACGTGGAATAGATCAGATGAAAGAAAGCCTAAGCTTTTCAAGGGAGTGTCGCTGTCCCGAACAAGCAACCCACGTGACAACCTCAATCCTGATTGGTTGGATTGGTTTTCGAGCATCTTTCAAATTTCAACTCATCTCAAGACTTCGACGCCACTTGACGATCAGACCTTGATCGCAAATCGCAACCAAGTCATGGATTCCAAACATCTATGGGGCCTATTAATCCTTAGCTCTGTGTATGAGCATCGCCAGCATCTCAATCAGCTGTAATAATCAAGGGAGAAATCTATTGTACTCGTCTGACCACGTGTCTGATTTCCCTTTCACATGTGCATGACTTGTCATGAAAAATTAGGTCCTCTGCCCCGGACCTAGCGGGATTTGTTTAAACGGTAGGTGACTGTTAAAGATGAGGTTCATATTAAACATATTTGAAAGTTATTCAGTTAAATACATACTCAAACCAGTCCCATCTCAAACATCACCTGCCGTCTAATCAAATCCTGCTATTCTATAAACAAAGGGTGCTTGGTCCAGGCAGAGGCAATACCTAATCCATGTCCAGCTGATCATGCTCCTCTCATCACATCTTGTTATACACACGTCCTGCATATGTCACCAGAAGTCAATGGGCTCACATGGATGCATGCATGGTTCATCCACAACTGTTCATTATATATATATATATATATATATATATATATATATAACCATAACCCATTTGAATGTCACGAATCATACAGTCAGGATTGTTGAGGCGATGATATCTCCCGCGAAGTCATCATGTCTCCTACCGAGTCTCCCTCTCTCTACCTTTTATGTTTTATGTACAATGAAGCCTAATTGGGCTGGGCTTTAGATTACTTTCTCCATGTAGTGTGATCTATATAACAAGGAGTACAAGAAATTGTATTCTTTTAAGGTATTCTTTGATGAGAGATTTCTTGTACAAATGAAGAGTGAAAAAAAGTAATTCTTATATTTTTAATTTCTTTTGTTTTAATGAATAAGGAAGCTCCATGTTGTTATCCCATAGATGTGGGCATATAACTGAACTACAAAAATCTTTATACCTTATCTCTTTTCGTTTTCTTTATATCCTTTTTTTTTGGATTCTCTCTCTTTTTTTCTTTTTCCTTTTTGTCATTCTCTTTCGTTGTTTTGCTTTGCCTGTATCAATTGTGGACGGGTGTTTTCCACAACAAGGATTAGGAAAGCATGATTTTAACTGTAGCCCACCTGATGGACAGCCATGCAGCCATGTAAGGCCTTATCCGGTGACATGCGCCGGAACCATCTATGCCAGTATGAATCCCACCACAAACCATCAACCAGATCTGTACATGGCAATTGCATCTCTGTGTCACGATCAAACTGAACTTGAATGGTCTTGCTTTGAAGCAATTTGTGGATGTGTATAGTCACTTTCGGTGGTTCCCCACCACCACACAAAAAAGTTTGCACATCAATGGTGATAGTTGGCAACGTTATGTCCACATGTCATCTTTAATGCACCCACTTCAATTAGCAACGGTAAATTGCTGTAGACCAACAGTTGTGAAATTACTCATTGAGCTAGAGATGTCACCAATGGATGTTCTGTTGCTATGGCTTCTGTATTTTCTTGGAGAATGAGGGGGTGTTTGAGTGCCAAAAGAATGAGTTTTAATGCATTCTCCCAACGGGCATTGATACCGGTTTCGGCCCTTGTCGGAATTGTGATTGACTTAAATGCTCAATCTATAGACCTGAAATTTTAGAATAGAGCTAGAAATATCTAGCTTCAAAGCCACTGAGCTTTTAAAAGGCCCCCTTGGGACTAATCCCCCAATGGAACACCCTGATCCATAGCTCAAGTGGTAGACTGAGTGAAAGATACCTCGTTTCAACACTGAGGTCTTGGTATCGATCCCTAGTGGGGGTGGCTAACAGTGAAGTGTGAACTGACAGTGGGGTGTACTAGCAAGCTAACAGAAAAAATAAAAAATCCCCCAATGGAATAGCTCTACTTAAAAGTTCAATTGACGGAATCGTCCTGTGGCTTTTTTTTATGATGCCGAGTTTGAATTATCAAACACATGGTCAATAGACCTGAAATATTAGAAAAGATCGTGATAGAATTCTCGTCACGAGCAAGCAATGACCAGCTTCAAAGCCGTTGGGCTTTTAAAGGCCCCATGCCTGCAACGGAGTAGCTCTGCTTAAAGTTGAATTGAACTTATTGCATGAGAGGCGGTTGATCCCTCCCCCCACTAACTCATCGCAAAAGGCGCTGAATTTGGATCTGTTGATAGAATGAGGGCTATGTCTATCTGCCCAAGTTCACTCCAAGTTCCACCCAGGCAGATGTAAGAGCACCTAGATTCAAGCTCCTGCCGAGCCTCAAACAAAAGATGGTTTAAGATTAAGGTTGAGGCCCGGACCAAGTCTTTTGGGCCCAAAATTCGGTACTGATGCCATTCCCCAGCCCGAATTGAACCAAGGCCCACTCACGCGGGCTCAATCAGATAGCCCGTAGGCTGGCCCAGCCCATTGACAGTTCATAATCAAAGTTTCAAACAGTATGGATGGACCATTCCCAAAAGCCAATCTCCTATTGAAATATAACAGCGACAACTGGTGAGACATTTTTTTTTTTTTTTTGGTTGAATGTTGACCGTTGCTCTCCTCTCTCTCCCACCACTTGTAGATCTTGATTTGAAAAGTCAGCATTGTTCTTTTGGGGTGATTTTTTGAGCATGGTATGTATGTGGTAAACGGATGAATGGTTGACACATGGAAGGGCGTGAGGTCGAGCACCATCTTACTCAAGGGGGTAACTGTTACGAATCCACAGAACTTCCTTGGACTCCTTACAAGATTCGTCAAATTTATAAGAAAAAGAACAAGAAAATAGAAAATAAATCCTATAAAATTTGAAATTGATCGATGAATGAAATAAAAGAGTTAACCATCCTTTAAATAGGGATACTAAGCAATGGAAGAAATTTCAAAATTAAATTACAACTAAAACTCCTAAAATTCGCTACTTACTATTTATAGACAATAATGATTTCTACTAGTGCGCAAGGTTTTTTGCCAAAAATAGTAAGTCTTCACCAAGCTATTCTCGCGATATGATGGTATTTCGCAAATTTGGCTTGCGCAACTCTGCGTAGTGGGGTTGGGTGGCTAAAGTAGCTCATCTTACCTCAAAATTATATATTTTACATTCAATAACTCATTCCGAATTGTGAGATACACCGGATTTAAGGTCGGTCTGAATCACTTCTATTATCGGCAGGCCTTTTCTGATCCATCTTAGCCATGAAACTATCCGCAACCTGCTCTACACCAATGGTCTAGGTTATGATCATGATCCCACTTGGCGTATGTCTCATAGTTCCTAATCCAACCTGAATTTAACCAGTAAATGGGCAATTTTATCTGGCATTACATAGTCAAACTAATGCGGTTTCAATTAGGAGTTGCCAATCCCACACGCATACATAACTCAGCTCCACATATTGCTTCAAACGTTCTGGCTTGCATGCTTGTTAGAGATGAGAGCCGTCCATTGACGTTGCCACAATATGTTGATATCTGGCCCAGGAATCATGCAGCTCTGCTGTTCAAATGCATGACATCTGCTTTGAGTGTGGACGTGGCCATCTATTTCTGTCCGTCCATTTAATTTGTACATTATGTGTCACACACCTAAGGAATAAACTTGCCTGATTCTTGAGCCAGCGCATCTACACGTACGCACTGCATCTGACCTGATGGATGGCTTGGAGTTGGCACCTGTGGTGGTGTGTACAGGAGCCATACTACAGAGTTGTTTGGGCCAGCAAGCCTCTGTAACCAGGATGGTCGATGAGTCGGGCTCACGCACACCCTTTTGGGCCTGCTGGCCCGTTTGGTATTTCCAATGGCATTTGGGTCATATATCACGCACTGGGGTGAATTCTTAATGACCAGCCCGTATCTTCCGCAAAAGCCGGTGGAAGGGCTCGAGCTCGGGCCAGACCAGACTTAGAGCGTGTATACTTATTACAGGCAGTGTCTGTTTCTATGGGCCCACATGGACCTGGTCCAAGGTTTTTTGTTTTTTTACTTACTTATATGGGCTTCGTAGACTATTGGCCCTGCCAACCCCAGTCCATTGGCAGCTCCATCGATTATTTATTGACATCTAATAGGAGTATGGAGAGGAAATACCCACCCAGTGACTAGGTCTTGTCCAGATCGAGTTGACTCAGACAAGTCCCAAGTGATCAATCGTTTATGCATTGGGGCTGAGGTAATGCAGTTAAGTGGAGAAATTACAAATATCTGCTTTTTAATGTTGTTGGCCACCTTTAGATGGAATATAATTTCCAAATGGCTTTTTATTTTCTGAAGATGATACTGAAGAAGTCATTCTCTTCATAATGTTTTCAAACATGAAGTTGTTACCAAACTCTATGAAATTAGCCACAACCACCACAGAAAACAGTATGTTCCGCACTTCTGCATTTCTGGTTTCCTAATATAGTCATTGTCATTTTGGTAAAAGCTGGCTGTTAAAGGGGTGTTGGCTGCCCCATTGGACGGGATGGATGCAAATCGTCTGAGTCAACTCCGACTCAGTCAGACCCAACCTGGTTTGACACGCCATGAATCATCACCGACTCAGACGATTCATCCCCAACTTGGATGAGTCGTGACTCAACTTAAGACTGGATGAGTTAGCGCATGTTGCGACTTCGTGTTCCGCTTATGGGCCTGAAATGGTTTTACAACTTTTCCGTTGATGTATGTGCCTGTAGCCTCTCTTTGTGCTGGCATGAGCCGAATTTAAGGGCCGCATGGAAAAGACTACTATGTAGTTCACCACCATTTTGAATATGCTGGTGACTCGTGATCCTCAAATGTGGCACTGATGTAGAACTGTATAGACCATCTAAATTGTGGGGCAGATTTAAATCAGCCGGATAAAAGCAATCTTAACCTTGCACTCATGGCTACTAAATGGATGGTTGAGGGTGATATAACGGATGGTCCAAATTTGAAGGAAAAATCGGGGGGTTACTATCATCTTCTCATTCTAACTTTCGGGTCATGGTCCATTCACAATTGGATCAGCGATCTGATCGGTCTTTATATCTGTATATCACGGCATGCACGCACAAGGCTGAAGAGTGACCATTACCACCGTTTCATAGGCTTGTTTGATTTTTCGGCTCAAGTGTAATTACCATCTAAATGGGTAATAATTATTTACCTAGGTAATTACTACCGCATCTTTTCACATGCAGATGTGACAAGTTACTCTTTTTACATTTAAATAAAGAAATTTACAATGTCAATGTGGGCCCATCGAGATGTATGTTACTTATCCACACCATTCATTTGTTATGCCAGCCAAATTTATTGCATGGGTTAAAAAACGAGGCAGATCCAAAGCTCAAATGGACCACACCACAGGAAACAATAAAAATCGAATGCTTATCATTAAAAACTTCTTAGGGCCCTTAAAAGTTTTGGATCAAGCTGAGATTTGTGTTTTCCCCTTTTCCATGTTGTGAGACCCTATGAATGGGTTAGATGATGAAAAAACCTCAATGTGAGCCTAGCAAAGAAAATAACTTTCAACGGTGGATGAATTAAGGCCACTGTTTCCTTTTGTGTGGGCGATTTAATTGTTGGATTTGCATCATTTTTCGGTTCATGCTTCAAAATGTTCTAATAAAATAAATGGACGTTGCGGATATATCAAATACATTACGACGGGGTTCACATATTTAAATCAACACTTTCTTTTTTTTCCTGTTTTTCGAGGGGGAATTACTCTCACATTTTCAAACAATGTGAAAAGGTAATAATCACTTGTTTACCATGATTTACATGTATCATGGAAAATCAAACAGCCCGAATTAGGGGGTTTGTGGATTGGAATCCACAGAGGTCGGTGGGATCTGTGACTGTGGGCCCGCCGTGATGTATGTGTTTTATACTTATGCAGTACATCCGTTTTGCTACATTATTTTAAGGTATGTGGTCAAAAATAAAGAGGATCCAAATCTCCGGTGGACCACATCACAAGAAACAGTAATGACTAAAAGCTTACCATTAAAAACTTTTTAGAGGCTAAGAAGTTTTGGACCAAAGCCGATACCTATATGATCTCTTCAACATGTTAAATCGCAAGTAGATATCACGGTGGGCTGCAAGGAAGTTTTTAAAGTGGGCGTTTAAAGACCACAGTTTTCAGTGGTGTGGTCCACCTCAGATTTGAAGTGCTTCATTTTTTTACTTATGCTTAAAATAATCTAGCAAAGAGCTTTACACACAGATTGCCTAAGGAGTAAGTAAAGAAAGAGAAAAGACTAAGAAATTATATATTTTAAAAAAAAAAAAAGTTCAAAAGATTATGTGATTGTGACGTCACCTTCGTAGGGGCATCAAGCTTGAATCTGGATAATCTGCTCGCTACAACAGGAAATTTGGGTTTTCATATATTGGTCCGCATCATCACTGATGTTGCCAGCGCTGTTGCATTAAATGTACTGTCTGATGATGTGGTCCAATCAGTTTGCATCAAATACAAATCTCATAATTGTGGCAAGCATGGGATCGGCATTCATCAAGTTTATGGATGCATGGCCCCACCATATGGGTGTGCACCTTCTTTGGTGCGCCCCCATGTGCACCTTCACACGTGTCAAAGGCATGGAATTTGAATGATCCACGTGAAGTGGCACCACTTGAAACTCTATGGCCCAATTTTAGCCTCATTCAAAACTCTAATGAGTCACCATGGCAAAGAGAATTGCAAATCGATGAGGAAAATTGTTTCCTTTTTTCCTTGGCCCACCAAAGTTTTGGATTAGGATGAAAGTTGGGTCTATAAAGTATCAAGGGGTGACGCATCACGTGGACCGTTCAGATTTTGTGCCCATGACATGTGTGCAAAAGAACACATGGGTGCTCAGCTAAGGTTTGTGTGTGTGTGTGTGTGTGTATAGAGAGAGAGAGAGAGAGAGAGAGAGAGAGAGAGAGAGAGAGAGAGTGGAATGCTGACCTGTGTTGGGGGCCGTTGCAGAAAACTTTAGGATCTAACCTTCCACAAAACACTAGAATTATGGGATAATAAAGTAATGAAATAAATCAAAGTACAAACCATACGACACAAGATATTTTTACGTGAAAAACCCTCAAAGAGGTAAAAACCACGGGACCTTATTCAGAGCAACAATTCACTATGAAGTAAAACATTACAATCGATCATAAGCATACACCGCTTGGATCAAACCTTCTTCACTCACGCAATAGTGGATAAACAACAAGAGAATAATGAAAAATGAAGAGATCTCACCAATTACGATGACATAGAAGTGCTGAGACGTCGACTTCGAAATCTCCCTTCCAGAAGCTTCCTCTCTCTCCCTTTCTCTCTCTCTCTCTCTCACCTTGGTCGTGAAAACCTTTAACACAATAGCTTTAGAAAGCCTTCTCAATACCCTAGAAAAGTCCTAGGGACCCCTATTTATAGTTTAAGCAACTTCCATTTCACACCTTTGCTAAACCGCCTCCAATTTACGCAGTCCGCATAAAATCCGTGCAAATTTGTGAACCCTCGACAAGTCGAGCCAGGGCCTCGAATGGTCGAGTACTATTCACTCGACTGGTCAAGCCAGGCCCTTGACTGGTCGAGGCCAGAAAACTGAGCTTACTGGAGTTTGAGTCGAGTGACCCTCGACTGGTCAAATGGCTCCCTCGACTGGTCGAGCGGTCCACTCGACTGGTCGAGCAACGCAGTGAAATACTCCAATTTTTAACCAACTGTATTATCTCTCCTTTAAACTAAGGAGAAAAATCCTATCAAATCTTCCCCTTTCAGACTTAGGAGGAATTCACCTTCTTTAACCCAGCCAGGTTTCTACGAACCTCAAATTTGCCCTTGAGCAATGCCTTAGTCATCATATCTGACCCATTATCGTCCGTGTGGACCTTTATAAACTGTAACACCTTTTGTTCCAAAATATCCCTGATCCAGTGATACTGAATTTCTATGTGCTTCGACTTGGAGTGCTGACTTGGATTCTTGCTCAAGTGTATAGCATTTTGACTATCGCAATAGATCACGTGTTGCTCCTGCTTCAGGCTAAGTTCCTGTAGGAACCTCTTCATCCAAAGCATATTTTTACATGCCTCTGTGACCGCAATGTACTTGGCCTTTGTCGTTGATAATGCTATGACCTTCTGTAGCTTGCTCTGCCAAGAGACCGCTCCCCCTGCAAACGTGAACATGAACCCCGATGTAGACTTCTTGAAGTCTATGTCACCTGTCATATCTGCATCTGTGTAGCCTTCTAACATAGGTTTTCCATCACCATAGTATAAGCTCAACCTGGATGAGCCTCTCAGATATCACAGTATCCATTTCACCGCTACCCAATATTCTTTACCAAGATTGGCAAGATACCGGCTGATAACACCAACCGCATATGCTATGTCTGGGCGCGTACATACCATAGCATACATCAAACTT
The DNA here is from genome assembly GCF_029962835.1 of Magnolia sinica. Lineage (NCBI taxonomy): Eukaryota > Viridiplantae > Streptophyta > Magnoliopsida > Magnoliales > Magnoliaceae > Magnolia > Magnolia sinica. The sequence continues at coordinate 4,128,101 of NC_080585.1, read as the reverse complement.
TCTATCGTTGACGCATAGGGTATCTTCCTCATCTCATCCACCTCTGCCTTCATCTCGGGACACTGTTTGTCGCTCAATCTGAAGTGACCATCCAGTGGAGTACTGACCGGCTTGTCGCTCAATCTCGGGACACTGCTTTGATACTAGAGGTGGGCAACTTAGGCCCAATCCGGTGGATCCGACCTGACCAGACCCGACTCGGTATCGTTCCGAATAGAATCGACGGTCTAATCAGACCTGATCGATTCTGATAGTCTAGATCCGAAAGCATTTCGAATCGGGTTCAGATAGCACTATATCCGAACAGATCCGGTCCGAATACCCGAACCGACCCGAACAGACCCGACCCGGTTTTGGCGTCGGGTATACAATAAATATCAGCTTGATCAAAAACTTTTGGGGCCTCCAAAACATTTTTAATGGTCAACGTTCACTCAACACTGTTTCCTACAATGTGGTCTACTTGAGATTTCTATGTACCTCATTTTTATTCTCATAACATAAAATGATCTATAAAAATAGATGGAGGGCATGGATGAAACACATACATCATGGTGGGGCCCACAGCACTGACCACGGGTCCATTAAAATCAAGTCGGGTCAGGTCCTCCTAACAAGAGAGCGCATTTATTTACCTCTATGTTTCCGGTTGGATTTCCAAGGTGATTTGACCGCCACCTTTCATTTATAGCACTCCTCATGTCACCTGAGGAGAAAAAAGTTAAATTGTGGGGCCCACCTTGATGTTTGTATATTATCCACACCGTCCATCCCTTTAACCAACTCATTTTAGGGCATGAGCCAAAAAAAGAGGCAGATCCAAAGATCAAGTGGACCACATTACTGAAACAATGGGAATTAAACTCCTACCAGTGAAAGCTTCTTGAAGACCCCAGAAGTTTTGGATGAAACTGATATTTTTGTTTCCACTTTATCCATGACTGTGTGACCTTATTAACGGGTTAGATAACAAATAAACATCACTGTGGGCCCTAGGGAGAAAACAACTTTCAACCATTGACGTTTTAATGATCATTGTTTCCTAAGGTGTGGTCCACTTGAGCTTTTGATTTTCCTCATTTTTGGGCTCATGCCTTAAAATGTATTTTTTAGAAGGATGGATGGTGTGGATAACTCATATATATCATGGTGGGCCCACATATTTAAATCAGTAATAACAACGTTTGTATGGACCGATTTTCGAAACTTAATTCCGATGACTTTGAAACAGGTGTAGTAAGTAATAATCAGGTAATTCCGTGTATTTACCAGGGAAACTAAAAAATCTAACAGCCTGAGTTCCCGGCGCATTAATGGTCAACATTCACTCAACATTGTTTCCTCGAGCTCCGGGCATTCCTCGAGCTTCGAGTTGTATGAATGGTTCAAAGGAGATCAAAGTTATATGGCCCCCACAATGATGTATTTATTATATCTACACCGTTCATATACTTTTAGAAATCATTATAGGACATTATCTAAAAAAGAATAATATCAAAAGATCATCTCGACCACACCACAAATAGCAGCAGAGAATGATTTTCGCTGTTAAACAATTCGTGTGGTCTACTTGATTGTTAGAGCTGTCTTATTTTTCGTCTCAAGCCGCAATACGAGGTCACTAAATGGATGGACGGTTTGGATATAACACATACCCCATGATTAAACCCACACAACTCGCTAATATAGATAGAAAATCAAAACTGTGCATGTGCTTGCATGAAAAGCAAGTCTTGTTACTGTGCATGTAAAGTAACGTCCAGTGAAAACCTAAATACGCAGGTGAAAAGCTCTTTCAGAGCCATGTGGGGTCCACCTTAATGTATATGTTTTATCTAAGCTGTTCATCCATTTTGACATATCAATTTAGGCCTTAAGAAAAAAATAACATATATTAAAGGTTGAAGTGGACCACATTATATGAAAAGTTAAATTAAATTCACAAAGATCCGAATCGTACCCAACTCGATCCGACTCAGTTTCTCTGACCGAGTCGGACTCGGTTCAGGTCAGGTGAATCATGTATCGAATCTGTTCGGATCAGGTGACCCGGATTTGATTCCGGATCTGATCGAGTTCGGGTCAAACCATTGCCATTTCGGATCTGATCGGGTTGAACCCAATCCGCTCCGATCCGGACCGTTGCCCACCTCTATTTGATACCATCTTCTATCAACCCAAAAAAAGGTTTCAATGGCAGCCGTTCAATCACACTGTTTCCTGCCATGTGGGCCACCTGAGTCCCACATGCGGCTGATTTTTTTTTGGGTGGCCCATTGGTCAGAAGGGACCTAACAAATGCACGGTATTGATGTGCCATACACACCACGGTGAGGCCCACGGCTAGGACCGTGGTCCCTGGCCCTTCCATCAAACGCAGGAGCATCCTACTGCTGGACGTTGCAGCAGCAGACGCTGCAGCAGCAGGCGCTGCCTGCTATATGTTTTTTTTTTTTAAATAGTGTTTTCACGATTTTTCGCATGTGGGGCCCACATCAGGTGAATCTATTCCAACCATTGCATTCCATGGACCAAGACAGACCAAACAAGCCCAATATTCAATATGTTTTGTGGTATAGAAAGATTAGAGTGCATTTTAACGGTGAGAACCACTGTTTTCTGAGCTATGGCCCGCCAGATAGTCGGATTGACTTCATTTTTCAGCTCAATGCCTAAAATGAGCTTGGGAATGGAATGAACGACGTGGATTAAATCCATACATCAAGGTGGGGCCTGCATGACGCCACTCATAATGGGCGAGATAATATATATATATATATATATATTATATATATATATATATATATATATATATATATATATATATATATATATATATTTGTCTCTCTGTTGTTGCCAGTACACCCACCGCCTACTCACGCTAGACTAAACACGTCCAGCATCTCTAGATGCTGGATGGATTGAATGTTCTTCAAGGTGGGTCCCACATGGACATGGCCCCCACTTAGATCAATCTGATAGTTGTGTTTTCCATCACTCTAAGGTAAGGCCGACATGGCTTGGACGGATGGATCCAACACGTTCATCAAGTGAGTCCCACAAAGGTGGACAAGTAGGAAGAATTATATACATCAAGGGGTCAAAATCAAGAACAAATAAAGGAGAGAGAAAGAGAGAGATCGAGTGATGGAGGGACCCCGGCACTATGGGCCCTCCCTTCCATGATTTACAACATACATCAAGTGGGTCCCATTACATATGGGCCCACCAATCAAAATCAACGGTGGAGATCCTTTCTCCATCGAAATGCAAGGTCTAGATGACCCTATCCATGCAAGGAAAATAAACATCATGATGGGGTCCATGGAGAATGGCCCCACCATGGAATGATCATGAGAATCAAGGTGGACCATCGGCCACATCTAGGGTTCAAAGTGAGATCCATACCATCAATCGGTAGGCCTCATTTGGCCCGTCATACAAACATGAAATCTAGGCCTATAGAAACACCTACCATTCGATCTTCTTAGTTCAATGGAATGCCAATCTCCTTGTATCTCACTTTGATGGAAGATAATGAGAGATGAACGGCTAAGATGAAAGATTTTGGGGTGGGAAGTGGGCCACACACATCTCACTTTCTCTCTTAGAAAACTATGGACGTCCAACACTTTGCTTGGGAATTTTGTTGCTTGGAAAAATGTGAAGAGAAAGGAGAGAGAATGGTGGTTGTAAGAGAGGTGATGGGTGTGAGTGATGGATGTGAGGTGATTGTGTACTTGACATGTATGGGTGTGTAAGGGATACGGTGAGAGAGAGTTGACTTTGGGGTTGCTCTTGTACTTGACATGAGGTAATTGATTGATTGATTGAGTGATTGAGTGATGAGACTCGTTGTAGAGATTCTCTTGGGATTGCAAACGTGCGGTGTTTTCTCGAACGGAACGCGGGCCCACATCTCCCGACCAGGGTATCAGATTGGTATGAAAGACACGGCGTTGGAACCACGGCGACGGTACCGTCATAATGGTACAAATCTCGGATTAAGCCAACTCAAATCTACAGAATACGAGTTAAGGTCGCGCTCAAACATCGATTATAAGTCGTAGGTTGCCGAAATTCGATGGAAGGATCGCGGGAGTTGACGGAACAGTATGGACTAGGATGCGGGTCTTACAATAGTATAGGCTCAACCTGGATGAGCCTCTTAGATATAACAATATCCATTTCATTGCTACCCAATGTTCTTTACCAGGATTAGTAAGATACCGGCTAACAACACCAACCGCATATGCTATGTCTGGGCGCGTACATACCATAATATATATCAAACTTCCTACCGCTAATGAATAGGGTATCTTCCTCATCTCATCCACGTCTGCCTTCGTCTCGGGACACTGCTTGTCGCTCAATCTGAAGTGACTATCCAGTGGAGTACCGACCGGCTTCGCTACATTTATATTGAACCGCTCCAGGACTTTTTCAATAATCCAGTCTTGTGACAGCCAAAGCTTCCTACTGCTTCTGTCACCAGTTATCTCCATTCCTAAGATCTGCTTAGCTATGCCCAAGTCTTTCATCGCGAATGACTTGCTCAACTCCTGTTTCAGCTTGTCAATCTTCTTGATGTTTTTTCTCATGATGAGCATGTCATCAACGTATAACAGCAGAATTAAAAAATCACCATCTGAGAACTTGCCCGTGAACACACAGTGGTCTAACTCTGTTCTGTCAAATCCATGCTTTAACATGGACGAGTCGAACTTTTTGTACCATTGCCTTGGAGCTTGTTTAAGCCCATACAAGCTCTTCATCAACCTACATACCATATGCTCTTTGCCTTTGACTTCGAACCCTTCTGGTTGATGCATGCAGATCTCTTCTTCCAAGTCACCATGGAGAAAGGCAGTTTTAACATCTAACTGCTCTATCTCCAGATCCATGCTAGCCGCCAACCCAAGCAACACCGGTATGAATGTCAACTTCACTACTGGTGAGAATATCTCTTCGAAGTCTATACCTTTCCTCTCACCAAATCCTTTCACCACAAGTCTTACCTTATACCTTGTTTGTGAATTCTTCTACTCAATTTTTTTTCTGAACACCCACTTGTTACTCAGAGCTTTCTTGTCTTTATGTAATTTCACCATATCCTAAGTATGGTTCTTATGCAAGGATTTCATCTCCTCTTGCATAGCTTTCAACCACTAACCCTTATGCTTGTCGGCTAGGGCCTCAGAATAATCTTCTAGCTCTCCCCCATCAGTGAGCATAATGTACTCATGCAGCGAGTACCTCTTGGATGACTATCCCTAGATGACCTCTTCACCTGTAGCTCAACAGGTGGATCAGGTGGGGGCTGCTCCCCCGGTCCATCTTCTGTAGGAACTCTCTCGTCCTCTGCACCTTATTGTACTCTCCCGTCATCAGGCACCACGGGAGGAATAATCGAATCCATATCCTGTAGCTCTTATGAACTAGGCTATATCTTTTCTAGCTTATAGATGTCTGTAATACATTGGTCTTCTAAGAAAATCACATCTCTGCTCCTAATGAGCTTCTTCTCAGTCGGATCCTACAATCTATAGCTGAACTTTTCATCACCGTATGCCAAGAACACACATTCCCTGATCATCATATCTAGCTTGGACCTCTTATCTTTTGGTATGTGAATGGATGCCATGTATCCAAACACCCTGAGATGACTGTACGATGGATCTTGTTCAGTCCATACCTTTTCTATTAATTCTCCATTCAACGGGGCTGATGGAGACTTGTTTATCAAATACACTGCCGTGTGCATTGCTTCTCTCCATAACACCTTGGGTAACTTTGCATGGGATAACATGCATCTGATTCTCTATACAATGGTGCGATTCATTTGCTCAGGAACACCATTATGCTGGGAGGTCTTGGGAACTGTCTGTTCATGCCATATACCCAGAGACTTACAATACTCATGAAGTCATCGATGTATTCACCACTATTGTCAGTGTGGATGCACTTCAAAGATTTACCTGTCTCCCTCTTGACCATAGCATGAAACAATTTAAACACACCAAAGACCTTGTCCTTGGATTTCAAAGTATAAACTCAAACCCTCCTAGATGCATCATCTATAAAAGTGACAAAATACAATACCCCACCCATGGTTTTTGTCCTCATAGGATCACAAACATCAGAATAACTTAAATCTAATGCATGCACTTTATTAACATGAGAAACAGATTTAACAAATAAAACTCTATGTTGTTTCCTGAGAAAACAATCAATACAGGTTTTGAGAGGTATACCTGTCACGTCTGGAAGGAGCCGCTTCTTTGCTAGTAGCTGAAGTCATTTTTCACTCATATGGCCTAAACGCCTGTGTCGCATGTTAATAGCTGAATCTTTCGCTGCGTTCAACCCACCCTTACACACACTGACACTTGCCTTGTAAAGGGTGCAACACTTCTTCCCTCTGGCTACGATCAAGGAATCCTTAATGAGCTTCCAGCGCCCACCAACAAATCGGCTTTCATAGTCATTATCATCCAACCTTCTTGTCGAAATTAAGTTAAGGCGAAGGTTTGGGATATGCCTCACATCCCTGAGAACCAATGTGCAGCCCACATTAGTCTTCACACAAATATCACCGACTCGTAGATTTTCGATATGCTAGAATTTCTCATATTCACGGTCCCAAAGTCACCTGACTTATAGCTTATGAAGAAGTCCCTGCGTAGAGTTGCATGAAACGAGACTCCCGAGTCTATCACCTAATAGGTGTCCTAACTCGTAGCCGTGTGATCAGGGTCGAATATTGCATATTAGACCCTAATCATTACCGAATTTTACGTATATGATAATGCTTGATGGAGTATTTTAATTATATTTTTGTTACAGGATGAAGTCAGGAGCGTTAATTGAAAATTAATGTTAAAGGCATGGATTTCATGATCCAAAGTCTCCAGAGCACGGGATGGACTCCAGAGAACCAATAATGAAGATTTTACACGCCTGGGATCTGAGGAAAGCAAGCCAAAGGGGCCCAAAAAGGGTCCAGAATGCAAGATCACATGGTTCCCGCTATCCGATCAGTTCGAAACTTCATACATGAGATGAGGGCCGTAAATTAACCGTACATATTAAATTTCAGCCATTGAAGATCTTGGGAAGTGGTCCAACGGACAGATCAACCTATTAATCTCCAATTTGGGGCCCACTTGATATTTGGAACTGCCACAACCTTGGTATTGACGGCTAAATTACCATGATAAAGAGGATGGATGGTGTAGATTTCTCGTAAACATCACGGTGGGCCCTGTGTATGAGGAGTGTGCACACTGCACGTTTTCACCAGCTGCGCACCGCACCGCTGAGAGATTAGGTAGGATCTGGAGCAAGGGAGAGAAGAAAAAGAAGAAAGAGAAGAAAGAAGAGAGAGAGAGATTGTTTGGTTTGACATTTTCTTATGAATTTTATTTAATATTTTTTATGGATTTTATGGGTCACTAATCTCTCAGCTAGGGCTGAGATGAAGCCCCTAATTTGATTAGCTCTTGTGTTGGTTGATTTACTTTGAATTTCAATTAATTTGTTTCTTTCTTTAAGTGGGCTTTATGGGTTTAAATTCTATACTTCTCCATCTATGAACTTGACCAAAGTATATATATGGATGTTGTTTGGATGCTTATTATAGGTGCTTGTGTCTGATCAAGAACAGGTTTCCTATAGAGGAAGAAATAGGATGCTTTAATGAATTGTATATCCCTTATGCCCGACCAAGGATATGGGATATGTCATTCATGGCATTGCTTAAAGGAATTAGACAGTCTGTATGCCCGATTAAGGACACAGATTGTGCTTTCTCTATTTAAGTGGTATCAATCTAGATCAAGGTGAATCAATAGACAAAACAAGGGTTAGGATAATTAGGGGTGGATTCGAAAGTCCTAGTGCTCTCTTTCTGATTGAATTTTCTTCCCTGTTCTTAATTTTTTTTTTCTCCCCTAAAATTGTGCTTAGTAGTTCATTCCATTATCTGTTGGATTAGTTAAGGAGAGTCATAGATTTGAATTGTGACGACCAGTCCTCGTGGGAACGATCTCGTAATACGTACCGTATCTGTATTTGATTCGTATACTTGCGAGTTTAAATATCATTTAAATCGTGTTGGTTTAAATAAAACATCAAGTTTTTGGCGGGAGATTATTGGATTTAAGATTCTCTCTTATCATAATTCATAGTCTTAGGTTTTTTTACTACCTTTAGGTTAATTTTTTTTTTTTTTTAGAAACTAACCTATTTCTTGTTTTGTAGGGACCTGACATAAACTGCTAATTTGGTAATCTCTTTCCAAATTTTCTATTTTTTTTTCTAATTTCTATTTTTAGAATTAAGGTTTTATTTTATTTTTTAGAAAGTTTCTATTTCTAGGCTATTTTATTTTATTTTTAGAAATTTTCTATTTTCTAATTCTAGATTCTGATTCTTCTTTCAAGTAACTTTCTATTTTCTAGTTTTAGAAATTTTTCCCTTTTTAGAAACTAACTTAGTTTTTATTTCTAAGATTTTCTAATTTCCTATTTTTTAGAAATTAACCTTTCCTTAGGATTTTTTTTTTTCTAGCATTATTTTAGTAAATTTAATTTATTTTTGTTTTCTTTTTGTTTACAGGAATTAAGGAAGGAAGCTGCTAAATAACATTGTCTTCAAAAGGAGGAGCTCTCAAATCTTCAGATATTCATCATCTCCTTTTCTCGGGTGCTTCTTTCCAATTCTCGTTTACATAGCTTTCTCTTGTTTTTAGGAATTCATAACTTTTTCATTTAGTTTTATTCATCTTAGGTTGCATCTTAGTTTAGTTTTCTTTCTTATATTGATAACATAGTTTATGCTAGGACGTAGATCTCTGAACATAGAACTAGCACCGTTTGATCCTGAGATTGAAAGAACAATTCGTGAAAGATTGAGAAATAATCCTGTTGAAATGGCGAATGAAACTGAAGTTAAAGCTCTCAAAGATTATTCAGCTCCTGTCCAATTTAATGCGCCTTCATGCATAGTGTTGCCAACCACTACGGCAGCACACTTTGAACTTAAACCTGGAGTCATACAATTGTTGCCATCCTTTTATGGATTGGACAAGGAGGACCCATATCATCATGTGAAAGAATTCTTAAACATTTGCTCCACCTTTAAGTTCCAAAACTTCTCAGACGATTCGATCCGCCTACGCCTGTTTCCTTTTTCTTTGAAGGATAAGGCGAAAGCATGGTTGAATTCTCTAGAAGTTGGATCTATCACTACATGGGACTAACTGTCTAAGAAGTTCTTAAACAAGTTCTTCCCCGTTCACAAAACCAATGCCCTCCGTAGAGAAATTACTAACTTCACACAAAAAGAGGGCGAGCACTTTCATGAATGTTGGGAAAGATGGAAGGACTTGCTTCTTAAATGTCCTCACCATGGTTTTGAGAAGTGGCAACAAGTTCAATACTTCTATGACGGTCTGACACCACAGAACCGTCGCATGGTTGATGCCACCAGTGGAGGGTCATTCATGACCAAAAGTGATGTCGAAGCGTGGAACTTCTTTGAAACCTTGTGCGAAAATTTTCAGCAATGGGATTATTCAAATAGAGGTGACAAAAGTCCCCAACCACAAAAGAGAGGTGGTATATATGAGATAGGAGTCATGCCAGAGCTGAGCGCCAAGCTTGATAACCTGACAAAGAAAGTTGATGCTCTGGTATTAAATAATGGACCACCACAAACAACTCAAGTCGAGGCATATGCCACATGTTCTAGTCCTGCCCATCCTATGCAGTCTTGTCCATCTGGTGCAGCATTCCCAGAACTTCTCTCTGAACAAGTTCATGCTATGAACACTTTTCAAAAATCTGGGAATGATCCTTACTCGAACACATACAACCCAGGGTGGGCTAGACATCCAAATTTCTCTTGGGCAAAAGGACCACAACAAGGAGGACCATCTGGAAATCCTCCCATGCAACCGCACCTCCAAGTTGGTAGTCAACAACCTCAACAGTTTCCACAATATCAACAACTGCCTACACAATCAAGGAAACCATCTCTTGAGGATACACTCCATCTTTTCATGCAGAGTTCTCTCCAATTCCAAAAAGGGTACTTCGACTTGGCCAGTTGGCACAAATATATAGCAAACTGGCATAATCTAAGTTTTCAAGAGGAAATCAGCCATTGATCATGTAGCAGGAGGCTCTAATGCCACTGTTAGGTTTATAAGGGTAATAAATGTAGTGAAATTAAAGTTAAAAAAATCCTTTACATGTTTTATATTAAATTTTAACACTAAAATCTCCATTCATGAATTAAGTCATGTTTTAAAACCAAGTAAATCATCGTATGATCATACCGACCATACATGAGACCCGACCAGTTCGCATATTTCTGCTGTTTAGCGTCTCTCAACACAGGAAATCTCTCATTAATCTACGGTGAGTTTAAGAGAAAAAGAAGCTACGTCAAGTACTCTAATAGAGGACAGAGGATTGACCAGAGCTGTTAAATGAGTACCAGACCCACTCTTCTTAAACTCACCATGTGTGGACGTGTAGAGTCAAAAGGGTGGGACACCCACTCTTCTCTCTTGCATTATCTCTCTTTCTTTCTCCATGCAGGCACTCAACTCTCTCTCTATATATTAAAGTCCTTATTCTTATAGTATTTTTATGTACCCTATTATGAAAGAAGCTTGTGTACCTTTGTAACCCATGCACTCCAGCTGCCTATTTTCCCTCTACTATATTTGGTATTCAAACTTGATGAATCGCGTGCCATCCCAATAAGTGGTCTACACTACAAGAAAGTAGGCCTTTAGCCTCAAATTTTTAGCCTCGGTTCAAAAAAAGGAGGCTAAATGTGGTTTTTAGTCTTAGTTGTAAAGGAACTGAGGTTAAAAATTCATTTTTTGCCTCGGTTGGTGAGAAATCGAGGCTAAAAGTCTACCCTTTTGCCTCAGTTGCTGAGCAACTGAGACTAAAAGTCTACCCTTTCACCTCGGTTGTTAAGAACTGAGGCCAAAAGTCTGCCCTTTTGCCTCGGTTGGTGAGCAACTGAGGCTAAAAGTTTGCCCTTTTTTGCCTCGGTTGGTGAGCAACTGAGGCTAAAAGTTTGCCCTTTTTTGCCTCGGTTGGTGAAAAATTGAGGCCAAAAGTCTATCCTTTTGCCTCGGTTGGTGGGCAATTGAGGCCAAAAATTTTCCCTTTTGTCTCGGTTGTTGAGAACTGAGGCCAAAAGTCTGCCATTTTGCCTCAGTTGTTGAGAACCAAGGCTAAAAGTCTGCCCTCTCGCCTCGGTTGGTGAGAAACTAAGGCCAAAAGTCTACCCTTTTGCCTCGGTTGGTGAGCAATTGAGGCTAAAGTCTGCCCTTTTGCCTCGATTGTTGAGAACTGAGGCTAAAAGTCTGGCCTTTTGCCTCGGTTGGTGAGCAACTGAGACTAAAAGTTTGCCCTTTTGCCTCGGTTGGTGAGAAACTGAGGCCAAAAGTTTGCCATTTTGCCTCGGTTGGTGAGCAACTAAGGCCAAAAGTCTGTCATTTTGCCTCGATTGGTGATAAACTGAGGCCAAAAGTTGCCCTTTTGCCTCGGTTGTGAGCAACTAAGGCCAAATGTCTGCCATTTTGCCTCAATTGATGAGTAACTGAGGCCAAAAGTCTATAATTGGCCCCAAGGAGTTTTTAACGGTGGGCGTCACTGTCCCCACTATTTCTGTGGTGTGATCCGCGTGAGCTTTCGATCTGGCTCATTATTTGACTCATGTCCTAAAATCATCTCACCAAATAGATGGACGGTGTGGATACAACTAACACACCATGTTAGGGCCCACAGAACTTGGTGACGTCACTTTAAACTTGTTGTTGAAGCCGTCGGTAGTTAAACCGCGTCAGTGGGTTTGGCCGTCAGGCATCTCTCTCCGTCTCGCTTCCCCCTCTCTCATTGTAAATAATCCCTTCAAATGAATTAGGGCAATCTCCCTCCCTCTCCCTCGCTCTCTTTGCGAGAGAAAAAGAAGAAGAGATTTTTCGTTTTTGCTCGGTAAGATCTTGTCTCCATCTCTTGAATCTCATTCTTCATGCTATTTACGTGTTTTTGCCATCTTTCCTTTCCGATTTGGTGTTTTTTTTTTTATCGTTTTCTAGCAATCTTTGCGGAGTTGTGTGGAATTTCTAACCTGGAATCTGATTTTGTCAGTTAATCTTCTGATTAATTTCTTGATTGATCATAAGAGTTGTAGGTTTGTAATTTTTAGGGTTTTTTTTATTGAATCTCTCTGCTTTGTTGATGTGATTGATCTGAAAAATGCTTGAAATTGTTTCATGCATGTATTTACGCGTGCGTGCAGTTGCTGCAAGAAACAAAAGAAAAATGCGATATGAGTTGTGCGCGGCAAGGATGATAGATTTTAGAACTGTGTGACTTTTAACTCAAATTAATTTCGTGAAAAGATTATTCGTACCACCGTCAATTCGATTCTATAGGGTCCTGTTTAGTCGTCAATTTGATTCTATGGCGGTAGTGTGGAGTACCTGGCGGGAACGCCCTTGTTTAGCCTCAATCCAAAAATCAGGTTGATTCAGCATTCAGTTCAGCTTCCTTATAAAATTTATAACTCAAAACCTCTAAATTCACGTGGTATGGCCCACCTATGCTTTGTAATGAGATTGAAGCATTGGAAGCTATTTCAAACAAAGGCGATAGCTTCCGCGTTGCTATAGTAGAGGTAGTGCATTTCTAAACTAGAAATTGAGGGCTATAATGTCTTGATTTTAGATATATTTTGTGCTATTGTTAAGGTATTAAAAAACTGTTACGTAACAGCTGTAACTAGCATTTATGTATTGGTAACAGTGGGACCTATTACATGATACCAGGCTGTTACACCCGATCAGGGAAATATGGCTATTATGGGGCCTGTAATGGGCTGATGCAAATCCGTAACGGAACGATACGGGACCATAACTGGCTGATGTGGGCTGATACATTTTTTTCTCTTAAAAAAATCGACTGTTATAGGGCCATAATGGCCATTACAGCCCATATTATAATGGATTAATGGTCATATGGCTGGCCATTTCCGTTATCGAATACCTCGGTTATTATACTCTTATGTGGATATTTTTCTTCAATGAAATTTATGGTTGCAGGTTAGTACAGGAAACAGCCAAGGGTGTTTCAGGTTTCTCGAGATGGCTAGGGACTTACCCACCATCAGTGAGTGCGGGCACTTCTCATAGACACTCCAAATTACTGATAATGATAATTTCTTTTTACTGTAGCCATTCGGTTCCTCGCTGTAGATATAATAATCCAACATCTCTTATTCTATAAAGATGCAGATATAGAAGTTATTTTTGATGTTTTAACTTTTAATTGTCTTTCATCATTTCATTCCTTGTCTTATGTTTTGTATACTTTGCTTGGTATTGCTTCCATTATTATTATTATTATTATTATTATTATTATTATTATTTTCAGTTGGGTGTGGCAGAATTTCTTCAGAAACCTCTAACTGAAGACAAACTGAGAAACATATGGCAGCACGTGGTTCATAAGGCGGGCTTAATTTTCAGGTGTTCATAAGAATAATAAGGACACGTTTGGATGCACAATCTAATTGAATCGAAACCCAATAAAGTTGAAATAACCAAATCACAATTCAAGTTAGACATGGAAGGAATGCAACTGCAATGTGATCATTTCCTCCCTCTTGAACAAACAATTGCAATTCATTTCAATAGTGCATAAAAACGCAACCTAGATGCTGCATTATGATTATTTTCAGTCATTTTGATTCCTTGAGAAACACAATTGTATTAGCATTAATTAAAAGTGGAAGGATTTTTGAACTCACTGGGCCCTGAACAGGCCTTCAATGCAGGAGGAACTGTTCCTAGATCATTAAAACCTGTAAAAGAAACCGTGGTATCCATGCTTCAGCTTAAATCAGAAATAGCTGGGGCTGAAAATCAAAACCTGTCAGAAGCAGAGAATTCAGCACTTGCCCATGAACATGGCCATGAGGTATGATGACTGCCGTGTCTCTGGATACACCTGATCAACTCCCTTTTTGATTCCTAGTTTGTTGTTGACTGAGAGGTGGCAAAACTAATCTACTATTTTGTTTGATCTCGATCATAAAAACCTGTGTAAAGCTGAAATAGCAGCCCCTATTCAACTTTTACCTGATTCAATCAGGAACAAAGTTTCTTGGCATATTTGCTACTAATGTATTCTGCCACTGCTCTCTCTCTCTCTTTTTTCTTTTCTTTTTTCTTTCTTTCTTTTCTTTCTTTCTTTTATATATATATATATATATATATATATATATATATATATATATATATAGAGAGAGAGAGAGAGAGAGAGAGAGAGAGAGAGAGAGTAAATTCTTGATGTAGTTTGTTTTCCATTCAGCATTGATTTCTTTCAGGGATTGGCACTATTGATTTGTGCATTGCAGGCCCTTTATCTGAATTGTCCAGAGCTTAACGACCTGAATCTCAATTCATGTACAAACTTGCATCCAGGTAGTTACTGAATGTTCTACTTGTAGGTAGCTGACATGGAGACTCAGTGTTAAACACTATAAACCTTGAGAATCCAAATGCGAACATCTCTGTATGAGTTATATGTTATTGTCAAAACTCAGAAGATACAATCATCATCTCCATAGCCTTGTCCTAGCCATTTGTTGCGTGCTGTGAGATTATACATGCGTACATATAGAAAAAAAATGTTTCTAGTTAAATAGGAATTTGCCTAGAACTACGTAGTTAGAATGTGGATGGGTTTAAATTCTATACTTCTCCATCTATGAACTTGACCAAAGTATATATATGGATGTTGTTTGGATGCTTATTATAGGTGCTTGTGTCTGATCAAGAACAGGTTTCCTATAGAGGAAGAAACAGGATGCTTTAATGAATTGTATATCCCTTATGCCCGACCAAGGATATGGGATATGTCATTCATGGCATTGCTTAAAGGAATTAGACAGTCTGTATGCCCGATTAAGGATACAGATTGTGCTTTCTCTATTTAAGTGGTATCAATCTAGATCAAGGTGAATCAATAGACAAAACAAGGGTTAGGATAATTAGGGGTGGATTCGAAAGTCCTAGTGCTCTCTTTCTGATTAAATTTTCTTCCCTGTTCTTAATGTTTTTTTTTCCCCTAAAATTGTGCTTAGTAGTTCATTCCATTATCTGTTGGATTAGTTAAGGAGAGTCATAGATTTGAATTGTGACGACCAGTCCTCGTGGGAACGATCTCGTAATACGTACCGTATCTGCATCTGATTCGTATACTTGCGAGTTTAAATATCATTTAAATCGTGTTGGTTTAAATAAAACATCACCGTGAGACAAACAACGTGATCTACTGAAAGAATAACTACAACATCGTCATCTGAAGCGACCGCAGTGGAGTCTGATTCATCTTCCTTCTCCTTTCATTTTCTTTTCTTGTCGTTCTTCTTATTATGATATTCATGCTTGTAGTAGTCATTCTTGTCACAATTCCAGCATTCAACATCCTTTCTGGTACTCGACTTGTCTCTTGATTTATCTCGGGCCTTCCCGCCCTTTCTGTTCTTTCCTCTCCCCTATTCTTGTGTCGCAAGGGCATCTTGCTGAGTAGGCCCCTGAGACTTCCTCATTGTCTCCTCATTGAAAAGACAACTAGTTACCTGTTCCATGGACACCTTTCTGTCTGACGCGGAGTTACTCAAATACACCATTAATGTCTCCCAACTATCAGGCAATGCGTTAAGCAATAACAAAGCCTGTAATTCATCGTCCAGGACCATCTTCATACCAGAGAGCTGGTTCAATATATTGTTGACTTCATTCATGTGCTCAACCATAGAACCACCATATTTAAATTTGAGATTCACAAGTCGTCTTATCAGAAAAATCTTATTGCCGGCTGTCTTCCTCTCATACAGCCCTTGTAATTTCAACCATAAGCTAGCGGTTGAGGCCTCCGTAGACACATGGTGAAATATGGAATCATCCAACCGTTGTCTAATAAAATCCACCGCCTTTCGGTCCAATTTCTTCCAATCATCATCTATCATATCCTCTGTTTTTGCTGATATGCCTAAGATTGGAGCATACAAGTCCTTGCAATAAAGCAAGTCTTTCATCTTAGCCTTCCATATGGTCCAATTAGAACCATTGAGACTGATCATCCTTGATGAGCCACCTTCCATAATTCAGAACTAATCCCACTCCGTTCAACCAACCTGAATGCTTTTGCTACCACTTTAGGATCTAGCCTCCTAAAAAATACCAGAATTATGGGATAATAAAGCAATGAAATAAATCAAAGTACAAAGCACACGACACAAGAGATTTTTACGTAGAAAATCCTCAAAGAGGTAAAAACCATCGGACCTCGTCTAGAGCAACAATTCACTATGAAGTAAAAGGTTACAACCGATCACAAGCACACACCGCTTGGATCAAACCTTTTTCACTCACGCAGGAGTGAATAAACAATAAGAGAATAATGAAAAACGAAGAGATCTCACTAATTACGAGGACGTAAAAGCGCTGAGACGTCAATTCTGAAATCTCCCTTTCACAAGCTTCCTCTCTCCCTTTCTCTCTCTCTCTCTCTCACCTTGGTCGTGAAAACCCTTAACACAATAGCTTTAGAGAGCTTTCTCAATACCCTAGAAAAGCCATAGGGACCCTTATTTATAGTTTAAGCAACTTCCTTTTCGCACCGATGCGAAACCGCCTCTAATTCACGCAGTCTGCATAAAATTCGCACAAATCTGCGCAACCTTCGACTGGTCGAGCACTGTTCACTCGACTGGTCGAGCTAGGCTCTTGATTGGTCGAGGCTAGAAAACTAAGCTCGCTGGACTTTGAGTTGAGTGACCCTCGATTGGTCGAGCTGCTCCCTCGACTGGTTGAGCAGTCTACTCAACTGGTCGAGCAGTGCGGTGAAACATTTCGATTTTCAACCAGCTGTATATCTCTCCTCTGAACTGAGGAGGAAAACCCCATCAACCTGCACACTTTCTTACGTGAGCACCCATGCACACTTTTACACACATGTCATGGGTATAGAATCTGAACATTGCGCCATGCGGCACCCCTTGAAATCTTCAAATCTAAAAGTATAATTGGAGAATTGCCCATAGCTATCACCTCTATAAAACAATCTATTTAGAATTGCTCAAAACAGTTGGTGTCCATAAATTAATCTCACTCTTAATTTTAATTGATAGTGTTAGGGCAAATTGGAAACCATAGCTCTCCCAAACTACTACTATTTAGACCAAGATTTCATACCATGAAACTTTACAAAGGGTACTTCGACTTGGCCAGTTGGCACAAATATATAGCAAACTGGCATAATCTAAGTTTTCAAGAGGAAATCAGCCATTGATCATGAGGCAGGAGGCTCTAATGCCACTGTTAGGTTTATAAGGGTAATAAATGCAGTGAAATTAAAGTTAAAAAAAAAAATCCTTTACATGTTTTATATTAAATTTTAACACTAAAATCTCCATTCATGAATTAAGTCATGTTTTAAAACCAAGTAAATCATCGTATGATCATACCGATCATACATGAGACCCGACCAGTTCGCATATTTCTGCTGTTTAACGTCTCTCAACATAGGAAATCTCTCATTAATCTACGGTGAGTTTAAGAGAAAAAGAAGCAACGTCAAGTACTCTAATAGAGGGCAGAGGATTGACCAGAGCTGTTAAATGAGTACCAGACCCACTCTTCTTAAACTCACCGTGTGTGGACGTGTAGAGTCAAAAGGGTGGGACACCCACTCTTCTCTCTTGCATTATCTCTCTTTCTTTCTCCATGCAGGCACTCAACTCTCTCTCTATATATTAAAGTCCTTATTTTTAAGGTATTTTTATGTACCCTATTATAAAAGAAGCTTGTGTACCTTTGTAACCCATGCACTCCAGCTGTCTATTTTCCCTATACTATATGTGGTATTCAAACTTGATGAATCGTGTGCCATCCCAATAAGTGGTTTATAAATCTTAGCTATTGAATATTCATTGGACTTGATTTAAAACAAATCAACGGTTAAAACTTAAAGTTTAAAAGTTGAAACTTCTTGAATAAACAATTGAAAAATACAAGATTACTAGTCAACCTTTAAAATATCTGATAACAATTCAAACCTTAAGATTAACCCACTTAAATGCGTTCCAAAGTGAACCAGGTGGATCTCATGTTGGATCAGACGGTGCTTGATGAACTTAATATAGATATGCGATATTACTCACTTTTAGCACCATGCGGTGACCTTGTAAAGTAAACCACAACATTTACTATTAAGCCATTTCGACCCACATATCCTCATGTCTAAAGATATGGACAAAGCTAGTTGCAAATCTGCAAGTATTATTCTAACTTGGACATGATGAGCCTTCAAATTTAAAAACTTGCAAGTAATTTTGTCAATGTGCATGACAAAAAATTCAACATGTCCAATCCTTCATGGTGCACTCGCACACACATTTGTGTGAGGTAGGGCGAAGGCTCCTTGACATAAAGTTGCACCTAATGGTGTATACCATCCATCATGGTACCAAGTCAGCCCCTCATTCGAGGTGACCATCTAGGAAGAACAAAAGGTAAGTCCTAATATTTTTATAGTCATGGCCAAGGCATTAATATCCATGGACTACAATTCTCCCTCGGCACTCGGTTGAGGTGTCCATTATTTAAGGTGCTTAATGACTCAGAGGCTATTCCTAAAAAACCAGAATGAATAATAATAAACACGTTGACATACAATAAGATTAACTAATGCAGAAACTATGTTGAGGAAAACAATGTTAAGAGAGAGAGAGAGAGAGAGAGAGAGAGTAACGTAACATTGTTTTTTCCGAGCATGACCTCTATTGGTCTCGAATTCGGTTACGCGGGGTGTGTGTAATGTTTGTTGGCGTGTCAGAACTGATCAGGTTCGATTCAAACCGTGACCATTGACCCTTAGCGTTGAGATAGAGCGGTGCTTGGTCGTTGTTCGACAGTCCATCTATTCAGCCAACTGTCACACAAGATATATTGTAGAGGTTGGGGCTATTCCTTCAAAAAGTTCTTTTTACCTTAAAAATCAAGGAGATGCAGCGATTATACAGTCAAATTGAGATAGATAGAAGATGAATACTAAAATGAGCAAGGCTTAACACTACAACGGAATCACCGACTTGGTTGCAAGTAGCAAGGTGCTACGTGGAGCATTGTGCTAATGAATGAGGTAAAGGCAATACTGAGAATTACAACTATGACCGGACCAATGCATGAGTGTAGGCAAACAATCCTTAAAACTAAGATCTTCCTCATATCCGGCACGCAAGTGTAGATCAAAGAAAATTACAACTATAGGTTGCAGCTAAAGCTGATCCGGCATGGGTATATGAACAAACTGAACTATTCTTAGGAACTAAACACCTCACAACTAATGAGTAGTGAGATGATAGGGTAAGCTATGATAGATAAAAAATGTTGAACTAGTTGATAGTTGATTGAATATTTTAGTTTGATTGTTGATGCCTCTCTTTGAATTTGCCTTCGGTATTTATAGCCTCTTTAGATCAACCGCAGGGATAACTGCCTGCCCACGTAGTGTTGTAGTGTGTAACCAGTTGTAAAGGAGTGGTTACCTTTTCTCAAATCGTGATTTGCCTTTATCAAATGCCAAAAATGTAGACCAATGCTAACGTAGCTATCATTACTCATCAAGAAATTGCATAAACACCAGAGCTCTCCAAAGATATAACATACCTTTCCTATCTTTAACGTGTACTAAAAATATATATCATATATGTCACTCCGCTTATTCTACAACGTCAGTCTCGTTATGCTGGATTTTATTGAGAACAACCTAATAAGGCCCGCATTAAATAGAGCATAATTTGAAAAGTCACACTGATAAATCAATACCATCTACCCCAATAGGTGGCTTCAAATGAATGGTTAAAAGTCGTCCAAATTCAATGGTAACGTCAGTTGTTGCTATCATAAACCCTCTGTTCAACTTTGGGAAAAAAATGAATGAGATAGACCTCATGGGAGCTTCCGATAAGTTCAAGCTACGTGACCTCACCCTGATGTATGTTACACATCCACACTATTAATTAGATCCACCTTTCCATGGTGGGCCATGGCCTAAAGTTTAGGACTATCCACTACTTAGGTGGACCACACCATGAACAATAGCTGAGATTGAATGCCCACCCATTGAAACCCTCCTGATTATTTTCAGGACCCATTGATATGTGGTTCAGACATCCAACCCAATCCTTGCGTGGGTTCAATTGGACGGAGGATTACACCAAATTTCACGTCATTTCCAAAACTTAGGGGGCCCACCAAGTGATTTCACATGGTTTCAAACTAGATAGCCCATTGAAGTTCCGGATATAGCTTATTCTTGGAATATTCCATGACCTAAATGGGACCCACCATGCATGATGTCCAGCACACGTCACGGTGGGTGGGGCTACACATCACAGTGGATGTCCAATACGTTCACGCCATGGCACCCGTTGATGAGGTTCCAAAGAGCCACGCTAGCGTACCTCGAGCTAGTACTGTCACGGTTCGGTGGATCACTGAACGTGAGGCCTACTTTGATGTATGTATCTTACATCCACTCCGTCCATATGATTATCTGGATCATTTTATAATATTATCACAAATATCTAACGATGTAAATCTCAGGTGGACCACACCACAGGAAACATTGGTGATTGACCATTAAAAACTTCTAGTAGGCCACAAAAGTTTCAGATCAAGCTGATATTTCTGTGGTCATTTCATCCAGGCCCTTTTCACCTTATCAACAGGTTGGATGGAAAATAAACAACCAGGTGTCCCCGAAATTTTTGTAATGGTGTCGTTCAATCTCCATTGTTTCCTGTGGTGTGGTCAACTTGAGATTCATCTCTGGTTCATTTTTGGGTTATTACCCTAAAATGATATGTAAAAACGGATGGACAGCGTGGATATAAGACATATCCAACCGGTAGGCCCCACAGTCAGGGATCCACCGAAGCTCGGTGCACTGGTACCTCGTACATACACCGACATCCAGAACAGGTAGGCCATAACCTGCGATAACATAAATTAATTAAAAGGTTTTTAATATTTGTATTACGATGGCCCATCTGAGTGGTGAATCTGCCGTGTGCCCCGCACTACCGACTTCGTAGTGTGTTGACGTCACCAAGTTATGTGGGCCCCACTATGATGTATGTATTATATCCAAACCATCTTTCCATTTGTTAAGATTGTTTTAGGGCTTAATCCCGAGAATGAGACAGATCCAAAGCTAAAGAAGACCACACCAAAGAAAGTAGTGGGAATTTAACGTCAACCATTGAAAGCTTCACGAGAGTCATGGAAGTTTTGGATCAACCTGATATTTGCTTTTTCTCTTTATCCAGGTCTGTGATACCTTATGAACAGTTTGGATGGAAAATAAACATCATGGTGGGCCTAGGAAGGTTTCAGCAGTGGCTTGTTACCGCTGCATTATAAGGTGTGGTCCATTTGAGCTTTGGATTTGCCTCATTTTTGGTTTGATTCCATAAAATGATCTCGTACAATGAATGGACGGTTTGGATATAACATATACATCATGGTGGAGCTGACAGAACATGGTGACGTCAACACATCACCGAGGTGACAATCGCTTCCGATATTTGATATCAAGGGTAGAAAATGGGTGCATCACCTGATGGACGGGGTGGATTTCATGCATTCCTTTCCCCGAAGTTAGAGAAGTAGGGCGCGGTTTGGGTGGATCCTGTCATCCACCAAGGTTGGTGGATCCCTAACTGTGGGGCCTGCTGTGATCTATGTGCCTTACATCCACACCGTCCATCCATTTTGCAAGCTCATTTGAGGGCATGATCCTAAAATGAAGCAGATCCAAATCTTAGGTGGGCCATACCACAGGAAACAGTAGTGATTGGATCCTCATCATTGAAAACTTCATGGAGGCCACCGGAATTTTTATTTTCCATCCAACCCGTTGATACGGTCCCAAAGACCTGGATGAAGAGACTACACAAATATCCAGGACCCGAAACTTTTTTGACCCACAGAAAGTTTTTAACGGTCGATTACCACTGTTTCCTGTATTATAGTCCACCTGAGATTTGGATCTACTTCATTTTCCGGATCGTATCTTAAAATGTAGTTTCAAAACAGATGGACGGCGTGGATATAAGTCACGTACATCACGGTGGGCCCCACGGTCAGGGATCCCACCCACTTCGCTGGCCCCGAGAAAGTAACCCCGATAGGAACCTCCGCCAGGCACGCAAGCGCTTTTCCTTTTGAAATGGTGGTGAACTATTAGCAAAATGCTCTCCCCGCTCGCTGCCTTGCAACGTAACTTGTGAGCTCGCTAGTTTCACACGTAGCAATGAACTACACTTGTACTACAAGCTTTGAAAAAATAGAATTACACTTGTATAATATCTGAGCCGATCATCACCGGCCCCCACCGTGTTTATTCCATATCCCGATGATTAGGACGGTATATCATGAAAGCCACACGTGTGCATGTATGAGAAAATTATCAACGGCCCAAGTTTGGCTTAAGTGTGGCTCACTTGAAGATCGGATCAGTTGGGTTTTGGAGATGGACGGCTGAGATTTCCTAATGAGTCGAATGGAGTAACCCAGCCACCATTCGTTTACAGACGAGGAGAGAAGTGGCTCCAACAGAGCCTTGCAATGCAAGATTTTTACCTCCGACTCACTCTCCCTCAAATATCTCTTTGTTCTACTATTGTATGGACTAGTGTCTAATCCTCTTCTGCTTGAAATCTGGGATTTCATCTCCTCTCTCCTCTGCTTGAATTTCAAGGAATATTTCTCTATTTCTGAATTCCAATTTCAATTCATGTAGGATTTAGGTTTTTTTCAATTTCCAGTTTCCAGGGAAATGGATTTCTTGATATTCTTCGACATTCTTCTCTTCGTGTCAGCGTTTTCGGGCCGTGTTCTTGGAAAGGAGTGCACGAACACTCCGACCGAGCGTTCTTCTCACACTCTCCGCTACGAGCTCTTGTCGTCCGTGAATGGTTTGCAGAAAGACGGGACGCTGATTTCTTACGACCGTTCGATCTTGATCGATGAATTCTCCACGTTGTCACGTTCGATTCCCCGGAAGGTCTTGAGAGAGGAAGCGGATGAATTCGATAGGCAGATGCTTGATTGGAGCACGGAGAATCCGGACGGGTTGGTGACAGGACGAGGCAAGGAAAATTTCCTTAAGGGAGTTTCGCTTCATGATGTGCGGTTGGATTCGGATTCAATGCATGGCCAGGCCCAGCAGACGAATTTGGAGTACTTGCTTATGTTGGATGTGGATAGCCTGGTTTGGAGCTTTAGAAAGACCGCGGGCCTTCAGGCGATCGGGACGCCGTATGGAGGGTGGGAGAAACCCACGGGTGAGCTCAGGGGCCATTTTGTAGGTAAGTCGTTTTCTTTAATTGTTCTTCGTTACACAATTACAGTTTCTATATATGGAATCTCGTGTTTGTTTTTGTGAATATTGTGTTCTTCTCAGTTTACACTGTTTGGTTTGGTTTTATAACATTTGCACAGATCTTGATTTGTTTGTGGGGTGTGTGGATTTAGGGGAGCTGTTTAATACTCTGGCAGTGTTTTATGCTTTGGATATGCATCTAGAAATTCTACATACCGTATATATGTAACTAAAATCAATCTGTCCAAATTGTGAACCCATCGTGGATATGTCACACCATCATCAGATTGATGAGTGATACATCTATGGACATTTTTTTTTTCTTGATTTAGGATCATCGATTGTTTTCCATTTCAATCGTCCAGTAGATGCCCATTTTACCTATTTACGACATTATTGCAGGGAATTGACACACTTTCTGTCTCTGTGTGAATCAAACGGAAATATGAAATCCACACATATGCATTACAAATCCAAAACAAATCCACAAAATAGAAAAAGCCCAAACAACACAATTAAACCACAATGCAAGATTTTTGTGGAAAAACCCTTCAAGGTGAAGGGAAAAACCAAGGGTCAAATCCGTGAGAAATCTACTATGAAATAAGAGAGTACAATTGAGAGATTACAAGAAAAAAAATAAAAAAATCACCTATTTGATACTTCAAGAAATCCAACTTTATTGTCACAAGAAACTCTTGCCAAATGAAGAAAAACAACCTTAAAGAGACACCAGGCTGCTATGGGATCAAATTCGTGGAAAGAGCCAGAAAAACCTTCAAGAATCTCGTCTAGAGCACTAATCTTCACACCAAGGAACCTTATCATCTTCTTCTCTTCTTCTTTCTCCCTTTTCCCCCTTTTTTCTCTCAATACATCTCTTGCAAGACTCCTAGGGCAAAAATCCCTTTTCTTTCTTTTCATCCCACCAAGGGGTGGGCCCCACGACTTATGGAGCTGGACCTATGGGAAACACATGTGCGCAACCATTATTTCATCTAAAGTGAGCCCCGCAACTTGGACAGTTTAATTGAGTTACATGTACGCCATATACACATTTTTTATGAGTTTGTGTCTATGAACCATCACATGCTGCTATTAAAGTTTTTGCCTAAAATTTAACATAAATTCACATTAGCGGAACTGGTCTTGTTGAGTTGATTCTCTCACTTTTTGAGCGATGGCGGTATTTATGTAGGTAAGGTATTAATTTGCTGGCTGTTTGGATGAGTGCTTTTATGCAAAAATCCATAACCCAATCTTGCTTTATAGACAATTCATTTTGTTTGCATACCATGATTGTGATAAGGCAATGGAAACCAACCAGTTTAGCCATTTTATCAAATTAAGTAACATTGCTATGAGTATGTTCTTTTAATCTACCATAGACAATAAGGGCGAGTTTGGATCCTTGCATTGGTCAATTCTGGATTGGCCAATCCGAGCATTTGCTACCAATCCCTTGTTTGGGGTCTTCAGGGATTGTTCAGTCCACCTACTACTCAAAAATAGGAATTGAAGACTTCCCTTGAAGATGTGTGATTGCACAATCCTTGTATTGATCAAAAGCAGGTCAGGCCTGCTGGCCTGCTGACCTGCTGGCCAACCTGACCTATTGCCACCCCTAAATCTGTGTGGGATTTAGATTACTCAAATGTCTTTCACAGTCGAAGAATTTCAGAGCATAGTTTGTTATCTTTTTGTAATTTAAATTGGAGCATGTTGTATGTTTTTGATGAACTGAATTGAATTTCTAGTTTTGATTCTGCACATACATTTTTGAATATCCAGCCTTTTTTTTTCTTTCTAGTTTTCAAAGCTTTGATGATTTCATTGTCTGTTGGCTTCCTGCAGGACATTACATGAGTGCATCAGCTCAAATGTGGGCCAGTACTCATAATGGTACTCTTTGTGATAAAATGTCTGCATTGGTTTCTGCACTTGATGCCTGTCAGAAAAAGATGGGCACTGGGTATCTTTCAGCTTTCCCTTCTGAGCTATTTGATCGTTTTGAAGCTATTGAACCTGTTTGGGCACCGTATTACACTATTCACAAGGTAGACCTTCAGTGAACTCATTAGGTGGACTCGTTTTCATAGGCTGGACAAATCATATATAAATTCATCGCTTTACTATTGCATATCATATTTGATATTGATGATGCTATGTCTGACAGATCATGGCAGGCCTTTTGGAACAATATTTGTTGGCTGGGAACGATAAAGCTTTAGAAATGGTGGTCTGGATGGCTGACTATTTCAGCAACCGCGTGCAAAATGTCATATCAAAATATAGTCTGGAAAGGCACTGGTTATCACTTAATGAAGAGACAGGTGGCATGAATGATGTTCTTTATAAGCTGTATAGCATTACGGTAAACATATCAAACCATTTGGGATTTTAATTTTTCCTTATTACTTACTCCAAAGCATTGGCAACAAAACAGTTCCGGTTCTACTTTCTCCTTCATTTGCATTTTAATGGCTATCTAATGGGTCAAAATCTGAAATGCTGAAGCTTAATCTAGTTATTTGACAAATATTGTTGGTTGATCTATTTATCAAGAACATGTTTAAATGCTTATTGAACTCGTTGATTGTAATAAACCTATGTGATAGGCTATTAGATAGCACTTGATTGTAATCAACCTATGTAATAGTTTATTATATTGCACCTGTGGGAGTTTTGTTCTCTTATTGCCATTTCCCAGCCCAGATTAGGAGGATTGCATCAGGTTGGCAGCGGAGTTGGCTTATGCCATAATTTTCATCATGAGTCTAAGCAAATTGACAGACTTTATGGCCTATGGTCTAACTGAAGGTATGGCCCTTGATAGAGTGAAATGGCATAATAGGATTCATGTATCCGACCCTAATTAATTGGGATAAGGCTTAGATGATGACGATGATGATGTCTAAATGTTATTGAATTTCAGGAAATCATATACATGATTATATCCTATATAAAGAATATGATGGTTGTGTGTTTTTGTTTTCATAGAAAGCTGTTACAAACTTAGGCAAGTCAAAGTTCAATGAATGAATCCAATAATCCTATTGAGTAATGTGAAGTTGCATCCCCTGATTCTTGCCAAGCATGGGTTTTGATGTTTGGTTGCGAGCTATGATTATGAATTCATGACCTTTCTAGTATCAACACATCCTTAAAAAAAAAACCTTTTGGTTCCTTTTTTTATTTCCTTCACATGCAACATATATCTCGTAACTCGATGCCACACTGCAGTGTATATGTCTCTTTTCCATCACTTGAGGTTCTGAAAAGCCATCAGAGAGTTCAAGTTATGATTCTAAATTAGATTTGCAATTGTTTGCAGGGTGATCAGAAGCATTTGGTTCTGGCCCACCTTTTTGACAAGCCATGCTTTCTAGGTTTGCTTGCTGTACAGGTGAAAATAATTCATTCTCTCCATTCACCACATGTTGCTTTTGGGCATCTTGAAATTGGCTTTAGTGTGTGTGCATGCATGCGTGTTTCGTGCATGCGCATGTGCGTGCATGTTCTTCAACAAATTAAACAACATAATTTGGTTAATAGCTTTCATATGGTTTCCCTTTTGGGTTTAAAATAAAGTTTAAAAGCTTGAAACTCGACTCAAAGATCTGTTGAGTCAAATTGAGTAACTGGCTGAGTATTTTCAGTGTTTTTCAGAATATTTTATATTTAAAACGTAATGATATATAAGCATTGTGGTCCTGGAAAGCTGAGTCATTTTGTCAAGTTTCATCAAGTTTTTCCGAGTTCTTTTCCAAGTCTTCTCGAGTTGAGTCCAGTCTTTTCCAGTCTTCACCATGTCCAGAGTCTTGTGATAAAATTGAGTTTTTCTCGAGTCCTGGTGATATCTGATTGAGATAGCCTGACTAGGCAGAGTTGAGCCGATTTTTTTTTTTAATTATTTAAATAAAATACCTGTTAAAATATGGTTTAAAGTGAGCTCAGTAACTCAGTTCTTAGGTCAAATATCAGAAAACATGTTTGTTTATTCAATTGTGTTTTCTGCTCAAGGTTGTAATATATTCTATATGTAAGAGTCCATTGAATTTTAGAATAATTGTTGCAACTATCAACACCAATCGATCCAAAGAAGAATAAAAAAGAAGAAGAAGAAGAAACAATAGGCACCGAGTCAAGAGTTAGATTATGCAGGGTCAAAGCCGTAAAACTATTGTTGCAGGCCCAGGATGCAGCTAGATGATTCTCTTGTGAACTTTTGCTTCCCCTTGCTAGTTCAATAGATCTGGGTTACATTTCCAGTACTGTGTACATTTTATGGTGTTACATGCCTCATGCCTGGTATCCTGCATACCGAATGATCCTCAACTGGGGAATACAGAAGATAATAATCTCTAATTCTCTGTAGGAAGAATCTTGAGTTGTGAATGGTTTTTCTTTTTTCCTTACGGTGGAAAGAATGACATATCATAAATATTTCTTTAGATTATCTTTACAATCATCATGAAACTCCTTGCTTTCCATTGTTTGCAGGCTGATAGCCTTTCTGGTTTCCATGCGAATACACATATCCCTGTTGTTATTGGAGCACAGATGAGATATGAGGTTACTGGTGATCCACTCTATAAGGTGAACTTTAGCACATACCAGGCTTCTATTTTTTCCCCTTTTTGAAAGATAGTTGGTATCGTACTTGGTTTGGAACTAGAAAGCCACTCTTTATGTTTGCTGGATTTCTACCCAAAAACCATAATGCACCTAAGTTATATGAATAAACTGGTAACCTATACTTGCATGTGCAAAGAAGAAATAGGTCAGGTTTCTGATATTATCTTTTTTTTTATTTATCTGTTTTCTCATTGATTTATAATGATGTTAAGTAACACTGATCTCTCTTGAGTGAGTCTGCTTGTGTCTACAGTTGTTTTTATCCTCTTTTTAGTCCTTATATTTCCTTGGAATGCATTTTTTTTTTCCATTGAGCTACATCTTTTATGATGTTTCTAGATTCATTTGGAATGGTGATGGTTGCATGAAAACTTTTTAAACTATTTTATTTGTTGCTAGACAAAGTTCTCCCCCTTTTTTCCATTAATTCCTGCTAGATCAAGATGCGGCAAACAAATTCACTGTTGGATTTTGTGCTTTGAAACAATAGATTTCACAGTTCTCCCTCATAGGAATTTCTCAAAGTTTCCTAACAGAATCAATTTACTCAAAACTTCAATTTTTAAGGAAGGATTTTATTTTAGTTATAGGACTAGTTTGTAAAGGAATAACTTACCTAGGCTATTTATTATATCCTAGAGAGTATTTACCCATAGAAAGCATATTTTCTGAAAGTGGCATTACATAGGAACATTCATCTAGACGATTGAAAGGTGAATTCCTTCTGTGTGGCAGGCGATAGGAACATTCTTTATGGATATTGTCAATTCTTCTCACAGCTATGCAACGGGTGGAACATCTGTCAGTGAATTCTGGTAACAGCAATAGAAAGTCTTCTGTTTTCTATCTTTCAATGGAATTCTCAATTATGTTTTAAAATGCTTTGGGGAGCTCTTTTACAATGATCTACTTGCAGGTCTGATCCAAAACGCTTAGCAGACACTCTGCGGACGGAGAATCAAGAATCCTGCACTACTTACAACATGCTCAAAGTGCGACATCCTTGCTTTCGTAATGATACAATTTGATTGTTTGTCTCATCAATAATGGATTTATATTCTTTATTGACAAAGAAAGATTGATATTTATTTTTCAACTGCATTCGTTTTCTTCTTCCTTCTATTCCTGAGATTTGTACTGTGATTTTTTCCAAGTCATACCACTCTAATTCTTCCTTTCTTGCTGACAAAGGAAAAAAGAAATCTTCCTTTTTCATATAAGTACATAAACTCTATTTATGTAGGTTGCACGACATTTATTCAGATGGACAAAGGACATTGCATATGCAGATTATTATGAGCGAGCCCTGACAAATGGTGTCTTAGGAATCCAAAGAGGAACAGAGCCTGGAGTAATGATTTATATGCTTCCTCAGGGACGTGGAAAATCTAAGGCACATAGCTATCATGGTTGGGGGACAAAGTTCAATTCATTTTGGTGTTGTTATGGGACAGGTTGTGCTTCTAACCCTTCTTCTTGAACTTCTGTATTTGGTTTTTTATTTCCTTTTCTTTTACACTTAAGTCTTCTATGTTTGTAACCCATACTTTTTTATCACACCATATGGAATATGTTCTTCATATTTGTGAGCGTTTCCATAAGGTATGCTCATGCTAGAAGCTTGATATGCTACAGAATCAGTGGTGCTACCATGCCATAGCCGAAATTAGATATTAATCAACATCATACTGGTTTTGGTTTGAAAATTTTATTCTGCTTTTCTTGTTACTATCATCTGGCATGGGTGTGCCTAGCACTTCAGTCATTCATGGAACTATGGAATTGGTTGATCGTTGATTGTGAACTAAGCATAACAGCAGGGGTGGCAACAGGCTGGGCTGGTCCATCAGTTTTTTGGTCCTGGCCTGATATTGGGTTGAGTCAGGGCTGTAATAAAAGCCCGTGGGTTGGGTATGGGCCTGGATTTTTGAAGCGCAATTAATAAACGGGTCAGGAAGTAGCCTAGGTTTTGCAAAATATCCATCAAGGCCTGACCCAAGTCCGAGAACTAGGCTGTTTGTCACTATTCTGTTTATTTCTCTGCTGCAAGTAAGGATTTTGTTGATCATTAGCAATTATTGGGAGGACCGTTCTATGATATGGTTACATGAACATCATCTCTTTCATTGGAGTTCAATTCTTCTTCTTTGCTATAACACTAGATTTCATTTTCTTGAACATTCTCCATTAGGAGTGTTGTTTCCATACCTTAATCTTCATATGCTGGTTGCATAGACTTTGGCTGCTACTTTTATGTTATTTCAAGGCATTATCTGAAAACCCAAAATTCACAATCTTTCGTTGTTTTAGGAATCGAATCATTTTCAAAGCTAGGTGATTCTATATACTTTGAGGAGCGGGGTGATATTCCAGGTCTTTACATCATCCAGTTTGTCTCAAGCTCAGTTAATTGGAAGTATGGGCGGATTACCCTAAATCAGAAAGTGAAGCCTGTCACTTCGTCAGATCCTAATCTTCGAGTGTCATTTTCATTTTCTGTAGAGGAGGTACTATTTCATAACAAGTTTCATTTTGTGAAGAGCTTCCGAGGAAGTCATTCCTTTACATTCATTACCAGTGCCTTTAGTGTCTTTTTTGCATTATGATATGGCATTTGACAAATCATTTTTCTTGTAACTCAGGGTGTGAGTCAACTATCAACCTTATACATACGGATACCTTCCTGGACGTATTCGAATGGTGCAAAAGCCACACTAAATGACAAAAGCATGACTCTACCATTTCCAGGTGAACTTACGAGTATTTGTTTTCGGTTTTTTTTTTTTGGCCACTCATTAGGTTTCTGCATTGCACGAAAACAATGCATGGTTTAAAAACCGATCGTTTGACTTGGTGTACAGATGTTTACCATATAATGAGCGGACTGGTCTGATTTTTTACTATGTGATTCTCTTGGGGTCCACCTTATCCACAGTTCCTATACCCTACTCATGTGCCATGTTGATATCTGAGCGAGGTTGCATGTGATGCTCACATGCAACTGTGATGCAGTCAAAACTAGCCACCATGTGTGATGTGATACAAAGTGGGTCCCATCTTTTCACCTGTGGTCATGCATGTCAGAATTAAACTTGCATGCAGACATCCAGCCTGTGTGGTGCATGGTGGAAAATTGCCTAAGATTCACCCATGGTTGGTGTGTACTGTGTACAGCTCTAACACAACCATATGGCTGCATGCACAGCTATATACAGCATACGCAAAAACTAGTTTGGACATTTAGCAGATTCAAGAGTCCTTTCTGTGTTTGTTTCTTATTTTTAGAGCTATCAGCCCTCTTAGTTGTCTTTGATCTGTTTTGGGTAAGTCCAGATTTACGATTAATTAGGAAATAGTTTGAATTGTAAAGGAAACTTTTGTACACCACTTACATATGGGGACTATTGATTAACTCTTGACTAAAAACTAAGCTGCAGATATGTTTTTTGTTTTTGTTTTTCCTTAAGCTGCCAGATCTTTTGTTTTTTTCCAAAAAAATGTGTGGGAGGGCTCATTTCGGTAGAGATTTTAAGGGAGATTTTTTCCCCATTGTGTGCATGTTTTCCTGGGTGTGGATGTTACTTGTGTACAGAGTAAATTTTCCTGCTGCAGATCTGGGACATTGATTTTGTCATCTGCATCTAGTTTTCTTCTTTGAATCGTAGCTTTCTTCAAACTGGTTATAGGTGATCAGTCCTATCATACACATATCATCATCTAAATGAAATGACTGTTCACCTCCTTTGATACCCAAAGCCTTCATAAAAGTGGAGTATCCGAGATGGGTACGTGAAAGGGTGGATGGAATATGGGTAAAGTTGGGAATGATAACTGTTGGCATGTAGCAAATCTCGTAAGTTCTCTGATGATCTGTTGTTTCTACAAGCAGGTAATTTCTTTTCAATCACGAAGAAGTGGGATCGGAGTGACAGAGTGAGCCTTCAGTTGCCGATAGCTCTTAGGACTGAAGCCATAAAAGGTTATTTTGCAAAAGTCTCTTGATAATCAATTTTAAAATGCGTGTCAATAGACTGTGATTTGGTCGAAGTAATTCAGTTTACTTTAGAAGCTTCAACATGACATAGGTGACTTGGATTTCTCCAAATTTTGGATGCAAATATCCGCACCGTATCTTCTGTCATGGACATTTATAGAAGAGGCCTTATACGCCCATTCGAGAGAGTTGGATCTCAAATCTTACTCTCTGCTAGAGCCAAGGTTTAAAATTGATGTATCTGGTATCATATCCTTGACAACCGATATGGCCCGTATCGCCTTATATTGGATTGTTTCAGACCAATATGGGCTGATACAGCCATATCTCTCATGGAAAGTACTTGTACATATCGGGCGATACATTCTGGTTTCAGATGATACTTTAAACCTTGGCTAGGGCTGTCAATGGATCGGGGTTTGGGTTGGCTATGGCCTAGATTTTGAACTATTCCAAGCGGTCCTATTCAAAATCTTACTTATATTGGCCCAGGCCCAGCCCATTGACAGCCCTACTCTACAGATACGGGTGAATGCTCCACATAAGTGCAAGACTGAGGCCATCCATCAGGTAGACTCTCACCATTTATATGTCGTGGCCTGTAAATCAGCCTGGTCGGTTCATTAAGTGGGCCACACATGCACATCAAATGCAGAGGGTTGGCCAGTTTTTCATAGCCGTCCACTGGTTTCATTCACATAGAGCCCATCAGTGACCAACCGGCCTGATTTTAAGGCCATGGCACATACATGGTTGGTCCCACCTATTGAATGGCCCAGATCTTGCACATTTGCTGTGTTTTCATGCATGGAGAGAGTTGGATTCAGGATCCAACTCTCTTGGATAGTCATGGCATTTTTTTTGTGGGGGCCTGTTGGATGATGGCTAAAGAAAAGAATAGAAAACGGATGATCTTCTTATGATGGGATGTTTTATCATGTTTGGATATCAAAGGAAACAAAGGATTTCAAAATGCATTTATTATCTAAACAATGTAGTCAAATTCTCACTCACACTCACGAAGTACAAGCTGACTTTTGTGAGTGCTTTATTTGAATTTTCGCTTGCCATATCAACCAAGACCTCTAGAATGGAATCCATGGGACTAGTTTTGGAAAAGTTGTTTTTACTCTTGAAATAGGTAGAAAAATGCACATCCTTGTTCACTTCACGTCTTATACAGATCAAGGCCTTCTTTGGTAGATGCCTAAAAATGAGTTCATCTCATTCTAGTTAACAGTAAATAATATATTAGAGATCTTGATCCGTACTGCATAATTACTGTTAGCATGAACTCATTATGTATTAGAAATCAAGATCTGTAATACATAATTTCTGTTAACTAAAATGAGATCAACTAAATTTTAGGCATCTACCAAACGGAGCCTGAGTTAGTTCCAATAATAATAATAATAAATTAGATACCTCTCATTATAAGAAGAACCTAACAATCTCATTCAAATCCACAGATGACCGACTGGAGTATGCTTCTATTCAGGCAATTCTTTTTGGTCCGTACCTTCTTGCTGGTCTAAGTAATGGCGACTGGGACATAAAACAAGGGACAGGTAGATCTCTCTCAGACTGGATCACGGCTGTCCCAGCCTGTCACAGTTCTCAGCTGATTTCTCTCACTCAAGAATCTGGCAACACGACTCTAGTCTTCACCAATTTGATGTCTTCCATTACAATGGAGAAACTGCCTGAATCCGGCACAGATGCTGCCATCCACGCCACCTTCAGGCTCATCTCTAAAGACCCGAGCACCTCCCAGTTCTTGTCAGGCACGGGTGTCATTGGAAAATCTGTCATGCTAGAACCGTTTGACCTTCCAGGAATGGTGGTGGCGCCAAATGGTCCAAATAACAGCCTTGCTGTTACTCCCTCCGGAAGCGGGTCAGACTCCGGCAGTGGTGAAGTGTTGCCTGTATTCCGGGTGGTTGCCGGATTGGATAGGAAGGCAAACACGATTTCTTTGGAATCAGAAACCCAACGTGGGTGCTTTGTGTGTGGTGGAGGGAGTGTACAGCTGAGTTGCTGGCCTGGGGAGGAGTATTCGGACTTGGAATTCCGTCGGGCTGCGAGCTTTACATTGAGCAACGGGATGAGCAGATACCATCCTCTCAGTTTCGTGACGAAGGGAGCAACACGGAATTTCTTGCTGATGCCATTGCTGAGCTTGAGAGATGAATCTTATACTGTGTATTTTAATGTGGGAGATTGAATGTTGGTAAGGGTGGTCCATGCCATGCAGGGGATTTGGTTACCTACAGTTTCTTTTCTTTGAAATGATTGGTTGCTTGCTGATAGTGAAGGCTTTGGCTCAGAAGGTGAGATTATATGTAGCAACTTTCCCTAGCAAAGAAGTTGTTTCACCTTTCAGGTTTGCTTTTGTCTAATGGGACCCGTAACTTGTTAGAACGTGTGGGCCACCTTCTTATGACCGTCTTGTCATGATCCAGTGATGATCGTTCCATCATTCATGGGTAATCGCGTAAGCTATACCATATATCATTTCCAAGGGTGGGTATGATGGGTCAAAATTTAGGTTGTCTGTGGCAACTTTCCTTGTAAAGGTGTTTGGATGTCTGTAAATACTAACACCTATGATCTGTTACATTTTGTCATGTTTGGCTTTTTAAGTCGTAATACTGTTTACAGGTGTACATAATTTTATTCATTTGGCTAACTTTGAGCTTTTACCATGCAGAAAGTGGTGGTTCACATTGTACAAAGCTTGGAGTGGTGAATTCCCTCAAAATATTCACCCCCAAAATTTTCAAATTGTACAAGGGCTTGATTTTTGTAGGGCCCTAAGGGAGCATCAACGGATGCACCTTAATATATAGATTGGATGTCTTCCACCCATTACAGTGGGTCCACAAGATGTGGAAGGTTTTAGTAGTGGGTGTCATGTTTTAATTGCTCCCTATCATGTGGCTAACCTAATGTTTCTCTTTTCTTTACTTCTTTCCCTTTTTTTTTCCTGCCATAAGAGAGCACCGAAGGACACATGATGGATGGATCTGATGTACCATACATATCATAGTGGACCTCAAAAACAGTTATTGTGTATCAACCATGCTGCTCTAGGTGTAATGTAATGTCTTTGCTGATGTAAATCTCTTTTAACCTGTAATGTGAAACAATGGGGGTTACTTTGTGAATGTGCTAAATTGAGCTCAACAAACATGGGAGGTTTTGCTAGTTAAAAACGGGAGTTTACTTGTAAAGTCGCTTTACACCTTGACAGCGAAAAAAATTGAAGTACGTACTTGTAAAATGTTTATAA
This sequence comes from Magnolia sinica, assembly GCF_029962835.1. NCBI lineage: Eukaryota > Viridiplantae > Streptophyta > Magnoliopsida > Magnoliales > Magnoliaceae > Magnolia > Magnolia sinica. The sequence continues at coordinate 4,092,688 of NC_080585.1, read as the reverse complement.
TCACGTTACACTCAAAATTTTCTATCCAAATAACATTTATAAACCTTTTATCTACGATCTCTTTACAACTAAAAGGTTTTAGGGGCATTCAAATAACCCTTTACAACTAGGATTTTACGGTCATTTAGACAACCCCTTACTCCACAGGATGCTCATCTATACACTATGCATATGCCAGTTGAATAAAATGGCATGAGATGTAGTCATTTATTTGTGTCATACTACAATATAGATGTTCTTGCTTAATAATCGGGCTTGATCCACTTGCCAGAGGGCCACAGTTCATGAAACAAATATACATGCCAAAAAACTGTGTGAAGTTTCAGATGGCTTCTAAAATCAGATGGTAAAATCCTTTTCGAACGCACCACCTGCTGAATATCCACGTGATCCATTCAGCAGGTGGCCCACTCTTACACCACCTGTTGAATGTCCATAGCCCCTCAATGTCCACTGCTCATCATGTAGAGTCCACACTTGATGTGTCCATAGTGTGGGCCTTATCTTCGAAGTAGATTGTTTATCATGTGCGGCCCATTTTTAATAACCACCATTCATCATGCAGGGCGCACCTTCTATATGAATTATCCATCATGTGGTCCACTTTGGATATGTGTCATCCATCATGCAAGACCTTGGATGTAGACTGTTCATTAAGTAGGGCCCACTTAACGTGGACTGTCCATTATAAGGGCCACACTTTGATGTCAGTCATCCATCATGTGAAGCCCATTCCGTCCATTATGTGAGGCCACCTTGACCTGGACTATTCATTTGCAGGACCCTACCTTCAATATGGGTTGCTCGTCATGTGAGCCCACCTTTGATGTCAATTGACGATCATGTTTGCCCACCTTCAATGACCCCACCATTATGTGGGTCCCACCTTTGATGTGGACTACCCATCAAATGGGACCCACTTCATGTGCATGTTCTGTCAGGTCGGGCCACACTTTGATGCTTTATATTTATCATGTGGGTCCCACATTTGATGTGAATCGCTCATTACATGGGCCCCACCTTGATGTGGGCCGATGTTCAATATGAGTCGTTCATAATGAGGGGCCCACCTTTGATGTCCACCGTCCATCATACGGTTCCCCCATTTGTTGTGGACCATCTATCACGTGGTGTCCACTTAATGTGGATAGTCCATCATGTGGAACCCACCATTGATGTCCACCATCATCCATCATGTAGGTTTCACCTTTGCTGTAGACTGTCCTTTATGTGGGGCCCAATCTTCAATACGAGCCATTCATCATGTGGGCCATCTTTAATGTCTTCTTTCCATTATGTGGTCCCACATTCAATGTCCACCATCCATTATGTGGGTCCACGTTCAATCGACTCTTTTTCGTGTGGTGTGTCCCACATGAGTTTTGGACCTAACTGATTTTAGATTCCAGTCCTATCGTGGTCTTGCAAAACTGCTGGAGGGAGTGGATGTTACAGGCATCTCTGTGGGCCCACATAGCTTCCGACTACATGAACTTCCTGTGAACCTAGGTACAGGCAATCCAAGTTCTTCTGGAGGGCTGTTTTACTCCCCATCGAGTACGTGCTAGAGTGGGCCATGCGAGGTTGATTAATCATTCCGGCCATTGTGGGCCACACGCCAATGTGGGCCATCTGGCAATTTCTTTTAACGGACCTTTTCGGCCACGCGTAGCACGCCTATTGGCCCGGCCAGGCGAACTCTGGGTCACTGTACGCACAAGTTCGGAAACGGATTGGCTACTCCCTCTGCCACCAGCCCCGTGGCTGATGGTCGGTGCTCTGTGGGCCCCACCATGATGTATGTGTTTCATCCATTCTGTTCATCCATTTTTAAAGATAATTTTAGGAATTTATACCAAAAAACGAGAGGAATATAATCTCAGGTGGACCACACCACAGGAAAACAATAGTGATTGGATATCTACCATTAAAATCCTCATCCAATCTGTTGATTAGGTCATACAGGCTCAGATGAAGGGAAAAAACAAAGATCAGCTTGATCCAAAACTCTTATGGCCCCCAAAAGGTTTTTAATGGTCAACGCTCATTCAACACTGTTTCCTGTAATGTAGTCCACTTGAGATGGGATATATCTCATTTTTGGTCTAATACCATAAGATGATCTGGAAAAATAGATGGGCGGCATGGATGAAACAAGTACATCTTGATGGGGCCCAAAGAGCACCGACCATCAGCCATTGGCTGGTGGCAGGGGGAGTGCAAATCCGTTTCCCACAAGTTCGCTGTTAGGTCATCAGATGAATGGCCCAGATCTCGCACACGCTGGCACGTGTTGGTGGAGGATCCGGATGTCCCAACTCCCATCGCATTTCCGCCCCGCGACTGTTAAGCAAATGACCAAAACACCCTTAAACGATAATCGACGCTCGGTAGTGTTTTCCGTAGTTGTCTTAAAAACCAGGGGTAATTTTCTGAACTCATTATTATTTATTCTCCTCACTTCAGCATTAGGGTTTCTCTCGCAGCCGTAACTTCGGGAACTAGGGTTTTGAGAGAGCGGGAGAGGGAATAGCTGCTAAGATGGTGGAGAAGACGGCCAAAGGGAGAAAGGAGGAGGTAGTGACAAGAGAATACACTATCAATCTCCACAGGCGTCTCCATGGATGGTAAACTATCTTCAGCTCCATCCTGTTCTTCAAATTTCCCCCCCTTTTCGTCATTTTTGGTCATTTTTCTGCTCTGAAATGTCTTGATCTGTATATCATTCGGCTTATGGAAATGCAAATTTCAGAGATCGATTTCATCCGTAGTTATTCAATTGGATCTTCTTCTCTTTGCAATGTTTGTCGATTTTTCGTGATATATAGCTCTTATTCTGGCGTATTTGCTGAGTTTCTTCTGTTGGATAGAGAAATTTAAGATAGTGGCTGTATCGGAACTCCTGATGCAGCTGATTTTTCCCGCCAATATGCCACATATGTTGAATATCCAATCCGTTCAAAGGGTGGGCCACACCACGACTTTCACCTGAAATGAAAGTCAGGCCCATCCACTCATTCAAGTGGACAAAGCATCAAAATCGATGGACAGCCAGTCGTATGACTAAGTTTACTGGTGTGGTCCACTCAATGCATGGATGGGCCCGATTTTCATATCAGATTCATCATGGTGTTGCCCGTATTTTGTACGGATTCGATATCCAACAGAGGTGACATATCCGTGTGGAAAAGGTCTCTATGAGAACTTCCAAGACGGTCAATATATCTAATTCTTCCTCTTAGCTTATGTAGTTTGATGTTATCTGTCTGATTTTATTATTGTGTAATATGAGATTATGATGCATATCCTGCATCTTTTCATATCACACATGGATTTTCAATTCTGACAGATAAGCCCATTTTGTGGTAATCCGGACCATTCGTCTGCTCTCCCACCATGCATGGACTCACGTTTCAATAATCTCTTTGAGAAGACCATGTTAAGCTTTTCATATTTGGACTATATATAGATGGTTTAGAAGATAAATGCGCAAACGGTCCACATTTAAATGAAAGAGGTCCAAACATTGGTCGTTTTGTTTTTGTGTCATTCTCCATCAAGATTGGGACTCAGATCAGTAGTTTGGGTTGCTGGCCATGGGCCCACTCATAATTATTAAAAAACCTGTGTATACCGTTGAAAGTTGCTGGCACTTGTGATCCACCTAGATTCACATTGGTTTGAGATGTGTAGATCCATCTTATTTTTGTCATGATAAATGGACCATGATTTACAATTCCTAGAGATTTCAGCTGTGTTGATCGCTTGATCTAGGTTGGAGATTTGGATGTCATGTAGCATTTGTTCATTGTGTGCAATGTTCAAAATATCATTTTAACAGGTAGTATCACTGCATATCATGATTAAGGGTTTCTGTTTTGGTGTACCGTATTTGGTCACCACTGAAACCGTTATGCTTCAACCTTATTGGTGATATTGCTTCAGAAAAATGATCAATACGCAGGCATTTCAATTTGACAAGTGGAGACATGGTTCGGTGGTCCCAAAATATTTTTCTGACATGTTCCACGCAATGGATCTATCATTCACCCCATAATAATTCATTAATCATTATTGGGCCTCCCGATCTAAAATAATTTGTAAGAATGGTCCATCCAGTGGGACAAATCACAACAACGTTCTGGATTAGTTATCCCTTCTCATGAATTGTACAATTTGATGAAAAAATGAGGGCCTAATTTCCAATTGTCATTGAATTAAATGTGTGATGGGCAAGACTTTTGTGATAGATATATACCATTTAGAAAATGGCGGTGAATCTTCAGATATACACAGAATGGTTTTTTATAGCACTACAGACTGCCAAATCTCTAAGATTCTAGCCCAATCTTTGATTCTGCATAACCAGAAATTTACACTATGACAGCATGGTGTGCTGCAACATCCATTACATAATGGTAACGGTGGCAACTGTTATGCCATGCAGGGTTGTAAAAGCTGTGATGGAAATAATGACCTGTAATGGGGCCAATTCAGTTTTTATTTTTTATTTTCTTTTGTTTTTTAAGAGATCATAACGGCTGTTGCAGTGGCCATTATGACCTGTATCAGTTTACACTAAGATAGCGTAAACCTCTAGCCCGATCTTGGATAGAGTATAACCCAAAAGTTACATGACTATATTAACCAGCTGATTCTGCCCTGAGAGATTGAACAACTCACTGTTTTACTTTCAACTACCATTTTGGTAGCCATCAATTAGATGGTTAGGATTGCTTGATCAGTGCGGTCTTATACTTATGCACCATTTTCAATGGGCCCCACTATTTGGATGGTCTAGAAAGCTGTACATGGTGCCAACCAGAAAGATTGGTCACCACCATTTTTTAAATGGTGCAAAACTATCATGGGAGTTCAGTTCATGAGGGATCATTTACACTACGCTAGACTATGGTATGGTAAATTACCATATTCTTGAGATGTTTGTGCGCTCGGCTTGATGTGCGTGAGACATCCAAACATGCACCAATTGTGCTGAACCACAATGACAATGTGGTTTCATAGGTATGCTCTGTCCGCAATGTGCCCCACAATTTGGATGGTTATGCGAAACCATAATGACAAGACAAGCAAAAAAAAAAGGTTGATCCAAAACTTAGTAGGAGAACGTAAAAAGGGCCTCTCTCATTGTTCCATGCATTGTGGCCAGCCTGATTTCTATTTGGCCTGAATTTTGAGCTCAGGGCCTAAAATGGAGGCACATCTGATGGACAGGATGGCCCCACATCATGGTGAACCTCACACATCATGGGATGGACCAAGTTGCCTTGTGGCAGACTTGTTCAGTCTCATATGAAATTGAATGAGTCGGACCAATTCTGGCCAGTCATAGGGTGAGTGGCCTCTGTATATATGATTGGTGTGGTGTACCAGATTGCCTTGGACTGTTATGTATATGTCGATATGTATCAAATTTTGCCAATACTTCAAACCATGAACACGATTGATTCCTGATATCATACTTCCCCACATTCATGTCAATGGTTTTTTTATATTGCAATTCATTGAAATTATTCATGGAATAAATGTATCGGTGTTCCAATCTGATAATTATGCACCGGTATCAGATCTATCAATGATATGAACCTTTTAATTTAGAAATGATACTTCCTGATACATTGCCATATTGTGATACAATCATTTTAATTTATTTCCTAGTGAATTTTATGTGAAACTTTCCTGATATTTTTAACATTTATTATGGATGTATTTGAATAGATTGGCTGTCGTTGGAATGACCTTCTGAGTTGCATGGTGTTTCTTCTGGTCTATTTTGTGTGTGAAGCCTTTTCCCTTAATTCATTTTTGGGGTTGGCGATCATTGCCTTGACTGTAGTTCATGATCTTGGATCCTTGATGTTGTGGTGTGATCTTTTTGCTTCCATGTCATCATGTTTGTTGATGCTTTCTGTCACCTTTATTCCTTGCTTTGTTAATCTACCCAGTATCTCTTTCATTGCAAATAATGCCAAGTCATGTTTGTGAACATGATACCAGTTTTTGTAGAAAACCTACTTTCCTCCATTTGAGAGAAAAACTGGTAGCATTGAAACTGATTTGCCTTGCCATCTTTATTTCAAAACAAATTGTTAAATTGATTTTTCAAAGCAGAGAAGGCACATGAAGTGAGCATTCCGTATGTGGAATCCATTTAAATTGGAATAAAAAAACAAACAACTGAATAAAAGGAACAGAATCCACGGTTTTCCATTTCCTGAAGATGTGGGGTTACTTCTGTAGATCCACATTTTAGTTTGCCTCCATCCAAACATCCCTTACTTTCTGATTGTCACGCATGATTGCAACTTGGTTGAGTTGGCTTGGACCTGCCTTGGCCCCATTGTGATTGGGGATATGGTTTCTGCTCAGCTTCTAGGCTTGTGGGTTAGACCCCTAGTTTGGCTGGATTGATTTTCATGTTGACAAGTAAGCCAGTCCTGCTCCATCCAAGGTCATTTGAGCATTGGTGGGATGGGCATTTGGCTTATGGCTCTGGCCCAGTTGAGGCTGAGCCCAATTCCTGAAGTCAGGGGCTGGAGCTCATCCCTGGACTTTCAGTCTCCTGGACAGGGTTGGACTGGACCTGAATACATAATCCACACCCAATGGGTGGCCCCTATAGGAAGAACACATGGTGTAAACACAAGGCAGCTCTACCCATCAATTGATCACGCTCTTCTTTTCTTTACCAGTTGTTTATACTTGGTTGATTTCATGGAATTGTGGTTTTGCTTAGAAACTGTTATTCATCTCTCTGCCTGTGTTCATGTTCTTTTTCCTTTCTGTATTTGTTTTTATCAATTTTTTTAGTAGGAACAATCTCATTTTGTTTTTATTAATATGTTGGAAACTTTTGGAGGGTGAGTAGTGTCTACTGAAGCATGACTTGTGTCCAGGTGGAGGTAGAAATTGTATCATGTCCTGTACTCCAGCTACAGCCTTAAATGGACACAGTTGAAAGTTTACTCTAATATTTTTTCTTTTCATTTAACTTCCGATATGGACAATCTACACAGCTCAAGATCCAATTTTCTACTTGGATCATCATTTTTCTCCCTTTTTCTTCATTGCATTTTGTTAAGTCTGCATTTGAGCCTTATCAGGAGCAGAGAAATAATAGTAATAATGTGACTTAGGAATGACCACTCCTAATTTAATCACAAAATTGGGCTTTTTTTTTGGGGGGGGGTAGTAGATGGTAAAGAGCTCTTTCAATCCATTCAGTTATACTCAATAAATTTTTGGTAATTTTACTGCAGGGTAGAATCTCAAAATCGTGAATTATTTTTCTGGCCTCCCAAGCCAATGCAGCCTAAGTTCCTATTTTTACACCATTGTATCTTCTCCGTTGTTGAAAGTTCGCATGATTCTAGCAATAACTTCTCTGTTGTTGCAAGTAAGTTGGTATGATTCTAGCAATAACTAAAATAATGGAATGCCTTGTAATTTGGGCAGCACCTTCAAGAAGATGGCTCCCAAAGCCATAAAAGAGATACGGAAATTTGCACAAAAGGCGATGGGGACAACCGATGTTAGGGTCGACGTGAAGCTAAACAAGCACATATGGAGCAGGGGTATCCGGGGTGTGCCTAGACGTGTCCGCGTGCGCGTTGCTCGCAAGAGGAATGAAGAGGAAGATGCTAAGGAGGAGCTTTATTCGTTGGTCACTGTAGCAGAGGTCCCACCCGAAGGGCTCAAGGGATTGGGAACCAAGGTCATCGAAGAAGGAGATTAGACTTAGTGAACCAAGGTCATCGAAGAAGGAGATTAGACTCAGTAAACTTCAGTTTTAAGAGGTACTTTTTTGAGATTTATGTTTTGATTTGTTTTTTTTTTTAATCAGTGCATTTTGGATGTATTCCGGATTTTGAGATTGCCCTTTGAAAGTTATGTTTGGTCAGAATTTTTAGCTTTACACATTGCATCTAAATATTTAAATGGCACGTAAGCTTTTAATCTTGAATGAAGAGTTCTGGAGAGATGTGATGCTAGCTGTGATGCGCATAACATAATATATTATGTTATGTGATGTGCCATCCCTATTATACTCTTAGCAAATATGTACAGTTATATGGACCATGGCACCACGTATTTGCTTCATGGGGCCAGTTTTGACAATTGGCTAACTCGATGATCATTTATAGTCTGTGTTAGAGCCATGACCTAGCTGAAACTTGTTATGGTGGTATGCGCACTAGCTGAAACTCGTTATCGTGGTATTCAAGAAAGAGATGATTCTGATTTGTTGCGTGGCACAATATCTAAACACTTGGCAGGTGCGAGGGTATCCAGACCTCCATCTAGTTGAATCCCATCTTTACAGTTGAACCTATGGTGAGAGGATACTCTTGACAATATGATTCTGGACCATGGGGCCATCCATATCCGATTCATGCTCCACCTGTCTAGTTGTAGATAACAATCCTCTAATCGATTCACTGTCAAAATCAAAACCTCAAATATTTTGAGAGGTTGTTTTGTACGATCACGTTCGAGTAGGGGTGTACATGAACCCAGCTTGACTCGACTCGGATCGAACTCAGCTCGAATTGAACCAGTTCAGTTACTCAGTTACTTTGATATCGATGTTGCTCACCAAGTGTTTGATGAAATGACTCAATGAAGTGTGGCTGGTGGCAAGGAAGGTATGTATATGAAACAGATCCTCTTTTTTTTTTTTTGAATTTTTCTTTTTTTTTTGAATTTTTATGTTGCTTGGAAGGTATTTGATAAAATACCTGAACAACCTTTGCTGCCATTTTACAAACAATGGGATTTTGAAGGTGTAGTCTAGGTGTTTGTGGAAATGCTGCCCAGAAAAACTCAGCCGAACTGGCCTGAGCTGCTGACTGAGCCGAGCTGAGCTGGCCAGTCATTCTCGAGGACCGAGCTGAGCTGAGTTCGAGCTAAGGTCAGCTAGTGGCCAAGCTGAGGCCAGCTCGACTCAGTTCGGCTCTATGTACGCCCCTACGTTTGAGCAATGGGTATTGTGATATGGGCCATCTGTATTTCGTGTGACCCAACTTCAGACATTGGATAAATCTTATGGCCCATATGGATGAAGGGCAAAGGAAAAAATAAAATTTGTAATAATTAAAATGACGATTTCGAACATTTCCTTGACCACTATTGAGACATTCCCATAATGTATTCCATTTTCGGGGTTTTACTTAGGATAAAAAGCAGAAATCTCAGAGCGCCCTCACAGGTGTCACCCACAAGCTTTTATTAGATTTCCATGCCTTACAGAAACCACGATGAAATATTTCATCATGGAAGAGATAATCATTTTCTCTTCGGTCCATCCAAACATGAGAGTTGGCAGGCATACTCGTCAAACAATTACTCAGGGAGGCATTTTTGCGCAACACTCTGCAACTGGTTGGTCTCGCTGTCCATGCGTGACGGTTAGACCCCAAAAAGGGGGCCGAAACATGAAGATCATTTGGTGAAAAGAATATATAGATAAAAATAATCAGGCCGATCCATTCATCAGTTAGCCCATACCATCGAATTAAAGTCAATGGACTCATCAGTCCACCAAGTGGTTCGTCCTGATGTTTCACCCAAAGTGGTATTCATAATTTTTCCAATAGTTCGAACAGCTCAGATGTTCTACACATGGTACGTGTGTTTGACCCAGATTCATCTGGGCCCTGCCTAAGCCCAGATGACCCAGTTGCAACAACAATGCATGTCTGGATCGATTGCACGAAGAAATGATCAAAATAAATGCGTTTGGGTTCGCATGGTAACTACCATACGTTTGTGGTGCGTCATGCCCATTGATAGGAGTGCCATTCAAACCCGGATTATGAAATTTGGGTCACTGATGCGTGCAGCACCGCTTTGGGTGAGGCCAGGGCCGCACCTAATGTCCCAATGCATCTTCGGTGGATCCCTGTGGAGCCCACCGTGATGTATTTATCTTTTATCCCATTTTGCCTCCTCATTTTAGGAAACGAGCCCAAAAAATGCAGCAGATCCAAATCTCAGGCTGACTACACAGGAAAATGTGGTGATTGATCATTAAAAACTAACTTGTAGGCTACGAAATTTTTGGATCAAGCTGATATTTGTGGTCCCTTGATCCAGGTCTTTATGACCTTGACAACAACAACAGGTTGGATGGAAAATCAATATTCCAGTGGCCCCCAAGAAGTTTTTAATGGCAAGGTCAATCATCACTGTTTCTTGTGGTGTGGTCCACTTGAGATTTGGATCTCATGCCCTAAAATAAGCTTGAGAAAGGGATGAATGGCGCTGAATACATGAATACATAGGGTGCAGACATGATCGTACACTGCTTCCTGTGGTGAGTCCCACCTTAGTTTTTGACTGGGTTGATTCTTGGGATGTACAGTGCCCATGAGTTGCAGCAGATGCATTGTTCAAACTCAACATTCAATCACGGGTGGCCCCCACAGCTCACCATGTGTTTGAACCGCCTATTTGCGAAAATTCCGCATGGATCCGCATCCCGTGCGCTATGTCCTGAAAATTTAACGTCTCAATCAATTTACAACGAAACCATTGGATGCCCTAACTATGCGTTTGAACCGTCTATATGTGAGGCCTACCTATGGATTGTACAAGTAGAATTTCTGATTGACTAGGTGGTCCACGTACTGGGCACTCGTGTGTTGAGAATTTTTAGTATTCATAGGGAGATATATTGCGAACTATCTTCCAATTTATTTACTTATAAAAGGAAAAATCAATGAAATCACCTCTTTTTTTCTCTGCACATCGCTATTGATTCTTTTTTCATCTTCTCTATGAAAAATAAAAATAAAATTAAAATTAAAATAAAAAACGACACGACTCCAGATGAAATCACACGGACCAAACCTCACGAAGGAGTTGATACCTCACACCTTCCCCATTAGATCGCACCGTTTCCTTCAGCTTTCCATTTCCGTTGGGGATTGGAGGAGACGGGGGCAACTTATCAATGATGGAAGTGAGAGGAGATTCCACTTCATCCAAGTCATCGTCGCTGGTATACCCCCTCCTCTGTACCAATGACGCATTTCTCCCAAGTTCTGCCTGCCCTCCTGCATCTGCCACCTTCTCTGCCACATCGGCCAGCAAAGGTGGGCTGTAGACAATGGGTGCAGCGCTGCATGGGAAGCTGCTTATTGAGTCCCCTTCAGATTTCCGCCGTTCCAGCCAACTCTGAGTATTATAAAAAAAAAAAGAAAAAAAAAAGAAGGCATCTATAAGATCAAGCATTTTAAAATACTTCTTCAAGGGAACTCTGACCAAATAAGGTATTAGGAAGCTGATGGACACATCAGAAAATGGAGGGTCCTCTTCAAATCAACTGTCAATAGACTAAAATCAGTTATTTGTCAGTTGTTGTACTTCACTTCCATTCCGTAAGAAGGATGGGGAGAACTGGCCACTCAATACTGAAGTAGAGGGAGCCCAGTTTGTATACATGGGTTGCATGGATTATGATCTGGACATTGACATTTAGGTCAAAGAATGGGCAGCTATGACCTTACGTCAAGGGCATTGGATCAAAGTCCGGACCACTGAACCATGGGTCATACATGGAAACTCTGGACATGAGAATACTGCAGACACTTGGTGCAAGGTTCCACAAATTCCCTCCTGAAGAAATTGACTCAACCTCACATGACTGGGACTTAATCCTCAAACAGTCCTTCGTGATGGGTGGTGGGCTGCAATAAGATGCTGATAGCCGACCATCTAAGGAGCAGAAGCATAAACTCAAAAACATAAAATATGTTAAGTATTTAATTCAAATCTGCTTTGGCAGTTTTGAATACTTGAATAAATCATCAAAACATTACTTCGGATGACAAGATGTGCATTTCTTTTCTATGTTACTGGAGCTTTCAGGTTTTTGAAAAGCATGGACCCATTCATAAGAAATTTAAATGCAGTCAATCTTACCTCGGAATTCAGTGCTTCTAGGACGGCACCAGGTACGGGATCAGGACAGAACTCATCAGGTGTAAAATTGCAGAGGATCCGCTTTATTAACAGAAGACCGAGTGAAGGGCATACCTATAAAAGATGGAAACAGAATAAATCAAATGAAAGATCTGATGAGGAAAGGATACAAATAAATTATGTATGTGAGTGTGTTTGTGTGTGCACACACACACAAGTGGCCTTCTTCATGTGAACATTAGCAACATTCCCAAACCTTTTAAATGGCACATGGGGTGACCGATTGTCGATCAAAATGGTTCATTCATTCATACAGCCAGGAGCAAGCCATGGTGCAAAAATCATGGCAATCAGGTGTCCTAAACTTCTGATCAATAGCATGAAAATGGACAGAGATTGACTGGAGAAATAAAATAGGTCCAATCATCATCTTGAAACTAGTAGTAGATAAATGCCACTTTTTATTTCTTATTCTTCTAAAGTAACACTTTGATCTGATGATTCTGACTGTGATTTACAGCTCGTAAACAATGGAGAGTTGTACCAAATTGGTCCCATTCAAAGGGTTAGGATCATCCAATCGGTGTGATTCTTGCACCATGGCTTGCTCCTAATTGTATGACTGAATGAATTGGTTCAGGATAGGTCACCCCGTCTGCCGCTTCAAAGGTTAGAGGACGTTGCTAAACATCCCGTCGAAGGTGGGAACATTAGCAAAACCAATATGTACACGAGAACTGTTGGAAGACTTTTATGTAGAGTCATGGATCTTACCTCTTTTCTGATGGATCTGTCAATGAGCATGTCTTTTGGGAGCATCAGAAGATCACTCAAGGAATTCATCAGGGGGAAAGATTTGGATTCGACATCCCCGCCCCTTCTGTCATCATCCTCACGGCTGCTCTGTTCTTTCATGAAATTGTCTGCATCCATACCGAACATATCCACCAGCCACCTAGACCAATTTCCAATCTGTAATGGGAATAATATGCTCTCTATTTAGCATCCGTAAACTCATCTAATATGGAAACTGAAGGGCCTGCATGCTCAAACGAGTCCAGGGTCCCACTCAAGCACTTGATGCAAGACCACAAGCATTTGTAAAGGTGCACAACAAGAATGGATAGTCATGTCAAGAACATGAGGTTTAATGATGGAAAATGGATAACTATTCCTGCCCTGCCTTCTCTGACAGTGTCAGATGTGCCCTGGCCCCTATCCAGAATTTTTATCTGGTATAAATTATAATAACTTTGCACCAAATTTTCAGTGCAAGCAATTACTAAAGACCATCTGATCTTTGATCTGATGATTGTCCCATATTGGGGTCACTGCCTGCTGCGTCAGTGGCCCAACATGCAACAGCCATCTGGTCAGTGGTGGTTAGTAATGCAAGCGGTTTTATCGTATTGCTTCAAACAAAGAGAATTAGTAGCCCAGCCGGCCTTGTCCACTGCTTGAATTTAATAGTTTGATTACTATGATCAATAACAATGACATTAGGGGATGGAAAGATTGTTGCAGAATTGTAAAACGGTTAATCAAGGATGTGTCGGTTGAAAATGACCATCGGCACAATTGCTTCCTGTTTCTTGATTGTCTACAGAAAGCTCCAATTTCATTTTCAATCCACACATGGAAAATTGTTAACAAATCGGGCATTATGCCACCTTTTTCAAGCCATTCACAGTGAGATGAAGTGTGGGCCAAAGAATGAAATCAAACAGAATCTGCCTCAAGAAACACTGCACCACATATCAGGAAAGACTGTCTTAAGGTGCATTTGGTTGCACCACATATCATGTAATTAAATCATGATATTTCATGATTAATCAGTCTAATTTGGTGCAGAATTTCATGAAATTTGATGCTACCAAACACACCCTTAATGAATGTAAGATAATAGAAACTATACATACAGAATTTTTTAGCTGTGCGCCAGACCCAAAGCTCAAGTCTCCAGCCGGAATAGGTAAAACTTTGGAATCAACAATTGGATCTGATACAGGATCGGTTGGAATTTCGTTGTCTGATTCCCGCAGGATTGCATTAAACATGGCAACATCTAGTCTGGCCACACACTGTTCCATTACCTGAGCATAGAAATAAATAAGAGCATAGAAATAAATAAGTTTTAAGAAGAAAGTGCAATGCTCAAAGTATGAGGAAGCTTTGAAGAAGATGTGAAAGACCATTAACATACCACAACTTGCATAGACTTTATGTAGGAAATAAAAAGAAAGAAAGAAAGATGGAAAAATGATTTAATGGTGCAAGGGCCATTTATCACTCTATACCATTCTTGCCAACACAGGTAAGCAACCGCACTCATTCCCTCCTGCTCGAACAGGACAGAGCCTTTGGAAGGCATCCAAAAAAGCACTTTTCCAGAGGTTGATAGAGAAGCTGCCTTGCTGCTGATCACCCAAAGCTGGTCCTGACAGCTTCCTGAAGCTTTTTACTTCGTACAAACCATCAACTGGAGATTGCATGTGTGGGGTTAAGGTCTGAAAGCAGACAGGCACATCAAGGAATGTCAGTCGAATGAAAGAGAAAATCGGCACCTGGCCTCTCCATCATAATGATTAAAATTTAATTACAATGGAAAAGAAAATCATATAATATCTATTTCAGACAAAAAACCATTTCTGTTGTGCTGTTTCTTGATTCATCAAAATATAGGTGCGTTGGGCATGATAGCACATATATGCAAATGACTCAAATATAAGAATAAGAAGGCCATTTTTACATTCTCATAACAAGCTATAAAATGTAATTTCTGATCTAACCCAGACCTGATCCTAGACCAGAATCTAGATCCAAACTGAATTCCGAATCCTAAAACATGCTTGAAACTGAACCCAGCAGGACCTCATGGGGATACCAGAGCTGATTGGATTCAAATCTGGTACCCCATATGCAGTGCTTGGATCAGAGCCTGACAGGACCTAAATATAATTCCTGTAGTTGAGTTCAAATATGGGTATAGTAATATTAGGATGGGACCTGATCCATTGACAGCCATCTATGGTACTGGGCTGTAGTAAATACTATCATAATATCTACTACAGCATACTGAACCATAGTAAATATCTTCATAAAAGCAGGGTTATGCAGATGAGCTCTTGTATTTCTTTTTCTCCCCCTTTTTCTTTTGCCTTTCGTTAGAAATGAGAAGCCTGTATTTCTTGTGTCATTCCATACTCATCTGTATTTAGGATTTACTAGTTAGAGAGAGAGAGAGAGAGTAGCACACACATTTTATCCCTGAATAATTTTTTTTGAGAGTGGGTGATATAAAAACACGTAAGGAAGCATCTAAGAAGGGCAAATAATTACATTCACCCACTATACATCATTACACATGCATATACAAATTCTAACCATTTAAATTAAATACTTGTATTTTAATCATCTTTATAAACAAAGCACATGTTGTTTTAGTTTTGTAATGAATCTCTCTCACACACTTTTTTTTTTTTTTCACACTGTTTTTCAGTTTGAAACTGTATTAAACCGACTTCCAATACCTGATTTTAGGCATTTCTGCTTCCTTGAATTAAATTTTGACCGTCTTTTTAGTGATTGGAACCAAATCAAATGTGGACATTCTCGTAGCATTTTTCCTGTACGGATTTTTGCTATGGTATGAAATACAAAACATATGAGGCATCTGGTGGTAAATCAGAATTGCAATAAATTTATGTGGAGTTGACGATTTCTTCAGTAAGACAAATACCTTGTCGAAGGTATCAATATTAAATCGCAATGCAACATCAAGTCTATCATGTGATTGTTACCGCAACATCAAGTCTATAATGTGATTGTTACCTGCCACCACACCGACTCAATAATCCGAGAAAAGATCCAAGATTCTATCTTTTCCAATGCAGCAGTAAATGTGCTCATCTCTTGCCAGTCGTCTACCAATTGCATAAAACCAAGCTTCTGCACCTGCTTGCTGCCAGGACTACCTTTCCATTTCACGGGAGGGGACTTCAGGTCACTTCTCTTTCCCCCACCATTAGACTCAAAAAGCCTTCCAATCATACTTGAGTGATGAGAATTACCAAATGCTTGAGAAATAATAGTTCTCAGCACAACTGTATTCGACCACCAGAAAGTCAACCTTAAATAGGAAAAGAAATAAAAGCTATTACTCTCTATGATTTTAAAAAAAAAAAAAAATTAAAAAAAAAAAACGAAAAGAAGAAGAAGAAAGAAAAGCCAACACTGCAAGATGCATAAACTTAAAAGTTGCAGTAGTTTCTATACCTTTGCACATCACTGCCGCATGACTTGGCAATCAATACAAGCCCTGAGACGGTATTTCTAGCAATGCTGGCTCTCCTATCCTGAGTCCAATGCTTGCAAGCATGAATGTATAACCTAGAAAGGCGCCGAGCAGGTGTGTGAACCTTATGTGCCGAGCTTCCATGCTCTGGCACCACAGAATAGAGTGAAATCTCAAGAGCAGCAATTTCTCTCAGCTCCTCTTCTAGCTTCTCAATTTTCAGTTCCATTTCCTGGATCCTTTGGTCTGCATTCACCTTCTCTTCATCTATGCCAGTCTCATCTGCATCAGCAGTTTCATCGTCTGTTCCAATGCTCTGAGCACCATTTGGTGCTTCATCTGAGAGATCCATCTCCTTCACCTCTTCAATTGGCTTTTCATCACCTCCTTCAGACGATTCTGATGAAGGCTTGGAAGGAACTTTCATATTCTTGGATTTATTATCTAGGCTTTTAGCAGCAGCTTCTGACATCCCTTTATTGGTTTTTAGAGATTTCTTTGGAGTGCTCTGTGGTGTCTTCAATTGAAATTTATTTCCTTCTTTTTGACCGCCGTTTATTCTTGCTGCACGAGGGAGTGCTTCTGACTGTTTTTTTGGCAAGTTTTTAGGAACCCTGGAAGCCTGTTCTACTATGTCATCTTTGTTGGTCTCTGTATCCCCTTGAGATGATACAGAATCTACAATGGTTTCACAGTCAGATTCTTCTTCCTTCCCCTGTTTGACTTCCTTTTCCTGATCACTAGAGGGATCTTCTCTTTCGTCCCCATTCTCTTTCACAGCCATTTCAAAGGATTTTCCATCTGTTATTGCGACCTCAGACTTGCGGTCATCCATATAATGTATGACCAGGCTTTCATAAACTTCAGGGGCATCTGTGCCTGCTTTCAAATCACTTATTATGGTACTGGAGTCTGGCCGTGGCCGTGTACCCAAGGTTTCACATTTAACTCCCTTGGTGCTCAAGATTTTGTGGTCCTTCTCTGGATGTGGTTTTCTTTCTCTTCTCTTGTCTTTGCTAGAACCATTCTTTTGGTTACTGTTTGGCACTACAGTCTTGCTGTCCTTTTCCCTCATATTATCACTTCCCTTTCTCCACTGTACTAATCAAGATCAGAAGCTATTGATGAGTTAGTGAGATGAATGGCTAAATTTGGAACAACCAATTGTGAGGAGACAAGCATTCGCACCTCGATATTTTGACCAGTATTCTACACAATGAAATTTTTGTAATACTTCCTGTGCTTCGAGATGTCCCAAAGCACCCTGCAATAGGACAACAACAAATTAGATCCTCACCAGATGATTTGACACAGTAAACTGTGTGGAATAGACTAAATAACTCATGATAAATCCAGTTGAACATGCATTACTCTCAAATAATGATTCAAAACAGCTAAATGGACATAGATCGAAACACAAAATAGAGTTCATGAAATGAAAACTAATTTGTAAGAACTTCTCAACGGTGAAGATGTTCTTAATTTTGCAACCTATTGCCTCCTTTCCAATCAATGATCATGGGAGGTTACAGTAGACCTAACAAATCTACTAGAAGCACTTCCCTGACCTGGTTTTACACTGTTATACAAACAGTGCCTGATTATAGCACCGTTATTTTATAGAACCATAATGCATACTACTTGGATGATTTTTCATAATGTGAGAGTGAGAATGCCTTGAAACAAGTTCAACTTGCTTAAAAGAAAATAGTTGCATGTTTTCTAGTTAAGATCCATCAGGAGAATCACATTATATTAACAACTTAGAGATGAGAAATTGAGACATGAATGGAATGAAAAAAATAATTAAAATAGCACAGAGAGGTTGCCTGTACAAGACCCAAATCCAGAATGGTCCCAGTCAGAGAGCTTGCAACAGCTACACCCCCCTTTTTTTTGAAAGGTACAACAGTTACAGCCGCTATATATTGCCTGATTGTAATTGTCAAACGGAGAGGCTCCTTTTATGTAAGTTAGAGTATGTAACCCCACTGTAATTTCTTTATAAATTTATAAAATTAAGAAGGTGTCCCGCACCTTTTTCGGAAAAAAAAAAAAAACCTATAGTCTGTAACAAATTTCTGATGATCAATGTGCAACTATACTGAGAACCTACAGCATTATATAAAAAATGATAAATGTAGGAGACACTGAGACTGTAGTCTTGTGTTCTTCAAACAAAGGGAAGAGATGCTGCCAATGATTTTGTCGAAACATGCTTTCATAAGAACGTATATATTCGCAGTTACTGGGAATTATAAACAAGTTGGACTTGAGGGACAACCAAAATTGAAATGGTAGAACCCTTATTTAGAAGCCAATAATAATAACAAAACCATTATGATCAGACACTTAGTATTATCTGAAGGAGTGGACATCTTGAAGCACCCCACTCTGTAGAGTTACTTCTTCAAGAATGCTAGTTTCAAAGTGGCATGTCGTTGCCTAGAAAGAGAGTAATCAGAACACAGATAAACAAGAGTTTAGCATTTTCTGAAATTGAGTGCGAAAGCATCCAATTCAAGATGCCCCAATGCCTTTCCAGGGGAGAATGAAAATGTGGCAGCATAAGTACTGGGGTGAGATATTAGATTGATAGAATGACTTTTGCAAGATGATGACTAGTTACAACTTTGCTAAAACAGCAGCATCTTGTTATATTCAGTACCCAAACTATTACTAGTATCTAACTGGACAAGAACACACTGTATAAGCTCATAGTTAAACATAACCACATGAGACTTATCTAGAAGAACATGAAAAAATAGGTGTAAATAAATAAACATTTAATCAGCATATCAAAGCAAGTAAATTAGAAAAGTGATTCGTATGAGTCCACAAGTGCAAGTGACAGAGGTGGATCCAGAAATGAAGTGTCCATGAAGTGAGAGGTGTCTGGTGGATGGGGGAGGATGAAATTGATAGTGGTTTGCATAGCGAGGTGAATAACTTGGGCAGAGCCATGATAATTTTGTTGAAATCAAGATTTCCATACCTAGAGTATTTTAGATTGCAAATGTTCTTACATGACATTTATTGTTCATCAGGATTTGCATTTGACCTGAAGCTGAAGTATGTTTATCTTTAGGTAAGGAACTAATATGATCTAATGACAATAATTGGGGTATTTCAGCTCAGGACCTGCAAGAAATTCATCGCTTGTATATACAAAAGAAGAAGAAGAAGAAGAAAAGAAAAGAAAAGAACTAATTGATTAATCTCTGTAATGATAAAATGGAACAATCAGGCATGTGAGTGTCATTTGGGGGCTTCAATGAGAATGATGAACACCGCCATTCACAATGGGCAATTTAAACTCCAGCATTTCACAGTGCACTTCCGCTCAAAATTTTCCTAATCCAATACGAACTCTACTTTTCAAAATCCAAAAACTAAGCACTAAACAGTTATCCCTGTTGATTGATGTCTCAAATCTGTAATTCAACATGTCTATCGATGACTAGGGCTGTACATCGAGCCGAGTCGAGTCGAGCTGGGCCAAGCTCGGCTTGACTAGTCTGTGCTATACTCGAGTTCGACCCCAAGCTCAACATTGAAGCTTGGCTTTTTTGCCAAAGCTTTCGAGTCAATCTCGAGTCGAGTCGAGCTTGTTCATATGCCAACCCAGTGCCTAGCTCAACCCAAACCCGCACCCGACTCAACCCGGTGCCCACCCTGACCCAACCCAACCCCCACCCCGACCCAAACCCCAACCCTTTTAGTAAAAACTTTTAAGTTTTAACTCTTTTTTTAAAAAAGTTAAACACATTATATATATATATATATATATATATATTAAAATATATTACTCTAGCCAAGTCAAGCTCGAGCTTCGAGTCGAGTCGAGTTGAAATGCACCATGGTCGAACTCGGCTCGAACTCAACTCGAGCTTTAGAAAACAAGCTTGACTCGCCCCGAGTTGGCCTTTCAAGCCGAGTCAATCCAAGCTAACTCAAGCCGAGTCAAGTGAGCTTTTCGATCTAGCTCGACTCATGTACAACCCTATCAATGACAGTTCGATGCCATCGCAAAAATCCAGAATTTCCCATGTTGGTTGCTGTACACTTTGGGCATCCTATTTGATGCCATTGAAGGTTGTTCAATGACATTAAAGCCCTGCTCAAAGCCATCATAAATATCTAGAATTTTCATGTTTAGTCACTGGAATGTTTTGATGTAATCGAAGTCCGTTCAATGACATCAAAGGCTGTTTGATGCCATCGAACGACCGCGCAGAGTTACGCAGAGTTGCGTATCCGTGGGATTTGTTTCCGATTTCAATTGTGATTCTCCTAGAGGCTATAAATATAGGGTGTATCTAAGAGCTTTCTAATTCGTTCCTAGAGTTTTCAAGAGCTTGTAATGGGAGATTCGAGGCTTGTTTGAATCAGGTATTCTCTTTATCTCTTGTAATTTCTACTTTCATAGTGATATCTGTCACTTTGTGCCGTGGTTTTTTACTGCAAGGGTTTTTCCACGTTAAATTTGGAGTCTTGTGATTGGGCTTAGTTGTGCGATTGGAATACTTTGCTTGATTCATCTCTGTGTGCTTCCGTGGTCCCCCAACAATCCTAACTCTGACCAATGAGATTATTGTGTACATTAAACACAGTCTCACTAACAAAGGAAACAGATGATGATAAAAACAGATCACAGAAAGATGTTTACATGGATTAGGATCCAAACTGTTAGTAATTGGACTGCAAACAGAAGTAATCAGGGGCTAATACGTATGCTGCAAAAGCAAATCCTCAACGTCCACAGATGATAATAATTCCTTTGCTGCATTCCTAAAGTTACAATCCTGATTTGCATAATGTCAGCATCTAAAACTACATGACCTAAATAAGATAGTTGGAGAGCATAGGAATTGTTCCCAAAACCAAGGGGTGAAAATCAGATCATAAAGAAAACAGTGTGATGATCACAGTCTTGGATCTTCAGGAGAAGCAGAGCACTAATCTCAGAAGAAAACGCTGATTTCAACTTGAATTCCTCAAATTCCTAGAAATAGGCAGAACCAGAGTAAAAACGATTAATGCAGGTAAAATAACTACAATCTTAACAAATCTGCTCAAACTTCATCAACGATCCTTGAAATTGCGTATAAACGGCAAGAAATGCAAGCTAAAACCCGTAAAATGGAGCTAAATTAGGAGAATTTAGAGATAATCCGTCGACTCACCGCAGAAAGGGCATCAGAAGCCAAATATTCTTCAAAAACGGCACGATCTAGGTCGAAACAACTGCAAAACGACGAGTTTTGACTTCCGTCAGACACATCGAGAAAACAGAACTACATAGCAGTAGCAAACACTAGTTAATGCGAAATTCTTCAAAAGCGCAGGGGATCAAGATTTGAAAAGCTTCAGATCAGATCAGAAGCTCATAGAGTGAAAAAAGGGACATCTCGTCCGCTTCAGATCAGAAGATCACAAAAGGTCGATGACAAAAAGCTTGAAAAAGGAGCTGGAAATCATCTCTCTCTCTCTCTCTCTCTCTCTCTCTCTCTCTCTCTCTGGAAAAAGGAGCTGGAAATCACCTCTCTCTCTTCAGCTTTTTCGTTCTCCGAAACTTCGAATACTGCCAGCCTGGTTCTCCGCCATTTATATATGCAGGTTCAAGCTCGGGATTATCAGTTTCTTGTTAACTGCATTTGACTGCATGGGCTGGAATCCGACAACAGCATTAGAGAATATATATCCGATGTGGAGCTCTTTCTCACCGACGGGCGATAGCCGTGGAGGTTCTGGTGACATATGCCTGTCGAGTGTTGGGGGGAACTTCTTTTAAAAACCCAGCTGTAGGTACGGCCAGCCTCTTTACCGGGAGAAGCTGTCGGTGCCAGAAATTACCGGAGGTCCCGGTTTCATTTCTGCGAGTGCGAATGACTCTTTTTCACGTGGGCGCGTATGGGAGCGGATTAGGTGCGACCCTTACCGTGGGGCCCACCTTAACGTATGTATCCTATATCTATTCCGTACATCCATTTTCCCAGATTATTTAATATATTATAGGAAAAATGAAGAAGATGCATATCTCAGGTGGACCATACCATAGAAAACAGTGGTGATTGAACGTTAACCATTAAAAACTTGTTAAAAAGCCCGTGGTAGTGTTTTTGGTAATATTTATTTTCCATCCAACCTGTTGATAAGGTCACAACACTAGATGAAGGGGGAAAATATAAAATTGATCATAACTTTATGGCCCATAAGAAGCTTCCTATGATTAAAAAAAAAAACACTATTTTCTATGGCATAGTCACCTGAGATTTGGATCCAAATTATTTTTAGCCCTGAAATTACATAGGAAAACGGATGGATGGTGTGGATATGGAATACATACATCAAAGTGGGTCCCACGGTAAGGGTTGCACCGCCTTGGGTGAAACCGGGCCGCAACTGATCCGCTCCCGCCGTGTATGTGCTGGAGCACATATACCGGGTCTCGCCTCTGACACGTGGGCAGCTGTGATGACGAGCAAAATGACAAAACCAAAACACGGACCCGTGTGCTCGCCTGGCCCGTGGGTACTGTAACTACTGACTCTTGCCTATTGTACATGGCACGTCTGGTAGGCAATCGAAGTCCATATCAAAGCATGGATGGGAATGTTTGAAAACCACCGCAGGTTTGAGTGGTGAGAGCTTTTCACACACATATATGTATATAGGGAAAAGGTACCATGCGCTCGACCTCACGGGTCCGTCCCATGAGGTCGAGCTGTGTGGGCCCCACCGTGATGCGTTTCGAACATCTAGCCCATCAGTCAAATGCACCATTCCATCATGGGCCTAGGTCTCAAAAATCAAGTCAATCCGTGACTTGTGTGGGCCACACCACATACAGAAGTGGGGAGGGGCTGTGCACCATTAAAACATTTATAATCAGTTTTTTGGGCCCACCGAGATGTGGTTTGAAAATCCAGCCCATCCATTATGTGTGTCCCACTTGGATGAGGGTTCAGACCAAGTTTCAGCAGCATTAAAAACTCAGGTGGGCCCCACCAAGTGCTTTTATATGTTTTAACGGTGTCTTCACATTATTTTAGATGGTATGGCCCACCTGAGTTCGGTATATGGCTGATTTTTAGGATATCCCATAATTTAGAGAGGACCCATCAAATGCACGGTGTTGATGGTCGACACGCATCACGATGGATGAAGCACCAGGAGTTGCAGATGGATGAAAAGTGAGGCCAAAATGCAATGTGCCCTTAACATAGCTAAGAATGCGCTTGACAGCAAGAAAGTGGTCTTCAGTCGAAGAGTGTAGGAGTTTACAACGTGAACAATATCAGGACGTGTGATAGTCAAATACTGGAGAGCACCAACAAGAGATCGGTAAAGAGTATGATCCGAAAACAAAGGACCATCAGAAGACAGGTGCTGGGAAACAACCATGGGGGTGTGAACAGGCTTGCTGTCAAGTAACTGAGTTCGCGTAAGAATGTCCCGCGCATATATTCAGCTGACTGATAAAAAGACTATCAGTGGTGGATGTAGCTTCCAGACCAAGAAAGTAACTGAGAGAACCCAAATCCTTAGTAGCGAACTCAGAATTGAGCTTACAAGTAAAGTTGTCAAGAAGAAAAGAATTATTGCCTGTAATAATGGTGTCGTCAACATAAAGAAGCAAATAAATAATGTTTGACCGCCTGTGAAAGACAGAGTGATGTGTCTGCACGACTGCAATAAAAACTAAGGTGAATGAAGAAAGAGCTAAATCGCTAAAACTAGGCATGAGGGGCTTGTTTTAGGCCATAAAGAGCTTTCTTCAACTGACAAACATGATTCGGTAAGCGAGAGTCAATGTACCCAGGAGGTTCTATATAGGCATGTTCAGTAAGATGACCAATGAGAAACGCATTCTTGACATCAAGTTGGTGGAGAGGCCATTTGTTGGTTACAGCAAGAGAGAGTACAACACGGACAGTGGTAGCCTTGATGACAGGGCTAAAAGTGTCACTGTAGTCAAGACCAGATACCTGTGTATAGCCCTTGATAACAAGGCGGGCTTTGAGATGCTCGATAGATCCATCGGGCAAGTATTTGGTCCGAAACACCCATTTGGAACCCAAAATGTTGGTGTTGGCAGGTCGAGGGACCAAAATCCGGGTACGATTATTTTGCAGGGCTTGAACTTCCTCATCCATGGCGGCTAGCAAAGCAGGATTCTTAGCAATAGATTTGAAACCTTTTGGCTCAATGGATGCAAGGAGAGCAGAGAGAAGACCAGAGGACCCCAAGAGAGCAAGATTTGCCGGGTGGCGAGGTTTGAAAATACCATCTTTGGCTCGTGTGAGCATAGGATGAGAACCCAACGGAATAGCAGCAGTAGGAGCAGTGGTAGGCAGCTTAGTGGTGGGCTCAAGAGAAGCTGGGCTAGGATTCGAGTGCTGCAAAGATGGACCCATGTAGGTGGTGGAGTAGTCCAAAGTTGAGTGGGTTGGAGTCATGTGGGTCGAAGCCCCTGTGTCTAAGAAACAGTCCGTGACTTCATTTCTAGACAGAGAGCACGAAGAGGTGAAAGCTTCTGCAAGTTGCGCCGAGGGTTCATGCCGATCATATCGGTGTCTGCACCGATCTGCATAGTGACCTTCCAAGCGGCAAATCTGGTAGTGTGGTGGATGGCGACCGTAGGTGGTGTTGGCACGGCCCTATTCGTGACTGAAAGACTTGCCGTTGGAGCCATTTGCGCGGCCACGGCTGTGGCGAGAGGAGCCACCCCCGCGATGAGAAGAGGTCCGGGTAACAGTGAATATTGCATCTGAGGGCGCCGGAGTCTCTAGAGATTTTTGAAAAAGTTCAAAACTCTCAGCTTTGGACACAATATCCGGGAAGCAAGGGAGGGGTGTTTGTGCCATTTGGGCAGTAGAGAAACTGGAGAAATCGGGCCCTAGGCCACGAAGAAACTAATGAACTTTGTCAATTCCATCAACGGGGCGACCGATTGCGTGAAGCTGATCGCATAAGGCTTTGAAGGCATGGGCGTATGCAGTGACTGAATGGGTGCCGCGCTTCATCAATTGGAGGTCATCTTTGAGGCGAATTTCATGGGCCTTAGAGTGGTGGCTAAAGGTGTTCTCCAGGGCGGTCCAAACCTCGCGAGATGTGTAAGGCCGACGGCTTCAACCATTGCTTCCTCTGTGAGGGAGGAGAGGAGAAGACTAAGGAGGCGCTAGTTGGTTGCTTTCCACGCCAGGTGTTTGTCATTTGGCGTTTGAGAGGTAGGAGGGTCGAGTGGAGGTGGCGGCACAAGGGTGTCATCCACATGACCCAACAAACCTTGGCTCTTGAGAAGTGGAAGAAGTTGGCTCTTCCATAGGAGATAGTTGGAGGAGGAGAGCTTGATGGTAACCACGTGGATCATAGTGTTGAAGGAAAAAAGGGTGGGAGAGGAATCAAAGGTCATTGGGGATCGGGATGCTAATCCAGGTATGACTTTGATACCATGAGAATGTTTGAAAACCACCACACATTTAAGTGGTGAGAGCTTTTCATATATATATATATACCGTTATAGATTGTATAATGTAGTAAGTATACAAAAATGTTGATTACAAAATCAATTAAAAAATCAATGAAGAGAATTATTTAAACAATCTCCTATTATTAACAATCAATGGATGCACGTATGAAAGGCATTAAAGCAGAGGATCCTCAGCAATGGACACGTGTGCTCCGTGGACCCACCATAATGTAGGTGTTTTATTGACGCGCCCGTCTCTGGCCACGAGCAGGCAGTTCTTCAAGCGGGCCCACCGTGATGTATCCGTTTATCCATGCCGTTCATCTGTTATCTAAGATCATTTAAGCAATGTATACAAAAATGAGCCAGATCCAACGCTCAAGTGTACCGTACCAAAGATAGCCACCTCGTGCATTTAATACAACCTAAGTTTATTATTTGGTGTGGTCCACTTGAGCGTTGGATCTACTTATTTTTGTGCACATACTTAAAAAAATAATGTTCGGAGAGAAATGATGGATGGCGTGGATAAACAGATACATCACAGTTCTCGCAATTCGCCCGTACTGCAGCAGCGATTCAGCAACCTAATACGAATGATGGGCCCGAAATATGGACGGTTGCATTCGTCCCTATGGTGACACGTGTTGGTCATCCAAGCCTCCACGCAGGCAAGCGGGTCCTTGATGAGAAAGCGAGCTCGAGGCAAGTCGCTACCATACGCCCTTTTCAATGCCTGCTCTGGCCTCAATCCTGCAGCTCCCACCGCAATTTGTGACGGTACGCGCTGCTGTGGGGTCCACCCGAAATCTTCTTCCGATAAGGAACGGTTGGGAGGGAAGGCCGGACCGATAAACATTTCCCACTGTTTGTGGGGTCCACCGTCCTGTGTATATTCTATCTAATTCATTAATCAGGTGCGACCTACTGGGATATAGCGTCGAGGGATAAACCGAAAATCAGACCATTCTGAAAAGCCAAGTGGCCCAGGACACGTGAATTTGGAGGTCTTAGGTATGATTTTACATTTTATTCCACCGTGTGTCCCAGCTAAATTTTGGATAGTCATGATTTCTTTAATTTCTAGGGTGAGCATGAGGGTAGAGCCAAATGGACGGGGTAGATGGGATTACCATTGAAGTGGACCCACAGAATCCCAGCACCACGCACCGGTACCGTTTGTACCTCGTTTATCATGAACCCAGTACTTTGGGGGACTGTGGGCCCACTTTGATGTATAGGTTTTACATCAACGCAGTTAATTTTTCAGCTCGGGCATGATCCTAAAAATAAAGCATATCTACATCATAATATAACAAGCAGGGGTGATTAAACTTCCACCATTAAAAACTTCTGGGCCGTGAGAATGTAAGATCTAAGCTGAGAATTTTTTTTTTTTTTTCCTTCATTCAGATTGGTTTAACTTTATGAACCGGTGGGATGGCAAGTAAACACTACAGTTGAGCTTAGGAAGGTTTCAATGGTGAGTGTTTTCATCCCCGCCCATTTCGTTTTTAAATGAGGTGATAAAACAGGTGTTTAAAGGTAAATATTAACCACTGAAGCCACGTCAGGATGATTCGACAGGAGAAAATTACCACTGTGAATGCTATCTTTTATCCGGCGTCTTTTATGAAAAGTTGAAAACTTATCTTCCCAACTTAGACCTTGCACGTACGGACAGAGCATTTTAGGACGAAAATACCCCTGCTTTTGACGGCATTGCACATACGGACAGGGTATTTTCGTCCTCAAATGCTCTGTGGGCTAAGTTGGGAAGGTAAGTTTTGCACTGTTCATATAAGACGCTGGATAAAAGGTGGCGTTTACAGTATAATTTTCTCATTCCAAAGGAAGCGGATTGCCGGTGACGGGGGCACGTAGGGATTACTGTGCCCCGGGATGTGTGGGCCCCACAGAAATGTCTGTGATAAATCCACTCTGTCCATCTATTTTGAAATACCAGAGTAGGACGGGATTCTAAAAATGAGACAGATCCAGAATTCCGGTGGGCCACACCAAGGAAATAGTGGGAACAGAAACGTCCACAGTTGAAACCTTCCTACAGCTGACTATGATGTTTATATGCCATCCAAACCATTCATTAAGGTTTTTACCATTCAGATAAACTGTAGCAACAAGTATCACCATGATACATACTTCTGTCTCTCCTAGGCATTCAATTCTGACTATTTCGTGTGGTATGGCCCACATGAGTTTTTTAATCTGACTCATTTTAAAATCCGGATGAAGTGGTTTGGCGACGGACATCTCTCCGTGCCCCCACACAGCCCCGGGAAAAGGTGTAACCCTGTCCCCCGGGTCACAGCCTCACCGGCAATCCCTTTGAGTACTTTTGCGACGCAGTTTGGCTGATAACTCAACACTAGCCAGCTAGCTGGTTTCAAAGCTCTGCCAGCCCTCCCATTACCTATAATGTAGGTGTTTCAGTCAGACCATTTATTTATTTTGCCAGCACCATTTATTTGTTTATTTATTTTGCCAGCTAATTGGAGGGAAATGACGAGTTAAAGAAAAAAAAAAAAAAGCATAAACAAGGCTCAAGTGAACCATATGACGGGAAATAATGGGAAGAATGATGTCTACCGTTGAAATCTTTCTAGGGCTGACCATGATGATTAGTTTTCATCCAACTTGTTGGTAAGGTCATAAATATCAGTTGGACCCCATTCATATAGAGTACGGCGCCCCACTGTTGGTGGGCCACTGAAGTTACTTTTTGATATAAAAATGATCTCAACCACTCCAAAATGGCTTAAATGTGAAAGGGTTAACCATTTTGCGATAATGCCGGTCTACAAATGGAGTGCCGGAGACATTTCGGGCCATTTGAATAATAAGTTACTTTATATAAGTTACTCATGCCATAAGTAACTTATATTAGTTTCTCCTGATTAAGGATATAAATATGTTTAGTAAACAACATTCTTATTTATTTAAGTTTAATAACCAAACTAGCTAAAAAGTAAAAAAGAAAGGAAACAATTTACTTTGTTAAGTTGAAAAGCAATTAAAAAATGATTCAAATAAATAAGTTATTTTTTTAATTAAAAACTATTTATTTAAGTTTAATAACTAAACTAACTTAATCAAGAAAAGTAACTTAGGGCCCATTTGTATACCACTAAATAAGCTACTTTTTCTACTTACAATAGTAGATAAGTGACTTATTTTAGATATGTAAGTTTGGTTTATGATTAGTTATAACTTTTTTAATTAAACATACTTAATCACTTCAATTAATTTCTTTAGCTTTTCTAATTTTCATAAGTTGCTAGAGTGAGGCATCAGGAGAGACCAAAGATAGGAGAAGTTGCTAAGTATGTTGTTTGCCAATGGGGCATACTTATCTTCTTAATAAGTAGAAACTAAGAAAAGCTACATGTGGAATAAATAGCTTATCTTAAGCAACTTGCAATGAAAATGCTTCTTTATTGACTTACATAAGTTGGAAAAAAAAGTTACTCGTTTCATCATTTCCGGACGGATCCTTAATAAAAGCCGATGCTTTCTCAGGGCATGTGCAGCTGGACTTGGCTCACCAATGCACATGACTGCGACTCCAAATTACTTTTTAGGCATGTTTGGTAGTAGCAAAAGTTCGAACCAAGGTTATCTGGGTCTCATTTGGCTAGGTGCAGATTCTCCTATGGTCACATGCTGTTTGATAAAACGCATATACATCTTCACACCCACACACACCACAATGGGTATTCAAACCCATAACTTTAGTGTTGAAACTCTTGTGAGTCTACCACTAAGTCAATAGTATAGACCATAAGTTTATTTGCTTTTCATTATAGCTTAACTTGGTCTTATTTTCTTTTCCAAAATTTTACCACTCAATATTTTCTTCTAAGCAATTTGATTTTAAACATACGATCCATTCAAATTTGGATAGTCTAGATGGTAGTACACCGGTGCCACATGTAATCAGAATGAGTCACCACTGTTATGGGAAAATATAGTTCGACCACCTTCAAGGATAACTCGGTCCGACCACCATCAAGGACAGCTTAGCCCAACGAACGTTTGTCCCTGAAACATAGCCTACTCCCACGAACATAGCCCTTAAAAGGATGTGGTCCCAAGTTCCTGTTCGCTTGTACTCACCAGAAACTGGATGACCTGACAAGGCTAAGGGGCCACCGAGAACAACTAGATCCGACGAGAGATGAGGCCCGAGCCATAGTTCTTTTATTCATGATTGGATCAGCTCGGGTCATCTTTGACCAAACAATAGAGCCCGACTCTGATAAGCTCGATCCGAGTTGTCCTTGGCCGCTTGACAGAGCTCGGCTTAGATCGCCTTCGGTCGACCAAGGGAGCTCAACCAGATTAGCTTGGCGTAAGACCCCCTCCCAATAACGCATGACAAAAGTAACCACCCGACGCACGATTCCAAGGTAACCGCCAACATTTACCACTAGCGCACATCTCGCCTAACGGCTAAGATAGTGCCTGAAATCATGGGCCATGCGGCCCTACAAACACTATAAATATAAGAATCACTGATAAGGACAGGTACGCAAAATCTCCTGCCCAAAACCCCTTGTACACTGCTAAACCTAGATTCTTAGAGAGGGTCTCCTTTGTTTCTTTCATGTAAAAGTGCTCAGATGTCGGAAGAGGGCAGCCCAGATTTGTGCATCAGCAACCACCGTTTCTTAAATGTGGCAAAACTAACATGGGTGGATGTGAGTTGTTGACGCTAATTTCATACTGAGCTGCATGTAACAAAAGGGCCACAGGCCCACCACGACGATGTCCACGTGACTTTCATTCTAACATATAATGTGAAATACATAGAGCCCAAAAATTAGATAGATTTGCAGTTAAGTCAAACTCAGTAAAAGTGAGAATGAGACACGTACAATTGGAATCTTTGTGAGGCCTGCTGAGGTTTTTGGGTCCCACCAGGTCTTTCTTGCATCATGCGGAGGGAAAGATGGATGGCAAATGTCGCCAAGCTCTCCTAAGAAACCTAATTGCAGAGATAGGGACCGCTCGGATAGCTACTATTAAACGGAAGGAGTGGTCCCAATTTTCTCGGGATTCTACCCAGAATATCTCTCCACAAATGCGGGATTACATGCCCTGTCGGTATAAGCTTACAAGCTAGACCCGGCTTGAAATTTTTCTACTATCAAACGGCAATTTAAAACCCCTTAAATCCACGGGACCACTCCTCCTTGCCATTGGGACGCGGATTAGCTATTGAACTATATATACAGTAAGAGACTCGCTACTTACCAAGTTCGGTGGGCACCAACATGATATGTGTGTTGTATCCATCCATTTGTAGAGATAATTTTAGGGCTTGACCTAAAGAATGAGGCAGATCCAAAGGTTAACTGGACCCCACCACAGAAAACAGTAGGGACAGTGACACCCTTCGTTGAAACCTTCCTAGGGCCCTCCATGATGTTTATTTGAGATCCAACCTGTTCATAAGTTAACACAGACATGGAAGAAGGGAAGACACAAATGACAGCTTGATCAAAAATTTATGTGGCCTGTAAAATGTTTTTAATGATAGGCTCTCAATCCCCACTGTTTTCTCTGGTGGGGTCCACTTGAGCTTCCCATCTTCCTCATTCTTTGAGTCATGCCCTAAAATGATCTCTCCAAATGGATGAACAGTTTGATACAATGCATATACCATGGTAGGGCCGACAGATCATAGTCTTGATGCAACTCTTGTTGCTGTCGGGTTCAGTAGCTAATCCGCTATGTTGCCATTTAGTACAGCTAGAAATGATATACGAAAGCTAACTACGAATGTTAGGTTTGCTCCAATATGTTGTCATATAAAACATTGGGGCTCTAGTCTTGGAATTTAAATTATTTTTCAACGATCCAAATCATTTATATAGAACAAAGTCTTGCTTTTTAGGGTGGAAATAAAATATGTAAAGAGCTCTTGATAGGATAATTTCGTTGGGGACAAAACATACAAGTCCGCAGACTCGGACTTAATGCCTCGGGTCACCAAAGGATGTGTCAAATCCGAGGAATTATTCGCTAGACCGAGGCAAAGGTTGAGTCGGCCCTGACGAGTCGTCAGTGTCTCGGGCATGCTTCGGGCGGACCTCTTTATCGGATCGACCGTCACAAGATGAAGCCGCACTCCGGATGTCTTGAGATAAGATTCCCGATCCCGAAGCTCACGGGATCAGATGAAGGCACGAGACGGACACGATCCTGTTTCCGTGATCCCAGGAGAAGATCCCGCGCACAATACCGGGAAGAGAATCCTCGTACGATTAAATGCCCCAGCAGCTATAAAAGAAGGGGGGGCCCTCACATTGAGAGGTACGAAAAAAATTCCTCCTAAAAATCTTTCAATATTTTGAGACCCCGAGTCCAGGCCTGACTTTGGCATCGGAGGGTCCCCTGCTCGAGCCAGGGTCTCCTTTGTTTTCTTTCGGTGCAGGCATACAAGGGTCCAGGAGGACGAACCAGACAATTGCATCAACAGTTTGGCGCCGTCTGTGGGAAGCGTGCAAAAAGCCATCCCGTACCTCTATACTGAGTCCAATGGTGATGACTAGAAGGACGGTCCCAGAAGAAGATTTGAATGAGAACGCGATTACAGGGCCACCGGGCCCAATCGCCGTTCCCCCAGCCCAGAACCTAACAACCGCCGACGAGGGGCGGCCGGAACAAGCAACAATCATCGGGGTCGCGACGATGGTCGGTTGGACAAGGAGGTTCAAGAAATCCGTTCCGATCTGCATACGATGAAGCAGATGCTGGAACGAATGTATCAGCAGCAAATGCAGCCACTCCCGCATCCTCAAGGGGAGACAGCGCACGTACCGACTGCGGCGGTTGATCCTCAACCTTCCGCGCCGCAGTCCTTCCGGCCGACCAACCCCAAGGCGGATCAGAACCATCTCCGGCGCAGTCAGCCAACGCTTCCCTGCCCCCGACCGATCTTCGGCACGAAATAGAGCGAAGAAGGCGCAATCGCCCTTCCATGGAAGGCACGGCAGAAAGCAGCGAAACATGGAAAGCCGACATTCAAAATTTCAAAAAAGAAGTGCGGGAAGAGATGGCAAAAGAGATGGCGGACATAAAGCATGGCCGGAACGTATATTCAACCGGGTCCGAAGCGAAAGCATCCCCCTTTGTGGACTCGGTATTGAAAGCCCGATTGCCCGAGAGGTTTCGATTACCTCAAATCGCTCCTTTCACCAGAAAGACTGACCCGACCGAGCATATTGAGTGCTTCAGAACCTATATGGAACTCCATGATGCCTCGGATGCGGTAATGTGTCGGGCCTTTTCTCTTACATTGACTGATGTAGCTCGACTGTGGTTCAAACAGCTGAAGCCAAAGTCCATCGGTTCATTCGTTGAGCTGAGCGACGCCTTCCTCACCAACTTCATCGGCGGAAAGAAGAAATTAAAGCCCCCTGCACATCTGAATAACCTAGTTCAGAAGCAGGGAGAGCTATTGAAAGATTACATCGAGCGTTTTAATTTCGAATCCCTTCAAGTTCGGAAACATTCGGAAGAAACGGCCCTCAATGCACTCATGCAAGGAGTTAGGGATAAGCCATTCTGGCATCTCTAAACAAAACTCCGCCCGATACTCGAGAGTTTATGGCGCGGTCCGATAAATATGCCAACGCCGAGGAAGCACGAATCTGCGTGAAACTAAAACCTCGGCCAAAGAGTCGGCCAAAAAGAAAGCCGACCGGGGGAAGGAAACGCAAAGAGGATCAAGCACGTGACGAGCGAAAGTCAGGAAACGGCCGGATCGAAAATTTTCCATATACACTCCCTGAATAAGACTCGGGAAGAGGTGCGATGGAAATAAAAACGAAGGCTTTGTTAGTTGGCCCAGAAGCTCAGGAGTAATCCTAATCGGCGGGATAAGGATAAATTGCCATTATCACCGCGATCACGGGCATAACACAAGTGATTGCCGTCACTTAAAAGTAGAAATCGACCGACTCATAAAAGACGGCCGACTCAGAGAACATATGGTCAAAGCTGGGGCATCCGAGGCGCGCCCGACCGAGAGTCAACCTATGGAAGAAATCCGGACGATTATCGGCGGTCCACAATGTGGGGGCGACTCAAACAACGCGCGAAGGAATCACGCACGAAAACTCATTCAGCTTCATTCAGAGCTCATGATTATAGATCGGCCATCAAAGGTTAAGAAAAGAGAAAGGTATTGCATATCGTTCACTGTAGAAGACGCCCGAGGTATCCATCACCCCCACGATGATGCGCTGATCGTCTCCTTGGCGATCGCTAACCGAAAAGT
Source organism: Magnolia sinica (assembly GCF_029962835.1). Taxonomy (NCBI): domain Eukaryota; kingdom Viridiplantae; phylum Streptophyta; class Magnoliopsida; order Magnoliales; family Magnoliaceae; genus Magnolia; species Magnolia sinica. Next base: position 4,058,668 of record NC_080585.1, on the reverse strand, counting down.
GTTTCGGATACTCGTCGATACGGGGTCATCTGCAGACGTGTTATTTACTCAGGCGTTCGACAAAATGGGGATCGAACGATCCATGCTACGCCCAGTTCGGACCCCGTTGATCGGTTTTTCGGAGGACAAGAATTGCCCGAGGGGACTGTATCATTACCACTCACTGCTGTCACTGCCCCACATCAGACGACGATGATGGTTGACTAACTGGTCGTCGATCAACCCTCTGTATACAACGCGATACTCGGCCGACATACATTGAGTCTCCTCCAGGCCGTGGTATCCACATACCATCTTACAATAAAATTCCTGACCGAGTCAGGAGTCGGAATTGTTAAAGGAGACCAACAAGACGCGAGGCGATGTTACATGATAGCCGTAAAAGGAGCCGCCGACAAGAATCCGACCAACATATTAACAATCGAATCGTTGGACCCTCGGGCGAGAATTATGAACGAGGACAAGCCGGTCGAAGATCTTGTCTCAATCGCCTTAGTCGTAACAGATGGATCCAAGACAGTGCGAATTGGCTCATCCCTGCAGTCCCCTTTGAGAGAAAAGCTGATCGCCCTGCTCCGAAAGTACGCCGACGTATTCGCTTGGAATCATGAAGATATGCAAGGGATCGACCCCTCCGTGGTGACTCACCGACTTAACGTCGATCCGTCATATCGACCGATCCGACGAAGCGGCGACCGCTCGGCCCGAACGATACGCCATCATCGAGAAAGAAGTCAACAAACTACTCCGAGGCTAGTTTCATAGAAGAAATACACTATCCGAGTGGGTCGCGAATGTCGTGCTTGTAAAGAAGTCCAACGGGAAGTGGCGAGTCGTATTGATTATACCTACTTGAATAAAGCCCGCCCCAAAGATAGCTTTCCGCTTCCGAGGATAGACCGGCTAGTAGATAGTATCGGACATGAGCTCCTTAGCTTCATGGATGCTTATTCGGGATATAATCAAATTGTAATGCATCAAACAGATAAATCAAAAACTACCTTTGTCACCGACAAAGGCCTTTATTGTTATCGAGTGATGCCATTTGGTCTGAAGAATGCCGGTGCAACTTATCAAAGGTTAGTTAACAAAATCTTTACTCGACTTATAGGCCGAACCATGGAAGTATACATTGACGACATGCTTGTCAAGAGCATACACGCGGCGGATCATGTGAATGATTTGGAAGAAATGTTTCTAATCCTGCGGAAGTTCCGGATGAAGCTAAATCCAAGTAAATGTGCTTTTGGAGTAGGCTCCAGAAAATTCCTCGGTTTCTTAGTCAGTCAGCGAGGAATAGAGGCAAACCCTGAGAAGATAAAGGCTCTGATTGATATGGAATCCCCCAAAACCATTAAGGACGTCCAAAGATTGACCGGACGAGTCGCAGCACTCAATCGTCCAGAGCTACGGATAAATGTCTCCCTTTCTTCAAACAATTGAAAGGAAGACAAGCGATGGGTTGGACGGAAGAGTGTGAAGCAGCATGCCAGCAATTAAAATCATATCTCGGTACTGCACCTCTCTTATCAAAACCCGAACCAGGGGAGTCGTTGCTGTATCCGAGGCAGCGGTTAGCTCGGCTTTGATACGAGAATCTGAAGGAAAGCAACTGCCGGTTTACTATGTCAGCAAAGCATTACTGCTAGCAGAAAGGAGATACCCAAGCTTGGAAAAAGTGGCCTTGGCTTTAATAACTTCCTCTCGGCGGCTTAGGCCGTATTTCCATGCCCACACCATCATTGTAATGACCGACCTTCCGCTTCGCCAGGTACTGCAAAAACCAGAAGCTTCCGGCAGACTCACCAAATGGGCTATCGAGCTGAGTGAGTTTGATATTCAATACCGACCAAAGGCAGCAATCAAAGGGCAAGCCGTAGCTGATTTTATCGCCGAAGGAACACCTTCAACCGAACTCTCAGTGAACGATACGCCGGAGGTCGATGCAGTGCCCACCTCAACCGCTTCCCCTTGCCCTATTCCATGGAATCTGTATGTCGACGGTTCTTCCAACTCGAAGGCCAGTGGGGCTGGGGTGGTGCTGGAAACCCCCGATCACACCTATATACAGTATGCCTTACGACTTGGATTTCAAGCGTCGAACAATACGGCGGAATATGAAGCGTTGCTACTCGGCCTCCGACTCGCCGCTAGCATGGAGGTCACGCACCTAAGCGTTTTCAGCGACTCTCAGTTGGTTGTTAATCAAGTTACCGGTGTATACCAGACACGGAAAGACCAGTTAAGGGCATACATGGAGAAAGCGAAAGAACTTATCAACAGATTTCAATTCTGCCGTGTAACTCGGATACCTCGTACGGAAAACAGCAAAGCCGATTTGCTAGCAAAGCTCGCCTCGGCCGAAGAAGACGATATACCCATGTCCGTCCCTGTCGAATACGTCGATAAACCAAGTATAAGACGAGCCAATTAGCGAGGCCGTCAATACAATCGAATAGTAACAATCCTGGATTTATCAAATCCGCCAATTCATTGACGAATGAAAGTTGACAGAGGATAGCACAGAGGCCCGACGAATTAAGATCAGAGCTTCACGTTACACCATACTCAACGGGACCCTGTATAAGAAAGGATACTACGCCCCGTTTGTTGCGGTGCCTCAAACCCAGCGAGGCAAACTATGTGTTACGGGAAATTCATGAAGGAATCTGCGGAAACCACTCCTGGAGGGCGATCCCTCGCCTACAAGGTCTTACGACAGGGATACTACTGGCCCACTATCCAACACGACGCTCGTGAGCTCGTTCAAAAATGCGACAGATGCCAACGGTTTGCGGCAATTCCGAGGCAAGCACCCGAGGCACTGACGCCGATGACTGGTCCCTGGCCTTTCGCACAATGGGGCATCGACCTCATAGGACCGCTCCCTATGGGAAAAGGGCAGACCAAGTTTGCTGTGGTAGCAGTGGACTATTTTACGAAGTGGGCCGAGGCAGAACCATTAGCCAAAATAACCGAGCAGAAGATCACCGAGTTCGTATGGAAAAATATTATCTGCCGATTCGGAGTACCCCGTACCATTGTCACAGACAATGGAAGGCAATTTGATAATAGGAGCTTTCGTGAGATGTGCAAGAACCTCGGGATCAGGAATATTTATTCATCACCGCATCACCCTCAAACCAACGGACAAGTCGAGGCAGGTATCAAGATTATCAAGCAACATCTTCGGACCAAGCTTGGCGGGCCAAAGGAGCATGGGCGAAGAGCTCCCGAAAATTCTTTGGGCTTACCGAACTACAACCCGACCGGCGACGGGAGAAACTCCGTTTTCACTCGCTTACGGCTCGGAAGCGTCACTCCCGTTAAAATCGGATTACCTTCGGCTCGAATCACCTTATTCAATGCGAAGAGAATGAAGAACTCCTTGCACTCGGACTCGACCTTATTGGACGAACAAAGCGAAATGGCGAGGCTGCGCACGGAGGCTCGACAACGACAAGTGACTCGGTTCTACAATACCGGAGTTAAGATTAGAAGATTCCGAAGGGGAGATATGGTTCTTCGGAAAGTGTTTTCCAACACTAAGGAGTTTGGGTCGGGTACACTTGGACCTAATTGGAAAGGACCCTATATCGTCTCGGGCACCATTAGACCAGGAACATATCGGCTAGAAGACCTAAACGGACAGTCATTGCCTCATCCATGGAACGCTGAACACCTCAAGGTCTACTATCCTTAGCTTGCTATTTGATGTTTAAAGACCCTGAGGAAGAGTAAAGCCGAGTCAAATGAATAAAGACATGCTTTTCTTTTTCATTCGAATATGTGTAAGTACAAAAGCAACCGAATACATCGGAGCAAAAAAATATATACATATAAAAAACCAAAGTCTTCATGCGTCGACCCCGTCCCCGGCAGTTGTGTCTTCAGCGGCGGCGTCCGGATTCTCGGACTCTGAGGCTGCCCCGCCTTCGATTTCTGAAAGATCAAGGTCAGGAAAAGACTTCTTTATATCCTTGACGCATTCCAGATATCCGCTCTGGAACAGGCGATCCCTCTCGTCCTCAAACTCGGCCGACTCAAGGAAAGCTTGGACAGCTTGGTCCCTGGACTTCTCTGCCTCGTCGGCCCGCTGAATGTGTTCCGCCGCCTCAAGCTTAGCCCGAGCTAAGTCATCCGCGCACGAAGCATGGGCTGCCAGAACTCGCTGATTCTCTTCTTCAGCTTTGGAGAGTAAGGCCAGTGCTTGAGCGACCTCAGCCTTCGCCTCGTCCAGGGCTCTTCTGGAGGAAGCCGCCTCTGCCCTCGCGTCTTCAGCAGCCTTCCGGGCAAGGGCCGCCTCGCCTGTCAGGATGCCGACTCGGATCTCGGCCTCTTCGCGACGACCTTCGGCCTCAGATAGAAGAGCCTGCAGCCGATGAGTTGAGGATAGCTCCTTGCTGGCCTTGATTAAGCAAGGAGCACAAAAAGCATCCGGGCAGCGTGGCTGACGGTCTGCGACGACGGGGCGTTGTAGAGTTTCACGAACTCTCTCTCACACCCGTGGGCTAGGGCCCAAGGAACCATCCCCGACACCACTTGCTGCAGGACCGACGGCCCCTCCTGGTTCGTCTCCTCCCCTCGGGAGGGCGCGGTCCTGGCCTCTCCTTCCCCCCTGGAGGACGCGGCCCCGGCCTCCTCCTCCCGACTTGGAATATCCGTCTCAACGCGTGCCGAGTCAGGTGCCGTCTGAGGGTCCGAAGCAGCAATCGCCGTCTCCTCCGCCCTCTCGTCCGGGTCGGGAATCACCACGACGGAAGGGGCAGAAGAGCTCGCTGGCTCTTTCTCCTTCCGCAGCACCCTTTGCCTCTTCGGCGGCCGAGGCTCCGAAAGAAGAACTGACCGCGGAGGAGCCTTCAACTTCGTGACTGGCCTGAGGGCAGGACGAGCTCCAGTCATCTCCGGTTCGAGGATAATCCTGAGGTTGGGACGAGCTTCGGGCAGATCTGTTTAAAAAAAAAAAAAAAGAGAATAAGTTATGGCGAATCAGGTCGGGGGAAATTCGGAAGATCCAGAAAACTCATTCTCAATTACCTGTAACTTCCGAGTCCAGACCTGCAAGATGAAGGCGCTCCGGTTGTAGAAGCACCTTCCAAGACCTATCTCTCGGATTCAATGCCCTCAACTCCTTAATCCGAGCCGAGGCACTGGAGCCAAGCTTCGGCCGCTTCTTCGGAATATCTGCCAAACACAAGTCCGTCAGACAAAAAAAAAAAAAAATGAAAAAGGGCGAGGGAGAGAAGACCCAAGTCACCTGCTCTCTGAAATGTCCGAGGGACACGAGCCTCGCAAGACCCGGACTCGTCCGTCTCCCATCGACCACATGCCCAGAACCAACGCTCTTTCCAATGTTTGTTGGAAGTGGGAGGGTCGGTTATCAGGGAACCGCCTCCGCCTCGCCAAGCAGCGACGTAGAAGCCCGGGTAGTTCGGATTTACCCGCACTTGGTACAGGTGGAGAAACTCGTCGACTGTGAGCGGTGGCTGTTCCATCTCAGCCCACAACACCGCACATCCGAGTAAGTTCCTCCACCCATTCGGGACTATTTGCCCCGGGGCAATCTGTATGCGAGATAAAACTCCCCGGACGATGGCCTGAAGGGGCAGACGCAAGCCGCACTGCATCGATACTTGGTAAATTGCGACTGCCCCAGCGGGAGGGTGATCCGGCAGGTCATTCGGGCGAGGAAGATACGTGATGACCGACTCGGGGATATGATACCCGACTCGGATTCTGTCCAAGTCCGCTTCAGTCAAGACCGAAGGAACCGGACCGCTTAAATCTTCCCCGATTCTTCCCCTTCGGACTCGGCTGCTGCCGATTCATCGCCAGGAACTGGGTCGGGGTTCCTCCGCGATTAAAATTTCATCTTCTTCCTCTTCATCTTCCTCCATGTCCCTTGGTAAGTTAGGCCTTCCGGGCGGGTTAATAAGGATGACCCGCCACGGGAAGGAACGACGGGCGCTCCGCTTGATCGTCGGTGACTCTCTCAGGCATACAAGCGCGTTGGCATCCACTGCTATCTCCGTTAGTAAAGAAGGCGATTCCATAGCGTTCCAAGCGTTGCGCCGCCTTCGTCTCGAAACTCCCCACAGGGGCTTTGAGAACTCCTATCCGCCATTATTATTATCTAATAAAGAGGAAGGAGAAACTCACCGGAGAGAAAGGAACAATGGCGGAAAGAAGCACCGACGGTAAAGAGAGAAGAAAGGAAGGAGATGAAAGGCTACGCAAATCCCAGAGAAAACGCGGAGCGAGAATGACAAGAGCAGTAAAAGTTCAAAGTGCGGGACCCCTGACGTTTTATAAGGTCGCCCTACGGCGGAGACATTAATGGGGAAATGATTCGACGCCTGCATCGGTTCCCCCACTCGACACGTGGCGCACGCCGACTAGCAACAATAATAGCTTTACTACGTGTCCAATCCTCATTGGCGGGACCTGCGATTTGATGGCTGACGGCGCATACGATGTCAGAAGCTGAACCGTCCCCCATCAAAGGTCTCAATGAATGCACTTAACGACTACTTCTCGTCTCGGACTAAGTTATGAACCGACTCAGCACTCGCTACTCCTCAGTGTCATATGAAAACACTCGGAGTAAGGGGGCTTACTGTTGGGGACAAAACATACAAGTCCGCAGACTCAGACTTAATGCCTCGGGTCACCAAAGGATGTGTCAAATCCGAGGAATTATTCGCTAGACCGAGGCAAAGGTTGAGTCGGCCCTGACGAGTCGTCAGTGTCTCGGGCATGCTTCGGGCGGACCTCTTTATCGGATCGACCGTCACAAGATGAAGCCGTACTCCGGATGTCTTGGGATAAGATTCCCGATCCCGAAGCTCACGGGATCGGATGAAGGCACGAGACGGACACGATCCTGTTTCCGTGATCCCAGGAGAAGATCCCGCGCACAATACCAGGAAGAGAATCCTCGTACGATTAAATGCCCCAGCAGCTATAAAAGAAGGGGGGGCCCTCACCTTGAGAGGTACGAAACAAATTCCTCCTAAAAATCTTTCAATACTTTGAGACCCCGAGTCCAGGCCTGACTTTGGCATCGGAGGGTCCCCTGCTCGAGCCAGGGTCTCCTTTGTTTTCTTTCTGTGCAGGCATACAAGGGTCCAGGAGGACGAACCAGATAGGATAATTTCAACCATTCTTGTCTGAATTTTTTTAAAAAAACTTTGCCAGCCAGCTTAACCTTTGTGTAAATAAAGAGTTGAAATATTTAATTTGAGATGTTTTGGAGGCAATCCTTGTCAAAGGGGAGCTCTATCAAACAGCCAGTATGCATGGGTCATTGAGAAAACCCAAAACCAACTGTTACAATCCCTATGTTGCAATACATATATAATCCAACCTCACAAATGAATAATAATAATTTAAAAAAAAACTAACAAATGACAAACAGCTTAGGTAGCCAGATTAGAAATTAAAGGCCCCTTCCAATACCAACAAATAAGTTACTTTTTCTACTTACGACATCAAATAAGTTTAGTTTAAATTTAATTATAAGTAAATTTTTTTACTTAAAAGTTACTTAATCACTTAATAAGTTGAAACCACCCTAGTGGGGGTGGCTAATAGTGAAGTGTGAACTGCCAGTGGGGTGTACTAACAAGCTAACAAAAAAAAAAAAAAAAAGAAGTAAAAACCAAGATAAGTTAATTGAAGCATAAGTAAGTAATCTTAAGTAACTTACTATCCAAACAGCAGTAAAAGAAAAAGAAATATATTTACCATAATTTTTTCAAAGAATTAGATTTTACTAAATAGTACTTGCATTAATGAATATTCTATAACAGTGCTTTTGAAAAAGAAAAATTACTTTATCAATCTCCTTTGCTTGTTATTATTATTTTTTAATCCAATAAGGTTAAAAATCAAAAGTCGTGAGACTCATGTGATATGTGCAGTTATCCAACCACTGATCAGATGGTTATGGTTATCTGATCAGAATGGTTGTCCAAAATGGACGCTGCTCAATGGACTATTTCATTCACATCCATCCATGGACATTCTTAGATTTTGACCATCCATTTTTGGCATTGATGAAATTCAAAAACTACTTTAATCGTGTGAATTTTGACCCGTGAGAAGAAGGGCGGACCTAACGAACGGCCGAAACGTCCAAATCGATGATTTGGACTGTCTACCTGATATAAACTCATCAGGGCTTGACGTAGATTAGAGGGCATTTTCGTAATCATATCACGTGATCCGCATCGTCTCCATCCCATCCTCGACCAACTCCACAATCCGTTAGTTGATTGGGATTGCTTCCCTCTGGGACGTGTTGAATCTAACGTCTGTCGTCAGCTTCAAACAAGGGCCAGAATCATGATCTTTTGCTATACCAAACTTCAGTTCCCAATTACTAAACTAGCCCCGGATTAGGATGAGCTTAAATACTAAAACACCGCCGAGAGTCTACTACAGTAGGGTTAATTTAGTCATATTCGAAAGTTTGGGAAGGCTCCTGTACAGGTGTCACGGTCAAACCGGAAGTGTGGTTGGCGGAGGGAGTTTTTCAGAGCCATTAGCGACAGTTCGAAAAGTGGGCCACAAAAAATGAAATCATTATTTTAATACAACCATTCTTAAGTCCGTCGCCACCCATGCCCGTCCAGCATGTCTCGCTAGGTGGGCCCCACATGGATGCATGCTCGGATGATTTGACTGGTCCATAATAAAGTCGAAGACATTACGGATGGGCCATGCTCCAAGAATCAAGGACCATTGGACATCTCCGTCGGTGAATTTGCAAGCGAAATTTGGACCATTGCGAAGTTTTATTTTCAACAGTCCATTCAAATGCCACGAAATAGATGTTCCGGAGCATCAATCATCTTGAATTTTGGCTAACTGCCCATCGACAGTAGTGAGCATTAGATGGACTGTTTCGATCATCCGAACGTCCAGTCATGTGGGCCCCACTCAGCGGGAGATGGTGTATGGGCGTGAATCCCGACTTTATTCGTTATCAAAGTGATATAAACGACCACCCTTGAATCATCTATTTTCTGGTAACGCTCGGAGCCACGCCAGCTTCCCTATCGAGTCCGCTACCGTAGTCCGCAGCATCTGGCGCGTAAAACACCCAGCACTTTAGGGCCGATCATGCAGTATTTGTAGGATCCACTCCGTCCATCAGGTGCACTCCTTGATACTAGGGCTGATATAGAGTGGGCCACAAACTTATTTCTAGCTCAGATGGACCAAAAAATCCCAACGAAAATGGACGTAATCTATCAAATTTAGGCTCAATCTCATATGGTGCATGATGTAAGTAGCTCTGAATGCATCTAAATTAGAGAAATTCATTTCGAATTAAGAAAATCTATCACTTAAAAGCACAAGCGGTAAATCAACTATATATATATATATACACACACACACACTAAATGAGGAACTAGATGTGCAAGTTAAAGTTTTAGGTTGGTCGTAACTTTATTTAGTGTTTTCTTAGAAATTTTTTTTTTAAAAGATATGAATTATTTTTCATAAGTTGATTAGAACTTTTTAATTTAAATAAAACTTATTATTATTTAATTTATTTGTATTAAAATTTTTAATTAAAATTTAATTTTATTATTTAAAGTTTTATAATTTGACTTGAGAGTCATGTCCCATTAAAGTATTTAAAATTTTCTCAGCTCTCATAATTTTGTGAGCCGTATCTTATGAATTTAAAATTTTATTCATTTAAAGAAGACATTGATTTTTATCTCATAACCTTTTATTAAATTCTTTCATCAATAGCTAATTACTAAGGATACAAAAATCAGGCCGATCCAAAACTCATGACGGCCATGAACTTAGGCGCAATTTTACATTGTTCCCATGGTGGGGCTATTTAAGTTTTTTTTTTTTTTTTTTAAATTTTATTTTGTTAGAGTGATATTTTATACATAAAGTTAGGATAAGGTTTTTCACCTGATGGACGGAGTGGATTTCACATAGAAAAATGGTAGGCTCCAAGCGTCAAACAGGTTTTGATAATTGCCGTCCGACTCCACTTGCTTCGAGCGTAATCGTCTCCTCTCCGGAGCACGTGTTTTACACAGCTGCGGAAAACACCGTTACTCTGTCGAGTCCGCCATATTTTATAGATAAATCCACTCCATGCATCAGGTGTGAAAAATAATTTTATCTATATATTAAAAATATCATTAGATGAAATACAACTATGGCTCACATAAATGGGAACAATATAAAATTCCACACTAAAACGTGTAAGTTCATGTTGTGTGGCCTTCCTTGACTTTTGGTTGCATTAGTTTTGTTTAATCATTTCATATTAGTCATTTGCACCTGATTAACGGGTTTGATGAAAGATAAACACCATAGAGATCTAAACACAAACCTATTTCCCTTTGGTGTGGTCCACATGAGTGTTTTTTATCTAGATTATTTTCGCCCCAAGGTCTTCGAACGGAGGACAAAACCAGATGGACGGAGTAGATTTCCTCATGTATAACTGATGAACCCCACAAATCTCTGTTTAAAACTGGCGTTGTTGATGACTCCGGTCCTACTTGCGTGTAGGTTTCGTCGGTTCCACTTTGAACAGATCGGCCGGTTTTGGATTTTATTGCTTTAGTATTCTGAAAATGGTTTTGGATTTTATTGCTTTAATATTCTGAAAATATCAACGTCATCCAGCAGTGCATAGCTGTATTCGTTACTGTACACTTGAAAACGCGAGGATGGCTAGACTGTTACCCTTGTACTCTCCGTACGATTGCACACAGCCTCAGCACACGTGGAATATGTTTACTTTAATCCAAACCGTCCAATTCGTGGGCCCTGTTGTGGACTGGGTGTATTCTAAGAATTATTGTGAAAATCTTGTTCTAATAATTACGGACCATAAAATGGACAGTTAGGATGAAATTAGTCAGTTGCTACAATTTTAGTAAAGTATTGATTAACCAGTGTTTGGATTTTTCAATTAATCTAATTTTCGACCAACGCTCCATCTAAAGTGAGCTACGTGATTTGGACCATATGGATTTCATATACGTATGCCACGTGTACGGTCGTTGTGTGCATGCTTATGGATAGTAACCCTATTCCAGAGCGACAACGTTTTCCACTAAAACTAATAATCTTTAGACTATTTAGAAGTATAATGTGCAGGAGCCACCTACACCTTCTCACGTGGACGGTCACTAAAACTCGTCCATCCGGTGGTCCCCACTGTAGATATGACGGGCGTTGAAAATCCACCCTCTAAATTCCACTGGGAAACGTGCACCGTCACGGTGTATTGTGCGAAGATTACGATTTTTCTGCCTAGGTCCTTTTACAGTGGGCCCCGCCATTTGGATGGTCAGGATCGTTAACCACGTGTCCATGTAGTCAAGTGGAACTGTCGGTTCATTGCATCGGCTTTTTTTTTTTTTTTTATCATTGGAAAATGAAATTGTTTTCTCCCTTGTCTGAGGACCGTAATCGTTTTCCCGCACCTGTTATTTGCAGCGTGTAAATTACTGAAACTTGTGGGCCCAACATTTGGTATATGAAAAATCCACTCGGTTCATTAGCTTCCATCATTAAATATAAGACTGAGGAAAAAAAAATATAAAAATACTATTAAAGTAAGCCACACAACAAGGAACAGTAGAGATGGAATGCCAGCCATAAAGGTTTGTGTGGGGGCCACTGTAATGTGTATCTTTCATCAAACCCGTTCATCAGGTGAAAATCACAAGGGTTAAGGGAGAAGGAAAAAATAAATCTGATCTAAATATTCACGTGTCCCACACCGTATGAACTTAAAGGCTCTGGGAATAGTTTTAAATTGTTCCCATTGTTGTGACTCATTTTATTTTATTTTATCCTGATTATATATTGTACCGTTAAAATAATTATTTTCACCTGATGGACGGATTGGATTTACATATAAAACACTGTGGACCCCATACATCTCGAGTATTTTACGCGACTGCTTAAAGTTGGTGCTGTCGACTATACGGCTCCGACAAAAGGATGTTGAAGTCTCCAAAGAGAGTTCTTTATAGAAAAGAATCCGAAGACAGAAATCGATGACAGATGAGAAAAACTTTGATAATCGGGCGGAGTGTGACGGATGATACGCAGCACCTATAAGTGGCATACTTGGCATTCTAAATCCAAATAAACCGTCCAACTTATGGGTACCGCTTAACATGTATTTTGAACCAAAAACTACATATATTTCATACTTTTATTAACGGATTGGTGGACATTTATCGGACGGCTACGCATGAAAAACATACAATGGTCATACTTCAACGAGAAATTGTCCACGAATCATAATTCATGATTGTCTTCTTATTTTGTGGCTGTGATTTGGTAACGCTGGGATGCACAATTTAATTGGTTTGATTAGAGATAGTGTTTCCTACGTATACGGATACTGGGTGCTGCGTATCGAGTGGAATAAGCTGCCAGAGTAGAACTTGATTACGCTTTTTGAAGAGAGTATCGAGAACACATAGGCAACGGTACCACAGCTTAGGTACCGCACAATATTTTATGCAAACATACCACTTGCGGGGAATATCAGAACCCTTAGAACGGTAGCTCCCACTGTGAAGATCAGCTCCTCAAAATATCAGGCTGATCTGGCTTCTAGGAGGTCCACACCAGTATCAGAGGATGAAGACCAACGTCTAGTCATGATATGATTTCATTAGAGGGCAAAGCTTCGCCATGCCAAGATGGTTGTTGGCCGTACCATTGAAGGATAACGGCTCATGATTGCCGCACATGTTAGTGGCCTTCAAAGGAAATCGTGTCATGATGTACTTTTGCCACGTGCCACCATATGAAGATGGATGGTGGTCACACCCCACTTTATCCCACCTCTTCCCGCTATTTGCCACGTGCCACCGTCCATCCTCACAATTTTCACGATGGTGATGTCAGGGCCCGTTTGGCCGGGTGGATTGGAAGGGATTGAATGGTACCAGGGTGGATGGCATGGATTTCTAGGTAATGATGGTGTTGTCAGTTGATTGTCTTGAGATCCATGGGATTGCTCTATCCCTGGATTGCCATATCCAGTCTGTTTGGCACGCTCGGCCAATCCCGAGATTAAACCTTCCCATCCCTTCTAATCCCTCAAACCAAGCATGTCCCAGGTAAATTTGAACGGATTAGGTTGGATTGGATGGGATTTAAAGGTAATGATAGTGTTTTCAGTGGATTATCTTAAGATTCATGGGATTGGGATCAGATCACCGACTCTGTTTGGCACGCCGGGCCAATTCCGGGATTTAACTTCCAATCCCTTCCAATACCATCCAATTTCTTCCAATCCGACCGGCCAAACGGGCCCTCAGTGGATTGGTTAAGATCCATGGGATTGTTATAAGCCGGGAGAGGTTCACCGAGTGTGTTTGGCACGTCTGGCCAATCCAGGGTTTTTATCTTCTAATCCCTTCAAATCCGCCCGTCCAAACGGGCCCTTACGTTTCATTGATACATGTACCCCACTCCATCTATCTTTCCGTCTCACAAATGCCGCGTGTGCTAATTGTCCATCCGTACAAGCAGTGCTATCTACCTTCATGTACTTCACATGTGCAGCTGTGTAGCTTCAATCACCCCGCATGTGTCACTAGTGACAATATGCCACAGTCCAGCTTCAATCACCCTGCATATACCACGTGCCAATGGATACACGTGCCTACTGTGTTATTGGGCCACGACCACATCATGCGCAATACCACCCATCTGCTAGCCAAAAAAGATAAAAAGAAAAAAGAAACAAAAAAGAAAAAGAAAGAAAGAGAGTACCACTATGATGCTGTGTTTGAAGAGTTATAAAACAAGGGTTCGAGTATCCATAGGTGGCTACGGCGTGTGAGTGTGGGGTGTGTGTGTGCGTGTGTAAAAAAAAAGAAGGAAAAAGAGTTATAAAACAACTGAGTTTTTGAGTTGTTCTTGATCTGTGTCGTCAGAGAAGAAAATTTTAATTCTCTTCATAGAAACATTTTCATATGTTTTGAGATGCACGGGAGTCTGTGTCCAAATGCCCTTTTTTACACACGTGCACAGGCCGAGCCATGCGGGGCTGTAGATATGATGCTGTGTAGTGTGGTGTGGTGTATGTGTCACTTAATTCTTTTAGCTGTTTTTAACCGATTAATACAGGTGTTGCAGTATAGCTATGGTCGAGGTGTGGTGTGGCATAGTAAGGTGCAGTGTGTGTGAGTTAGTCATATATTTTGTCTTTTCTAATTTGAATATTTTAATGAGTTTTTTTTATTTTAATTAAAATATTCTATATTTGTAAGGGTTTTCCACTAGATTTTTTTTTCAACCGTATCCACCAAGTAGAAACGGAGGGAGAGAAAACCCTGGCTCTCTATGGAAACCTAAATAGAGATAAACTAAAAGTCTAAAAACACAAAAGCTCCGCATCTCTCTCTTTTTCTGCTATCTTCCTTTCTTTATAAAACCTTAGTTCCTGTGTGACAAGTCCCCAACCTAGATTTTTAGGTTTCAGCTGGTAATGCAGTCAAAGTCGAAGTTACCACTTGTGAGATGGGCCTATTGATCCTGGAGACTTTTCTACTGTCTCAACGGCTGTCCTTGTGGGGTGGAACTAGTCCTAGAAATAGAAAATTGTTCGCGCTTGGCTTTATAAGTCTTCCGACAGCCTACAACTCAACCAGGCCATATCTTTTGTTCTTAGCATATCTCAAATTAACATGTGGCACATGCCAACAACTGCCAAGTAGATTTTCTATCCTGAAACTGATCTTTACGAAGTTCAACATCCTGTGAAAATTTGAAAAATAGCAATGGACACTTTTTAACAAGCAAATCTACGTTTCAGCGCGACCTTCCTTAATTAAAAATTAGGGCAAAGGGCACCTTTCAGTAGAGACCCAATAAGCTAAAGCAAGCAGGCTTTGGACAGTAACTTCAAGTGGGCCACGCCAGGATCTGTCCTCTTCAGCCGGTGAACTAGATTGTACACTCGTATCAATTAACCATTCAACCAAACGTGTGGCAGTTATTGTGGCCCACCTGATGAGTAATGGCATGATTTTGACAACAGGGCAGCTAAATGGTGGGGCCTACTTGCTGAAACGTAGACCTTGAACGCATGAGCCAGGGTGGCCCATCGGTAGGCATCTAGATGGGCTGCATCATGCACGTGTGTGAGTCCTAACTGCAATTCGAAAGCTACCTTTCGCAAGACCATAAAACTTTTGTCATTTGGGCCAACAGAAGCCTAGAAAGCCGTGACGACGGCTGTCCATAAATGCATAGATACCCCAACAATGCCCAGCAACATCATCTGGTCTCGAGTCTCGACTTGCCTGAGTCAGGGGTGTATTGGGTCGATTCAGCCTGGTCAGAGGTGACTCGAGGCATTGAACTGGATGGAGTCTGATCGAGTCCAAGCAACTCTGACATATCACACAGGACTTGTTTGAATCTTAAAACCACGCCTCGACATGACCACTGTCAATGGCAGGCTGGTTGGTTGGGCTTATGGGCCTAGCCTGTTTTGTCTCTAGCTTGGGCATGTATCAGCTCAAGGGCTGGGATGATCCCTAAAACTCCAACCCACTTATCAATCAGACTGGGTTTGAGAAGTAGTTTAAAAGCCCATTAACCTAGCCTGATCCTGGCGCATACTAATCAATGTTTTCAAGAATACTTTCATAACATGTATGAAAATAAGTCACATATTGGTGCTACAACACATGCATGGAGGGTTACACCTAATGAACGATCCAGATCTTGTGTGCACAAAGTGGGTCAATGGGACAGGCGTTGACGGACTCAGTTCCTGAGACGAGCAAAATCTTCTTATTCCGGGATCGGGCATTCTATTTTGACTCTTTCTGGCCCAGGTGGAGCTCAGGCCGCGGTTTAGCTTTGAGGGCCAATCTTGGACAAACCTATGCACAGCCTGTAACAATGATAGAGGGCATGGACCACGCCAAAATTCACATTAGGGAATTTGGAGAGAGTAGGGGAGAGAATGAGAGAGAGACGGGCGAAAAGGTGCGGCCATACATAGAGAAGAGAAGGCTGGTGGAGTGGTTTCATCAGTATTCGACCTATTTCCAGTTTTTGCTGATATTGTAGCTTAGCTCACTTGAGTTTTAGATCTGCCATGATTTGGTTTGACGTTGTAACGTGAGGCTGCAAAGTGGATTTCATATACTGACCACTGTGTTGAACATATACTGTTGAGCCTTCACGCTCTGACCACTGTGTTGAACATATACTGTTCATTTATAGGTAATATATGGGCTTGAGCTGGTGACGTCAATGTTGAAGTGACCTTAATGTTGAAACGCACTCTGTCTACCACTGAGACATGGACCTCAATGCCGAACCCTATTTCGTTCATATAAAATGCTGAAAGTTCTTGTAAGGAGTTTAAAGATCAATGTGAATCATGGGCACACATCACTGTGAGGCCTGGGCAACTCATCAGATAGCCTGCTGAGATCACCCCCGGCCACAACAAATTAGGCGTCTAGTCAGGTATGCCACCCATGCACGTTGTAGAATGTAGACCGTTGATAATCTCCTCTAACCACTCCATTTTCTATATTCATGTGGTCAGAGATTTTGGACCAGGGTATGTTCACAATCGGGGCCACGTCAAAATAGATGCCTAGATCTCACACGATCATGAGATTCAGGCACATGCCCTGTAAATTGCACACTTCACTCAATTGCAGCATTTAAAGAAAAATGGCAATGAAACTCCATATCCGATGCAAGAACTACAACAGGCATCCAATTTAGTGGCCCAAACGTAGACCGAACAGACATGGGCATTGAATAAAGTTCAGATATCAATTAATCACATGGACGAGGTAAAGCAAGGAACAGATGAGAGGATGGACTACCCAAAGTTAGCAATTAGACAACATACAAAATAGATGTAATCGAACTTCTTTTAGTCTATCTAGGTAGGAAAAAAGATAGGGTTTGAAACTCACTTCTGCTGACACAGCAGAGTGGTGTAACCCTTAAAGAATGTTGAGAGCTCTTCTCAACTATGCTGCTGCCAATATACCTCCATTATGTACACACTACAAACTACCAACAATGATCTACTTGACAGCTTCTTCATATCTCCATTTTCAACTGCTGTGCAGAGGAACTGTGCCAAAAGAAAGAAAAACGAATTAAAAATAAAAAAATAAAAAATAGTGAAATTGCCCCCACCTCCCACCCGATTTTTACTGCTTGTGGATTCTGATTTTACCAAACAATGTCTTGAGTAATGTAAATGCCTGTGGAGTGCTTATTGTGGGAGCATTGTCAGGCACCTGGTGTGTAGGACATCTGACCTATCCAATTAGTGAACCCCACCATGATGATCGGACAAACTAAGAACCACACGTGAATTTGGAGGTTTTAGGGCAGTGTTCATCATTTGTCATGGTGTAGTGACTTGACTCGTCGAGTAAAAAAAAACCTCATCAGCCCATTGACAGCCCTACATTCGAGTAGTCAAACATGGATATTCTGACCAAACAGGTTCTTTATGCTTAAGGAAGAATTGGTGATGCATCCACCAACATGGCATACATGCATGTCAATCTACACCGTCCAAATTATGGCTTCCAGTGTAGATGGAGAATAGCCCGCAAACTGATCTTTCCCCACTAAATTTTGACTGAACATTTCTCTCTCATTGTAGGTAAGCTGGGATGGAAGTTAAAACCATTACCTGTAGGTTGCATCAAAGAGCACTGTCCCATTAACCATCCTTTTGATGGCCATCAATCAGAAGGTGGGGGTGGTCTGATTAGTGTGGTTATTGGGCTAGCTCCACCAACAATGAGGTCTGCAATCTGGGTGATATAGATTGGCATGCATGACAATATTGTATCCTGCATTTAACTTACTTGAATTTACGGAGTCGTAACCAATTAGCGAGGACTCAGGGGGCATAAACGCATGGTTGTCATCTCTTTCCAATAACAATGGTTGAAGGGGCCATCTCGCTCCATTAACTTGGAGTTCTGGCCATAATGATGGCTCTGAACCAACCATTCTTGTGAAATTACCGGCCACTGGACTGCCTGTCTGCAAAGATAATAGAAATTAAAGGAACATGTCAGTACAAGGATTCATATTTCATAGAAGTGAGCCACTACTTAAAACCAACCTTCTTGATTGGAATCTTTTTTTTTTTTTTTTTTCAGCTTTTGGTAAGTCCGCAGGAAAGAAATCTCCTACCTTGTTACCAAATACCGAGAATAGGATCAGAGTAAACGTGGATGACAAAAGAGGATTATACAGATGTGCACTATGTTTAATATATCAGAAATGCTGACCAAGGACCATAGAATGATTCATTCCTTGGGGGTGGACCTGCCCAAAAATCAGGATGGTTAAGTCATCGTGTGAGCCACACATGAATGTCGAATAAATATCTAACATTTTCCAAACCTGGTAGCAAAGGGCCAGGAGCCACACCCAGGTAACGGAGGGGATGCTGTCATGTGGTAGCCTGACAATGATATTTTGTGATCAATCATGAGAATTCACATTTCACATCTTGCAACTAGGCAAAAAAGGATCTGTAAAGTGATCTCAGATGGTTGGAATGTGGCTATGATGATGGTCATTTTTCCGACCACCAATGTTTCTTGTACATGTTTGGTCACCCCCAGAGTTCAGCAGCCTGGTTTTTGGGCAAGGTTATGCGTGTTCATGTTATTTCCCAGCTGAGAAATGGAACCATATCCTACATGCATGTGTGTATCAACATCTGTGCTAGATCTTATTAATTAGCATCTCTTGAGATATAGGTAGGTGTATCCATCAACAAGGTTGGATCAAAATGGTATCTTGTTATTTTAAATAAATGATCAGATACAACAGCCCTATCATAAGATATTTTCAACAAATTTTTTCCTCCAATATATGCAGAATATCAAATATAGGAAAAAGGTGGGACGCACCATGATGATCAGTTGACATGAAAATCAGGACATCCCACTATTGCTCAAGTCAATGTCAGGTGTGGCCGGCCCAAATGAGTGGATTGGCCTGATTTTCATATCAGGTAATAATCATCCAGCAAACATTTTGCACGGATTGGATGTTCAACATCTGAGATATTGGTGGGAAAAAATGGTTGTAATGTAACTTCTGATACAGCCGTTATATCTAAACAACTTCTTGTTATTTTATACAGAAAATGTAAGAAAATGGAACCCATTGATGAACTTACAACTGAAGAGAAGCTGCTCTCTAGACCACTGAAGTCGATTCTTGGGTCCACCGCCGCAAGCCTCATTGACAGGAACTGAGACCACGACCGGTTAGAACATGATAAGAAGTAAGTACCATTGTATAATCTGAATTTATACCTTAGGAGTCATCATTCTTCTGGTTTGTTTGTAATTTTTTCACACAATAGATTAATGAGAACTAATCACCTATAGGTCACCTGAACCACAACAGCAGTGTGGGTCATTTCAGCCACAAAAAATTCACCAGGGGAGAGGGAGATTAAAAAACTTATTTATTACTACTAATTTTCTTTTACAGCCCCAAAAATTCACTGGGGTAGAGGGAGTAAAATAAATCTATGTAATTTTTTTACGGCTGAAATGACCTGCATGGCTGTTGCAGTGCAGTTGGCTGTAGGCGATCAGTTCTCCAAAATACTAGAGTTTGGGCTTCTAACCTCCACTTGACGTTGCAATGATTGCACGTGGTTAATGATCTCGTCCAGCACTAATGCAGTCCCAGAGATCTGCATTTTTAACCTTCGTTAGTAAATAAATACTTTCAAACCACCAAAATAACTTTGCTGTAGAGGCCGCCCCTACATGTTACCACGACAAGTATTGAGATTCAAGAAAGCATTCCGCAATTGGGAGTTATTTGCTGCTCTTGCAGAGCATGCCAGTTCATACTCATGGACGCAAAAATTATGATTGTGGCATAGAGATAATTAAGATTTAACCATCCAAGTAGTGGTTCTCATTGGAGAAAGGTCTTAATCCTGAGGTCAAATTGATTAGATAATCCAACCTTTGATTAGTGGACATTTTGTTTGTGGAATTTGGACCGCTTGACCATTTTCATTCTACCCATCCATTGTATCCATCAATGTGCTGGCTGAGATAATTTGAAGAGGTGATTCATGGGGGCATTCCCAGGCTAATTGATAGGTGGGCAGTAGGTGACATTCTCTGTTCCTACATCCGGTAAATCCACATAAGGGAAGTGGACACAGGAGGATTCCAACCCATGGCTCAGTGGTATACTGAGTGTGTTTGAACATTGAGGTCATGGGTTCCAGTGCCCATGTGGTGTGTTTTAAAAAAAATAAAAAATAAGCGGACGCATGAAAGCAATGTGCCAATGTGCGGCCAACCTGATTCTCACTCCTTTGGTCACCTGGTAGATGGCTACAATCCCTCACAAGTGTGCCATTTTGGCATGTGGTCCCTGGTTCTCCTCTTCAATCTCTCCACATGGGCTGATCCCCTGTTGCATTTTATGTTTAATCCATGAGTGTATCTCTGCTACTGCCTTGCATTTTCATGCCTCATTAACCAGCGTCCTGTGGGCTCTGCCACAGCTGCACTGGTTGGATAATCCAAACTGTCTAATAAATGGATTCTCTTATCAAGTGGGAGCCGTCCTTGTTAAAGGGCTTGGTTCGTCCAAACATTGTGATTTCTGGTACAGTAACTATTCGAAATACTGAATGAAATAGATCTCCAGAATGCATGCCACGCCTGAATATTTATGAATGATGACATAGAAATGCTTCTATTTTCTGCTTACATATCACTTCAGTGGAGCACTCAAGCCGTGAAAAGTGTGGGAAGATCAACTGCAGGGAAAATTGTAACAATCCTCAGAATCAGGTGGGCCACACCAATACAATGATTAAGAACATAGAATAACATTGATTTCAATGATAAATGGCAGATTTCTGTCCCAGCACAGGATGCGTCCCACCCTCTCAACGGCTCTGATGTTGCACACAAGTGACACGTCAGCTCAAAACTATACCCTATAAAGCTATCATTTTTGTTATTTACATCTATATGGTAAAACGAAAACCGTCATCAATGGGTCTGTTAGACACAATCGCTTTCTCCACCGGCAAGCAGCTCACAAGCCAACCTGTCAAGCGTGCAGGCCATATGAGCCGCTCATAAGGTGTCCCTGACCGTTAAGATGACCATATGTAAAACCAGGTTTGTTCCCATCATCAATGGGACATTTGTGGCTCGCCTCGCAAGTGCTCTTCGGACAGAATTTCACTTACATCTTAAAGATGGGGTCCACCTAATTCGCTGCCCAAGCGTCCCATAAACTTGCCAATTTAGCACGTGTGCAACCCGTAAAGGTCCGATTGGGCTTCCAAAACAACCATGACGTTCCTTATTTGAATTCTCGAGTAAACGAGGAGATATGATCCTGCGGCTAAATTGTACATGTGCAGGATCCTTGCTGTTGATCAGGCAGATCTCACCGTCCTGATTTTAGGCCCAGGCCATCCCCATCTTCTGGATCAAATGATAAGAGGCTTGGATCTCGCACGCATTTGCCATGTGGGAACATGCACGCGCGAAAGGAAACCTCTCATTACTCCGGTTTCGTTATCACACGAGTGTAAAAGTATAACGAATAAAAAAAAAGAGAAACTTTTATACTCTGGCGGGCCTGGCAGAACGTGATGAATGATATGCAGGTACTTAGTAAATACTAAAAAATTTGCGTACGAGTCATAAAAGAAATTCAAATTAAACGGTCCTAATCATGGCTCTGTCCAAATCATGGGTCCCAGTCTAGATGTACCCACAACCAGAATTAATATTTTTCGATCATCTGACTATCGGATCGGGGGACATTGATTGGACGGTTGAACAAACAAGTTGCCCACCAATCAGAGGATAGAATTCGAATTCTTAAGAATTTCAGATTCTGACATCGCAACATTGGGTTCCATAATTTAAACGGTTTCAATTAAGTTAGTCCGGTCCACATGTACAAATTTATGGGCGCCTGTGTATCAAGCTCTATACGCTGTCAGAGTACCAACTAACCACCGAATAAAAAGATGCCTGACCTTACTGCAGCCGGGGACCAGCTCCTGCAGTAGCTTCATCCGAGCATTAATCTTCTCTCTCCTTGCCTGACACATGATTTAAGAAATCAAAGCCATTAATTACTATAAATGCATATGATTAACAAACTAAATAAAGATTATCCAATATAACCCGAGATTACTCTTTCCGCCAAGCTGTGACTGTCAGTAGCTTGCCCTCGACGCGCCCGAACGTGAACGTACGGAAGCTTCTCGTCTCCGTTATTTTCTGCGCGCGTTCCTGAGCTTCCATCTTCGGCCTTTCTGCTCTTTTTTGCAGGCGCTTTAACCTATCCATACAAGGAAAGTATCAGCTCTTCTTCTATACAAGACCAGTTACCAGAAAAGGAAATCTTCCTTTCCCTTACCTTGTTTTTCTCCCCTTCTCTTCTCTTCCCGGATCGCTGTTTCTCGGTCGAAATCGGCGAGGAAATCGGGTTCGAGTCGTAATCGGTCGGTTCGGCTTTCAATTTAAGCGAATTCTCGCTGGAATTCGACGGATCAGAGCTCGTTCCGGGCGATTCCCCCGGGAAGACGGAGAACCTCGCTGCTCGCTCCACAGGTGCTGCGGTCGAAGGGAAGGTCGGAGAGCAGCTGAAGGAAAATCCTAGGGCTTTCGCATCCCTTTCTTGATCTCTCCAGACCTCATTGCTGGGAATGGGCGGAGATTCGCCGGATTTCGGCAGGTGTAGGAGTTCTAGAGCTCGGTTCGTCGGAAGGCCGAGAAGAGCGGTGAAAGAGCTTTCGTTTTCCTCTGGCGACTCCAAGCTCTGTTGGAGGAGGTTTTCCTTCATTAAGCTCTGGATCCATTCTCCGAATGGTAAGGTTTCTGCGATTTCCGGCGTGTAATCGCTGGAATTACCAGATCCAGCGCCGGAACCTTGCGATGCATCCATCAACGGCTGAATTTGCTTGAACTCCGATCAGATCCGTAGAGAAGTGTCCCAAAATCCGAACTCTATCTCGCTTTCTTCGCATTCGGGTTTCCAAACCTAACTAATTCTTGACAGAAACGATCATTAAACCCTCTTTTCTCGCCATGTCCCGTCAAAATTGACCTCGAATCCACCAAAATCCCAAACCGCCTTTTCGAAAATATACTGATTTGCAGCTGGAATTCAGCTGAGAAAAACAGAAATCTCCTTGCAGGTGTACCGTTTCAGCAGCAGCCGCGGGTTTCAGCTTTCGGAAAGAAAGCCAGAAGCCGGGAGGAGACCACTTTCGGAAAGAAGAACGACATTTGAGGGAGATATTCCACGGATATACAGAGGTTCTTCCATGGCCGTCAGCTTCTCCATTTCATCTAATTACGGTTTTACCAGGAGCAGCCCCTTCCGAAAGCAACGCTCCTTTTAATGGTTTTTCCTGAAGAGAAAATGATTTGATACTCTGGCGGAGTGCAATGGATGATACGCAGGCATTTAGGAATCACATAGAGATTGCACAATGTCATACAAGTAATCAAAGATACCGACCAAAGTAATATTACCGATTTAGATGATTCACGAGCCAAAAATTAGGCTTATATGATTATCTGGCCATTTGATTGGTGGACATTCCTTTGACGGTTGAAAATGAAAATCCTTTGCTATTACTTATTATCTCAACAAACTAGTGGCCACGAATCAGAGGTCATGATCGTCCAACCAATCATATTTTGTATTCTATATTAGTGCCAGCAGGTTCCGCAATTTAGTCAGCTGATTCGAGTTACTAAATGCTACGTGTACCATTTAGGTGCTGCGTATCAAGCGTCACACGCAGTCGGAGTATCACATGACCGCCCTTTTATCGTGGCAGGGAAAAGGCGCCCTCGGGAAAGAAAAGAGACGATAGTCCGTCGGCCTACCTAAATCGTAGGCCGCGCGTGTCTGTTTCACATGTGATGCCGCTATCAACGGTAATGACCCTCGCAGTGGCACTCCCTCCGGGCACGGCTATGTGGGCCACCTTGATGTATTTTCCTTACATCCACGTTGACCATCCGTTTTGACAACTCATTTGAGGGAACCACCTTCGGGTCACCGAAATGTTTTTTTGCCGTAAAAACTGTTTAAAAGGTCACAAAGACCTGTGGCTTAAGAGACCACAGAAATATCGACTTTGATCCAAAACTATTGTGGCCCACAAAAAGTTTTTAACGGTCCATCACCACTGTTACCTTTGGTGTGGCTCAGAAGAGATTTGGATCTGCTTCATTTTTGGATAATTTTCTAAAATAATCTTTTAAAAATGATGGACGGTGTGGATGTAAGGAAGATATATCAAGTGGGGCCCACCCTCAGAGATCCACCCACAGGGGTGAATCCGGGTATCCATCAAAAGCCGCGCCCATCCCTCGGGGAAGCGGATTCCGTACTAACCCACCATGTTTTTTTAGTATTTTTATCCTGCCGTCCATCCTTTTTTACCGTATCATTTCCGTGAATAAACTCAAAATTTAAGTAAATCCAAAGCTCAAGCAGACGACGCCACATAAACCCGTATGATTTAAACATCTACCGTTGAAATTTATAGAGGGCCACGGAAGCTTTGGATTAAGCTTATATTTGTGGTTTCCCTTCATCCATATCTATGTGATCTCATGAACAGGTTGGGTGACAAACAAACATAATTGTGGGCCCTAGGAAGGTTTCAACGGTGGATATCATTCTTCCCACTGTTTCCTGTAATGTGGTGCATGTGACTTCAATATGATTCAATTTCGGTATTGGACCCTAAAATGATACGTAGAAACGGATGGACGGCATGGATAAGATACATATATCCATGGTGGGCCCACAGAGTTTACTCAGTACGCAATCTGCTTCCTCCCTCGCCCCTCCAACTTGAATTTGCACAGCCGTTGTATCTATCTCTTCAGACCTTTTACTCTACAAGTCAGTGCAGCGCCTGGGGCACAGCATTTCTATGGCACAACGCGTACATCACGACTGACCTGCCGTGTAAGAAGGTTGGCAGGACTCTTACTCGACTCGGTTGGTCGACAGAACTTGACTCGATGGGTCAATGCAGGGACGCGGTGAGTCACGGTTTTTATAATTAATGAAATAATACATTAAAAATAAAAATAAAAATTCTTGGCTACATTTCCTTCTAGACTCTGGAGCGGATTAGGTGTTACCCGGGTAACACGTTAGTGAGTGTTACCTTGACTGTGGGCCCATCTTGATGAATGTTTTATATATCAACGCCGTCCATCAGTTTTTTCCAGATCATTTAAGGAAAATTTACGAAAAATCAAGAAAATCCAAATCCCAGGTGGACCACATCACAGGAAACAGTTGTAATTTAATGCTTACCATTAAAAACAACTAGGGCTCACCTTAATATTTATTTACCATCCAACATGTTGATAAGGTCAAATATACTTAGATGAAGGGAAAAGACAAAGATCAGATTGATCCAAAAATTTTATAGCCCACAATAAGTTTTTATTGGTCAATCACCACAGTTTCTAGTGTTGTGGTCGACCTGAGATTTAGATCGTCTTAATTTTTTGGGATTAAGTACTAAAATGATATGGAAAAACAGATGGAAAGCGTGGATATACAAAAGATTCATCAAGGTGGGGCCAATACGGTGAATGTAACACCCACTAACATCTTACCCGGGTAAGACCTAATCCGCCCTATCCGGTAGACTTTATGCTATGATTCAGCTGTTTGGTGAAAAGTTACTCATCTGCATATAAAATTAATTAACCTGGCATCCACCTTGCCTGTTAACATATTGACCTATTTAAGCTAGTGGGGACCGGTCATGTTGTGTTTACTGTAGCTTGCTCATTAAAGAGACTCATCATGATGGGCCCATCCAACATTAGGTCAGCTAAAGCGTAGAGAATAATTGAAAACCATAACAGAAGCCTTTAAATTCATGCACTGGCGTACATGATGGTTACATGGGCCTGATTTATAGATGTCCAACTTTTGGTGGGCCAATCCTTCTGCACAGGTTTTGCTGCCATATCTACAGACATCCGGCCCCATGTCCGTATCCTTGTAAAAGGTACGTGGATTTACTCGAGAGCATCTCACAGGAAGTTCATGCGCTGGAAACCTAATTGGGTCCCACTGTAATGTTTGTGAGAAATCCATCCGTCCATCTTTTTTTGAGATAATCTTAGGACATGGAACCAAAAATGGCCCGGATCGATTAAGTGGTCCTAAAATGTCGACAATTGAAATATTCATGGGGCCATACAAGTTTCGAATCAGGCTAATATTTGTGTTTTCAATTCATCTCAGTATGAATGGTGCTACGAATGGTATGAACTGCGTGTAAAAATCACTTTCAACCCAGGTAAGTTTCAATGGTAGGAATTTCCCTACCCACCGTTTCCTTTAGTGTGGCCCACTTGAGTAATCGAACCGGGTCATTTTTGGTGCTATGTCCTAAAATCATCTCAAAAAATGGATGGACTAGGTAGATTTCTCACAAACATTGCGATGGGCCCCACCTAGGTTTCCAGGGTAGGAACGAGGCTTTTGCAGGAATTCCGCTTCATTATAAAAAGAGGCTTAACCTCCACGTACTTGCAGAGGGACCCACCTCTTCTTTTAAGAAAACTCTAATATCCTCACATCATATGTGGATAGCAACAATATACATTGGGTCCTCATGAGTGTGCGAGTGGTAAAAGGGAAAAAAAAAAAGAAAAAAAGAAAAAGAAAAAGATGAGAGGCAACAATATACATTATTTAGTAGTTGCATATTTAATAACCAAGAGTTTAATTACGAATCAGAGGTTAGAACTGTTAGATCAATCTGATTTTGGGACTTTGACCTAATGACAGTGAGGCCCGCAATTAGATCGCTCTAATTGAGTTAATGCATTGTTCAATCTGAGTGTTGGAGTAACAAGCACTGGAACTGTTAGATCAATCTGATTTTGGGACTTTGACCTAATGATAGTGAGGCCTCCAATTAAATCTCTCTGTTTGAGTCAATGCATGGTTCATTTGCGTGTCCGAGTATGAAGAGTTACAACGGTAACAAGGGTCATGCACAGTTGGTGTATCAAATAACCCAAGTTTACTTGCTGTTCTGCAGCTCTCGTGTTCTATTCAATAAGGTAAAAAGTCAGGACATTGATTTTTTATTTTCCATTTTGATTTTAATGGTGAGGTAAAGTGATGTAGAGCAGGTTGCAAATACTTTCATGGTTAAAAAATGCCCAACGAAGGCCTGATTGAAGGTGAAAATGATTTGTACGGATAGAACTTTAAATTAGTTGTATCTCACAAATTAGGATGAGTTTTTCTAAGATGGCCAATTTCATATATACTGTGCAAGAAAACTCTCAACACAATGCGCGTTGCAAATTCATTTTTTCAAGAAGTTATTCGGCTGCATGGGGTTCTAAAATCAATCACCTCAGATCGTGACACTAAGTTCCTCAATCATTTTTAGAGGACTTAATTTATGGTAGCAATTTGATAATAAGCTACTGTTCAATAGTGCATATCACCCATAGATTGATGGGCTAACCAAGGTAGTGAACCTACACTTGAGAACCTCATACAATGCATTTCAGGTAATAAACCTAAACAATGAGACTTGGCCTTGGCTCAAGTGGAATTCGTGTTTAATAACATCCAGAACCATTCTCCTGCAAGTCCCTATTTAAAATTGTGTACGGGCGAGTGCCTCGACATACTCTCGATTTGATTCCTTTGCTCAAACTCTCAAGTATGAGTGTTGCCGCAGATCATATGGTAGATAGAATCATAAGTGTATATGGTGATGTTCAAGCCCAGTTAAAGGCATCCAACGACAAGTATAAAGAAAGGACGGACACGCATCAACGTCTAAAAGTATTCAATGTGGGTAGCGATGTGATGGTTCATCTATGCAAAGAGAAATTTCCGACTAAGATGTACAATAAGTAGAAGAACAAGAAGATTATACCAGTGCATATCCTTTGTATGATTAACGACAATGCTTATATTGTTGATCTTCTTAAAGATGTGGAGATCTCACGCACATTCAATGTAACAAACCTGTACAAGTGTCATGAATCGAATCTAAAGAATAACTCGAGAACGAGCTCTTTTGAATTAGATGGGACTGATGTAGAATAGGTCGCAGATTCATTCATAGCTAAGATGAACCAAAGAATAGAAGCCAAGAAGGATTGACCATACTCAACATAATTCGACTAGTTGACTTTTGTAGTCGATAGGTCAAAATTCTGCTAGAAACTTCTGATTGCTTGCTGGCTAATTGGTGCTAATTTAGACAGGTCAAAATACTGTTTCAAATTTCTTGCTAGATGATTTCTACTAGTTTACACAGGTTGGAATATTGTTCCATAGGTCGACAAATCGACAAATTATGTTGACGGGTCAAAAATTACAGAATTTTTTCTTTAAATATCTAGACGCTTTTTGAATGTTTCGACCGGCCGACTCAACAAGTTGATAGACAGTGAAAATTTACACGTTTTTTGAAATTTATTTCCTTATTTGATTATAATTCTTTAAATACATTTTTAAAATTTATATAGAATTATTTAAAGGGTGTTAAACTAATTTTTATTATTTATTTAATTAATAAATTTATTAAGAATTTTCTTATTTTCTTATAGATTCGAGAAATTTTCTGTGGATTCAAAAGTGCCACATAGATTCCAGGTATTTATCAACCTAGGAAGATGGGGAACAACATCATCATGTCCGTCCCTGCGTTGTACCCGTTGCGGATGGAGCACATCTATGAAGTCACACTGGTATGGAAGTCCAAACCATCCAATATTGATGGTCATTATTATGATAGTAAAAAATAAAATAGCCACTGGTCCCAATTGGTAGGGAACAATCAGAAGGTTAATGACATCTTCTCAGTGTAATTTTTCAGTTATGCTTCATCCAGTTGGGGTCAACATTTTGGACGGTCTGGATTACCGTACAACTATTCCATGTGTACGGTTGAAGAGTCCCCGAGAAATTTTGAAAGAGACGTAAAAGTCTAGGCCTAGTTCAAGAAACCCGTTAGGTGGGTATCGCAGACTGTCCAATCTGACAAACTCTTCTACGACAAATGTTAATAAATCACGCTGTCTGTCCCAAATTGGTCCATTGATCGTACCCTTGTGAGCTACGGGTATAAATTGGATGGCTGGGATTAAATGGCACGTGATAGTTCCTATGGATCGAGTTCCACGTGTCATACGTAACTGCTTGTCCGTTTAAAATTAGCCAAAAGAGAGTGACTGTGGACCTGAATATATTGATTTTGGCTGTTGCAAAGTACAAGGAGGCCTTAAGAAGCAAAAAAGAAATAGATAGGAGGAGATAGTGCTCGTCCAGGAGATACTTTTAAGGGGAATCATTTGGTACAAGACACGTGATTGCCATACGCATGTACACACCAATAGCACACGTAGCTCAACTTCTGATCATTGGCCTGTCTATATATAGTGGGGCCACGATCAGAGATTTAATTTCAGTTATAGGTATGACACGTGTATTAATGACTTTTTTTTTCTTTTTTTTTTTATGGCCCATTATCTGGCTACAGGGAAAGGACAATTTTCCAAAGGTGAAAATCTTCCTTATGTTTTCAAGTTAGGGTATGTTATATAAGCTTAAGAGATGGTCTGTTTTTTTCTTTGAACTCTAGAGAGGTTTTTTCTTGAGGGGAAAGTGTTTTCCCAAGTATTCTTCATGTGAATTTTAAAGGTTGAGAGAAGAGTGCAACAGTGTTCCTTTAGAATATTGTTCATGTTTGATTGTTGAACGAAGGCAATGCTTCTCTCATATCTTGTGCTTTTACTATTTATTAGTGGAATGATTTGCCAGTACTTCCTATGGATGTAGATGTAACCACATTATGAAGAATCATGTATATCTTGTGTCTTTTTCTTTATTAATTTTCATGTATGTTCACATTTATAATCAATTAGTTTGTCGATGACAGGTTCGATGCCATCGAAGTCATGCTCAATGTTATCATAAAAATTTGAAATTTCTTATGTTGGTTGCTAGACACTTTCGGTGTCTTGCTCGATGCCATCAAAATCTATTCAATGCCACCCAAGGCCTACTCGATGCCATCGAAAATTTTTAACAAATCTATGATTTATTGTTGGAATGTTTTCGTGTTTAATTCGATGACATCGAAGGGGGTTCGATACCATTGGCAATTTGTCGATGCCATTGAAGTCCCATTAAAATTGTCATTGAATGATCGTGCAAAGTTACGCAGAATTGCATATCCGAGGGATTTATTTCCAAATCCGATTGTGATTCTCCTAAAGGCTATAAATATGGGTATAATCTGGATTAGAAGGTATCCAAGAGCTTTTTAATTTATTCCTAGAGATTTTTAGGACTTGTAAGAAGAGATTCGAGGCTTGTTCAAATCAGGTATTCTCTCTATCTCATGTAATTTCTGCTTTCATACTGATATCTGTCGCTTTGTGTTGTAGTTTTTGCCCGCAAAGATTTTTTAATGTTAAATTTAGAGTCTTTGTGATTGAACTTGATTGTGCAATTAAAATATTTTGCTTGATTTATCTCTGTGTGCTTCCACCGTCCCCCAACAAAAGTGCTTCAGCAAGTAGGATTTCGTATGTTTCTTCGATAGGTGATGGTAAGCTCTTAATTTTTTCCGCAATATTATTGCATGCGCTATCACTTCTCTACGTTAAATGCAACCCTATCTTGGCTAATACACTCCATCTCAACCTCCCAGGAAATGACAATCAAGGTTATTGCTAGAAAGCCCTGATGGTGGGCCATTTCATTTTCATGGCCAGAAAATTATGTGAATATATATTTTTTTTAAAAAATAAGGCACCGGTAAACCTTTTTTTTTTTTCCTTAAGGGAAATTGACCGTACTTGCCTTGAAGTTTGGAAAAATTACCTAGAAAGCTAGGTAATTCCATATATTACAAGAAGGGCCTTCTGACATGCTTCTGAAAATTACTTGGACCAAAATGCCCTTGTCCTTGTTTTGGTAGTTGTGCGATTTTCAGGGAAGAAGAAGTTACGTCATATTTAATGCGAAGAAAGTGATGTGTACGGAACCCTTTTTTGCGTGCGGGCAAGGACCAAGCTCGTGGGGCCCACATTGATGTATGTGTATAATCCATGTCGCCCATCCTTTTTGTCGTGTCATTTTAGGGCTAGGGCCCAGATATCAGCCTGATCCAGAGCTTGTGTGGGTCACATAATAGAAAATAATAGTGACAATGGAACCCACTGTTGAAACTTTTCAAGCTCATTATGATGTTTGTTAGAAGTGGACACTGCCCAAGTTATGACTTTTTTGGGCCCACGCGGAGCAAGCCGACAAGGTGGACGGAATGGATCACCCCATTGTGGGCCTTAAGTTATGGTACCAATGGTTTGGTAGAAAAGGCCATGAACATGTTCAAAACCACGATCCATACAACATAACAACCACGACCCATAGAACATGGCAACTATGACCCATGCAAACCACGACCCAAATGGGCCGACACTAATGTATGTATATAATCCATTCGGCCCATCCTTTTTGTGTGTCATTTTAGGGCTAGGGCCCAAATATCAGCCCTATCCAGTGCTTTTATGGCCCACAAAATAGAAAATAATGGTGATTATTGAAAGTTTCCAGGCTCACTGGGATGTTTGTTAGAAGTGGACATTGCCCAAGTTAAGACTTTTTGGGCCCATGTCGAGCTGGCCGACAAGGTGGATGGATTGGATCACCCCATTGTGGGCCTTAAGCTATGGTACCAATGGTTTGGTAGAAAAGGAATTGAACACGTTGAAAACCACGATTTCATAAAACATGACAACCACGACCCATATAACAAGGCAACTACGACTCATGTAAACCACGACCCAAATGGGCCGCAGTTGTATGGATCGTAGTTGTCATGTTATATAGGTCTTAGTTGTCTTATTATATGAGTTTCGGTTGTATGGATCGCAGTTATCCTGTTATATGGGTCGTAGTTATCCTGTTATATGGGTCGTAGTCGCAGTTGTCCTGTTATATGAGTCTTAGTTGTCCTGTTATATGGGTTTCAGCTGTATGGATCGCAGTTGTCTTGTTATATGGATCACAATTATCCTATTATATGGGTCGTAGTTGTCCAGTTATATGAGTCTCAGTTGTATGGATCGTTGTTGTCATATTATATGGGTCGCAGTTATCCTGTTATATGGGTCGCGGTCGCGGTTGTCCTATTATATGGGTCTTAGTTGTCCTGTTATATGGTTTTTAGTTGTATGGGTCTCAGTTGTCCTGTGATATGGGTCACGGTCGCAGTTGTCCTATTATTTGGGTCTTAATTGTCTTGTTATATGGTTCTCGGTTGTATGGATTACGGTTGTCCTGTTATATGGGTCGTAGTTATCCTGTTATATGGGTCGTGTTGCAGTTGTTCTGTTATATGGGTCTCAGTTGTATGGATCACAGTTGTCCTCTTATATGAGTCATAGTTATCCTGTTATTTGGGTCTTAGTTGTCCTGTTATATGAGTCTCAGTTGTATGGATCGTAATTGTCATGCCGGGTTGGGCGGGCTGCCCGGCCCATTGCGACCCTTATCTTTCATGACTCATTCAACCTATCTGAGTTGCAGAACGAGCTTGCATGTTGATCATGTTATATTTTTCACATGACTGCAAGATTGTATCTCAAGCCCTTGTTAGCCAGCTTGCCGTGGGCCCAAAAAGTAGTGACTTGGGCCCACATTGATGTTTGTTAGAAGTGGACAATGTCTAAGTCACCATTATTGATGTTTCAACAGTCACCATTATTTTCAAAAAGTCCTGGCTTGGGCCCACATCTGATCCATTGATGTTTCAACAGTCACCAATATTTTCTATTATGTGAGCCACATGAGCACTAGATCAAGCTGATATTTGGCCCCTAGCCCTAAAATGATATCACAAGAAGGATGGGCGGCATGGATTATACACATTCCTCAATGTGGGGCCAATTAGGACTTTTGGGCACACAACAAGCTGACCGATAAGGTGGATAGATCAGATCACCCCATTGTGGGCCATATATAACATGATAACCACGACCCATTACAACCACAACCATATATAACATGATAACCACGACCCATGACAACCACGACCCATATAACAAGACAACTGCGACCTGAATAGCAGGACAACTACAACTGCGACCCATATAATAGGATAACTGCGATCCATATAACATGACAATTGCAATCCATACAACTGAGACCCATATAACAGGACAACTGCGACCGCGACTCATGTAACAAGATAACTACAACTCATATAACAAGGTAACTGCGATCCATACAATTGAGACCCATATAATAGGACAATTAAGACCCACATAACATGACAACTGTGACCGCGACCCATATAATAGGATAACTACGACCCATATAACAGGACAACTGTGACCGCGACCCATATAACAGGATAACTACGACCCATATAACAGGACAACTAAGACCTATATAACAGGACAACTGCGACCGCGACACATATAACAGGATAACTATTACCCATATAACAGGACAACTGTGATCCATATAACTGAGACCCATATAACAGGACAACTAAGACCCGAATAACAGGACAACTGCGACCGCTACCCATATAACAGGACAACTGCGATCCATACAATGAGACTCATATAACAAGACAACTAAGACCCATATAAAAGGACAACTGTGACCGCGACCTATATAATAGGATAACTGCGATCCATCTAACAAGACAACTGCGATCCATACAACTGAGACCCATATAATAGGACAACTAAGACTCATATAACAGGACAACTGTGACTACGACCCATATAATAGGATAACTGCGACCCATATAACAGGATAACTGCAATCCATACAACTGAGACTCATATAACATGATAACTAAGACTCATATAACATGACAACTACGATCCATACAACTGCGGCCCATTTGGGTCGTGGTTTGCATGAGTCGTAGTTGCCTTGTTATATGGGTCATGGTTGTCATGTTTTATGAAATCGTGGTTTTCAACATGTTCAATTCCTTTTCTACCAAACCATTAGTACCATAACTTAAGGGCCATAATGGGGTGATCCAATCCATCTACCTTATCGGCCAGCTCGGCATGGGCCCAAAAAGTCTTAACTTGGGCAATGTCTACTTCTAACAAACATCACAGTGAGCCTGAAAACTTTCAACAATCACTACCATTTTCTATTTTGTGGACCATAAAAGCACTGGATCGGGTTGATATTTGAGCCCTAGCCCTAAAATGAGACGACAAAAAGGATGGGCGGAATGGATTATACACATACATAAGTGTGGGCCCATTTGGGTCATGGTTTGCATGGGTCGTAGTTGCCATGTTATATGGGTCGTGATTGTCATGTTGTATGGATCATGGTTTTGAATGTGTTCATGTCCTTTTCTACCAAACCATTGGTACCATAGCTTAAGGCCCACAATGGGGTGATCCATTCCGTCCACCTTGTCGGCCTGCTCCGCCAGGGCCCAAAAAAGTCCTGACTTGGGTATTATCCACTTCTAATAAACATCACAGTGAGTCTGAAAAGTTTTAACAGTGGGTTCCATTGTCACCATTATTTTCTATTATGTGACCCACACAAGCTCTGGATCAGGCTGATATCTGGGCCTTAGCCTTAAAGTGACACAGCAAAAAGGATGGCGGCATGGATTATACACATATATCAATATGGGCCCTATGAGCTTGGTCCTTGCCCACATGGAAAAAAGGATTTCGTACACATCACTTTCTTGGCATTAAATACGATGTAACTTCTTCTTCCTTGAAAAACTGTACAACTACTGAAACAAGGACAAGGGCATTTTGGTCCAAGTAATTTTCAAAAGGATGTCAGGAGACCCTTATTGTAATATATGGAATGACCTATCTTTCTAGGTAATTTGCCCAAATTTTGAGGCAAGTACGGTCAATTTTCCTTTTCTTAATGAGCAGAGGCTGAATTGACTGCATAGCATTGCAGCTTATTCTTAGCCTGTAGTGTTGCTCTCATTCAATCCATCTATCATGTGCACTCCCTCGTATTCTCCTTAGCATATAAAACTAAAGCGGGTCCAAAACTCATGTAGAAAGTCACCATGGGCTCTACAAAAAATCAAGTTCCTGCCTCCCTATGACCCAACTCATAGCTCGATGGTAGACTCAGTGAGTTTCGACAACGAGATCATGGTATGGAGTATCCATGTAGGGTGTGGGTGTGAGTGTGTAAAAAAAAAAAAAAAAAGTCCGGCCTCCCCATCTTTAGAAAAAAGGAGAATTGCATGGGATGTGGCTCTTAATTTTAAGAGCATCATCGTGATGGTTGAATAAGATCCACTCCAACCTTAGATATTTAGTTCCATATGAATTCCAGAGACAAAAAATAAGGTTGACTTGCGATTCTTAGTGGCCACAAGGAAGTAATTGGAAGAGATATGTCCACCTTTGCTTTTCAAGGGCTGTGTTGATAATTTCATCACATCTACTCTAACCATTAGATTTCACACCAAAACTTACTCCTGTAGCCCAAAATCCATACACGTCTGTTATTCATGTGGACCAATCTAATTGAAACAATTTGGAGGATGAGTATTACCCAATACATTGCTTGGAATTATATACTCCACCTGAATCACAAATGGCTATGATTTTTGGGCCATGGCATAAAATGGGGTGACACACCCCGCGGTTAGATGGATTTTACATGAACATCGCGGTGGGGCCTACCTGAACCACTGACCATAACGGAAGGTAGTTGATGATAATTACAATGATTAATGAGGTAGCATTTTAAAAACCTTTTTGAAAAAATAACAGGAATGGAAATTCTATATTAATTAGTAGTTCTTTGTAAAATTGCCATAAAATATATGCAGGGCTATAGTCGTAACATTTTATCATACGCTATCACTTTTTATGATGAACCGAAGATTGCAGCATCCTTTGGGTGTGAATATTGAATTATAATATATTTACAGTGCCGCCAACAATGTGAACGGTTTAGATTGACGTACATGCTTACCCACCTGCGTCGCAGCTCCCTGCATTTTATGAATAATCCTACCCTACTATAATATCAATGTTTTCTCTTTTAAGTGAGATGGATGGTGGGGCCTTCGCGGATCGAACAGCAGGGGCGCCGATTGGGGAAACGGACCAATGGTTGGTGGTCGGTGCTCCGTGGGCCATGATGTATGGGTTTCATCAATGCCGTCCATTTATTTTTCTAGATCATATTAGGGTATTACACAAATAAAGAGATATATCCCAATCTCAAGTGGACCATATTATAGGAAACAGTGTTGAATGAACGTCAACCATTAAAAATTTTGAGGCCCATAAAAGTATTGGATCATGCTTATATTTGTTTTTTATGGGTCTTTATGACATAATCAATAGATTAGATGTCAAATAAACAGCACAGTGGGCCTTAGTAGGATTTGAATGATGGATATCCAATCACTATTGTTTTCCTGTGGTGTGGTCCAACTGAGATTTATATCCCTCTCATTTTCGGGATAAAGCCTAAAATCATCTTTAAAAATGGATGAACGGAATGGATGAAATACATACATCATGGTGGGGCCCACAGATCGCAGACCATCAGCCACGGGGCTGGTGTCAGGGGGAGTAGCCAATCTGTTCCCGCCGATTGGGTACTGCCCCCACCAGGACCTAGCTGCAGACGGGATGGTCCTCGCAGGGGCTACGTGAGGCCCACCATGATATATGTGCTTTATCCTCTCCGTCCATCCAGTTTGATAGATCATTTTAGGTGTGATCCAGAAAAGGAGACAGATCGAAGGCTTGAGTGGACCACACTATAAGAAGAAGTGGTGACTATCATGCCCCCCACCTGGATGAAGAGAAAACGTAAATATCGGCTCGATCCAAAACTTCTCTGGCCCCAAGAGGTTTTCAACTGCTGGTGTTCCATCCATGGATTTACATTGAGCTGGGTCTCACAGAGCCCCTCTCAGGACTACCTGTCCAGTTGTTGGGACCACGGAAGCACAAGGAAATAAATTCTAAATTTTACGGATGGCATACTTTCGTCGACGTACATGCTAATTTACAGATTTAAAACATCAATCAACGACTCGCTGGCCAGGGTAGTACCAAATCCGCGTTGGCAGAGCATATGCATCGCTGGGCCGTGATTCAGTGAGGGCCCCCTCTCATGTGAGGGTTGAAACGTGTCAGAGATCCCAGTATAAGGCACGCATATCAGAGATCCAGGCTATTCATCAGGTAGTTGCACCGTGAATACTTTGTATGCCGTTATCAGGCAGTACGCTCTTCAAATGAGTATGTAGGTTGAATTTGGACCGTTGGAATTCTTTTTCCGAACGCCCTGTGTTTACCCCAAAGTTTGAGCTGCATGATCGGCGGACCTGATGAATGGCTCGGATCTGTAACATGTGGGCTAAACAGCAGGATATATGACACGTGTTCCACACACGGACAGGAGCAGCCACTCGGTGAATCCCTGCCCTTCCAATTCAAAGCCTGTATGATATTTGTAGAAAACATGCCAGGCAAAGTCAGGAACCGTAGACAGGCAGGCTAATGAATCGTGCTGCCCTGGTTGGTACCATGGATTCAAATCCCTAGTTTGTTTGGCGCGTAAAGTAACCGGCGGTTTCAAATCTCAAATCCCCTCTCTGAGGAGGTTTGCCATCCACGGTGAGAGCTTAGTAGTTGCAAGTGTAACATGTGTGTCATTATTTGCTTTCATTTTTTTGGCACATGGCACGCTAATGATGATCTAATGATGATCAGTATCCATCTTTTAGGCACCTAGCCCACTAATGATGATCAATACTATCCAAACATTGTCGATGTTAATCAATGATTAAAAATTATTGGTTAGTCACTTAGACATGATCTTGTGCTTGCGGCCTATCCGAGACATGGAATTTCATCATTTTCAGGCAAAGCATTTGATGTAAAGTGGGTCGCGGATAGTTACATAGCCAAGATGGATTAAAAAAGGCCCGGTCGATGATAGAAGTGATCCAAACCATCAGACCTTAAATTGGGCGTATCTTGTAATCCAGAATGAGTTATTAGACGTAAAATATATGATTTTTATCCAACCAACTCTGCTACAATGGGTTACACAAGCTGGATTTACGAAATATCCCTGGATCGATGGTCGCTTTCTATCTTAATTCTATTTTTATTATAAATAGTAAGTTTTAGTTTGATTATAACTCTTCTTCTGTTAGGCTTTAAGAGTTGCGCTCAATGTGAAAAGAGCTTAGAATAATTACGAGAATGGTTTAGTGAAGCCAAATAGGACACTTACTATTTTTAGCTACCCCTATTTAAAGGGTTGTGAACTTATTTTTATTCATTCATCAATTAATTTTGAATTTATTAAAATTTATTTATATTTTCTTGCTTTCTTTCTTTGTGGATTCGAAAAGTCTCTGTGAGTAGCTTAGAAAAGTTTTGTAGATTCGGAATAGTTTTCTTGAGGAAGACGATGCTCGACCTCATGTCCTTCCTCGTGTCAGCATATATTTCAACGAGCTTATCACAAATATTGTGTCAAAAATTACATATCTCACTAATTAGAGATATTAAAGTTAATTTAGTAAATAAATTCAAACCCCTGTAAATCTACCATACATAGGTACTTTTGGATTAAAGTTGATTCACACTTTATAATACCAAACACACGGGGAGGATTGCAAATCCAAGGATTTCCAATATGAGGGCTCAGAATCCAAGGGTTCCAAATCCACGCTCCCAAACAAGCCCTAAGCTACAATGATACAGGGCAGATGTGTGCTCATGTGATTATAAAATCCAGCACGTCCATCATATATTTCCTTTAGGAATGTAATATCAAGATGATCCATGAATCTGGTGGGCCACACCATAGGGGAATAATTTGGGACAGAACATCCACCTTTGATTTTCGTGGAGAGATCGACCATCGGGTTGTATATATGAAATCCAGTCCATTCAGACCCTTACATCTGGTCTGGATAAATGGTCTTGCTGAAATCAGGATGTTTTAAAATTCAGGCAGGCTCATTCGTAAATCAAAGGTGGACATCTCCTATCACATTGTTCCCTGTGTTGTGTTTGCACTTGAGTGTTGTATCTAGCTGAGTTCTGGCAGCTGCAGATAATTGGGGGCGACGTATGTGATGTAAAGGTTAGATATCCTCCATCCATCAAATGGGCTCAACGGCCGTAATGGTACCCTACCATTCTATTTGTAATCATTAATGTGTGTTGGGGGTAATGTATAATGCTCGATCGTGTACATTCACTCATGTGGGCCCATGGTTCAGCGATCCAATCAATCATTTCTAGTACCTGATGAATGGTAAATGATTCATGGTTGGATACAACAAAAAGTTTAAAAGTTAGATGGAACCAGCTAAGCTAAAATCTTGAAATGTCAATAACTTGGTCTGGGGTAGGTCATGGGTTCAAATACCCATGTGGTATATGTGGGTTTGTAATAATAATGAAAAAAAAATCTTAGTCTACCTATATCAATATTTTAACTAAAAGCTTTGGTTACAAAAATTTGTAAGATAGTATTTTCAATTTGTATAAATATATATTCTTCACTTTATAAAATATGAGACTTGTTTGGTATATATTCCGCCACTCATAAATTGTTTTATAGAGTAATCAGCTAATATTCAAAGGGTGGGATTCTTCTTACAAAAATAACGATAAACTACTATTCGATGATAATTGAAAGATAATTTAATTGATTTGTTTAATTGTTTTGAGATGATTTTTTCTATTAACTTCCTTAGTTATTTCTATATTTCTCTTGGGAGATCAGAATTATCTAGATGATCCATTTTTTTAGTTGTTAGGGTAAATCTACAATATTCCTCTTTAATTGCTATAATGTTTATTTTTCCTCAATTTGTAGTTGAATTGTTGTCACATTAGCCTTTTAAATCCTTCCAACTCTTAATATCTCTTTGGCAAATTTTGTTCTCCGCTCGACTATGTTTCTCTCCGCCGTCAACATGCCATATATTTCACATGCCATGACACATCTCCTTTTTAAAATGAATATTTCAAAAATGATAAAAAAAAATAGAGTATAATAGGATTAATGAGATTTTACTCTAAATTATTGCTTAAAAATGAATGACCTGATCATAAAATAAAGCAAAACTAAAATAAGGGGTGTATAAGGAAGAAAATGTTACAATGCAATAAGTAAGAGGTAATACAAAAAAGAGTAGTAGATGAGCTGTCCACATTAACCTAGGACTTAGAAATGTGAGTGAAGAAGAAAGAGCTTCGATGCTTTAATAGAAGATAATTAAAGCTTTTAGATTTTTGAATTGCTATATAATTTTTTTTTATTGCATGAAAGACTAACACTAGCATTTTTTGGATACCTGACACGTTTTCATTTGGTGGATAGCGATGTAACATTTGTAATTTGAGTGAAGTTTGTAGGTGAAGATGAAAAGGTTTATTATATATATATATATATATATATATATATATATATATATATATATATATATATATATATATATAAAGAAAATAATATAAAAATTAAAAAAAAAACCCAGAGAAAATGATGTTATAATTGGATTGTCTTAGAAGCGGAAATCGAATCCCTGCTCTCGATTTTTAACTTGGTTATGACACCTGACTAATTGTCATTGATTGCAGAGATACTTAACTGCTTCTGAATGTGAGAAGCTGACAACAGATTTTGGATTTCTGTTTCTGCCAAGTGGCCCTATTTTAACCTTAATTTGGAGTTTGAATGGTATGGAGCTTTGAATTGGATTGGTTTGGATTATGATTGATTTAATTAATTTGTATGATTAGTTTTCTCATGAGAAGTAGTCCTCCTGATTGGGTCTGATTGCTCATTAAGTTATCAGATGCCTTGTTGGACACCTAAAAAATTAATAAAATACCGATCCACATTCAAGCAACAAAAGGTTAAACATTCCATGGCTTGGATCTTCCATTATTGGGATCTATTTTTTGGTTCATGGGCATCCAAGTTGGGATCCATCGTAATGGACGGTTTGGATCATTGAACCGTGGGACCCACTTGTAATAAATGAAAACTTGAGTGCACTGCTGTACCTATCCTGTGGTCAAGTATTATAGAGTTGTCAAATGCTTATAGACACTTAGACAGACTCGGTCTCGCTTGTCTGGTTGGGCCCACTCAGTTGACGGCTACCATTTTCCAGCTCCTAGAATTAATGACGCTGTTAGCGACGTTAATTTCCAGCTAGATAAAGCCCAAAATCCAGTTGGAATTGATGGAAAGAGGACCGCTATACGCTGATTCGCTTAGGCACGCGGATGGCCTGATTTGCTCTAAGCACTATGTGGGACAAAAATGTATCAGATCCACCCCGTCCATCAGGTTCTCTGCCACAGTTTCACCATTTATCCTAAAAATAAATCCAATGAAAGATTTATGTGGGCCACACCATAGAGAGTGCTGCAAAATCATGCCTAAAAGCTCTAAATTCAAGTGAATGGCTAGATACGTTAGATCAAAGGAATTTCATCAGATTGGATGGTTAAATAGCAATTTGCCACATCAGCTATCCTTGTGTTGGACTAGCGTTAGGTCAGGGCCAATTTGTATTATCAATTACCACTGTAATGTAAAAAAAATAAAATAAAATTGTACAATGATTACAAATTCGGTTTTATGAAATTATAATAATAATATTTTTCATTAAAGTATTTTAATGTCAAACCATATGTCGTTGTCAGATTTAAGATGTTTACTTGTCATGGAAGAGTACAATAATTATAAATCCCTTTATTTATCTCTTGAAAACGTATGCCATATTTTGTTGGGTGGTCTTAAAATCATAATAATGACAATTCTCCCTTATAGTACTGTAGTAATGGTAATCCAAACAAGCATTAAAGAACCAATCTTCGGGTAAATATCTGCATCATAAATAGTAAAGGATACTGAATTTCTTAGGTTGGATTGTTTTCCAGGAATTGGAATGTGACCTTTTTTGTCATGCACAACCATATCTCACTTTCTTCATAGCTGTTTCCGTGTCTTTATATTGTTCATATAACACGACGTTCCTTACCAATCTTTCGTCCTCAATCCTTTTTGTATGTTTTCATGTTATTGTTGCATTTTTCTTTAAAAAGAGGGAAGGTAAAATCAGAGGTGTTTCTGTATAGATGTAGATATATACAGGTATGGATCATGTGAATGCGTGCCCTACCCATTTCTGGTGTATAAGTTTTTCACTATATCAATCAATTACACACGTTGAGCTCCCACCTTTGTCAAATAATAATAATAATAATAAATATATAAATAAAAGATGGGTGACATGAAAATAATGCCCAAGTTATGTGTCTCTCACTCGTTAGCGGGTGACATCGATCCACTCCATCTATCATATGCCTCTTCTCATGTTGAACACAGCTTCCAAAACTCAGTTTTATCAGGAACCCAGGTGGTCAACATTATGGTTGGCATCCCCTCTTCACTTGTCTTTGTAGTGTGGCCGACCTAATTTGCGGTTGGGACAAATTTTGGGTCCTAAAGCCTAACATCCACCTGATGGATGGAGTTATAGATGTCATATGCACAAAGGGGTGTACTCGATGGAGGAGTAGCTATGCCATGCACAACACAATGCTTTTATAGAGCTTACAATACTCTTATTGAGCTTGGGTGTTTTGGCTGCCTGGTGCAACAACTTTTGCATAGCATTATGATTAGAGAGAGATGTCATTTATTAAAGGAAAATTTATGAAGGGAAAGGTGAAATTCCTCTATAAGAGTGTTTTTTTAGTGAAATAGTGGAAGAAGAAACTTTTTATTCTATGATTTTACATGTTTGTTAAAACATATATTATTGATGTAGAGTGGGTCGCAGATACTTTCTTGGCAAAGATGGACTAGAGATGGCCTTATTAGATGCAGAAATGATTCGAACCGTCAAGACCTTGAAACAATTGTTATCTCACAAACCAATATAAGTTTTTTGACATATTATATATGATTTTGAGGTAGGAGAACCTACTTAAGCCAACCAACTTGCTTTGTCTAATTGCCCATGTTGGATTTGTGAGATTCTATCAGATCGGTGCTAAAAAATCCCATGTAATTTTGTTTTTACCATAAATAGTCAGTTTTAGTTGGAGTATAACTTTTGATTCTCTGAGCCGTAGAAGTCATGCCCAACATGAAAAGGGCTTAGAAAAGTGAGTAGAATAACACGGTTGGGCCAAGTTGGATACTTATTATTTTTGGTTGAAAACCATGAAGTCTAATAGAAATAGAAGCCGTCTATAAATAGTAGGTTTATTATTATAGTAAGTTACATTTTTAGGGTGTTTGAGTTTAAAACTCAATCCTAAGTTTGAACTCATTATTTAAAAGGGTTTTAATTTCATTTTTTTAATCATCAATCAAGTTATTTCGAATTTATTAGAAATTATTTATACTTTTATCCTTCATGGATTCGAGGAAACTCCGTGACGAGTCCAGAGAGCTCCATGGATTCAGAGTAGATATCCCCCTAGGAACACAGTAATCGACCTCGTTGGGGAAAAATCTACAAGTCCATAAGTCGGCTTATGGAATGGACCAACTCTACCGAACCAGCATGGGCTCATGGGAACCCGAGCCTAATAAGGTCTCTATGTTCAAAAACAAAGCAATCTCCAATGAGAGCTATGCAATTGTAAGGACACACAAAGAGCTTACAAGCTTACACAAGTGGTTGAAATACCGACCTGATCTATAGGTCGGCTAAAAGACAGTTATGGATCACCTATAAATTAGTCATATGTTGATTACGGATCGACCATAACTCAGTCACAGATCGATCACAGACCAATCATAGCTCGGTCATAGATCGATCACAGATCAGTTACACCTCGACCACAGACCGACTATAGCTCAGTCATTGATCGGCCATAGATCGACGATACCCCTGGCAAGGTCTAAAGCCTCAACACCTAGATGAGGGACACACAAACCTTCCAGCTCATCTGACGGTCGAAAATGGTGAATGATGAACCTTAAACGATCAAGACAGTATCATTCATTTCCAATTCAGCACCCACACTAAGATTTGACCTAGAGCAGAACTACAGATTCGAAGAATCCTCGTGAGACTCAAAGATCTCTCCCGAGATCGTTGGGAAATAAGATAAAACCCCGACAATCTTGGGAACCTACAATCTCAAGAAGATCCCGGATCATAACAGATCTCCAAGATATCAGAAAGAGTCCCCACACTACGGGATCTTCCCTCTCCTATAAATACACGAACATCTCCCACCGTTTGAGGTACATTCACAAAAAAACTCTAACATTCGACTGGTCTCTTTTTTGGAGATCCTACCCCACTTTAAAGATCTCAAACCTGACTTAGGCATCGAAGAGTCCCCTGAACAAACCATGGCCTCCTTTGTCTCTCACCTTCGCTTGTGCAGGTTCAAGCAGGTGTGCTGCAGAGGGTTTGCCGGAAAACTGCATCAACAGACCCCATCACGTCCCTCTTACATCAATTATGATACATATTTTGACGATCAAATGCATATGTAATAAAATACAGGAATTTTTTGTTATAATCATTATAAATTTACATTATATTACAATGAAAATCCTAACATAAACACCAACATTAGTTTATTTTGATAGTGATATGATATTGAAATAATGTAAAAGTGTTATTTAAATTTTCATCATGAGAAACCAAACCATATCATTAGTTCTATTATTATAGTTAAATGTAACTAAATGTCACTAAAAAAATAATGTGTAATTATTGTTCATTTCCTCTACATTATTATTGTAATTGGTAAA
Source organism: Magnolia sinica (assembly GCF_029962835.1). NCBI lineage: Eukaryota > Viridiplantae > Streptophyta > Magnoliopsida > Magnoliales > Magnoliaceae > Magnolia > Magnolia sinica. Next base: position 4,013,740 of record NC_080585.1, on the reverse strand, counting down.
ACAAATAGGCCTAATAAAAAAAAAAGTTGTGTTAAATTAAGGCAAATTGCTGAATCATTATAAAATATCTATGCCTTTTGTCTCTTTGTTATTTCTATTTCCCGGTTCTTTTACTCTTTTCTTGTGTGATTTGTTTGCATACGTCAATTGTCGGTGGAAGCTTTTCTGCAACCAAGAGAACTTATGTGGTCCTTTGGATCAATGCAATATCCATAACATCAATACAAACGTCTTTTCGCCAGTTGGATGAGAGAACATGGTCACATGGTCCACTTGCATCCATGAAATATCCCTACCACCAGTATGAACATTTTGTCACCATCTCTCCCAATCACAACTTTTCCCTAGCTGCTTCCTGTGTCTAACCTTTTATGTAGTGGTCCTCACCTTTTCTTGTTGCCTACTAGATAGAAAGATACTCATGTTGTTTGGACGACTAATTCTTCACTTTGATTTGTAAATATATGCTCTCTATAATGTATGCTAGCCCAAGAAGCACCCCACTCCATGTCCACCACGTGTGCCAACTTAGACCATGTGGCCGTGCATGATATAGCCCCCACTCATCAGGCAGGCACACATGTATTTAACATGAGCTAGCCATTAGCAAAATTTCACTAAAATATCCGTACTTTCTCTGTATAAGATGGCCCACCCGATGAAAGGCTGAATTTTTATTTTTATTTTTGGATGCTCACATCTGCCAGTAAGGACACCTTCTACACCGCTTAAATGTGCTGGCACGTGTGCTACATGTGAAGATGCGTGTGGAGCTAGCAAACTTGAGATGACATGTGAAGTTTATACATTTATACGATATTGTATTATTAAGTTATAGGTTGTTAGAAAAATTAAAAGGGATAAGGCAGCAAGACACTTTATTATGATTCTGATAAAGGGCCAAGCAGCAGACACTGACATGACCCGGGACATTGATTTAGAGCCGTCGTTGTCAACATAGGTGGGTGACGTAGCATTTTCAAATGTTCCTTCGTATTATGGTCATTGAAGTCGTCCATCTAGTGGGCCACACTGTGTAAATGTCCTTGCACAAAAATCAGACGGGGTTAAATCATCAAGTGGTCCAGTGTGTACGAAGCAAATAGGCTACTAAAAAGAGCCTGATTCTTCTGCAACTCCTTGGAGAATAGGCTTCTTCTGCAGGTTATTCATGACCTGAGTGGAAAAAGTTATTCTACTGCATGTAAAAGCTATTCACCTCATTATTTTCTTACTCATTCACCAGCCAATGCACTATTATCTATGTAGGCCTTGTATGTGTGCCATCTGGTCCACAATAATAATGGGACATTCGGAAAAAAATGGGCCTACCTAATCATTATGTGGGTGGGCACCATGGAAGACAATGGACAACCACCCAAAAACTTCCAAATGGTTAGATTTTTGGGGCCCAACACAAGTTATTTTGTTAGGATTTGCATGAGGAACCAAACTCTGTTAAAAAGCTTGTTTCAGTTGGACGTACTTGAGAACGCGAGATTCCCTTCATGTGAGGGATGTGGGATTTTTTATTTTATTTTTATATATGACTGTGATGTGAGTCAATAAAAAAAGAGTCATTTATACTTGTCTGATGTAACAGCATCTTTGTAATGTAAAATCGTTACTTCCTGTAATGAAATCTTCACTTTCGTTACCAGGCAAATGATATTTTTGATTTCCATCATGTCAGAGCTTGAAGGATTCTTATGCTCCAGCTCAGTTGCATGGAGAGCGACTTGGCTGTGACCTGAAACCAGCAACGTGGGTGAGACCCTGATAGTAGGGGCCCACCTCAGTGTATGCATTGTGTATTGATGTTGTTTATCTGTTTTTCCAGCTTATTTTAAGGCTATGGTTTCAAAAATGAAGCAGGAACAAACTTCAGGTGGACCACACTGTTGTAAACAATAGTTATTGACCATTGAAAGCTTTTGTGGGACAAGAAAGTTTTGGATCAAGCTGATTTATTTATTTTTCCCTTTCTTCCAGGTATGTGTGAACTTTTCAATAGGTTGGATGGTCAATAAACATTGGCGTGGATGCTAGGAAGTTTTTAATAGGCTGATTTTTCTTTTTTCCCTTTCTTCCTGTGATGTACAGCCTACCTGAAATTTATATTTGCTTCATTTTTAGACCATGGCATAAAATAATTTAAAAAAACAGCCGGATGGCATTGATATCAATGCATACATCTAGGTGGGCCCTACTGTCAGTGTCACCCACATCGCTGGTTCGATCGCAGCCTAGTCGCGCTCAGTTGCATGCAATCAACGTCTCCTAAGCAGCACGGTGGACAGGAGAGGAACCGCAATAGAAGCGTGTGAAACACTCAAGATCTTTGGGCCCACCATATTGTTTATCTAAAATCCACTCCATCCATTGTGTGTGACCCAACCATCATACATGTAAAAGACTGTCAGGATAAAAAACAATTGGACTGATGATACTTATGAGAACAACATAAAATTGCACCTAAAATCTCTAAGTTCATGCGTTATGGCCCACTGGACCTGGCTGATATTTTACATTTCCTATCTCCCGGTGAAGCACTCCATATGAGCATTCGTCGGTGATAATCAGACCATTTGACTATATATATACTTATTATTGCAGGTGGATTGATGCGTTTCTTTGTTATTTTTGGTTGTGTAAGTTTGTTAAGCATGACTATATTTGGAATGGGAGGTCGATCCGTGTACTTCGACCGCATCCAGCTGCAGTCTGAGTAAGTTGTCCGGGGTATTTTCTGTTGCTTTTCTGCTTCTTACTGTGGGCCTACCTTGATGCCATGTGTTGTGTATGCACATTGTCCATCTCTTTTTTCATCTTATGGCATTATTGTTAGCACTTGATTTATTTTCTGTAACGTGTAATGTGTGCAAGCGTGCCGAAATTGATATAACGGCTTGATTTAAATCGATCAACTTTGACACCAAGCACTGAAATAAGTAAATATGTCTAATATGAATTTATATGATCAGAATTGGAGAAGATTAATCACTTACTCAATTAAAGAATTTTGTATTGATCAGGTGATAAGCAATGAGTGTTATTTCTCATACTAGTTTTTTTTTCGTGTGAGTGCATGCCCACATGCGACCTTTTTTTATACCACAATCAGTATTCAGACTCATGTCTTTGTGTTGAAACTTTTGTAAGTCTACTATTTAGGCTTGAGTAAGGACCCAAAGAACGGTGGTGATTTAATATCATATCATTAAACATTTCTTAGGGTACACCTTAGTATTTTTGTAACGATTATTTTCCATCCAATATGTTGATAAGGCCATCTTAGTCTGGATGAAAGAAAAAGAAAAAGAAAACTTTCAACTTGATCCAAAACTTTTGTAGCCCATTAATAGTCACTGTTTCCTATGGTATGGTCCACCTAGTAATTGGATATGGCCCAGTAATGGTCAATCACCACTGTTTCCTATGATATGGTTCACTTGATAATTAGATATGTTTTATTTTTGGGATAATGCCGGAAAATAATTTGAAAAAAGGATACAAAATGCATATATCGAGGTGGGCCCACGGTGAGAGCGGCACAGTCTTGGGTGTGTACTTAATCCGCTCCCCCTGGGAACAATTAGAGGTGTACACGAATCGAGCTAGCTCGATTAGCTCGCTCAACTCGACTCGAAAATGCTCGATTTGACTCGGTTTGAAGCTGAGTGCGAGCTGAGTCAAGCTGATTTTTTAAGCTTGAAAATGAGTTCAAGTCGACTTCGAGTTGGCCCCAGCTCGACTCGACTCGGATCCAACCCAGCTCGAATCGAACTCGGACCGAACCAGTTCGGTGACTCGGTTACTTTGATATTGATGTTGCTCACCAAGTGTTTGATGAAATGACTCAATGAAGTGTGGCCGGTGGCAAGGAAGGTATGTATATGAAACTAATACCCCTTTTTTCTTGATGTTTATATTGCTTAGAAGGTGTTTGATAAAATACGTATAAAATCACCTTTCAAGGACCTTATCTCACTCCCCAGATGTTTGAGAAAATACTGCATAGGCGAACTCGGCTTGATATCGAACTGGCCCGAGGTGCTGACCGAGTTGAGCTGGCCAGCTCAACTCAGTTCAACTCGATGTACACCCCTAGGGACAATTAACGGTGGCCCTACACACAAACCAAAGGTTGGCATTCTATCCCCATTTTCTCTATGGTGTGGGCCAGAGAAGTCGGGGATCTAGGCTACCTTTGGCCCCAGGTCCTATGAACGAGGACCGCACATAAAGGACGGAGTGGATTCACATTTACAACGTGCTGGGCCCCACAGAGTTAAGACGTTTACACGATGCGCAAAAGAGGTGTTTGCGAGCGATTCCGGTCCGCAGTGGAGCCGGAAGAAGCGAGAGTACGATACAGTCATCTGTACTCAGTGGCTCAGTGCCCTTCTGCAGGGTGATGTCGCAATCGGTATGGTCCATCTAGCGAGTCCAATCATAGATGGCTTATATCTCACAGATCAAACCTATTGGACAATCCTAGCCATTACTTTTCTTTTACTTCTCCAACACGAAGGATAACCGCCCACTTCTTTTGTTCTTCGACATCGCTTTGAAAACTACTTATCATATGGTCAGATCATCCTATCCATGCTTTCTCTGGATCCTTTGCTACCCATAGTAGCAGCCACCGAGTACATGCATGCTCCCAAACCATAACCAACCCATGCCACGTGTCATGTGTAAAGATGGCTCCGTGGGATCCACATGCGTTACTAGAGATGATCTGAACTGTTCATTTTCTGAGTGCCACTGTACGTGGACCGCAGTCCAGTAATTAAGCTGAAAATCCTGACCATTGATTGTCAGCGGTTCTCATCATATGTCAATCTCTGCATGTGGGCCCTACCATGCTGGATCCCATGACCAAGGCCCAACCTAGCCCGGCTGGACTTCATAATTAGATACATGTGATCTGTTCTACATCGATCCAAATTCCAATCATCGATTCAAAATGACTATTCACAGTAGGAATTTTGGATTTGATCAAATGATTTTATAATAACCCCCTTTTCCTGTGGTGTGGTCCAGCTGAGATTTGTATCAACTTCATTTTTGGGAACCCGCCCTAAAATAAGCTGGCAAAACAGATGAACAACTTGGATATACAATACATACATTGACGTCAGCTCCATAGTCAAGGTCGCACCCACTGACTATATCCTGGGTTGCAGCTAATTCACGTTGGTGTCTGACATGCAACCCATCTTATATATGCACTCCACCGTGATGACGAAGATGAACCCAAAATGGAGCGGATCAAATCATCAAATGGGTTACATTAGAATATGAATATTTTGGGTGGTGTACCTTTACATCCACAATAAGGCCCTGAATAGATGATTTTGATCTTAGAAACATGACCCCGGGTCCAAAAGAATTTTCAAAGTACGTATGTATGTTGAATGGGGACCCACAATTATCTTTGAATTGTACATTTATAACGATTGTATGGGGCTAAAAGGCGGGCTGGGCAATTTGTCATTGGCCCGGCCTGACTGAATGCAGCCCTTGGGCCATTTTAGGAACCCGAGCCCTAGCCTTATACAGGGCTTGGCCACTGGGCCAAGCCATGCTACGTGGCCCATTGTCTTTCCTAATCTCATTTGCATTTCCTGCTACAGCAGCACTTCAAGTGGGCAGGTGCCTAGTTCTGCCGGTAATTGAGTAATTTAGCTAGGCTTAGGCTGCAGTACATTGGTCCAGTTTACTCGTATGCCCTTTTGTACTATTTATTAAGATTTTTTTTTTTTATATTAAATTTCACTATAATTTTTAATATTCTGTTGAGCATGATGAAGAAAATCGAAAGATCACATGTACGTGGACCATTTTGGAATAGGACACTCCATCATGATTATCAGACCGGCCCAATCATCAAGTGGGCCACATGTGAATTTGGAGGTTTTTTTGGGTGGCTTATGTCGTTCTTATTGTATGGCTGACCCGGGGATTGGCTAAGTCTGATTGTTTGAACATCATGGTGGTGGCATAACTATAAAAAAGGTTGGATGTCTCCCACACACCACATGGTCCCACAATGCTCTGACTCCACTACTTGAAAAAAAGTAATGAATGCGTGTTTTGGTTGTTTCATCCTCAGGAAGAACTGTTGAGAGTTTTAAGAAGTCTTTATTTAGTAAAATCACCATTTTTGAGAAATTTTGCAGGCTACATCAATCCATTTTCACCACTCTACTCTATCAAAGGCCATAACTTCAGTTATATTATAGGCCAAGAAATCATTTCTAATTACCCGTCTTAACACTTTAAGAGCCTTCAACTTGTATGAACACACTCCCTATCCAGCACAGTTCTACATCTTCATTCCACATGACCAAATCATGCTAGTTTACTTTTCTCTGCTTTATTACCTATTGGTGATACTCTTAAATTCCCTCAAATACATTTATTTATAATTCTATCCTCTCAAGTCTAGCCACTCATTTATCTTAACATTCTCATTTTAGCTACATATCCATCCTATACACATGTTGTTCCTTAACGGCATAACATTCTATCCCATAAAGTATGGATGGTCTTATAACTATCCTATAAAACTTTCCTTTCTGTTTGAGTAGTGCAAGATTATCACATAAAACTCTGGAACTATGTCTCTATTTATTCTACCCCATTTGAGTTCTATGGACAATATCTTTCTTACGGTCTCCACTCATCAATTATCAACTCAAGATATCGAACCAAATCATTTCTCCTCATGGTGAGCTAATAGTACCCCAGCATTTCTTCTTAAATATTTCTATTTTGAGTTGAGTTGAATTCTCAGATTTACCAACCAAGCTTTTCAATAATCTTCTCTTTCTTCTCTCCAATTTTCTCTAATGTAGGGTTACTAATGGGCTGGGCTGGCACGTATGGGAAACTGTGTATGACCTCTTCTAGTTTTTCTTTGGGCCTAGGCCCATAATTCAAGCATCCTGGTTTACAAACAAACAAGCATTGAAGCCCGTCCTAACACTGAGCCACGCCCATTAAGACTCAATGGCCCAGGTTGAATTTCATGGCTGAGAAACAATGCGTGTGCCCAGGGCTACTATGAGGCTGTTTTACTCAATGAACGGGTAGGTGCCTAACCCACTTGAGTCATTGCCTAAACGTATTACAATGAATTTCAAGAGTGAAGGTACGATGACCATGTTAAGAAGCGGAATTTTAGATGAGTTATTTGATACTCTGGCCGCATTGTGATGCTTGATATGCCATCACTTAGAAATGGTACACGTGGTATAAATTAACTCAAATTAAACTGACTTATTAAATTGTGGGATGCATTATAGCGAAGTTACATTTTAGAAATTATATTTGTTGAACAATTCCAAAACACTTGTCGTTTGAAATATTTGTCCCATTTCATTTTTAACCGGTCCAATAAATATCTATCAATCTAAATAGTGGAATACATCTAAATTGGTATTTATATTTTTGTTGAAAACTGGATGCCTCAAATGTATGTTGGAACAGAGGCCATCGACTGGTCGATAGTCTAGTTGACAGGTCGAAAGATATCGAAAATATTCAGTGTTTTGGCAGAATTCTTTGAACTGTTTTTGCAGATTGAAAACTCTGGTTGACAAGTCGACAGATTGTGCAGTTTGCACGATTTGTTTCTATTTCCGTTTTATATTATATATGGGTGTAATTGGGATTAGGGCTAAAACTAGACATGTCTAAAGGTTTAACAGAGAAAAAGTTAAAAATTTTCTCCTGAAGCTTCAAATTGGTAAGGTTGCATATCTTGTAACTTTGTTATTTATGTTGCATTATCATTGTGTGCTGTTTTTTTTTTTTTTTTTACTATGTTAATTTAGAGTGTTATTTTTTAGATTTGTTTGTATAATTGTGATTATCTTGTTTGATTCTGCTATACATGTTTCCTCATGTCCCAATAGTTTTGGTGGTCTATTTTTTTTCACTTCATGTTCCAAGTAGTTAATTTCTCTGTAATTTCTGTTTGCTGTGTATCCTCCGTCACACTCTGCCAGAGGATCAAAGCATTTCTAATTTCTATTGATAGTGGCCTGTGCATCTTTGCCAACATATACAGGTTTTCAATTCTAACAAATGGAGCTCATTGTTCGGTGATCCAAGCCGTCGGTATGTTGTGTCCCACTGTGAGTGGGGATCAATGAACCAAAATCACCATAGACTGGAAAATCCCAATGGGCATCCTTAAGATCCTTTTCACTTGCATGTGGACCGTTGTTGTGTTTCTTCTTAACCTAGTGCCTGAACTCTAATTATCCTAACAGGTATATTTTCCGGGAACGGTCTTACATGACAGGATGTGATAGACTAATTGTCGATTACCAAACCAAAGCAACCCACTTTAATGAATTAAAAAGCAGTGTACAAAGGGGCATGAGCACGATTCGTCTCCTTCATAGTTTAGAGGATACATTAGTAATTATTATAAATTAATTTATTTGACTTTTTTCATGTACAATGATAGTCTTTTTACCGGGCTCATTACATTCAGTTGGCATTTAAAATAGAATCCAATTATTAGAATGATTTGAGACCTGTGGTGTGGTGCAAACAAATGTTAAAGTTGATTTTGTTGACCATTGCATGACATGGCTGCCCACATGCCTGTTGTGTGTACCATTCGATAATGTGGCAGTTGTAATTTTAGTTAAGATGACGTCGGTAAGGGCCTGTTTGGAAACTACCAAATAAGTTATTTTTTCTACTTACAAGATAACTAACTATTTATTTGAGGTAAGTACGTTTGGTTTATGATCAATTATAAATAACTTTTTTATTTAAAGTTACTTAAACACTTCAGTCTAATAAGTAGAAATCAAGATAAGTAACTTAAGACATAAGTATAGAGTTTATATTAAGTAACTTATGATCCAAACGACCCCTGAGTGTGATGTGGAGGGATCTTGATGGCTGTGGTTGAAGTTTACTGTTATAATTAAATTATTCCAATGCCCTTAATTCAAATGAAAAGGCACAAAAGTGCCTCGTGGAGAACTGACTCTTCAAGACACTCTCTCAAGCCCCTCCCAACATCCACACCAAATCTAGGTACCCATGGACCAAGAGGGCCATTTTACATAATTTAAAAAAAAAAAAAAAAAAAAAAAAAAACACCTCTACTTTCAAATAATCTCTCGAGGCCTTTCTTGGGTTACTTCTCACTCAAGTTGTGCAACAACCACCTAATTTTATTCTGTGATTGAATTGTTCTGGAGGCGAAGTTGTTAAAATCCTCAGTATTTCTGAGGCATTTACTACCTCAAGGACAACAGATTTGTGATTCAAGCTAAGCATGTCTGTCTCCATCTCTTTTACTAGCAAATGCACCTCACCCGTGGGATTTATTGTCTGAATCTAGAACTACATATAGCCCGTTGCATGCTGGTATAGACCATGAACGATGTATTAGCCATATCAGCCTGAAATAGCCCATATAAGGGCCATAAAGGATGATATGACCGTACACCGAAACAGATTTGCAAACATTACTTAGCCCATGTGACCGTGGATAAATGGGTCCATCTAGATCCAAGACCAAACCCAGTCCCAACTTATTTGAACTCGGACCTGACCCAAACACTGACGGATTGAATCCCGTGGTAAAATCTAAATGTTATTCTTAGACATCAAGGGTTGAAAGTTGGAACTCCACTCATCCCAACGGACCCAAGCCATCTCCACACCTAATTGCTCCATAGTGATATGTTCAGGAATTATTAAATATCATATTTCCAAGAGTTTCCGTACAACTGATGTAGGGAGAGACATGATGAGGTCAATTACCATCTTTATTAGGGGATATCTACTCTAGATTCATAGAGCTCTTAGAGCTTCTTCTAATCTAAAAAAATGAAATTACAACTCTTTAGATAAGGAATTCAAACTTAGGATAATGTTTTAGACTTAAACTCTAACTCAAATACCATAAAAATGTGACTTCTACAATTCAAAGGATAAAAAGTTATATTCGAACTAAAACTTGCTATATAAAATAAAAATGAAAATAAATAAAACTTTTAACCACCAATCTAATTGAATTTCATAAATCCAGTGTAGGCAACCTGGCTATATAGCTTCTCTTACCCAAAAATCATATATAATATGTCGAAAAATTCATCTCGGTTTGAGATATACGACTATTTTAAGGTTTCAACAGTCCGGATCATTTCTGCCTCCGATAAGACTTTCTCTGGTATATCTTTACCATTAAAGTGTTTGCGACCCACTCTAGTTCATCAACAATTTTCAGTTTGTTCAAGTGAAGCTAAGTTTCATTGATCCAAACCATCAGTTGACTCCATTTGGATGACCCATGCACTAAAAAACTGAGGCAAATGAAGAAAAATCAGGTCATTTCACTTATGTGAGTTACGATGTACAATTTCTAACCATTCCTTTGTCTTGTGCACTGTGGCGGACCTGAAGAGTGAAATAGCCTGATTTTGAGGCCACAAAGAGAACCCGGCCCACCTGTTGGAAGCCACAGATCTTGTACGAGTGTGCCACGCTGGCGAATGCGCTTGGTTGCAGGTGGGAAGCCTCCCTTACACAACCATTCTTCATTGCATGACCCTTTTTATGAGATAGTCGTGAAGTACGAACCCCTCACTTTTATTCCATGACAACTGTGAACGCCTCCTGTAGATAGTTGACTATTTCAAATACCTCCTCTTTTTAGAGACGTCAGAGAAAACCATAACATGACAGATAAGAATAACACCTCATCCTGAGGACTTCCGTTTACAGAGGACCAACTGTCACTTCTAAACGGTACTCAACATGATCCCTCCACCATAAGTAATGGATTCCCTGAAAATAGCCGAATTCGATCGTTATGTAAGCCACACCATGTAAAATGATAAACAACCGCTCAAAAACCTCCAAATTAACTCAATGGGCGGCTTAATAGTTGAATTAACCTAATGTTTGAGGTGTTCCATTTTCATAGAACTTTAACACCCATAAAAGGTGAAAATACAGAACAATCAATGGTCCAAATTCAATAAACAAAGGTGCATTATCTCCGGTGGAATGGATTCCCCGAAAATAGCCGAATTCGATCGTTATGTAAGCCACACCATGTAAAATGATAAACAACCGCTCAAAAACCTCCAAATTAATTCAATGGGCGACTTAATAGTTGAATTAACCTAAATTTTGAGGTGTTCCATTTTCATAGGACTTTAACACCCATAAAAGGTGAAAATACAGAACAATCAATGGTCCAAATTCAATAAACAAAGGTGCATTATCTCCGGTGGTTAGTGTCGCTCATTCAATCTGATTTCATGGCTATGTGCCATATGTAGTGCAGCCCAGGATTGGACGGTTCAGATTTAGATCCTTATATGCCACATGTCTGATTGTATGCATGCTATAGATCCAAACAATCCATCATATGGGCTTTCGTGGTGTATATGCTACTGCCGAAAGAGAAGGGTGGTGCACCCAGTAAGTGTGCCCATATACTAGAAATAACTTGATGGGATAGAAAACTTTAGCTGATATCCGTTCAGTAAAATGTGGCCCGCGTGACTAGTGGACGGACTTGATCTTGGCATATATATAGAATCGATATAGTAGTACGCTTCTAATGGATGGCTTAGATATTCCACCTGTCAACCATCCTAGCATATGTGGTGGCATGTGCATTAGCTGACTTGTAAACGTGTGGGCTTAGCAAACTTAATTTAGGGCTAGTAGCATAGTACGCAAGTTTGATATATACCTGCCGCATCTCTATCACACATCAGGACTGACGAAGCTGTGGGGCCCACCATGAGCTGTGGCTACCGGAAAAAAAAAAGAAGCAGTCCGCACATGACCCCAACTGTTCACTCACCATAATGTTACCTTCACCAATGCTCACCTTTTTTCTATCTTATTGCATTTGTCTATTTGCAGGAAACCGATTGGACCACATAGTGCAATTTTTGGGCCGTGGTCCGTCCATACCAGACCCCACACGACAGACAGTCTGAACCAAGCAATTAATGGGATATTCCACTTTTTGGTCCGCCAATCAAAGGCAAGATAGATTTATTATTATTAAATTTTTATTTTTATTTTTTGTGAAAGAGAAAAGCTTGGGACAAACAAGTTCCCCGCATCAAAGGTTAAGGTTAACATTCAAACCTGATTTTGGGACCCTGATTTAGTGACAGCACAATCTACAATTTTATTTGTTTAATTCAAGTTAATGCATCTCACGTGCTCAATGTTTGAGTGGTTGTGCGCGGAGTGGATGAAGTCTAGATTTTAGGGCCTATTTGGAATAGGGATTATCATGATGATATAATGAAAAGTGCTATCTTCATAATTTTTTCATAGTTTAATCAAATACCACATGTGTTACATTAGGTCAAATGTAAGGAAAGTAAATGAATTTGTAAGCATTGCACATTTCAATTGCATTTTCATAGTAATCTCAAATCTAAACCGGGCACGTTAATATATAGATTTGACGATTTGACTTTAAAATAATAATAATAAAGTACTATTATTACAGTTTTATCTCCAATAAATCAAATGGAGCAATCATTTGTCAAGCGTAGATATTTTAAGAAAATAAGTAAAAGAATTTATAATTATTATACTTTTCTATTATATTATTGAGGTAATTCTCAATCTAATACCCTTATATGTAAAGCTTTTTTAAATAATTGACTATTTTTGTACGATAAAACAATTACTGTAGAGGCTATATTATAATTTTTTGTGTACTCCAAAATAACAAGAATATATAAAAATAGATTTGTGTACTCCAAAATAACAGGAATATATAAAAATAGATTTTATCATATGGACGCTTAAATTTTTGGCTATAGTAAAAAACCTACCTCCTTTTAAATTCTTTCCAAGGACCCACTCAACGTTTCCACTATCAATCATTTAGGCGCCTGCCACCAATTAAATATCACATACCGTTTTTTATAAATGTTCAAAATACATTTTCATCTCACAGCATCTCCCCCGTTTTCTCTCAAAACATTTCGTGGCCCCTCTCTCCCTTGCAAAGAAGAACTGAACCACCTCCCGCGTAAAACCCTCCTCTCTCTTCAACTCGACCGAAGGTTCCACATCCCTCTCTTGGCCTACGGAAGTTGTGTCACTGGAAATCATCAGCCGAAATTTTGATGGATTTAAAAAGAAGCGCAGACTGGGTATTATCCACCAAGACCTAGTTAGATATGAATGCTCTTTGAGGCCTACAATGATTTATATGTTTTTATCCACGTTGTTTATACACGTTGGAAGATCATTTTAAGTTACAAGCCTCAAAAGGAGGTAGATTGAAAGCCCAAGTGGACAACGCCATAGGAAGCTGGGGATTGAAAGCTGAAAATTTCTCGGGGATACAGAAGTTTTGGATCAAGCTTATATTTATGTTTCCACTTAATACAGGTCTATATGAGATTATGAATAAGTTAGATGGAAAAAAAAAACATCACAGCAGGGCCTAGGAGGTTTTCAACGGTTGTGGTGTGGTCCACTTGAACATTTATTCTGCCTCCTTTTTTGCATCATGCCCTAAGATGATCTTTCAAAATCGATGGATAGCGTGGATAAAACATATACATCACAGTGGGCTCGAAAAATCTCCTGACAAGACCGTCCATCTCAGCTAGATCCTGGCGGGCTAGTACTTAATCGGCACATGAAAAAAGAGGGGAGCGGATTAGGTGAGACCCCAAACTCACCTAAGACGGTGTGGTCCTTACCGTGGGGTCCACCTTAATGGATTTATCATGTATCTACTTCGGTCATCTGTTTTTTTCAAGATCATTGTAAGCCATTGTCCCAAAAATAAATCTTATCCGATTATCAGGTGGACCATACCATGGGAAACAGTGGTGATTGACTATTAATGGACCACAAAAATTTTGGATCAAGCAGATATTTGTTTTTTCCCTTCAACCAGTCTTATTTAACCTTATCAATAGGTTGGATTGCAACTAAACTTATGAACAGATTAGATTCAATCTCCACCATTTGTATGATTTGCTCCACCAGATAATTGGATAAACTCTAAAATAATCTGAAAAATTGATGGATGGAGTGAATACATAATACATTCATCAAGGTGGCCCCACGGTAAGGGCCGCACCGACTTAGGTGAGGCCCGGGTCTTACCTACTTCTACTCCCTGATTGCGATCCTCTACCAGGTGGCTGACAACTCAGTGGGCCCAACCATGATATATATGTTTTTATCTATGCAGCTCATTCATTTTGGATCATTATTTTAGGGCATGATCCCAAACATAAGGCATATCCAAATCTCAGGTGACCCATGTTACAGGAAAATTGGTTTTTGATTGAAACCGTTAAAAATTTTATAGGCTCACACTACTGATTATTTTGGGCCAGACCATTTTGGATCAGGCTAATGTTTGTGTTTTCCCTTTATCCAGGTCTGCATTACTTAATCAATGGGTTGGATGACAGATAAATAATACGGTGGGCCAAATGCATTTTTTAATGGTAGGCGTTCAATTGCTGATGTTTTCTGGTGTGGGGTCCACCTGATTTTTATATCTTCCTCATTTTTTTTGCGCTTTTGCCTAGAAAATTTTATTCACAAAAGATGGGCGGCGTGAATATAAAAAAGACTTCATTGTGGGGCCACAGCATAGTCCACGTGTACATTATTTTCCACGTCACGAACGGTGGATTCCGCAAGCAGTTCATTTTAAAAGAAAGGGTAAATTCATCTTTTTATAGGCTAATTGCGTAATTCATAAGCCGTTTGTTAGTTAAAATCTAGCTGAGCGGACTTTCAATTGTATTCCAAAAGGTTGAGTAAGGTACTTGGAAAGAGTTTAAAGGGAGGCAGTTTTTGACAATAGCCAAAAATATAGGTGGCCCTATGACAAAAGCTCTATAAAAAAAAGATGGTACATCTGTAAAGATCCCAGTAACCATACATGACTTCATTCATATGACTTTTTATAGCATATGCATTTGTACATATGTATCATACATTCTGACAGAACTTCAAGTTAAGTGTATGGATGTCGATCTCATCTCCACTTGAAACATACAAAATGAAGTTGGGCCACAACTCCCCCTCAAATACATCATGATGGGGTAGCAAATCTTCAATTACTGCTTATTTATGGATTGAGCTTCCATCATCAATTGGATTTTTTTTAATAGTAGGCCATCTAAACTTGATAACTGTAGAGCTAACAAATTGCTATTTACATGAAAAATTCTCTCAAATACACATGAAATGCTACATGATATGTGAGTAAACTACACCCATAATGATTGAGAGTACTACACCCACAATAGCATGTGAAGATACATGTGCAACATCGCACAACATATAATTGAACTATACTCATAACCGATAACAATGGCCTAATAACAAAAAATGATCAACAGAAAAGAAATCTCAAAACAGATTAGAGAATGATTCCAAGAGGCTGACTAGATTGCAATGACGGGTAACAACAAGTTATGTTGATGAGACTAAAGAATGTGGATGTTTGATCATGATGCCCGAGCAGAGAGTTCAGCAACAGAGGCGGATCAACAACGGAGACAATGCAGGTTGATGAATGGAAAGGATGAAAGGATTGTAAACTGAATGTAAAGGTGCACTGTAGTTCATGCATCTCCAAAACACTAAGTGCAAAATAATGTAAGAAAAAATGTTCATGTGCCCTACTTCCAGGATTGGCATGCAATAAGTGGTGGTTCCCAAATTCGAATGAAATGACAGTGATATATAGATTATTGGAAGGGATTGTTTAAGGCATTATATAAAAGAAAACAAGTGACAAAGCTCAAGGCAATAAGATCTAGAGATGAGGATTAGTTCTCTGGGCATTGCTGACGGCGAGAGATGGTGCAAATCTGGTGGTTGGAGAAGGGCGTTGGGGGACAGCTATCTGAGACAATGGTGGACTAGATTTGAAGAATGCAAAAGATGCAGATAGTAGAAATGAGTAGACGGTTCAAGACATGAGATGGCGATATACTAAATTGGGAAATTGGTTTAAATGTAGAAATGGTGCTGATGATGATAATGATTAGCGAGACAGCAAGATGCCATAAATTATACTGTGGGTTTTAGGTTGCAAGCAGAGTTGGATAGAGCAAATCTTCAAAATATTGCTTCGGTGGATTCCGGTGGTCACAGATGACATATACCATTTTTCACATGTTTGTATCAAAATCTGGCAGAATCAGATTCATGACATAAATTGGGCCACGTGGCATATTTTATATCTTTAGGGCATGTGCTAAATATATAAAAGACAGATCATATCTTTTAAGAAGCTTTAATATTTAAACTAATTCTAAATAAAGACGAGTAATCATTATGGCCATGTTGGCAATAGAGCACATTTTGTAGCATTGGACAGACAAAATCATGATCAAGGAGAAATAGCCACTCTTTCTTAACTGGTTACATGCAAATGCACTATGTGGACAAGTAGTTATCCTCTCATTTCTCTTAGGAAAGGTTATAAATAGCAAATGAGAATACGAAGAGGATTTAGAATCTAAGATCAATCCAACAACACGCAATCAATTAACTAGTTCAATGCTGTTTATCTTCGTTTAGCATATCATCATCATTGCTTATCAGCTGTGGGATGATTAGTCTAGTTCAAATCTATCCCTGCACACACATGGGACCAACTCTAGGTAGCTATAATTTCCTTCCATCTATGCCTACATGCTGAATCTAAAGGAAAACCTTAGCTTTAAGAATTGTCCACTTATGCTCATACGCTAGGTGGACCGTAGTTATAATTCTCGACATTAACTTGACCTTGCTCATCAACACACTACTCAAAGAAGCACCCTACTACTCTCAGTCAAGTCAGTAATCTTGTTTTAGTGGTAATTAGTACTACTCATCTCCGCAAATCCATCTTCCATTTAATTTATGCTCAAATGAACAATTGTTTCACATTCAAAAGTCCTTGATTTTTAATACAAAAAAGACCTCATTAGAGAAAAAGCCTCAACCTTCACCAATTACCTAATTTCTTACACATTCGACAATTGATTGAATATATAATCGGTCAAACCACGACCACTTTATCTCGACACTAGGAGTTGGTAGTCATGGTTTGAATCAGACCTAATCACTTTTGGCACACATACAAACTTCACATGTGTTCTGTGTGGGTGAATTTGAGACCAACACCACCAGAGAAAAGATGGTATTAGTGTTGATCAGATAACAATAGCAAACAAGGGTGCTGGATCGAAGAGAGTTTTGGATGGTGGACTGATGGCGGTCTTAAAGCTGATGAAGTTGAAAATGGAGTGTTGGTCATCAAGAGTTGTACCTAATGGTGGCGCTAGACTAAATAATGTATGGACCAGGGGTTTGGGTTTCTTTCCTTAGCTTGGGTGTGACTAATTTTCTTTTCTTTTCTTTTCTTTTCCTTTTTTTTTTTAAAAAAAAAACAACTTGAGTTGAGGCTTTGTTATTTTCGTTATTTATAATGTATAAGGTTCTATCTTTGATTGGTAAAATGAGAAAATTTTCTTGCCTATTAAAAAAAATAAAATGAAATAGATGCATGGGGTGCGGGTGTAGGAAGATTGCAGTAGTGATCGGTGGCTCAACAACTTTAACGACAAGAAGTCAGTGAAGTTACAGAGATCGAATACTGGTGGTGACCAACATGTGTTGGTGATCGACTTGTAAGCGCAGATGAGGTTGCACAAGGACGGATGTATAGCATTTATAGAGCTACAAACTACCACGAGCTCAAGCAGTTGTGGCTAGTTAGTGCTTTCTGACCACACTGAACCCAAGTGGAACGCTGAAAACCAGTCAGACTACATATTTGCGAGAATAGTAAGCTGGGCCATCGGAGAAAATGAGGAAGTTACGGTCATTCAGGTATAAATAGCCTAGGTATGACTGGGATACCACTATGCCAAAACTGTGAAAAAAGGACGGTCCAAAACCGTCTCAAATGACAAAAAAGGATGGTCATGGACCGTCGTATGGGCCGTCAAATTTTGACTTGTTGTATTACTTAGAGGACGGTCGAAAACCATTGTTCTTATTGACAAAAAAAGGACGGTCATGGACCATCTCTTATGAGCCTTTAAAGGACGGCCATCGACCGTCCTTAAAAAGGACTGTTATAGACCGTATCTTATGGCCCTTCAAAGGATGGCCATGGACCGTCTTCTAAAAGGACTGTCATATACCGTCTCTTATGACCCTTCAAAGGACGGTCATGGACCGTCCTTAAAAAGGACTGTCATAGACTCTCTTATAAGGTTTCAAAGGACGGCCACAGACCGTCCTTAAAGAGGACTATCATGGACCGTCTCTTATGAGCCTTCAAAGTACATTTTCAAATTTGAGAGGATCAATATACACCTGTTACAATATATTTCATCGTATTCTTCCTGATATACACCTGTTATATAATATATTTTATCATATTCACATTCATATCCATCTAAACCCATAAACTACATTTATCCAAACATAAACTACATCCATCCAAACACAAACAATCTTATCTATATTACATTCATCCACGCATAAATACATATAAGTTCAACAACATAAATTAAAAAAGGAAAAAAAATCAACAACAATTTTCTTTTTGTGTCTTTCATTTGAAAAAAAATATTAAACCAACAAAACATTATAATTCAGAATCATGAAAAATTGTATAAACTTCTTCCAAAAAAGTAAGCACTTTTTTAAAATAAAACTAATGCAAGCAAATAATGCAAAAAAGTGTTTCAATTCAAGTTAATAGAAACAACAACAAAAATTAAAGCTCTGTAAAAAGGGGCATGTATTAAAAGGGATACATTCTTGTTTGTTGCCATGTGATTGGGCTACAATTCAAGTTAATAGAAATAACAAAAAAAATTAAAGCTTTGTAAAAAGGGGCATGTGTTAAAAGGGATACATTCTTGTTTCTTGCCATGTGATTGGGCTATACTATTACAGCAATTGGGTTTGGGTTCGGGATCGGGTTTAGGTTTGGGTTTTCAAGTTTAGGTTTAGGTTTTCAAGTTTAGGTTTAGGTTTAAGTTAGGGAGTTGAGATTAGAATTAGATGTAGGTCTAGGTTTAAGGATTTGAGAATACATTTATGTTTTAGGTTTAGGTTAGCGAGTTGAGATTAGGATTAGGTGTAGGTCTAGGTTTAAGGATTTGAGAATACATTTATGTTTTAGGTTTAGGTTAGCGAGTTGAGATTAGGATTAGGTGTAAGTCTAGGTTTAAAGATTTGAGAATACATTTAGGTTTTAGGTTTAGGTTTAGGTTTAAGTTTTCGGTTTTAGGTTATAGGTTTAGGTTTAGGTTTAGGATTAGGTTTTAGGTTATAGATTATAAGTTTAGGTTATAGGTTATAGGTTAAGGTTTAGGTTATAGGCTTTGGTTTAGGTTTAGGTTAAGGTTTAGGTTTAGGTTATAGGTTTAGGTTATAGGTTATAGTATATAGGTTATAACTTTAGGGAATTGAGAATAGGTTTAGGTTAAGGTTTAGGTTATATGTTATAGGTTATAGCTTTTGGGAATTGAGAATAGGTTTAAGTTAAGGTTTAGGTTTAGGAATTCGGGTCCGGGTTCAGGATCGGGTTTAGGTTTGGGTTTTCAAGTTTAGGTTTAAGTTTAGGTTAGGGAGTTGAGATTAGGATTAGGTGTAGGTTTAGGTTTAAGGATTTGAGAATACATTTTGATTTTAAGTTTAGGTTATAGGTTTAGGTTATAAGTGCAGGTAATAGGTTTAGGTTTAGGTTAAGTTAGGTTATAGGTTAAGGTTTAGGTTTAGGAAATCGGGTTTGGGTTTAGGTTTGGGTTTTCAAGTTTAGGTTTAGGTTTAGGTTAGGGAGTTGAGATTAGGATTAGGTGTAGGTTTAAGTTTAGGGATTTGAGAATACATTTAGGTTTTAGGTTTAGGTTTACGTTATAGGTTATTGGTTTAGGTTTAGGTTAAGGCTATAAGCTATAGGTTTAGAGAATTGAGAATAGGTTAATATTTAGGTTTAGGAAATCGGGTTCGGGTTCGGGATCGGGATCGGGTTTAGGTTTGGGTTTTCAAGTTTAGGTTTAGGTTTAGGTTAGGGAGTTGAGATTAGGATTAGGTGTAGGTTTAGGTTTAGGGATTCGAGAATACATTTAGGTTTTAGGTTTAGCTTTAAGTTATAGGTTATTGGTTTAGGTTTAGGTTTAGGTTATAAGCTATAGGTTAAGGTTTAGGTTTAGGAAATCGGGTTCGGGTTCGGGATCAGGTTTAGGTTTGGGTTTTCAAGTTTAGGTTTAGGTTTGGGTTTTCAAGTTTAGGTTTAGGTTTAGGTTAGGGAGTTGAGATTAGGATTAGGTGTAGGTTTAGGTTTAGGAATTTGAGAATACATTAGGCTTTAGATTTAGGTTTAGGTTTAGGTTGTAAGTTATAGGTTTAGGGAATTGAGAATAGGTTAATGTTTAGGTTTAGGAAATCAAGTTCGGGTTCGGGATCGGGTTTAGGTTTAGGTTAGGGAGTTAAGATTAGGATTAGGTGTAGGTTTAGGTTTAGGGATTCGATAATACATTTAGGTTTTAGGTTTAGGCTTAGGTTATAGGTTATTGGTTTAGGTTATAAGCTATAGGTTTAGGGAATTGAGAATAGGTTAAGGTTTAGGTTTAGGAAATCAGGTTCGGGTTCGGGATCGGGTTTAGGTTTGGGTTTTCAAGTTTAGGTTTAGGTTTAGGTTTAGGTTAGAGAGTTGAGATTAGAATTAGGTGTAGGTGTAGGTTTAGGGATTTGAGAATACATTAAGGTTTAGGTTTAGGAAATCGAGTTCGGGTTCGGAATCGGGTTTAGGTTTGAGTTTTCAAGTTTAGGTTTAGGTTTAGGTTAGGGAGTTGAGATTAGGATTAGGTATAGGTTTAAGTTTAGGGATTTGAGAATACATTTAGGTTTTAGGTTTATGTTGAGGTTATAGGTTATAGGTTTAGTTTTAGGTTTAAGTTAAGGTATAGGTTTAGGTTTCGGTTTAGGTTATAAGCAATAGGTTTAAGGAATTGAGAATAGAGGTTTAGGTTTTAGGAAATCGGGTTCGGGTTCAGGATCGGGTTTAGGTTTAGGTTTAGGTTAGGGAGTTGAGATTAGGATTAGGTGTAGGTTTAGGTTTAGGGATTTGAGAATACGTTTAGGTTATAGGTTATAGGTTACAGGTTTAGGTTTAGGCTTAGGTTTAGGTTATAAGCTGTAGGTTTAGGGAATTGAAAATAGGTTAAGGTTTAGGTTTAGGAAATCACGTTCGGGTTTAGGTTTTGGTTTTCAAGTTTAGGTTTAGGTTTAGGTTAGGGAGTCGAGATTAGGATTAGGTGTAGGTTTAGGTTTAGGGATTTGAGAATACATTTAGGTTATAGGTTTAGGTTAAGGTATAGGTTTAGGTTTTGGTTTAGGTTATAAGCAATAGGTTTAGGGAACTGAGAGTAGGTTAAGGTTTAGGTTTAGGAAATCGGGTTCGGGTTCGGGATCGGGTTTAGGTTTGGGTTTTCAAGTTTAGGTTTAGATTTAGGTTAGGGAGTTGAGATTAGGATTAGGTGTAGGTTTAGGTTTAGGGATTTGAGAATACATTAAGGTTTAGGTTTAGGAAATCGGGTTCGGGTTCAGGATCAGGTTTAGGTTTGAGTTTTCAAGTTTAGGTTTAGGTTTAGGTGAGGAAGTTGAGATTAGGATTAGGTGTAGGTTTAGGTTTAGGGATTTGAGAATACATTTAGGTTTTAGGTTTATGTTTAGGTTATAGGTTATAGGTTTAGGTTTAGGTTTAGGTTAAGGTATAGGTTTAGGTTTCGGTTTAGGTTATAAGCAATAGGTTTAGGGAATTGAGAATAGGTTAAGGTTTAGGTTTAGGAAATCGGGTTCAGGTTCAGGATGGTGTTTAGGTTTTGGTTTTCAAGTTTAGGTTTAGGTTTAGGTTAGGGGGTTGAGATTAGGATTAGGTGTAGGTATAGGTTTAGGGATTTGAGAATACATTTAGGTTTTAGGTTTTAGGTTTAGGTTTAGGTTATAGGTTACAGGTTTAAGTTTAGGTTAATGTTTAGATTTAGGTTTAGGCTTAGGTTTAGGTTATAAGCTATAGGTTTAAGGAATTGAGAATAGGTTAAGGTTTAGGTTTAGGAAATCGGGTTCAGGTTCGGGATTGGGTTTAGGCTTTGGTTTTCAATTAGTTTAGGTTTGGGAGTTGGGATTAGGATTAGGTGTAGGTTTAGGTTTAGGGATTTGAGAATACATTAGTTTTTAGATTTAGGTTTAGGTTATATGTTATAGGTTTAAGTTATAAGCTATATGTTTAGGGAATTGAGAATAGGTTAAGGTTTAGGTTTAGGAAATCGGGTTTGGGTTCAGGATTGGGTTTAGGTTTTGGTTTTCAAGTTTAGGTTTAGATTTAGGCTAGGGAGTTGAGATTAAGATTATGTATAGGTTTAGGTTTAGGGATTTGAGAATACATTTAGGTTTTAGGTTTAAGTTATAGGTTATAGGTTTAGGTTTAGGTTTAGGTTTAGGTTTAGGAAATCGGGTTCGGGTTCGGGATCGGGTTTAGGTTTGGCTTTTCAAGTTTAGGTTTAGGTTTAGGTTAGGGACTTTAGATTAGGATTAGGTGTAGGTTTAGGTTTAGGGATTTGAGAATACATTAAGGTTTAGGTTTAGGTTTAGGTTTAGGGATTTGAGAATAGGTTTAGGTTATAAGTTTAGGTTTAGGGATTTGAGAATAGGTTTAGGTTTAGGTTTACACTTAGGTTAAGGTTATATGTTAAGGTTAAGGTTATAGGTTAAGGTTTAGGTTAAGGTTATAGGTTTAGGTTTAGGTTAGGTTATAGGTTTTTGGTTAAGGTTTGGGTTATAGTTATAGGTTTTGGGATTTGAGAATAGGTTTAGGTTATAAGTATAGGTTTAGGTTAGGTTAGAGGTTAAGGTTTAGGGAATTGAGTTTAGGTTATAGGTTCAGGTTCTAAGTTATAGGTTTAGGTTATAGGTTTTGGGATTTGAGAATAGGTTTAGGTTATAAGTATAGGTTTAGGTTAGGTTATAGGTTAAGGTTTAGGGAATTGAGTTTAGGTTATAGGTTCGGGTTATAGGTTATAGGTTTAGGATATGGTTTAGGTTATAGGTTTTGGGATTTGAGAATAGGTTTAGGTTATAAGTATAGTTTTAGGTTAGGTTATAGGTTAATGTTTAGGGAATTGAGTTTAGGTTATAGGTTCAGGTTATATGTTATAGGTTTAGGGTATGGTTTAAGTTATAGGTTTTGGAATTTGAGAATAGGTTTAGGGAATAAGTATAGGTTTAGGTTAGGTTGTAGGTTAAAGTTTAGGGAATTGAGTTTAGGTTATAGGTTTAGGTTATAGTTTATAGGTTTAGGTTATAGGTTTAGGTTGTAGTTATAGGTTTTGAGATTTGAGAATAGGTTTAGGTTATAGGTTAAGGGTGTGGTCTCTGCAAATACAGATATAAACACGGCCTGCTCCAATTGGCCAGGCCCTTTCAATGTTGTCCATAGGAAATGGACAGCTTCATCATAGTCATAACAGCGATTCCCATCTTTCAGGGACCCCCGCTCAACATCTGGATAGCTCTGATGCACATCCGGGTCTGCTCTATCAATTTCAAGTAAAAACACAAACATGGCTTATCCAAATGGCCAGGCCACTCCAATATTGTCCATAGAAAATGGACAGCTTCATCATGGTCATAACAGCAGTTCCCACCTTCCAGGGACCCCCGCTTAATATCCGGATAGCTCCGACGCACATCCGGGTCTGCTCCATCAATTTTGAGCTAATGCAGATATAAACAAAAGAAGCTCAACTAATTAAATGGTATTTACTTTATTCATTATGATAAATCAGCAAGTAAAACTAAAATTATCTAAATCAATTTTCCAATATCTATGTGATTGCTAAGAAAGATAAGCAGTCATTCCAACTTACCTCCAACCCGAAATTGAATTTGAATCCCAAAAGAAAAGCAGTAGGCAATCCCGCAATGTAATAAGCGACAATTGTTTGCCATTGACCTTCAAGGAACAGAATGAATTACTGGCAGAAACTAAAATTTACTCCAAGAGTGGCCTAAAGAACATTTTCTAGGAATGGATTATGCAATCTAAAATTTACTCCAAGAGACTGCACCATGGATTACAAGTTCAAGAAAATCAACTTATTTCAATATCACTTACACACCAAGGCACTAAGAAATTCATGCATATGCTAACTCTAGAAGTCAGTGTAAGGTTTCGATTACAATAAGGAAAAATTAACCAAAAAGAAATAGAATATGATACAATCTTAATCAAAGAACAATGAGAGTGAATTTTCAGGTACTATATGCACCTAAGAACCTACAATGATGAAGAAAAGAGTCTGTATATAAACAGCAAAGAAAGAGAAAAAGACAAAAACTACTCTATTGAGAGAGAGAGAGAGAGAGTTGACGGCACCTCGAACCTTGTTTAAATCCAGGTTGCAATTTGTGTCCACTGATGTTATTTGCCTTTTTGTGAAGTTGGCGACGATTTCTGCATCAAACCCGGCAAAAGCAGCCCTAATGATAAAGAACATAGCAGTTTCTCTCAAACAAGCATAATAGGATGCCTCACAACCAAAACATTAATAAATAAATTAATGAATGACAACGATCATAGTACATACCATGCAGTTCCATCTCTACAAGTTCCAGTAGATCTGGATCATCAACAGCATCAACCTTATTCAGAAAGCACACAAGTGACAGCACCCCTACCTGAATCAATGCAAAAAAAAAAGGATGAAGAAGAAGGTAGAGTGCACATGCACACATCCCCCTTATCCCAGTTAGATTCGCCATGACCTTTTTTTTAAAAAAAAAAATTCCAAGAAGGAACTCATTTGAGGTCACATTTGTTTGAGCTCATAATCATATGGTTTGAGCTTGGTTCTATAAATGAATTCTTTCTACAGTCATTTATATCAAACTGCTTTGGCTTTCCAGCGTGAAAAGAGAATTCCCATTGATTTCAGTAGAAACCAGTGTGGGAATTAAATTCATTGATTTCCATTATGCATAAACCCAAAAAAAAAAAAAAAGACTTGGGTCAACTTGATCTTGTCAAAACATGAAAACCAAATATTTAAGCAGAAAATGCACATAAATTGGTAAAAAGGGAAAATTTTAATCATTATAAAAACTAGGAAGTCGATATCGCTTACATGCAAACTAAACTGTGAAAAACAAAAACACCAAAAACACAGAAAAATTGTAACCAAGTTCCTTTCTTGCATTAAAAGGAAAATTTCTTTTATGTTTTTTCAATCCATCTTCCGTTTTCTTCTTAACAAGAAAATCCATATTCACTAATATTCCTATTTTTCTAATTTTCAAAAGAATGAGTTTAGACTCCGAAAGCGTCAACTCCAACACTCGTACTTTCAGCCCAAACCCTAACCAAGGATTCCAAAATTACCGAGTACTCATAAACATTCATTGCAAGCATTTTCTGTCTATGTGCATGATGAAGGTCGAATATTGCATATCAAACCCCAATTATTACCTGATTTTACATATATGATAATGCTTAACGGAGTATTTTAATTATATTTTTGTTGCAGGATGAAATCAGGAGCGTTGATGAAAAGGGAGTACTACAAGCATGGATTTGATGTTCTAAAGTCACCAGAACAAGGGACGCACTCCAGAGGACCTATATTGAATAATTTATAGGTCATGGATCCGAGGAAATCAAGCCGGGCATGCCAAAAGGCCCGAAAATGGTCCAAAATGTAAGATCATAGGGTTCCCGCCATCCAATCGGCCCGAAACTCCATACATGGCCTAAGGGCCATAAATTAACCGTACATATTAAATTTCACTCATTGGATATCGCGGGAAGTGGGCCAACGACCAGATCATCCCCTTAATTCATTAAGTGGGATCCACCTGATAACATTATATGCTTCAACCTTGGGCTCAACCCCTTAATCGGGGAGACAAAACAGATGGACGGTGAAGATTTCTCCAGAACATTGTAGTGGACCCCGCATGTGTGGCGTGTGCATTGAGCACATGTGTAGCAGCGCCGCACCGGACCACTCAAGTCCGTTAAAGTCGGTTTGACCGATTGTCTTCAGCAAAAACGGCAACTGCCGTTACAGCGTCGTTCGCATCGAGAGTCGGTGGCTGTTGTGGGCCCCACCCATCGTCCGTACGGTTGATCCAGACCGTTCATTCATTCCCTGGGGCAGCCACAACCTGTCCTAGCTGACAGAATTTGAAGACATCATGTTATTAGTTTTTCAACTATTTAAAAAGCAGAATGGACGGTAGGTTTAAAACTCCGTGGGCCACATCAACAGACAGTGAAAACCGTCCATGCTCGAC
Organism: Magnolia sinica; assembly: GCF_029962835.1. Lineage (NCBI taxonomy): Eukaryota > Viridiplantae > Streptophyta > Magnoliopsida > Magnoliales > Magnoliaceae > Magnolia > Magnolia sinica. The sequence continues at coordinate 3,987,358 of NC_080585.1, read as the reverse complement.
CGAAATTTCATCGTGCATCCAATGGATGGCTTGGATTTATCAAGATAGCAACGAAGTGGGTCCACCGAGCATCGCAGCGCTGGACGTGCGAAGGCTTACGCACGTCCGTGAAAAGTGGACTTCCAGGCGGTAGTGGCCCACCATATTTGATCAGATGGAAGATCTGATCCGTCCATCGTATAGACCAGCCAAAAACATCCCAGGATACGTTGATTTTACGGATAAAGTGCAAAGAAGAAAGGACTTATAACACCCCAAAGTTGGCTGCGAAAAGGGGATGCGGCTGTTGCTACGACAGCCTCTCCACCGATTCCAACCTTTCCATCGTCCTTCCAGCACCTATAAGAGAAGATTGTGGACGTGAGCGAGGGAAGAAAAAAAAGAGAGCAGATCCAAAGCTAGAGCAGAAGGCTGGATGTGGAGCAGAGAGAGAGAGAGAGAGAGAGAGAGAGAGAGAGAGAGAGAGAGAGAGGCTAGGAGATTCAAGGAAGCAGAGGACGGGGAAGAAAGAGAGAAGGGAGAGATTGGAAAGGGATACATTTTTATCAAGTATGTTTTTCCTTCTTTCCAGTTGAATCTATGAGTTTCTAAGTTCTTAGCTAGGGCTGAGATGAGCCCCTAATTTGAATAACCCTTGTTATGTGTTGATTTCATTTTGATTTAATTGATTTGTTTCTTTCTCTAGTGTGTTTAATTGAAAGTTTTGTACTTCTCCATTCTAAGAGCTCAACCAAAGTCTAGTTATGGATGTTGTTTGGAATATTATTCTAGGTGCTTGTGTCTGACCATGAACAGGTTCCTATAGAGGAAGAAATAGGAATCTACATCTCTCCATGCCTGACCATGGATGGAAAGATATGATCCATATGCTTTAAGGAAATATACATTCTATGTGCCCGACCAAGGACATAGAGTGCGCTTTATTTATTTTAATATCAATCTGAATTAGGGTGAATCAACAGGTAGAATAATGTTTATGATAATTAGGGGTGGATTCGAAAGTCTTAGTTTTCTCCTTGATTGCATTTTTCTCATTATTCTCGGTTATTTTTTCATTGATTTTTATTTAGTTTACTTAATTACTAGCTCAAATATTTGTTGGATTAGTTAAGAAGAGTCTTTAATTTTGAATTGTGACAACCAGTCCTCGTGGGAACGATCTCATAATACGTACCATATCTACATCTGATTCGTATACTTGCGAGTTTAAAATCATTTAAATCAGGTTGGTTTAAATAAAACATCAAGTTTTTGGCGCCGTTGCCAGGGACTGTTTCGGTCCAATTGGATTTGGGATTCTCTCTTATCATAATTCATAGTCTTAGGTTCTTACTAACTTTAGGTTAAAATTTTTTTGTTTTAGAAACTAACCTATTTCCTATTTTGTAGGGTCCCGACATAAACTATTAATTTGGTAATCTCTTTTCAAATTCTCTATTTTTTCTAATTTCTATTTTTAGAATTAGGGTTTTATTTTTTTTAGAAATTCTTTATTTTTAGGCTTTCTTTTTTAGAAATTTCCTATTTTCTAATTTTAGATTTTGATTCTTCTTTCAAGTAACTTTCTATTTTCTAGTTTTAGAATTTTTTTCCCTTTTTAGAAACTAACTTAGCCTTTTATTTCTAAGATTGGAAACTTTCTTTTTTAGAAATTAACCGTTGCTTAGGATTCTTCTAGCATTATTTTAGGAAATTCAATTTATTTTTGTTATGTCTACAGGAATTGAGGAAGGAAGCTGCTAAATAAGATTGTCTTCAAAAGGAGGAAATCTCAAATCTTCAGACATTCATCATCGCCTTTTCCGGGTTCTTCCTTCCAATTCTCGTTTACATAGCTTTCTCTTATTTTTAGGAATTCATAACTTTTATTTTTAGTTTTATTCATCTTAGGTTGCATCTTAGTTTAGTTTTCTTTCTTATATTGATAACATAGTTTATACTAGGACGTAGATCTTTGAACATAGAACTAATACCTTTCGATCCTGAAATAGAAAGAACCTTTCGTAGAAGATTTAGAAACATTCTATTTGAAATGGCGGAAGAGTATGGAACTAAAGCTCTTAGAGATTATTCAGCTCCTGTCCAATTCAATGCGCCTTCATGTATAGTGTTGCCTGCCACCACGGTAGCACACTTTGAACTTAAATCTGGGGTCATACAATTGTTGCCCTCCTTTTATGGTTCAGATAAGGAGGATCCATATCATCATGTGAAAGAATTCTTAGACATTTGCTCCACCTTTAAGTTCCAAAACTTTTCAAACGATTCGATCTGTTTGCGCTTTTTTCCTTTTTCTTTGAAGGATAAGGCGAAAGCATGGTTGAATTCTCTAGGAGTTGGGTCCATCACTACATGGGACCAACTGTCTAAGAAGTTCTTAAACAAGTTCTTCTCGGTTCACAAAACTAATGCTCTCCGTAGAGAAATTATTGGGAAAGATGGAAGGATTTACTTCTTAAATGTTCACACCATGGTTTTGAAAAGTGGCAACAGGTTCAATACTTTTATGACGGTCTGACACCCTAAAACCGTCGCATGGTTGACGCCACCAATGGAGGGTCATTCATGACCAAAACTGATGTCGAAGCTTGAAATTTCTTTAAAACCTTGTGTGAAAACTCTCAGCAATGGGACTATTCAAATAGAGGTGAAAGAAGTCCTCAACCACTGAAGAAAGAGGGTATATATGAGGTAGGAGTCACGCCAGATCTTTCTGCCAAAATCGATAGCCTGACAAAGAAAGTGGATGCTTTAATGTTAAACAATGGACCTCCACAAACAACTCAAGTCGAGTCATGTGCCATATGTTCTAGTCTCACCCATCCTACGCAATCTTGTCTATCTAGTTCGGCATTTCCAGAATTTCTTTATGAACAAGTGAACGCTATGAACACCTTTAGGAGAACTGAGAATGATCCTTACTCAAATACCTACAACCCAGGGTTGGCTAGACATCCAAATTTCTCTTGGGCAAAAGGACCACAATAAGGAGGACCATCTGGAAATCCTCCTATGCAACCTTACTCCCAAGTTGGCAGTCAACAACCTCAGCAGTTCTCACAGTACCAATAAGTGCCTCCACAATCTAGGAAACCATCTCTTGAGGACACACTCAATCTTTTTATGCAGAGTTCACTTCAATTTCAAAAAGACACCCAACATACTTTACTAGCTAACCAGCAAAGTTTACATGCAAATGCGCAATCTATTGCCAAGCTGGAAGTACAGTTGGGTCAACTTGCTGCCACATTGAGTGAGAGAGAGAAGGGCAAGTTTCCTAGTCAACCTGTGGTAAATCTAAAAGGACAGTATGAGATTGGCTCTAATTCAAACCAAGAACAATATCATGAGCAAGCCAAATCAATCATTACCCTTAGGTCCGGTAAACAGATCGAGAACAAAGTAGAGATGCCTAGGGAAGAATCAAATTCCAAATTAGAAGATCAAAATGAAGCGGAAAGACATACTAATGCATCGAAAGCCCAAAAGCACTCTGACTCTCCAGGAACCACTCATGTGCCATCTTGTGTGCCTAAAGCACCTTTTCGTCAACGTCTGGAACCGGTTAAGAAAGGAAACAACTTTAATGAGATATTGGACATGTTTAAGCAAGTGCAAATCAACATTCCGTTGCTTGATGCTATCAAGCAAGTTCCTGCTTACGCTAAGTTTCTTAAAAATTTATGCACTCAAAAGCGTAAGATGAATGTTCATAAGAAGGTCTTCCTTGCGGAGCAACTCAGCTCCATGATTCAACACAACACCCCTTCTAAATTTAGGGATCCAGGAGCCCCTACCATTTCTTGTGTCATAGGAGAGCATAAGGTTCAGAAAGCGTTGCTTGATTTAGGGGCGAGCGTCAATTTGTTACCATATTCTGTGTATGAGCAGCTAGGACTTGGTGAGCTGAAATCAACCAAAATAACACTCCAACTAGCTGATAGATCTGTCAAGGTGCCCCGTGGTGTTATTGAGGATGTGCTAATCCAGGTTGATAAGTTTTATTTTTTGGTGGATTTCATCATTCTAGATACTCAGCCCGTCTAGAATCCTACAAGTCAAATCCCAGTTATCTTAGGACGTCCATTCTTGGCCATATCTAATGCAATCATAAATTGCAGGAACAGAGTTATGAAGCTATCTTTTGGTAACATGAAGATTAAACTCAATGTTTTCAATGCTGGACAACAAATGTCAGACTCGGATGATATATTTGAAGTGAACATGATTGAGAGTCTAGTGCATGACTCTTTCCTTGAATCTTCCGAAGATGCTCTTGAGACTTGTTTAGCACATTTTGGCATAGACTTTGACATAGAAAGTTCCATCCAAGAAGTCAATGCATTGCTTGACTCTAATCCGGAAATGAGTACAACAAAATAGAAAGCTAGAGTGGAACCTCTTCCACCTTCTGAGTTTAAACTGGTCCCGTCTATTGAGAAACCACCCGAAGTCAACCTTAAACAATTACCTGAAACTCTCAAGTATGCATTGTTAGGACCTTCTGAAACCCTGCCTGTCATCATAGTTGCTAACCTTGATAAAGAATAGGAGGGTAAGTTGCTTAATGTTCTTAGAGAACATAAAGCAGCTATTGGGTGGACAATAGCAGACATAAAGGGAATAAGCCCCACAGTGCGTATGCATTGTACTCATCTTGAAGAAAATGCAAAAACATCGCGAGAAATGCAAAGGAGGCTTAACCCTAACATGAAAGAGGTCGTTCGGGCTGAGGTGCTAAAATTGCTAGATGTTGGTATCATCTACCCCATTTCGGATAGCACATGGGTCAGCCCAGTTCAAGTTGTTTCCAAAAAGTCTGGGATTAGAGTGAAAAGGAATGAGAATAATGAGTTAGTGCCAACTCGCATGACTACAGGTTGGCGAGTTTGTAGTAATTACCGTAAATTGAACCTGGTCACAAGGAAGGATCACTTTTCTCTTCTTTTTATAGACCAGATGCTTGAGAGATTGGCAGGGCACAGCTATTATTGTTTCTTGGATGGTTATTCCGGGTATAATCAGATTCCCATTGCTCCCGAGGATCAAGAGAAAACCACATTTACATGTCCTTTTGGTACATATGCCTATCGGCGTATGCCATTTGGGTTGTGTAATACGCCTCCGACCTTCCAACGATGCATGATGAGTATTTTTTCAGACATGGTTGAGCGTTTCCTTGAGATTTTCATGGATGATTTTTCAATTTTTGGCTCTTCATTTGATGAATGTTTATACCATCTATCTCTTATCTTGGAAAGATGTGAAAAAACGAACCTGGTATTGAATTGGGAAAAGTGTTATTTTATGGTTCAAAAAGGGATTGTACTTGGGCATGTTATTTTAAGTAAAGGCATTGAAGTTGATAAAGCCAAGATTGATTTAATTTCTAGTCTTCCTCCACCCAGAACGGTTAAGGAGATTAGATCATTCTTAGGGCATGCGGGATTCTACAGGAGATTCATTAAGGATTTTAGCAAAATTTCTCGACTCTTATGCAATTTACTAGCTAAAGATGTTGCTTTTGTCCTTAATGATGAGTGTCGGCAAGCTTTTGATAAGTTGAAGCATTTACTGACTTCTGCTCCAATCATCCAACCACCTGATTGGAGTTTACCTTTCGAGCTTATGTGTGATGCTTCGGATTATGCTGTTGGAGCCGTCCTAGGACAAAGATTGAACAAAATGCCTCATGTCATTTATTATGCTAGTAGGACTCTAAATGATGCACAGCTCAACTACTCTACCACTGAAAAAGAATTGTTGGTGGTAGTATTTGCTCTAGACAAATTCAGGTCGTATCTCATAAGGTCCAAGGTTATAGTGTTCTCAGATCATGCAGCATTGAAATATCTTCTTTCTAAAAAAGACGCTAAACCTCGATTGATTCGGTGGATTCTCTTACTACAAGAATTCGATATTGAAATTCGGGATAGAAAGGGTTCCGAAAATGTGGTAGCCGACCATTTGTCTAGACTTGTCTTAGAGTCCACAGTGGATCCTTTGCCAATGAATGAGTCCTTCCCTGATGAATAACTTCTAACTATTTCTCAATTACCTTGGTATGCGGACATTGTAAACTATCTTGTTACAGGTCAACTTCCTTCTCATTGGACTAAACAAGATAAATCCAAATTTCTTGCTGAGGTTAAACATTTCTTTTGGGATGACCCATACTTATTCAAAATTTGTCCTGATCAGATTATTAAGAGATGTGTGCCTGAGAGTGAGTTTCATAGTATAATCTCCTTTTGTCATGATCATGCATGTGGTGGTCATTTTGGTTCAAAGAAAATGGCTGCGAAAGTCTTACAAAGTAGATTTTATTGGCCTACACTGTTTCGAGACACCGATGCCTTTTACTCAATATGTGATAAATGCTAACGTACGGGTAATATTTTCCACAGGAACATGATGCCACTTACCAATATTCTCATTGTTGAAATATTTGATGTTTGGGGTATTGACTTCATGAGCCCATTTCTCCCGTCATTCGGTTATGTGTATATCCTTGTGTCCGTCGACTATGTCTCTAAGTGGATTGAAGCAGTGCCATGTAAAACGAATGATCATAAAGTTGTGGTCCATTTCTTAAAAGAGAATATCTTTTCTCATTTTGGCACTCCTCGAGCAATTATAAGTGATGGGGGTACTCATTTTTGCAATAAACCGTTTGAATCTTTAATGAAGAAATATTCAATCACTCATAAAGTTGCAACGCCATATCATCCACAAACAAGTGGTCAGGTTGAGGTGTCAAATCGGGAGATTAAACAAGTTTTAGATAAAACGGTTCGCCCGATCGTAAGGATTGGTCGCAACGTTTGAATGATACTCTTTGGGCATATCGTACGGCTTTCAAAACCCCGACTGGAATGTCTCCGTATAGGCTTGTCTTTGGGAAAGCCTGTCGCTTACCTGTGGAATTAGAACATCATGCTTATTGGGCCATCAAACTTTTAATTTTGATTTAAGTAAGGCTGGATCACACCGTAAACTTCAACTCAATGAATTAGAGGAAATTCGAAATGAGGCATATGAGAATGCAAAAATTTATAAAGAGCAGACAAAAATCTTCCATGACAAATCAATTCTTCGCAAGACATTTAAACCGAACCAGAAAGTATTATTGTACAATTCCAGGCTACGCCTCTTTCCTGGAAAACTACGTTCGCGATGGTATGGTCCGTATCGAGTAGTGAAAGTATTTCCTCATGGAGCAGTTGAGATTCAAAATCTAACAGACGGGAATATCTTCGAAGGAAATGGTCAACGGCTGTAACATCCTTGATTTTCACTGCTTTGGATTTCCAAAAAAATCCATCAATTTTTATTTTTATTTTTATTTTATTTAATTAACCTAAACATTACTTAATGACCATTAGCACTCAATGTCAGTTTATACAGGGTGTACCAGTGAAGAATCGCACAAGTCCGGTTAATCATGTAACGTCCCGTCCAACCAGAACAGTGTACTGAGGCGTCCTCGTAGGAATTGCCGCAGGACCGTTCGTTTAAACTACTCATGGTTTGGTGCCATAACTAAATTAAGTTAGGATTAGCCCATTAAAGTAGACCAGTCGGGTTGTGATTGGGCCAAGTGCGGGCCGTCAAGCCAACTAGCCATTTACACTTGGCAGCAGCCCGTGCGGGCTATACCGCAACATGGGAAGGTCAGAAAATTATAGAAAATTGAGGGGAGTATAGATCTCACTGGGCTTGGGGACCATCGCGGACCATGGACCCAGTGGACACCCAGAAGTATAATCTGGCAGTTGCCAGATGCGCCCCACCAATGCCAAAATTGAAATCTGGCACGTGTAAATAAAACTGAAATGTAAGACATTTTAACCATCAGGTTTCTTCATAATTTACGATGAGGGTCTAATGTATTTTTCTACACCCGCCCACAAAATCAGGGTCCCGATCGTGGCATGGTGACCGTTGATCGCGAATCAGACTCGTGCGACCAAACCCCATATCTGATCATCCCTAAATTTTGCATGGCCCTTCATCGGGCCATGGAGCACCTATCTTATAAGTTTCATGGTCAGAAGGCCATCAGAGCTACCCCGGTTATCCAAACAAGCTTTATATTGCTCGTTGGTGGACCACTAGTTCCAAAACTATAGAATGATGTCCGTCTCATTGGGCTTGACGTCCATCGCGGGAATCGGACCTGGGGACGGTCCAGAACCGGTCAACTTGAGCTGAAGGACGAGTGCATGAGAAGTACAAATACCCTAAAGGAAAGAGTTGGAACTTAAGTGAATTGAGTCGTCCACTCTTATGCAAAGTTGAGGATTTCGGACCGTTGGTTTGTAACCAAACTTTACCCATGGAGTAAGGATATTTTTCTGCTCATATCCGTATAGCAGCGGCCCTGATCGACTATCGGTGACCGTTGAACAGACTTCTTATCATATCTGTCGATCGGCGCATCCAAATGGCGGGCCAATCATATCCATACGTAGATCATCATTAGGGCTAGCTATCCTACGGTGTATATTGACTTGTACACCTCATAGTGGGCCCTAGAGCTTAGAAAAACCCTCTCATAGGTCTAGTATAGTAAAAACCCAACACTTGGGGCCATTTCCACCAAAACTGGCATTATAAAAGGGGCTCATTTGGGGCACCCTCCTCCCCATACGAAATTGCCCTAGAGAAGGAAGGAGAGAAGAGAGGAAAGGGAGAAGAGAAAGAGGAGAAAGGAGGAGAAAAAGAGAGGAAGAAGAAAGGAAAAGAGTATGTGGTAGGAGGTGGGGCCCAAGGAAGCTCAAACTTATAAACTTTCTACCTATTCTCCAAGGAAACCTCCACCAAACCCACCATGCCAAGAAGAGGAGGTAAGAATGGTATATTTCCCTTCAATAGAGTAACTTAGTGTAGATTTATAGGCATTAATGTTGTCTTCTTGATTTTGATTTAGGAAATGGTGGTTTTACCCAAATTCCCAAACCCTAAGATCTCAAAGAATGGAAATCTCCTCTTAAGGTGCGGACTATTACTCCTAGGTGGCCCAGCACCAATTTCAATATGAGCTTAATGATTTTGACTGCTTCCTTGATGCATTTAGAGAATATAGAGGAACCTAGGAATTTATATTTATTTAGAGTGGTTTGGAATTGTATGTTTATTTAATTTCCCCACATGACGTTGTTCTTGCTTCTTACATGACTTGGTGCAAATTTGATGATGACTTGTTGGATTGCTCATATGATTGCTCACGTGATGATGCCCTATAGCTTGCATGCCTTATTTACTTCATGTGTAATTTGTTTACATGAGTTGTAGGAAGTGAGCAACTTCCTCACTAACACACCCAACACACATGCACCATTGCTTATAAATTGTTAGCTTGGTTATTAGGTGAATATGGATTATATGATTGAGGTATGAGAACATGATGATGATTTTGCTAGTTGATATCCCTGTCCGTGGACATGTTGTGGACCACCATCCAAACCCTAGGGTTGGCCAAGAAAATGGGAAAAGTTAAGGCGGTCTCGTTGGTAGGACCGCCTTGAGGCTAAACCCATGGATTTGTGCTAGTGCGTGTGGGTGACTGTAGTTAGACTACATGGGTTGCTTGCACCCGATGTCGTTCCGACATGCACTTGCCTGGACTCGTGTGGTCTAGCCTACTGTCTGGCCAACCATGATTGTTAACCCTGTTTGCTCACACTTGTATGGAACCTGGGACACCCTACAACCGTTGTAGCCCAATAATAACCCACTCGGAATTGGTCCACAGCCTCGTGAGCCGGGCATAGTGGAATGGGACACTATGTTCGAGCTGTCGGCCTCTGTCGGGTTCGGCTCCGTAGTGACCGCGAGCGACCCCACATTCAGCACCCCCATGTGCTTGAAGTCGGGGATGGGGGAAACCCAACGGGGTCAAGGATCGTGGGGTCTCGGCCTCACACATTGGGGGGTCTTGGCCTCGCAACTAGTTCAGGGCATTTGATACGTGGGGTGTATCAGATTTCCAAATCTGCTGGATGAATGGACTTAACTAAGAACCTGGTTAACATCATCATTGCATGGCATTAGCTAGGTTGGCGACTCGGCAGTCGAGGTCGCACTGAGGGAGTGTTGCATTGGCGATCGTTAGATGTTATCGCACGAGGGAGCGTTGTGGTGAGGGCATACATCATATCATCCTGCATCCATGCATATTAACAACACTAGATAGATATTTATGATTGATTGCTTTTCATTAAATTCTTATTATAATTGATGCTTGTTGCAACTTAACGTTAATAGCACCCACTGAGTTGATCACTCACTCCCACTCTGGGACGGTGTTTTAAAACACCAACCAGACTCGTTCATAGATGCGGGTGATACAGATTTCATGGAGCCTGGCGATGCGAGCCTTGAGGAGGAGGACCGGTTCTCTTCTTCCAGCTGATGAACGGGTCCTCATCAGACATGTAGATAGCACGTTGGATCGCCGCGCTGAGGGCTCAGCTTTATTCTTTTTTACTTGTTATTCTTTTTATGAATTTGTTGGGCGTCACCTTGTGCGCCCATTTGTATTCTTTTAGGTATGTATATATAAGTATAATTGATTTTCTTCTATTTCAGTAGACTTGTGTGGTTGTGCTTCATGTTCCAGGAAGTTCCAGAATGCGCATTTAGACTGGATTAATCGCATATTAATGAAAATTGGATATAAGTGACCCTGGGAACTCGGGAGTCGAGCGTATGCACGACCCCCAATTTTCAAGGTGTTAAAACGGCTGAAACCATATTTAGATGATTTGGTGAACAAAGATGTTGAGGAAATTTATTTGGCGGACCCAAGTTATCAAGATTGATTAGTTCATGGTCCATTCTTGTCTGGCTGAAGACGTTAAACTTAGCGCTCCTGGGAGGCAACCCATCTTTTTATTTTATTTTCCTAGTTAGTTCAATGTTTGTGGGTAACATTACTGCAAACCCTCACGAGACTACAACTCGTCTACTAGGGGCAACCTCGGGGTTTAAAGGCTTGTTGCATACGCTAAATGCAATCGAGAGCACCTGCGAAAGTGGTATAGGTAGGATCTTCTTTTTATGATGTTATTTTTGTTATTTTGTTTTTGTTGATTTCTCTCTTATGCTGACCCGCTCTTATGCTGATATCTTTCCATCACTCCTCTTTTATTTTCGTTGTCCCATGTGCATTGCATGTTTATTTCTTTAACATTGAGGACAATGTAGATTTTAGGTTGGGGGTGGGCGATTAGGTTACCTCATCAGTATTTTCTTGGTCTTGAGCACAAATTGTGAAAATTATTAAAATTTTCTGGAATTTCTTGTGCATTTGAAGTGATTTTGAAGGATAAGGGTGATTTTAACATTGCAAGGTACAGAATGTCGGTAATTTATAACTCTTGGATTCAGTCATCCGTTAGATTTCACAGTTAAGTTTGAATTGTTAACCCATGATTAGAACTTTTAAACATTGATTGAGTCATGATCTCACATATCACATCTCGGTTGCACATTAAGGTTCTGTTTCAACATTGAATGATTAACTTGGTAATCACTAAGCATGAAAGGAACCAACCTGAAATTTTTAGCTTCGGTCTATAACTAAGAATTGAGAGAAGGCGTAAGTCATATAATCTTCACCATAGGTTTGCTCCCTATAGGTGTAGATTCGATTCCCTATGGTTGTCATTTGAAAAAGTTAGGTGACAAGTTTTTGCCATAAGTTTGCTCCCTATAGGTGAGGACTTGATTCCCCTCCTTGGCGTTACTATTCATAAAGAAAAGCAAAGGCTAGTAGAATGAAAAGTTAACTTATCAGGCAAGTGTTGGTTTCAGTTGTCATGTATTCCGTTGTTAATTACTAATGATATCATGAAATTGACAATTGGATCTCTTAATGATAGTAAGCCGAGATTACACTATACACTCATGGAACTCAATGTTTAGAATATTCTAATTAATGGATTAATATTTTAAAATTGATTATGAAGTTTACCGTGAGCTTGATTCTAGAAAGAAAAATTCTGTGCACCGTTCATGAATCTTAGAATTCTCGCGCCTCAGCGATTTGTTCACAAGTCACTTGGGTTTATAGGAATTGTCAAGTATTTCTGAAATTATTTTTCGCATGTTTTGCTCGAGACTAGCAAAATACTGGTTAGGGGTTGTGATGAAGGTCGAATATTGTATATCAGACCCCAATTATTACCTGATTTTACATATATGATAATGCTTAACGGAGTATTTTAATTATATTTTTGTTGCAGGATGAAATCAGGAGTGTTGATGAAAAGGGAGTACTACAAGCGTGGATTTGATGTTCCAAAGTCACCAGAGCAAGGGACGCACTCTAAAGGACCTATATTGAATAATTTACAGGTCATGGATCCGAGGAAATCAAGTCGTGCACGCCAAAAGGCCCGAAAATGGTCCAAAATGCAAGATCACAGGGTTCCTGCCATCCAATCGGCCCGAAACTCCATACATGGTTTGAGGGCCATAAATTAACCGTACATATTAAATTTCACTCATTGGATATCGCGGGAAGTGGGCCAACGGCCAGATCATCCCCTTAATTCATTAAGTGGGACCCACCTGATAACATTATATGCTTCAACCTTGGGCTCAACCCCTTAATCAGGGAGACAAAACAGATGGACGGCGAAGATTTCTCCAGAACATTGTAGTGGACCCCGCATGTGTGGCGTGTGCATTGAGCACATGTGTAGCAGCGCCGCACCGGACCACTCAAGTCCGTCAAAGTCGGTTTGACCGATTGTCTTCAGCAAAAACGGCAACTGCTGTTACAACGTCGTTCGCACCGAGAGTCGGTGGCTGTTGTGGGCCCCACCCATCGTCCGTACGGTTGATCCAGACCGTTCATTCGTTCCCTGGGGCAGCCACAACCTGCGCCTAGCTGACAGAATTTGAAGACATCATGTTATTAGTTTTTCAACTGTTTAAAAAGCAGAATGGACGGTAGGTTTAAAACTCCGTGGGCCACATCAACAGATAGTGAAAACCGTCCATGCTCGACCGAAATTTCGTCGTGCATCCAATGGATGGCTTGGATTTATCAAGATAGCAACGAAGTGGGCCCACCGAGCATCGCAGCGCTGGACGTGCGAAGGCTTACGCACGTCCGCGAAAAGTGGACTTCCGGGCGGTAGTGGCCCACCATATTTGATCAGATGGAAGATCTGATTCGTTTATCGTATAGACCAGCCAAAAACATCCCAGGATACGTTGATTTTACGGATAAAGTACAAAGAAGAAAGGACTTATAACACCCCAAAGTTGGCTGCGAAAAGGGGACGCGGTTGTTGCTGCGACAACCTCTCCACCGATTCCAGCCTTTCCACCGTCCTTCCAGCACTTATAAGAGAAGATAGTGGACGTGAGCGAGGGAAAAAAAAAAGAGAGCAGATCCAGAGCTAGAGCAGAAGGCTGGACGTGGAGTAGAGAGAGAGAGAGAGAGAGAGAGAGAGAGAGAGAGAGAGAGAGAGTGGCTGGGAGATTCAAGGAAGCAGAGGACAGGGAAGAAAGAGAGAAGGGAGAGATTAGAAAGGGATGTATTTTTATCAAGTATGTTTTTCCTTCTTTCCAGTTGAATCTATGAGTTTCTAAGTTCTTAGCTAGGGTTGAGATGAAGCCCATAATTTGAATAACCCTTGTTATGTGTTGATTTCATTTTGATTTAATTGATTTGTTTCTTTCTCTAGTGTGCTTAATTGAAAGTTTTGTACTTCTCCATTCTAAGAGCTCAACCAAAGTCTAGTTATGGATGTTGTTTGGAATATTATTCTAGGTGCTTGCGTCTGACCATGAACAAGTTCCTATAGAGGAAGAAACAGGAATCTACATCTCTCCATGCCTGACCATGGATGGAAAGATATGATCCATATGCTTTAAGGAAATATACATTCTGTGTACCCGACCAAGGACATAGAGTGCGCTTTATTTATTTTAATATCAATCTGAATTAGGGTGAATCAACAGGTAGAACAATGTTTATGATAATTATGGGTGGATTCGAAAGTCCTAGGCTTCTCCTTGATTGCATTTTTCTCATTATTCTCGGTTATTTTTCCATTGATTTTTGTTTAGTTTACTCAATTACTAGCTCAAATATTTATTGGATTAGTTAAGAAGAGTCTTTAATTTTGAATTGTGACAACCAGTCCTCGTGGGAACGATCTCGTAATACGTACCATATCTACATCTGATTCGTATACTTGCGAGTTTAAAATCATTTAAATCAGGTTGGCTTAAATAAAACATCAGTGCATGACGACCATACTGTTAAGATCAATCCTCTTATTTTCATTTACAGAAACTAGGGATGACAAATTATGTGTAACATACAGAGATGGTTCAGCCACTTGTGCAATTAGGGAAGGTTCAAAAGGACATACATATTTGAAAGTTGGTCAAATCATAAACAGACGTATTATGGACGAAGACAGTGTTTTCATTAATAGGCCACCTAGTACTCATAAAAATTCATTGTAAGCATTTTCTGTCTATGTGCATGACGACCATACTGTTAAGATCAATCCTCTTATCTTCATTCACAGAAACTAGTGGATGACAAATTATGTGTAACATACAGAGCTGGTTCAGCCACTTATGCAATTAGGGAAGGTTCAAAAGGGCCAGATTTCCACATCAAGCATCAGTTGCATACATATGATACAGAAGGACAAAAGTATCCCTTGGGTGGCCCCCGTCATTTATAATATGCCTTGGTCCAAAAATCAGGCTAGTCAATACCTCATGTGTGCTGCACATGTATGAAATAATATGACAGCGAAACCAAAGTGTTTCTCACATTTGTTTCATACACTGGTCCACTTGATTAGTGGACCTATAATAAGTTTCCATTTTATAGGAGCCTAAGAATGTGTTGTCGAAAAAATCAATATACAACAAATGTATAAAAATTTGTATCCAAATAGCAAACACTCATTAATATATAAAATTTCCAAATTAATAAAGAACATATTTTCCAATATAAAAATGGAAAAAATTAGAATTTTCCCAATTTCTCTTAAATTTTAATTTTTTTCACCACGAATCCATGTCAACACATGGTAATCATGATAGACATAGATTTCCATTGCAATCCGTGCTAACATTTGAAAAAGAAATGAAGTTTTTATGGATTTTTCGTCACTTTTGAGTTCCAACCCATCTTGTTTCAAGTCAAGATTTCATAAAGGCTCAGGCACATGTCACACATGTGCGAGCATGTGCCGCACAAGTCACACATGTGCAAGCATGGCACATGCATGCTAGATCTAATCCATCCATTAGGTTAGTCAGACCATGTACATGTTTTCCCAAAAACAAAATCTGACATGATCAGCATGTAGGCCACTATATTGGAAACATGTGGATGGGTTAGAAAACTTCTGCCAAGTTTTTCAGAGCTGTACATTTGTTTAACAAACTGTGGCCCACCTGACCAGTGATTCAACCTGATTCTTTGCCTAGGACATCAATATAATGGTGCCATTCTGATGGATGGATTGGATCTCGGACCTATCATCCCGTGCTCGCACATTTGTGGCCTGAACATGAGTTTTATTGCACAGACATCAAAGCTCCTATGCATTATCAACAAACTGTCCAATGAAAAGGGTGTGAAAACCACCTCAATTCATGGGATTAGCAGTAACTCAAAACTTCATATCAACATCTACCCATCATGTCTTTGCTTTTTCAAGTAGCAGCTAATCCTTCAGCGAGGCATTTCCATTTGTATAGCATTATTAAACAATACACATCTAAAAATGCAAAACTGAAAAAATTTTCCTGCAAAACTGAAAGCAGAGGATCAAAAGAATTTTTTCTGCCTAATCAACCATGCTGGAAACTTCAGAAATTATTATTCCCAGCCATAGATCAACAAACATATTGGCAAAATTTTTGGCAGTTGAGTTGTACATGATGAGAATTTGTTTCAGTGTTCCTTGGAAGTTCGATGAGAATCGACGACAGATGGTTTCCTTCTCTTCTTTCTTTTTACTTCTTTTTCTTTCTTTTTTCTTTTCTTTTATTATTTATTTATTTTTGTTTTCCTTTCTTTTGATGTACTGAAGTTGGGTTCTCAGTCTGTCAATAGAAAAACTGTCACTTAAAACTAGCTTTTATGTGAGATAACATGAATTAACATGTAGACTTCCAGAATGACACTGAACAAAAAAAAGGTTCAATATCTACATGTTGGAAAGAAGGCCCAAAACCAGTTAGAGATCAATCAATATCTACAAAGATAACATATGCAGTAGCAAAGTATCCATCAATGATGAGAACCCTATAAAGAGATGAGATTGATTGGCATTCTAATTAGTTTCACAAGCTTTTAAGTAGATCTGTTGATAAACTAATTTGGGAAATGTTCTAGCAGATGTGAACTTCTAAAGAACAAATATTAGCAATGCATAGCATGTTTCATTAGGCACGTACATGGGAAAAGCATCAGGATCTCATAAAAATCATTTCCCCTTCATGAACAATAGATCATCATCATCATCATCATCCAGAAATTAATAAATGTGGGGTCATAAGACAAGCTTCATTAACAATAGATAGAAGTAAGAAAATGTTCACTTTTCCATGTTCAGATATCAAATTGGCATACATAAAAACTCATAAGTATGTGTCGATTACCCTAGTTTTCCTGTTTTCATGCACCTCAAATGGGCTGCGATGAAAATGCACACACATGAAGAGAGCAGTAGCTCATGAAAGATGTGTTTCATTCACAAACCAACCAGGCCCATCACTCTTCAAGGACAAGCTATGGCTTCCATTGACATGGTCGACTTGAACATGCCTGGGCCCATTTGTCAAGTCATGTTAACCACGAGAGCCTATATTATAGAAACCGAAATAGATGTTTATTCCATTAACAACAGGGAGAATATATAGAGAGAGATACCAGGTTCTGGCAGACATTTGTAAAAATCTTATGAGATATACATCTTAATAATAATAATAATAATAATAATAATAAAGGAAATGCCTTAATTTAAAAGGTTACCCCAATCTACTCTAACAAATCAAGTCTAAAAACATATAAAGTAATCAAGTATTACATTTTTCATGGATAAGACTGAAAAAAATTAATAAAAAAGAAAAAGAAAAAGAACTAGAATGCAACAGTGGAGTTCAAAAATAGCCCCAAAAGAGAGAATCATAATGCAAAAATAATAATAATAATAATAATAATAATAAAATAAAAAAAGAAGAGGAAAACTAGTATTAAATTGTGTACGAATTGTAAAAATACATTAAAGAAAGAAAATTAACCTAAAAATCAATTGCTTACATGTAAAGAAGTACTTTTGGGTACATGTAAAAAAAGAAAAAGAAAAAAAAGATAACAACCAAATGTGAAACGATCAATGCACTCAGTGAGGGCATCATCTCCCACCATTAAATGATGGACATCAGGAATAATCTAGCAAGCATTTCAAAATGCAAATACTTAAATGCCCATTTTGAAGTTTGTGCTAAGTTACCTGGCCATCATTATTGGAAGGTGGATGGTAAGGGCACGATTTCTATCAGCACACACAATTGCACACATTCTTTTTTCCAAAACTCTTCTTTTAAATAAGTGTGTCCAACAGCTTCAAACATGCAGACATCAGAGCACGTTGACTTGGCACACTTCAAGTGTCATGTCCTTATTACCACACAGAACTGTTCCTCAGTCATTTAGAGAGAAGCCTAAGGACATCTCTTGACTAATTTTGCTAACCAAGCATGGAAGAAGCTGAAATAAGCTAATAGATAGTGATTCTACTCATACACATGAATTTGAAAGCACCATGCATGTTTGAACCTAAGGACATCATAGAAAGCACCATGCACCTGGTACTTGGATGGCTTCTTAAAACAATCATACACATGAATTTGAACCTAAGGGGAAGTTGGTCAAATATAAAGCATAAGATACATCTCTACTGATTTTGAAATCATCACCAATCAAGCTGCACAGCATTGACAACTAGACAAAAAAAAGGACATGCAAATCATCGTCTTAGTTGAATAATAAAGATAGCAGGAGTTGCAATATTTATATTAATAATAAATGACAATAAGCATATCATTAGTATGTGCTTCAGACGAATATTGAATGGCTCAGATAAGATCCAGACATTGTACCTTCCATAAAAAGGAATCTTAGCTTTAGCTACAATCTGCTTCAACTGATCAAAAGCACCAGCTCTAATTTTTGGGATAAAGCCCTAAAATGATCTGTAAAAATGGATGAATGGCATGGATAAAATATATACATCATGGTGGGGCCATAGATCATGGTGGTGGTGCAGACGAAATCGGATTGCATACTGAGTTACTCAGTACGCTCTTATTGTACTGAGTAAACTCAGTAGGGCCCACCTTAATCCCTAAATCCCCAAATCCCAAAATCCCTAAATCCCCAATCCCTAAATCCCTAAATCCCCAAATCGTTTCAATCGATATTAAGATTGAGAGAGAGAGAGAGAGAGATACCTCATGTGGATGCACGAGAGAGAGAGAGCATCGAGAGAGACAGAAACAGAGAGAGGACACAGTGGAGAGAGGACCGAGAGAGAGAGAGAGGATGCGCGAGAGTGAGAGAGGGCGGCGAGGGAGGGAGGGAGGGCAGCAAGGGGGAGAGAGAGAGAGAGAGAAGAGGGAGTGTGCTTGGGCTCGCGCGGCTCTTTTAAGCGCGCACCCAATTTTGGGCGAGACTGGAGGGTGCTTTGTGGGCCCCACCATGATGTATGCTTTTCATTCATGCCGTCCATCCATTTTTACAAATCATATTAGGGCTTTATGCCGAAAATTAGAGGGAAATAAATCTCAGGTGGTCCACACCACATGACAACAATAGTGATTGCATTTCCACCATTAAAATCCTCCTAAGGCCCACTGTACTATTTATTTGACATCAAATCTGTTGATTTGGTCATACAGGACCAGATGAAGGGAAAAAACAAAAATAAGCTTGATCCAAAAAACTTTTATGGCTATTGATCATATTTTTAATGGTCGACGCTCATTCAACACTGTTTCCTGTAATGTGGTCCACTTGAGATTTGCATATATCTCATTTTTGGTCTCATATTGTAAAATTATCTGTAAAAATATATGGACGGCATGGATGAAACACATACATCATGGGGGGAGCCATAGAGCCCTGACCACTAGTCATTGGTTGGTGTCGGGGGAGTAGTCAATCCGTTCCCAAGCGTATAGAGTAAATCCTATGGGGGCCAACATAATTTATTCATTTTATCCACTCCATTCATCCATTTTAACATATAATTTTATTACATAAGCTCAAAAATGAAGCCTATAAAAATCTGAAGTGGACCACATCATAGGAAATGGTATAAACTGAACGTCTACCATTAAAATAATTTGGAAGGCCACCGAAGTTTTGGATCAAGTTGATATTTTAGTTTTCCCTTCATCCATGTATTTGTGATCTATTGAACAGGTTGGATGACAAATAAAAATCATTGTAGGCCATAGGAAGATTTCAACGGTGGAAATCATTATTCCTACTATTTCTTGTGGTATGGTCCACTTCGTCCACGTCGTCCATCTGAGAGAGAGAGAGAGAGAGAGAGAGAGAGAGAGAGAGAGAGCGCGAGAGTAAGAGTGAGAGAGGACAGAGAGCGAGAGAGACTTCAAGTCTCTCTCAGGAGCGGTCATGGGTCACATGGTCGATGCTCTGTGGGCCCCACCATGATGTATGTGCATGTTTCATCCTTGCCATCCATCTATTTTTCATTTTATTTTATGGTGTGAGATAAAAAATGAGGTATATCCCAATCTCAACTAGACCACATTATAAGAAACAGTGTTGAATGAGCGTCGACCATTAAAAACCTTTTGGGGGCCATATAAAGTTATGGATCAATCTGATATTTTTTTTCCCTTCATCTGGGCCTGTATAACCTAATCAACAGATAGGATGTCAAATAAAAGGTACAGTGGGCCTTAGGAGGGTTTTAATGGTGGATATCCAATCATTATTATTTTCATGTGGTGTGGTCCACCTGAGATTTATATCCCTCTCATTTTTAGTATTTGGCTCTAATATGATTTGTAAAAATGGATAGACAACATGGATGAAACACATACATCATGGTGGGACCCATAGAGCATCGACCAACATCCAAAAACAGTTACTCGCCTCGATCATACTTCGTATGAGAAAGATATTGGGCAAACAAGATTGATCAACAATTTAAGTGAATTTTGATTTAAACATCTAAAGTTATTTACTCTTCATGTCCAGACTGATCAAATTGTCCAAAAACAGTTAAAAGTTGTTTATAATATCAAAAATATATAAATGAATAGAAAACACAAACATCAACTTGATCCAAAACTTCTATGGCCTCCAAGAAATTTTAAATGGTAGAGGTCCAATCACATTATTTCCTGTGGTGTGGTCCACTTGAGCTTTGGATATGCTTCCTGTTCGTTCTTTAGACCTCAAATTATCTGTTAACATGGATGAACGGAGTGGATAAAATAAATAAATAACGGTGAACCACACAGAGTTTACTCTGATAAAGGTAACCAGTAACTCACTTAAATGTAGTGGAGAAAGGTTTCCTTAAAACATTCATAATCATATATTGGGCCTGCCTAAATGTGATTCACATATCCAACCCACTCATTATGTGTGTCCCACTTGGATGAGGGGTCAGACCAAGTTTTAACCGCATCCAAAACTCATGTGGGCCCCACCAAGTGCTTTTATATTTTTTTAGGATGTCTTCACATAGTTTTAAATGGTATAGCCCACTCGAGTTTCGTTTACCGATGATTTTTGAGATATCTCATAACTATAAATAGGACACATCAAATCCACGGTGTTGATGTTTGACACACATCATGATGAGGCCCACAAAACCTACTAACATCAATTCTTAGGTTCTCACAAGGTTAGTTATAAGTTGGGTCACAATTTTAACCAGAATATTTGGCCCATTTTACATGTCTAGTCCATTCACTCTATTTTACTAATCAATTCTCAATTTGACTAGTTACTCGCCTCAATCAGGCTACATATATATGAGAAAGATATTGGGCATACAAGATTGACCAACAATTTCAGTGAAATTTGATTTAAACATCTGAAGTTATTTACTCTTCAATTTGAACTGATTAGATTGTCCAAAAACGATTAAAGGTTCAATTAGTGGATGTGCATAATAATTTAGTAATTTTATTTTTCACAAATAAATTTAACATTTTTTTTTTTTCAAAATGTATATTTTTTTTTTACTCTTTTAACTAAATATCATTTTTATTATAAATAAGTTTAACATTTTTTTTTACAAAATTTAGTTTTCTTTTTTAAAAATATATATATATTTTTTTTACAATTTGTCAATTTTTTCACAATTTTGTTTAATTTTTCAAATTTTCATTTTTTAAATCTCACTTTTGTAATATAACTTTTTAATTTTTCTTGTCAAAATACAAAATCTAGTTTTCTTTTTTAAAATATTTTTTTTTTTACAATTTTTCAATTTTTTCACAAATTTATTTTATTTTTTAAATTTTCTTTTTCAAAATATCATTTTTTAAATCTCACTTTTGTTATATAACTTTTTAATTTTTCTTGTCAAAATACAAAATCTAGTTTTCTTTTTTAAAATATATATTTTTTTACAATTTGTCAATTTTTTCACAAATTTTTTTTTTTAATTTTAAAAATTTTCTTTTTTAAAATATCATTTTTTATCGAATTTTTTTTTTTTTCAAAATTATCAACATTATTCAAAGTTTTTAATTTTTTTTTCAAAATCTAGATTTTTATAAAATTACAGTTTTTCTTTTTCAAAATTAAAAATTTTCTTAAACATTGTTAATTATTTTTCTAAGCTTCTCAAATAAATTTTTTCGAAATTCATAATTTTTTTGAGTTTTTTAATTATTTACTTGAGTAGTAGAAAGTATTGGAGATGTTTGAGGAATAGGGACGGTCCTTCACCATCTCTAACAGAGACGGTCTTTGGCAGGGATATAAGATGGCTAAAGAACGTCTCTATTAGAGACGGTCTTTGACAGTCTCAGATGACAAGTAAAAGATGGCCAATGTCCGTTTTAGATGATTGTATATAAGATGGTCAATGATCGTTTTAAATAATTTATGGACGTTTAAATTTTTAAGACAATATTAAGGGCAGTCAGGAGCCGTCTAAAATTTTAGAGACGGTTTATGGCCGTCTCTAAAGCGTCCTTCAACCATGCAATTTTAGAGACGGTCCAGAACCGTCTCAAAATCCGTCCTTTTTTTTTTCCATTCATGTACTATAATTACATATTTATTGTTATATATTATACTTATGAGAATGACAAAAATATATAGAAAAGATAGTAGATCCGTAACCTGTCATCTAACAAAAACAAGAAGCAATCAATCAACACTCATCTAAAAAGAATCTCAACTACAAAGTGAGAAATGATATCCTAACACGCACTATATGTGAGCCTATAACATCCATCAGTTCTTCCCCGCCAATCAACCTCATGTTGCATGGAAAATCCAATCCATGCAAAAGGAGGACCACACCATATAAACCACTTGTTTAAAAGTTCTATGGGCCATACCTTTACCCTAAATCATACCATGGAATAGCCACTGATATTAGCATCGTATCCTGTCGTATGAGTAGATTGGCCTATTTTTCAAAAGTTGTCATAAGGGCATGCCTCACCTTTTCACAGATCATATATTCTACCCATTTATATATGGCAAAAAGGAAAAAGAAAAAAAAAAAAAAAAAAGGCTGTATTGAAAGTTCACATGAAACTCCTCTATGTATGTGATCATTTCTTGTAAAAAGTTTAAACATTCTTTATTACATCACTTTTACTGGCAAACGATATTCATTGTGACCATTCATTAGCTGTTACTTTCATTCATTTCTCACCCATTATATAGCTGGTACAATAGCAATAATTCAAATACCAAGATGGTTCATGCACTTAATGTTAGAAATATCTTTGACAGTTGTGAGACTGCATTGAGGAACATGGTGTATTATCATATTCCATTGAGGAGCTTTGCTAAGCGCACACACGAGTGTAATAAAGCTCGTGGCATGTGCCAGCATGACACGGTATTGATCCATCGGGCATCTCATAAATGAAATCTAATCAATAAACATGTGGGCCCTAATGTTGGAAACAGGTGGATGGGTGAGAAAACTTCCGCCGAGTTTTTCTTAGACATACATTTGTTTTGCAAATTGTGGCTCACCTAACCAATGGATCGACCTGATTCTTCGGCTAGGGAATCTATATATTGGTGCCATTCTGATGGACGGATTGAATCTTGGACCTACTGTTCCATGGTGCAATTTTGTGGCATGTAAATTGCTTTATTGCACACGTGTTAGTGAAATATTTAAATTAGATAAAAGACATTGCGTGTGGACAGCTAATGAAATCTCAGATAAGTTTCCGGTCTATATATATATATATATATGGAAATGGTACTATTAGGTCCACCTCATGGGAACTTCCCATGAGGTTGAGCTGTATGGGCCCCACCGTGACGTGTGTCGAACATCAACACTGTGCATTTGATGAGTTGATATCCCAAAAATCAGCTGTATAGGGTACTCGGGTGGGCCATACCATCTAAAACCATATGAAGACATGCCTAAAACATATTAAAGTGGGGCCCACATGAGTTTTGGATGCGGCTGAAACTTGGTTTGACCCCTCATCACAGTGGGACACACACAATGGATGGTGTGGATTTGTGAACCACATCTCGGTGGGCACAATAAATAAATATGAATTTTTTAATGGGAGGATAATCCCTCTCAACTGTAGTATTTGGTGTGGCCCACCTAAGTCATGGATTGAATTGATTTTTAAGCCCGCAGCATAACATGAAGTGGTGCATCTGACTGATGGGGTAGATTTTCGACACACATCATGGTGGGGCCTCATAGTACCATTTCCCACGTACACACACACATATATATATAGACAGACACACATTTGTATAATAGTTAATGGTGGACCTATAGAAGGCAGTACAAGCTGGTATCGGTTGTGCAACATACGATGTGATCGATGCTGGATGCATCATTTATAAACGACACAAGCAGAGCTGAAACAGGCAAATAAGCTCAATTAATTCATAGGGTCTCCCCTCTAGTAGGGGCCTGTGTTAACCAGCTCGAGTAATGAACTAGAGTGGCCGTATTTTTATTTTACTTTGATCATCCATTTATTAGGATTGATTACAAATGGCTAAATGCATAATCATATGTTCACGCCTTGTGAATGCTATCGATGACCCATTTATGAAATCAAATCATAGGTCATTTGTGCCGTATGTTCATCGTATATCTCAAGGATCGTCATGGTCTAAACCTCAGGTATCATACACTACTGCAACCAATGTACAATAACACCTACAAATATATTCACGTGGTGGGACTCACTGATGTTTGGTGGAGGCATATAAACAACTGTTAGTGTGGTATACTAAAATCATTGTAAGATATTTACCATTTTCTTTAGCGTTGTAACTTGCAATATGTTCACGGAATAAAAGATAGATGCACATGTATGCTTTTGTTATATTCATGTTTTGTTGTTAAACGGAGCAAGTTATGTTGCAGCAAATGCTCACATGTGATTAATATATACATGAGACCAAAATACAACAACAATAATAATAATAAATATGGCCAAATCAAAATAAGAAACAAAAGACATGAATTTATGTACGTAGTTCAATAATATGCCTATTCTATGAGATAATAATACAAAATTTTTTATTTTACTAAAAAAATTGAGAAAAACAGAAATATATAAAGCTTACCTTTCTTTTACTCATATAAAGAATACCTCAAAAGACGAATGAATGCAACATAATTACCGTAGCCCTCTTAATATACACCACACTTGTAAGAATGCAAGTTACACATTAAAGAAAAAGGGCTTCACCCGAAACAGAGATAGGGACGTCTCCTAATGGGAGATGCCAATGTCTCACTACTTCATTACATGAAAATTAATGTCCACTCTCACTGAGTTATATACTGCTAAAGAGAGAATAAATTTGTGTGAGGCTATCTCATGAGGGAAGAGTAAATGGTGTAGAGAGAGAGAGAGCAAAGAAAATGGGTTTACTCCAGGTGAGAATTTTTCAAGGATTTAGATTTATCCTGCATTCATTCATATCATGAAAACCATGAGTTTGGTTTTTCTGTGGTAGAATATATATTAGGTGCTTTTCAACAACGGCATTAATGACATGAAAAGGGAATGTATGGTTATCACTAATAGTGGCATGGGAAGTAGAAAGGAAGGTAAATTGATGTATATTTTGTTAGATCGGTGAGTATTTATTTTCTCTATATTAAATTATAATTTCTTTTTTAAGACGGCGGATAATCCATGTACTTATCGTTTTCCCCATGAATGTAGTCAGTCATAGCTAACCACATAAATCTTATATTTCTTATGAATTACAGTTGTGGGTTAGTGCATTTATTTTTATTTTTTTTTCCCTCTGTTTTATTGCACACGGCTTTTGGTGAAGTTGAAAATGTCAGTTATGCATACAAAAAGTTTATGGGTATTTATTGGAATTAACCAGTGGTTGTAGATGACGGTGTTCGGCCGTAGCAACAACATAGTGGATCCATGTATCCACCATATTCCAAACAGTTATTTAGTATATATAGTTTTGGTTTATGATCCATCAACATGTATTCCAGACATTTCAATCTGATTTTGCATTATTATCCATCTACAACGGGCCATAGCATTTGAGGGGTTCACTGATGAGTTACAAGCACGCCATATAAAATTAGTAGAAAAGGTTCATTGTGATGGAGACGGCAGGATGCCTGGTTCAGATCATCATATACACGTGACATGTGTATGGTACATGAGACGTGACATGTGTATGGTACATGATCTAGAGGTATAAAACATGCCTGGCCTACACAGGCAGTGGAACAGCTCCTGTGTGAGATCCCACTCGGTAGTAGTGCACATGGAACTGGTAAACTGTACCGGAACTGACCAAATTGCACAGTTTGTTCTGATTCTGAAGTGCCCCGGTTTTTAAAATCAAGAACTGATTAGTTTGGTTTGGAGTTATGTAGAACTAAATTGTGAAACTGAACCGTGAAATCGAACTGCGGAATTGACTTTGTAATTGAACTTTGAACCGAATTTAGAATTGGACCATCCCAAGTAATAAATATTTAAACAAATCTTAATTTCATGATTCTTTTTACACTGCCTTTGCTGCTCCCGTTCTATTCTCATCTCTCTTGCTCACAAGGCAGCCACTGACCACCCATTGCGTGACGCTCCACCTCACTCAACTGACAGCCACAGTCTCTCTCTTTTTCGCTCGTTGGTTCTCTCTGGCTGGATTATAAAAAGCCCATAACAATCGAATCGAAACTGTTTTTACAGTCTGTTTCGGTTCGGATTTTCCTAGACCTATTAGGAACGATTCGGTCCAGATCTCACCTCGGAACCAGACTGAGCCGACCCGTGTGCGCCCTCAGTAGCACACGACCCGAGTGTATCTCGGTTTTTGAGAAACCGCACACGATCTATCATGCACATGGCAGGAGAGAGGGTAGATCCGGACCGTCCACATAGTGGGATATACGGCCTCATGGCCCATCACGGACCGGAAAATCGTAGCAATCACTTTTCCGGCTGACCGATGAATTTCAACCGTTAACAAACTTTGTTCATCGCCACCTGTTTGTAGACCACCAACTAGATGTCCAGAATCACCCTGTTTTTGTTATCTTTAATCCTACCCATCCATGGGAGGATCCAGTAAATGAACATTCCGGATCCACCGTCCCTCCGCCCTAGTGAGGTCTCTCTATTTCCAGCTGGACTCTTTGTTGCAGCGTATGCACCATAAATAAGAATTGTACGTCATTCAATTCCCACCGGTGCTTAGTGTGCTTTTATGGAGGAGATGAGTGGGGCCCGCTGCGCTGGAATGGAAGCATTGGTCCTACCCAATTAACTGAACCTACTCACCGTGTCTGTCCCATCATGCATGGTAAAATGAAACACTTGTGAATGGGCGCGGATTAGCTACTGACAGCTTGAGTAGCGAGACTTGCTACTGAAGTAAGGTCACCAAGTTCCGTGAGCCCACCGTAATTTATGTTTTTTCATCCATTTCGTCAGATCATTTTAAGGTACGATCCAAAGAATTAGTTAAATCAAAGCTCCAGTAGACCCTAGCACAGAAAACAGTGGGGACAGTGACGCCCACCGTTAAAAACTTCTAAAGGCCACAAATGTTTTACATCAAGCGGATATTTGTGTTTTCTCTTTTTTCATATCTTATTTTACTTTTGAACAGGTTGGATTTCAAATAAGCATTATGGTATGCTTTAGGATATTTTCAATGGTGAGAATCACACTCCTCACTATTTTCTGTGGTAGGGTCCACTACAGATTTTTATCTACCTCATTCTTTAGCTCATGCCTTAAAATGATATCTCAAATTGGATGGACAGTTTGGATACAACACATATATTATAGTGGAGCCCACAGAACTTGGTGATGTAACTTCAGTAGCAAACTCGCTACTCAACCCGTCACTATCTAATCCGCGTCCGTGGTTAATGTGGAACAATCGCAAAGGTTCGGATATGTGGTAATAAGCTTATATATGACCCATGCGGGGCCCACCCGTAATATGTATGTGACATCCGAACCGGGTATTGGATGTGTCTCTTCATTTTCGCTGCACTGCCTATATGATTGAATGGAAGCGTATTGGCTGGTGTACCTCACACCAGCTATATTGCTGATGTGCTAACGTTAGTAAATTCTATGGGTCCCATCATGAGGTATGTGTTATATCCAAATTGTCCATCAATTTGTAGAGCTCGTGGTAAGGGTTGAGCTTAAAATTAAGACAGATTTAAAGATCGAGAGGACCACACTGCAAAAGCAGTAGAGGATTGATCGTCTACCATTGAAACTATTTTGGGGGTCACAAGAGTTTTGGTCAATATGAAATTTGGATGGAAACTAAACATTATGGTGGGCCCTATGATTTTTTAAATGTCCTCGCTGCTATTTTTGGTGTGGTCCATTTGAGCTTTGGATATGATTCATTTTTTGTGCAATGGCCTATAATGATTTAGAAAAATGGATGAATGGTGTGGATATAATAAATACATCATTGTGGGGCCACGTAACTTTGATCTCTTTTGAACCGTTAGTACAGCTTGGAGCTAGAGGAGCGTCGGCGCTCGTCTTCGCACGACACGTATCTACACCAGGTATATATCTGGTTTGTGGTACACCAGGCAATCCGCTTCCGATTGAATCATCTGTATATAAAATACAGATGGTCGACCCCACATGTAATCTGGAAGCTTATGGTTCTCACCCAGACGCGACCCCTGGCCCCACATAAGTTCCTGTGGTAGGAAGCTACGTAGAGCCCACAAAGATTCCTGTGACAAATCCACTCCGTCCATCAGTTTTGCAGGATGATAATCATACAGGAGTCCAAAAATTAGGTAGGCCGCACCACATGAAACAGAGGGGATTGAATGTGTACCATTGGAAATTGTGGGGGCCACAGAAGTGTTTTATCAGGATGATATGTGTACCTACAGACTCATCAGCGTTCCGGGCGTGCGTCGGGCGGACCACTTTACCAGATCGACCACCGCGAGATCAAGCCTCGCCCCGGATATCTTGGGATAAGATCTCCGACCCCAAGCTCACGGGATCGGATAATGGCTCAAGATGGGCACGATCCTATCTCCGTGATACCCGAGAAGATCCCGCTCAATATCGGAGGACCCCTATAAAAGGAGGACCCCACCTTGAGAGGTCGAAAAAAATTCCTCCTAAAAACCTTCCAATACTTTAAGACCCCAAGTCCACCCTGACTTTGGCATGGAGGGTCCCTGCTCGAGCCGGGGTCTCCTTTGTTTTCTTTGTGAGGCATACAAGGGTCCGGGAGGACGAACCAGATAATTGCATCAACTTTGGCGCTTGGGAACGCAAAAGCCATCTCGTATCTCTATCGAGTCCAATGGTGATGACTAGAAGGCGGTCCCGGAAGAAGATTTGAATGAGAACGCGATTACAGGGCCACCGGGCCCAATCCCCGCAGCCCAAAACCCACCTAACAACCGCCACGGAGGAGCGACCAGGACAAAATCAGCGGGGTCGCGACGATGGGCGGTTGGACAAGGAGGTTCAGGAAATCCGTCGATATGAATACGATGAAGCGGATCTTTGGAACGAATGTATCGAAATGCCCACTCCCGCATCTTAAGGGGAGACAGGGGCCCCGGCGGCGGTTGATCTCAACCTTCGCCGCATCTTCCGGCCGAGCCAACCCCAAGGCGGGTCAGAACCATCTCCAGCGCATTCAACCCTCCCCCCGACTGATCTTCTGAACGAAATAGAACGAAGAAGGCGCAATCGCCCTTCCATGGAAGGCACGGCAGAAAGCAGCGAACCTTGGAAAGCCGACATTCAAAATTTCAAAAAAGAAGTGCGGGAAGAGATGGCAAAAGAGATGGCAGACATAAAGCACGGCCGGAATGTATATTCAACCGGGTCCGAAGCGAAAGCTGTAAGACCCGTATCCAACCCGATTGCCCGAGAGGTTTCGATTACCTCAAATCACTCCTTTCATCGGCACCGACCCGACCGAGCATATTGAGTGCTTGAACCTATATGGAACTCCATGATGCCTCGGATGCAGGATGTGGCGGGCCTTTTCTCTTACATTTACCGATGTAGCTCGTGTCAATAGCTGAAGCCAAAGTCCATCGGTTCATTCGTTGCTGAGCAACGCCTTCCTCACCAACTTCATCGGCGGAAAGAAAAATTAAAGCCCCCCGCACATCTGAATAACCTAGTTTAGGAGGGAGAGCTATTGAAAGATTACATCAAGCGTTTTAATTTCGAATCCCTAAGTTCGAAAACATTCGGAAGAAACGGCCCTCAATGCACTCATGCAAGGAGTTAGGGATAAGCCATTCTTGGCATCTCTAGACAAAACTCCGCCCGATACTCTGGCAGAGTTTATGGCGCGGTCCGATAAATATGCCAACGCCGAGGAAGCGCGAATCCTGCGTGAAACTAAAACCTCGGCCAAAGAGTCGGCCAAAAAAGAAGCCGACTCGGCCGAAGGAAAAGCAAAGAGGATCAAGCACGTGACGAGCGAAGGTCAGGAAAACGGCCGGATCGAAAATTTTCCACATATACTCCCCTGAATAAGACTCGGGAAGAGGTACTGATGGAAATAAAAAACGAAGGCTTTGTTAGCTGGCCCAAGCTCAGGAGTAAGCCTAATCGGCGGGATAAGGATAAGTACTGCCAGTATCATCGCGATCACGGGCATAACACACGTGATGGCCGTCACTTAAAAGAAGAGATCGAAAGACTCATAAAAGCCGGCCGACTCAGAGAACATATGGTCAAAGCTGGGGCATCTGAGGCGCGCCCGACCGAGAGTCATCCTATGGAAGAAATCCGACGATTATCGGCGGTCCACAATGTGGGGGCGACTCAAACAACGCGCGAAGGAATCATGCACGAAAACTTAGTCAGCCTCAGTTCGAGCTCATGATTATAGATCGGCCATCAAAGGAGAAGAAAAGAGAAAGATATCGCATCTCGTTCACAGAAGAAGATGCCCGAGGCATCTATCACCCCCACGATGACGCATTGATTGTCACCCTGGCTATCGCTAACCGAAAAGTGTTTCGGATACTCGTCGATACGGGGTCATCTGCAGACGTGTTATTTACCAAGGCGTTCGACACTACGCCCAGTTCGGACCCCGTTGATCGATTTTTCCGGAGGACAGGTACTGCCTGAAGGGATTGTCTCGTTACCACTCACTGCTGGTAGTGCCCCATGTCAGACGACGATGATGGTTGACTTCTTGGTCGTCGATCAACCATCGGTATACAACGCAATACTCGGCCGACCTTCATTGAGTCTCCTCCAGGCCGTGGTGTCCACTTACCATCTTTCCATGAAATTCCCGACCGAATCGGGAGTCGGAATTGTCAAAGGAGACCAGCAGGATGCGAGGCGATGTTACATGATAGCCGTAAAAGGAGCCGCCGACAAAAGTCCGACCAACATATTAACGATCGAATCATTGGACCCTCGGGGCGAGAATTATGAACGAGGACGGCCGGTCGAGGATCTTGTCTCGGTCCCCTTGGTCGAGACGATGGATCCAAGGATGCAATTGGCTCGTCTCTGCATCCCCTTTGAAAGAAAAGGCGATAGCCGCTCGCAGTCCGGGCTCTTTGCACGGGGTCACGAGGACATGCCGGGATCGACCCCTCGTGGTGACTCACCGACTCAACATCGATCCGTCGAATCGACCGATCCGACAGAAGCGCCGGCGAACGCCTAAGAAGAAGTCAACAAACTCCTCCGGCTAATTTCATAGAAGAAATACCCTAAGAGTGGGTCACGAATGTCGTGCTTGTAAAGAAATCCAACGGGAAGTGGCGAGTCTGATCGACTATACCGCTTAAATAAAGCACGAGGATAGCTTTCCGCTTGAGGATAGACCGATTAGTAGATAAAATGCAGTAGGACATGAGCTCCTTAGCTTCATGGATGCATATTGGTATAATCAAATTGTAATGCACCAAAAGATAAATCAAAAACTACCTTTGTCAACGACAAAGGCCTTTATTGTTACTGTGTGATGTCGTAATGCCGGCGCAACTTATCAAAGGTTAGTTAACAAAATCTTTGCTCGCCCTATAGGCAGGACTATGGAAGTATACATCGACGACATGCTCGTCAAAAGCATACACGCGGCGGATCATGTGAATAATTTGGAAGAAATGTTTCTAATCCTACGGAAGTTCCGGATGAAGCTAAATCGGCGATAAAATCAGCTACGGCTTGCCCTTTGATTGTTGCCTTTGGTCGGTATTGAATATCAAACTCACTCAGCTCGATAGCCCATTTGGTGAGTCGGCCGGAAGTACCTGGCGAAGCGGAAGGTCGGTCATTACGATGATGGTATGGGCATGGAAATACGGCCTGAGTCGGCGAGAGGAAGTTATTAAAGCCAAGGCCACTTTTTCCAAGCTTGGGTATCTCGTTTCTGCTGGAAACGCTTTGCTGACGTAGTAAACCGGTAGTTGCTTTCCTTATTCTCGTATCAAAGCCAGCTAACCGCGCCTCGGATACCTAGATAGAGGAGCAACGATGTTAGTTTGGCGGCCCTGGGGAGCGTGCAAAAGCCATCTCGTATCTCTATCGAGTCCAATGGTGATGACTAGAAGGACGGTCCCGAAAGAAGATTTGAATGAGAACGCGATTACAGGGCCAGGCCTCCGACTCGCCGCTAGCATGGAGGTCACTCACCTAAGTGTTTTGACTCTCGGTTGGTTGTTAATCAAGTTACCGGTGTATGACACGAAAAGACCAATTAAGGGCATACATGCAGAAAGCAAAGGAACTCATCAACGGATTTCTGTCGCGTCACTCGGATCCCTCGTACAGAAAAAAGTTGTTAGCAAAGCTCGCCTCGGCCGATGAAGATGAGATACCCAGGTCCGTCCCTGTCGAATACGTTGACAAGCCCAGCATAGATGAACCAATTAGCGAGGCCGTCAATACAATCGACTCGGAACCTTCCTGGATTGATCCAATCCGCCAATACCTTGATGAAGGAAAGTTGCCCGAGGATCGTGCCGAGGCTCGACGAATTAAGATTCGAGCCTCCCTACCATATTCAACGGAACCCTCTACAAGAAAGGTTACTACGCCCCGTTCTGCTGCGGTGCCTCAAACCCAGAGAGGCAAACTATGTGTTACGGGAAATTCATGAAGGAATTGCGAAACCACTGCGGAGGGCGATCCCTTACAAGGTCCTACGCGGGGATACTGGCCCACTATCCAAACGGGCCCGCGAGCCCTTAAAAATGCGCATGCCACGGCGCGGCAATTCCAGGCAAGCACCGAAGCATTAACGCCGATGGGTCCTTGGCCTTTCGCGCTGGGGCGTCGACATCATAGGACCGCTCCCATGGGAAAAGGTCGGACCAAGTTTGTTGTGGTAGCGGTTGACTATTTCACGAAGTGGGCCGAGGCGGAGCCATTAGCTAAAAACCGAGCAGAAGATCACCGAATTTATATGGAAAAACATTATCTGGATTGGTACCCCGACCATCGTTTGGAAAATGGGGCAATTTGATAATAAGCTTTCGCGGGATGTGCGACAACCTCGGAATCGAAACGTTTACTCTTCGCCTCATCATCCTCAAACCAACGGACAAGTTGAAGCGGTTAATAAGATTATCAAGCAACATCTTCGGACCAGCTTGGCCGGGCCAAAGGAGAATGGGCCAAGAGCTCCCGAAAATTCTTTGGGCCACCGAAGTTTTGGCGAACAGCCACAGGAGAGACTTCGTTTTCACTAGCTTATGGCTCAGAAGCTCACTTCCGTTGAAATCGGATTACCTTGGCTCGAATCACCACATTCAATGCAAAACGAAGAACTCCTGCACTCGGACTCGACCTTCCGGGCGAACAAAGGGAAGTGGCAGGGCGCACGGAGGCGCGGCCGGACAAGTGGCTCTTTCTACAATACCCGAGTTTTAGAAGATTTCGAATGGGAGATATGGTTCTTCGGAAAGTGTTTTCAACACCAAGGAATTTGGGTCGGGACACTGGGACCCAATTGGGAAGGACCCTACATCGTCTCGGGCACTATTAGACCGGGAACGTATCGGCTGGAAGATCTAAACGGACAGCCGTTGCCTCACCCTTGGAACGCCGAACACCTCAAAGTCTACTATCCCTAGTTCTATATTCAACGATTAAAGAAAGGATAAAGCCAAGTCAAATAAGTAAAAATAGGCATTTCTCTTTCATTCCTCAAACATATGTAAGTACAAAGCAAGTGAATACATCAAAGCAAAAAAAATACATGTCCAAGGGCCCCGGTAACTGTCCTCATGCACCGGCCTCATCCCGGTTCTCGGATCCCGAGGCTGCTCCACCCTCGATTTCTGAAAGGTCAAGGTCCGGGAAGGATTTCTTTATGTCCTTGACGCATTCCAGATATCCGCTTTGGAACAAGCGGTCCCTTTCATCCTCGAACTCCGCCGACTCGAGGAATGCTTGGACGGCTTGGCCCTAGCCGTCTCGGCCTCCCGAGTCTTCTCGACGGCTGTTGAATGTGCTCCGCCGCCTCAAGCTTAGCCCAGCTAAGTCATCTGCGCGAAGCATGGACTGCTAGAACTCGCCGATTCTCCTCTTCCTTTGGAGAGTCGAGCCGGCCGGCGACCTCCTTCGCCGTGGCTCTCCGGAGGAAGCCGCCCGCCCTCGCGTCTTGGCCCTTTGGCGGGACGCCCGCGCGGGCCGCCGGATCTCGGCCTCCCGTCGACCTTCCCTCGGGAAGAGCCTCGCCGATGAGTTGAGGATAGCTCCTTGTTGGCCTTGATTAAGCAAGGAGCGAGTTAAGCATCCCGGCGTGGGGCTGGCGGCCGGGGGGTTTCACGAACCTCTTTCGCACCCTGGGCCGGGGCCCAAGGAACCATCCCGACACCACTTGCTCCGGGATTGACGGCCCCTCGGTTCGTCTCCTCCCCTCGGGAGGACGCGGTCCTCGTTTCTCCTCTCCCCTGGAGGACGCGGCCCGGGCCTCCTCCTCCCGCTTGTCCCGAGTCGGGTGCCGCCTGAGGCTCCGAAGCAGCAATAGCCGTCTCTTCCGCCCTTTCGTCGGGGTCGGGAATCACGACGACGGGAGGGGCAGAAGAACTCGTCGGCTCTTTCTCCTTCCGCAACACCCTTTGCCTTTTCGGCGGCCGAGAAGAACTAACCGCGGAGGAGCCTTCAACCTCGTAACTGGCCTGAGGGCAGGACGAGCTTCAGTCATCTCCGGTTCAGGGACAATCCTGAGGTTGGGACGAGCTTCGGGAAAAAAAAAGAGGATAAGTTATGACGAAGCAAGTCGGGGGAAATTCGGAAAATCCAGAAGATTCATTCCCAATTACCTGTAACTTCCGAGTCCAGACCTGCAAGATGAAGGCGTTCCGGCTGTAGAAGCACCTTCCAAGACCTATCTCTCGGATCCAACGACCTCAACTCTTTGATCCGAGCCGAGGCACTTGAGCCGATATGGTGGCTTTTATAGATGCAGAGAGTCGCTTTAAAGGGAAAAATAAAAGAGGGGGCGAGAGGGAGAGAAGACCCAAGTCACCGGCTCTTTGGAACGCCCGAGGGACACGAGCCTCGAAGACCCGGACTCATCCGTCTCCCCGACCACATGCCCAAAACCAACGCTCTTCCCGTGTTTGTTGGAAGTGGGAGGGTTGGTCATGGAACCGCCTCCGCCTCGCCAAGAAAACATAAAAGCCGGGGTAGTTCGGATTTACCCGCACTTGATACAGGTGGAGAAATTCGTCGAATGTAAGTGGGCTCCATCTCACCACAACACCGCACATCCGAGTAAGTTCCTCCACCCATTCGGGACTATCTCCCGGGGCAATCTTTATGCGAGACAAAACTCCCCGGACTATAAGGGGCAGACGCAAGCCGCATTGCATCGACACTTGGTAAATCGCGACCAGGAGGGTGATCCGATAAATCATTCGGACGGGGAAGGTAGGTGATGACCGACTCGGGAATATGGTACCCGACTCGGATTCTGTCCAAGTCCGCCTCAGTCAAGACCGAAGGAACCGGACCGCTTAAATCTTCCCCCTTCTTCAGATTCGGCCTGCGCCGACTCACAAACAGGAGCAAGATCAGGGGTCCCTTTGGCGATTAAAATTTCATCTTCTTCCTCCTCATCCTCCTCCATATCCCTTGGCAAGTTAGGCCTTCCCGGGCGGGTTAATAGAGACGACCCGCCCCGAGAAGGAACGACGGAAGCAGGGCGCTCCGCCGGAGCTTCTGTGACTGGCGTCCACTGCTATCTCCGTCAGTAAGGAAGGCGATTCCGCAACGTTCCAAAAACGTTGCGCTTCGCCTTCGTCTCCGGAAGCTCCCCCCTGGGGACTCTGAGAACTCCTATCCGCCATTATTACCAAATAAAGAGGAAGGAGAAACTCACCGGAGGGAGAAAGGAAAACGGAGATGGCGGAAAGAGGCACCGACGGTAAAGAGAAAGAAAAGGAAGGAGACGAAAGGCTATGTAAACCCTAAAGAAAATGCGGAGCGGGAATGGCAAAAGCAGTAAAAGTTTAAAGTGCGGGGCCCCTGACGTTATATAAGGTCGCCATACGGCGGAGACAATTAATGAGGAAATGATTCGACGCCTGCATCGATTCCCTCGCTCGACACGTGGCGCACGTCAACTGGCAACAATAATACCTTCGCTACGTGTCCAATCCTCATTGGCGGGATGTGTGATTTGACGGCTGACGAAGCTGAACCGGCCCCCATCAAAGGCCTCATGGAATGCATTTAATGATCACGACTCATCTCGGACTGAGTTACGAACCGACTCCAAACTCGCTACTCCTCAGTGTCATATGAAACACACGGAGTAAGGGGGCTTACTGTTGGGGGCAAAAATACAAGTCTGGGGACTCGGACTTAATGCCTCGGGACTCGGACTTGATACCTCGGGTCGCCGAAGGATGCGTCAAATCCGAGGCATGGTTCGCTAAACCGAGACAATGGTTGAGTCGGTTCGAACGACTTATCAGCGTTCCGGGCATGTGTCGGCCAGACCGCCTAGGTCAGATCTCATCCCGGATATCTTGGGATAAGATCTCCGACCCCGAAGCTCACGGGATCGGATAATGGCTCAAGATGGGCACGATCCTATCTCCGTGATACCCGAGAAGATCCCGCGCTCAATATCAGGAGGACCCCAGCAGCTATAAAAGGAGGACCCTTGTCACCTTGAGAGGTACGAAAAAAATTCCTCCTAAAAAGATTCCTGTGACAAATCCACTCCGTCCATCAGTTTTGCAGGATCATAATAGTACAGGAGTCCAAAAATTAGGTAGGCCACACCACATGAAACAGAGGGGGATTGAATGTGTACCATTGGAAATTGTGGGGGCCACAGAAGTTTTTTATTAGGATGATATATGTACCTACAGCTTATCTGAGTGGTAATAACCCTATGAACGGTGTGGATGGCATATAAACATCATGATTGGCTCTAGGAAGGTTTCAACGGTGGACATTTTCATTGTAACTGTTTTGCATAGTGTGGCCCACGTAAGTTTTGGATCTCCTGGATTATTCTAGCAACATAGTATTGTGGTCTTATGAAACTGATGGACGGAGTGGATTTGTCACGGGAATCTTCGTGGCTCCACATAACTTCCTATCACTAAAACTTTCAGTGGGAGGGGAACGCGGCCAAGTCGCGTCCCTTCAATCGGATCCATGATTTTGACTTCTTGGGGTGGCAATCATGCACGACTGCTGGACACATCGTGACCCGACTACGACACATGTTTTGCACCGACGCTGGGGCCGCCACGTTGTAAACGTGTAATTGACTCCGTCTGTGGGATGGGCTCCTCCACACTAGGCCTAGGATTAAAAATAAGCTAGATCCACAGCCTAGGGGTTTGTCCTTGAGGCCACCACCATGGTCTGTATCTTTCTTCAATCCTATTTATCCACCTGAGTTTTAAATGGTGTGTTGGGAAACCGCGGAAGCATACTCAGATTAATCAAGTAAAGTACTCTAATAACACAATCAAATTCAAATAAAAACAAATTAAATTTAACATGAAAAAAATACTTACAAGAAAAGAGCACAGTACAAATTGATAATGATGTACCAAGAAAGTAAGAAATTACAAAATTAGATATTATCCAATTTGAATAAGTCTTAAGTCTCCTCAAGCTATGCTCTCAAAATCCTAAAATAATTTAAAAGTCTCCTTGATACTCTCGAATCCTAATTATACATGTGTATATAGCTTTTATAAGAATTAGAATTGAAATCAGAAATAAATCCCACTTATGTAATTCTGCATATACGGTTGATGGCATCTTCAATGGCAACAGCAGATCTTCGGTGGCATTGAAAGCCTTAAATGGCAATGAAAATGTTTAACGATAAAACATAAGACTTTTCAAATTTTTGTGATGGGACTTTGGCTGCATTGATAACTTAGTATCGAGTAGGACACTGTAAAGTGTCCAGTAACTAACATAAAAATTTTAAATCTTTTCGATACGATTAAGCAGCTGCCTATAACATTGAATAACTGCCTATAGAGTTGAATGGTTCAATGGCGCCAATAGACATTGTTGTTGGGAGATTTGAGACATCAAACATGATTATGGTC
Source organism: Magnolia sinica (assembly GCF_029962835.1). Lineage (NCBI taxonomy): Eukaryota > Viridiplantae > Streptophyta > Magnoliopsida > Magnoliales > Magnoliaceae > Magnolia > Magnolia sinica. The sequence continues at coordinate 3,949,034 of NC_080585.1, read as the reverse complement.
ACAATCGTCCGTTGATCTTTAGTTGCTTACCGTGTCATGTGTAGCATAGAGTCCACATCATGAACGATCTGGATTACTGGATCATTAATTAGCATGATGGCTCCCATGTGCCAAGAAAGCGGCTGGATCCTGAGTAGCGCAAGAACTCAGTCTAACATTTCTACTCATAAAGTTTGCTAACCGTCCTCGTACGGATGGCAAAGATCTCTGACCAATGGAATATTTCCACTGTGTCCATCTACGGTGGGGCGGACCATTTGAACGGGGTGGATGACGGCCAGAGGGGAGAGCGCAAATGCAGTTCACCGAAAAGGACAAACATCTTCCGACATACGCCATTGTTGTGCTCGTGCGGTCACAGTGTTTCACGTGCATGCCTCTTATATTATAAAAGGTCTCTAGTCCTACCGGTTGGACCACAAGTTTCACCCAGACGATGACTTCCAACTGATTAAATGCATCTCATCCAACCCTTTCAATAGGTGGTCCGCACCATGAGGATCGTATAGTGTAAAACTCAGCTCCCATCTACACGTCAGGTGGACCAAACAACAGAAAGCATTGTCTATCCGTTGATAGAAAAATCTAAGTTCAATGCACTCGACAAGTGGATCTGGCTGGTTATCGCAAACATGATTCGCGTGATGGGCAACTTATTGACTGGGAACTTGGATTCGGTAGTGACCCCTCCATTACCTAGCTCTGTACTGGTTGGGACTGGATAAGCACTGTAGGCCCACGATGATGTATGTGTTTTATCTATGCCGTTAATTCATTTTGTCGCTCATATTAGCGCGTGATCCAAAAACCGAGGTAGATACAAAGCTCAAGTGGACCACACCATAGGAAGCGGCGGAAATTAAACGGCTGCTCATAACGTCTCGTAAACCTGGATGATGGGAAAACACAAAAATCAGCTTGATCTAAAACTTGTGGCCCAGAAGAAGTTTCCAACGGTAGGCGCTCAATCAATGATGTTTCTTTTGGTGTGGTCACTTGAACTTTGGATCTGCCTTATTTTTGGGCTCAAAGCCTAAAATAATATGAAATTTGGATTGACGGCGTGGATAAAACACATACATCGTGGTGGGCCCACAGTTTTGACAAGTACCGAGTAGTATGGAACTCGGCAGTGGACGGGTCACAACGAAATCCGCGTCCATTGACAGGTTGGCTGTCGCAGACACATCGAAAGTTGGAAGCTGGCGCGCGGAACTTATAATCCAACCCGGTGGACCGGAACTTATAATCCAACCAGGTGGACTTGAGTACCTGTTCTCTTCCACTTTCCATGCATTCCTCGCAAGTTATTTGATACTCTGGCTGGTACATGCGCTGGGTATGCAGGCACTAAGAAGTTGTACACGTGGCCTATATTAACACAAAACAAAGTAGCTAGATTATGGAACCTTTTATCTCTAAATTTCAGCATAAAATTCAGGTCGGTAAAACAATCCTAACCTCTTAGACCGGTGGATCTTGTTTTCTGAAACCAGATGTTTGGATATTTTTCACTTTTAACAGTCGAAAGGCCAATGAAAATCAAGCATTTTAATATTTATTTCCACAGCTAAACAAGAGTATTATTTTTTTATTTTTTTTGGGTTAGCTTGTTATTACACTCCACTGTCAGCTGACACTTCACTGTTAGCCACCCCCACTGTCAGCTAAACAAGAGTAATTATTTGTTCCCGATGCATCTAAACTGATGCCATAATTTGAACGGTTTATTTTGAATTATTTGTATGCCACGTGAGCAAATTTTGAATAATTTCTAAGTACTCGCTTATCATCTATCACACTTGCCAGAGTATCCAAGTATTTCTTAAATTTTTTTTTTTAAAAAAAAAAAAAAAAAAACAGAGAGAAGAAAGAACATATTTCCTGCCACGTAGTACAGAGAGCACTGCACAGACCCACAAGCGATTCCTAAAAACACGATACGCACGTTTCGGACCAGCCGAAAAATTAGCACTGCCGTAGTGGCTGACCGCAGAGGCAGTCGTTACTGACGAACGACGAAGCTTCCAGATGATCGAACGGCGCGCCGGCCGGAATTTGACCGCAGAGGTGGTTGTAACTCAGATCCAGGTGACCGATATACGCCGCCGACGTGATAGATCTCGGTATCGGCCCTTTCAGGTGGTTGTACGCCAGATCCAGCTCCATGAAATACGATCTCGGCCCAAACACGTCTGGAATGTTGCCGTCGAACGCATTCCGGCTTAGATTCAAAATGTTCAGGCCGGCTCCATCCAGTAAGCTCGCCGGAATCCCGCCGGAGATCCTATTACAGTCCAGATTAAGAGAGGACAGAACAGGCATTCTCCCTATCTTTGCCGGGATGGAGCCAGAGATATGGTTCTCGGACAGATCCAAGTCGGCGAGCCGGGACATGCCGGCGATCGAGCTCGGAATCTCGCCGGAGATCTGATTCCGGCTGAGGAGTGCCCTGCTGAGCATCTTCAGCTTGCCGAAGTTCTGCGGAAGCTCGCCAGTGATTCTGTTGTTGCTGAGGTCGAGATGCATCAGTCCGGCGATATTCGGGAGTGAGTTCGGAATCCTGCCGGAGATCTGGTTATCGGCGACGTTGAGGACGGTGAGGTGCTTCAGCTTTCCGATGTCGGATGGGATCGGACCGGAGATCTGGTTTCCGACGAGGTCGAGGATGCGGAGGAACGGGAGGGAGGTGATGCAGGGGGGGATTTCACCAGAGATTCCCTTCCAGTCGGCGAGGACGAGGTTGCTGAGGTGGTCGAGCTTGCAGACCTCTTGCGAAATGTGACCGGTCATGTAGCCGGAGCGGTGGGCCCGTTCGAAGATTGGGTCCTCGGACTCGCCGCGGAGGTTGATGTCGGCGACACGGGAATTGGTGGGGTCGCAGCTGACGCCGTACCAGTTGTGGCAGCAGTCGGTGCCCGTCCACGTGTTGAAGATGCCGAGGTAAGGCTCGGTCAGGGCGGATTTGAAAGCGAGGAGTGCTGCCCGGTCTGACGGCGGGCAGGAGATGACGGAGGGAGTAACGGAGAGGAGAAGGACGAGAAGTGCGGGAAGCAAAGCACCGAATCCCATGGCTCGCTGGGGTTTTGTGCCTATGTTGGGGGATGAGAGAGGCTTTGGTTCGGGAAGGGACGGCGTCGGTTTTATACGGTTTTTGCGACAGAATGCCCTTGGATTCGTTGGAAATTTACGAAAGAACTTGAGCGCTCAGAAAGGGATTATTACGGTACTCGTCGGGAGATGATGAAGCACGACTTTAATTAGTTTCTACTGATGAGAAAACGATGTCGATGTCGATTTTGTCCTTTTTAGAGACGGAAATACCCCTGATTTTTCTCTAATTTACGCCATCACCATTCAGCATGAGTGGTTGCCTGCTGGATAGGGGCCACGTGACTTTGGGATCTTGGAATGAAATAGGGGTCGGTGTTTTGTGGGGCCCACCATGATGTATGTGTTTCATCCGTGCAGTCCATCTATTTTTCTAGATCATTTTATACCTCTCCACAAAAATGAGGTATATCCCTATCTCAATTGGACCACGTTACATGAAAAAGTGTTGAATGAACGTTGACCATTAAAAACTTTTTGGGGGCCATAAAAGTTTTGGATCAATCTGATCTTTGTTATTTCCCTTCATCTGGGTCTGTATGACCTAATCAACATATTGGATGTCAAATAAACAGTACAGTGGGCCTTAGCAGGATTTTAATGGTGTATATCAAATCACCATTTTTTTCCTGTGGTGCGGTCCAACTGAGATTTATATCCGTATAAATTTTTTGGATTAACAACTAAAATGATCTTTAAAAAAGAATGAACAGAATGGATGAAACACATACATCATGGTGGGGCCCACGGAGCACCGACCACCCAGCCACCGGGCTGGTGGCAGGGGAGTAGCCAATCCGTTTCCGAAATTGGGAGCTTTGATAAGCCCACACGCGTGTACTCCTCAGTTAGTGTACTGCGCCAACACGTATGCCAGAGTGGCATACATGTAAAACATTCAACTCGTCCATCAGAAGGATAATACTGTGAAGATTCCCTATCCCAAGAATCAGATTGATCCACCAATCAGGTGGGCCAAAATTAACTGAACAAATGTGCGGTTGTGAAAAAATATCATAGATTTCTTACCCGTCTAATTATTTTTATTATCAGGGAACATCTGCTTAGTGGACCACCTTTATCTTTGGGTAGTAAAATCTACACGGTGATATCCGCCTGATAGATGGCTTGGATATTTCGCCTGTCTTCCATGTAGGCATATATGGTAACGTGTGCACTAGCGTACTTCTACGATGGGTTGGGCAAAGTTCTGGAACTGATATGCGGACGCGGTTTGACTAGTGACGCCGCCACCAGCCAGGTCGCTAGTGTCGGTGCTATGTGGACCCCACCATGATGTTTGTGTTTTATCCACGCTGTCCATCCATTTTTGAAAGATAATTTCAGGGCCTGATGCCAAAAATGAGTTATTTCTAAATCTCAGGTGGACCACACCATGGGAAAACAGTAGTGATTGAATTTCCACCATTAAAAACCTCCTAGGGTCCACTGTAATGGTTATTTGACATCTAACCTGTTGATTGTGTCATACAGACGTGGATGAAGGGAAAAAATATATATATCAGCTTGATCCAAAACTTTTGCGGCCCCCAAGAAGTTTTTAATGGTGGGCGTTCAATCAACACTTTGCGGTCCACTTGAGATTTGGATCAACCTAATTTTTGGGCTCATGTCATAAAATGATCTGGAAGAATGGGTGGACAGCATGGATGAAACGTATATATCATGGTGGGGCCCACAGAGAACCGACCACTAGCCATTGGCTAGTGGCAGGGGGAGCAGCCAACTCCTTTCCCTAAAATGCAGCCTCACTCGCTTCCGACGTGGAGAAGCAGAGATCGCGGCTGCTCATAACACTTGATTTTCGAGAGATGGCATCTAGGAAGTGGGGTTGTAATCAGTGGCTTTCACGCGTGCGACAATGTCAACTGTTGATTGCGATGATACAATTAGCGGCAATCAAATGGATGGTTGAAAGCTGGTAGTCAATGATCTGCATTCAGCTGCGAAAGCTCAACTTGTCAGTGATTCAAATGTCATGATCTTTGGACTGTAGCCCACCGTGGTGTTTTCTCTCGTGCTGTACGGTTCAGATCATTAGAACATGCAGAATGCAAGCTAACGTTACAAAACAGAAGGGCCAGGTGAAGGAGGACATTTCAGGGCAAGCACAGTAGAATGATGACGGTCCAACGCATCTGAGGAGCGCTAACTGGACTGGGGTGCGGTCACACATTGATTGTGCAATCTGACCGTCCAATCAGTAACCCCCAAACCGATGGATGATAGGAAAATGGGCAGCTTTCCATAATGAACGGTTAAAGCGTCCTTCAGTGCATCGGACAGTTGGGATTGCCCGGTCGGTGTGATCTTTTCTTCCTCTTTTTGTTGGCGGTTAAGCGCTCAGTTAATCAGGTTCAATTCCGTAATTCGTAGGGTCAACATGGTCAGTTTAGAAACTTAGTTATTATTTCGCCCATTATCATGTTTTTAAGAAACACGATGCAGACAGTACACGTGGTTGCATGGATGATTAATCAGAAACGTCCATATTGTCGGCCCTTCTTTGAATGCCATGGTAGGGGAAAACGCATCGGAACGTAATCACAGCTATAGAGTTATTTACGACCTTTAAATGGACGGTAAGAGTATAAAACTGTCGTACAGACTCGAAAAATCTTTTCTTTTTCCAGTTTCATTCAACCAGAGCGTTACGTTTTTTCCACCCCGGGCATCCATCGTAGGACCCACTAGTTGGACAGTCCTGATTCACCGTCGGTACAGACACGTGTGCTGTAGAGTTTCATTGAACCAGGAGCTGTTCAATGCCCAGAAGATGGAGACCATTTAGCATATAAAAAATATATATCAAACAAGATAAGATCCAGAAGCGGATTGGCTGGTGTACCACACACCACCGACCTCGCTGCTGTGTTGACGTCACTACGTTCTGTGGGTCCCATCATGAGGTATGTGTTATATCCAAACCGTCCGTCCATTTGGTGAGATTGTTTTAAGGATTGAAACGAAATATAAGACAGATCCAAATATCTAATGGACCACATTACAAAAAGCAGTGGGGGATCACAGGAGTTTTGTATCAATATGATATTTTCTTTTACTCTTCATCCAGGTCTTTGTGATCTTATGAAAATATTGGATGGAAAATAAAAGTTATGGTGGGCCCTACTAATGTTTTAACGGTGAGAATCATTGTGTCACAGATATTTGTCGTGTGCTCCACAACAGATTTGGGTATGAGTCGTTTTTGGGATCATAAACTAAAATGATCTCGGCAAATGTATGAACAGTGTGGATATAATAAATACATCATTTTTGGGCCCATGTAACTTTGATCTACTTTGAACCGTCCGCACAACTCGCAAGGAGCATCAGCGCTCGTCTTCGCACGACACGTATCCAGAGCAGCCAGGTCGGTGGTGTGTGGTACAGCAGCCAATCCGCTTCCGATCCACGGACAGAGCAGCATGTAGTTGATTTCAGAGAGAAGATTCATAGTAAAATCAACAGCTCGATGTTGTTGAAGAGATGGGGTCCACTTAGAGCGGAATTCGGAGCAAAGCATGTGAGCTTAGGTTAGCGTGCGTTTACCTGAGCATTTCAGGCCGAAAAGAGAGATTGCTTTTGAAGATCTTGGTCAGGCCTCATTAGCCATTGACTCCCAGATGAAGTAATGATTGCCAACCGCCACTCTCCTCACACGTGACAATCTGGCATGTGGTTTGTAGATCAGATCCCTTTCTTCACGTGGGTCTCCGAGTGTTGTTTCCATGGCCGTAGAAATCAGGCCCCGAGTGGATGTCAGGTAGGCCACTCGTTTACATTAAATGTTGACTGGTGGTAGATAACCGTCCATATTCTTCCGCAAGTGTGACCTATCTCATGATGGACGGGTTTAATTTAAGCCACTGACCATACACTGTGCGTGGCGCAGTGATAAACGCGATGAAGTCGATCACTGTCTTCCTCAATATAATTACTCCAAATTCACCCAGCTTGTAAAATACACTTAATTTGACTGATGATTGAAATAAAAGATCCTACGACCATATAAGCTCGGAAGAAATTTCGGAATACTCCCTGAAATTCATAACTTATCAATTTACTTTTTGTAATAAGCGTCCATCTTAACTATGTTATTTTTCTAATTATTTTAAGTACTTTTTATGTTGGACACAACTCAAGCCCAACTGATAAAGAGTTATAATCAAATTAAAATTTATTAAAAATGGTAAAAATAGAAATAAATATAAAATTTTACTATAGAAATGAAGAAATCTCACAAATTCGGCATGGGCAACTCAGACATGCTGAGTTAGTTAGCTAAAGTAGCTCGTCTTACTCAAATTCATATTTGGTATATCGTGTAACTACTTCCAATTTACAAAATATGCATGTTTTAAGGTTCTGATGGTCTTGATGACTTCTGCATGTGATCGGGCCTTCTCTGACCCATCTTCGACATAAAAGCATCCGCAACCTATTCTATATCAGTGCAACCCAACAAGATGAGCAATCCGGACTCACAGGCATGCTGCACCGGCACGTGGTAAATAGTAGGGTGAGTATGGCTAGTGTCACGTATGGTAGCCATCCTATGTCCCTCGTAGGCTAGAATCCTATGCTAATTGACGGTTTTCAAAACGGTGGCGATTCGTCTTTACATGGGGCCCTGATGTGTCGCCATCAGAGATCATCCAAATAGTGAACCATCTAAAAATCGCTATGTAAGAAATGAAAGAAAACTAACACATACACGTGAAATGCACGTGGTTTAGTGTTGTGCCTGCTCCACGAAATTGTGCCTATGTTGAAATTACCATCTTTTCAAAAAATAAATAATTACAGCTTTATGAGTTTTTTTTTTTTTTTTTCTTTTATGGTTGAAATATTAGAAAAAACTTATCTTGTGTAATCCTAATTTGATTACTGTAGAAAATATTTATATCTTGTAAGAAAAAATATCTAAAACACTCTAATCAATCGGGTTAGATCTGATACAACGCACCCCAGTTTGAGTTTTATATAACTTTTTATGCAGTGTTCAGTAAAATTCGAGACATCTATCGTAATACACACTACCAATAAATCTTAATGACCTAATTTATGATGATTAAATGGACAGTTGAAATCAAAATCACCAATGATTCAAGGCACAGTAGCCCAATCTCAACACCATCCACATCCCAACACCATGCAATCTGAGTCAAAGTGCAATGTCTGCGTGACATCCACGAAATGCAATGTCTGTGTGACATCCACTCTGTCCATTTCGGCAGCTGATGTTAGTAAATGCACTTGAAAATCAGATAAACTCAAAATTCAAGTGGGCCACACCACAAGAAAAGTGGGGGCCATCAAAACTTCCCTGGCGTCCACCAACAAAGTGTATATGTCATCCAACCTTTTCATATAGTGATTCCCACCGTAATGATGGGAAAACAAAATTATTAGTCTAATCCCTACCGTGGGCCGGTTGGCATTTAAGGCCCACTATTTCTTATGTTGTAGCCTACTTTAGTTTTGGATCTGCCTGATTTTTGGTGCACACCCTAACACGAGCTGATGAAACTGATGAAGGGAGTGGATGTCACACAGACAACACAGTGAGCCCCACAAGGCTTAGAGTTACACGAGCTCCCTGTAACCTTGGCTACAGGAAATTGATTGTCGGTTACAATGTTTTGATTAATACACATGCACTCAAGAAATGTAAACATGTCACCCCTTAAAAATGTAAAGCATAGATAGGACATAACCCAAAAACTTCATTTGTGAAAATTTTATTTCAACAAACAACTGTCCACAAGTCAGAAGTTTGAATTTTTTTAACCAATCTATTCTGGAAATGTGACTCTGCGAGAATGGATTCACTATTTACTGAGTGAATGCTTACAAGCATAATATTGTACTCTTTACTACAAGAACAAGGAACCCTTAAAAGATGTCATGCTTTTTTCTTTTTAAAATTTTACAATAGATGGTTTGAATCAATGCTCATATGCACTCATCAGATCATTACTCCGCTCTATTTTTGGATGTTAATTGCCACATCAGGCAACTAGCTGAATTTTGACAAAAGGGTAGAGTGAAGGGGACTCTACCAGTGGCAGGTAAAGTGCATGTAATGTTAGATGTTATTGTTTAATCTTGTGGACCCCACATGTGGGCCATTTGCTTTTGTTTTATTTTTGTTTGTTCTTCCTTTTTAGTCCCCTATTGATTAGTATCAAGAAAGTGAGTTGTAATTCTCACCATATCAAGGAAGTGCAATTTTAAGAGAAATGTTGCTTAAAATATCAGGGTCTGGTTTCTCTCTTGCCATTAAAATTTTCTTATTTCCTCTTTCATGTGTGTATGTTTGCACCTGTATTGAAATCCAAGATTTGTATTACGTTAGACCTACATCCCCACGTGCTCAAAAGAAATATACTCGTGTCATAACCAACATAACCGAAAATGTTATTAGACAGGCCATCTATTCCAACAGAAAAATGGTCCACCAATCAGAAGTTGGAATGGTTCACCCAATCTAATTTTGAAACTTTACTTAGGGGATGTTTGGTTGCACCAAATATCACCAAATTTAGTTATTTTCGGTGATACCATAAGTTTGGTGATATCTGGTGCAACCAAACGCACCTTTAGGAACGTGTGTTTCATAATGTAGTCAGTTTATGATTTTATTACATGACACATATGTAATTAATGTCTTTGTTGTGACGGCAACTGCCAAGTGTTGTATCCTGCCAGAGCGACTTCGTTTGACTGATTTCGTTTTTGCCTTTGTGGTGATCTCGATCCAACCTAATGGGACCCACATGCTGAGATGGACGTATGATTTGAACCATTAATGTTCTTGTTAGTCTCATGAATAAGCTATTTTCCTCCTATGGTCACATTTCAATTACAGTCTTAACCTAGAGCCGTTGAAAATTTTCGTGTAATTGTTCTGAATTTATATTCTGATAGAGATAGTTACGATCATCCTTCCGGTTTAAGTTTCTTATGGTAGCTTCTATGAAATGTAATTCAAAATATGGACGGTTCAGATCATTGGATCACTCAGCATGCGGTCCTCATTAGGCGGCGCACACGCGGCATTCTCAGTCGCGACAGAGGCAAAACGAACTCGTGACACGAACATCTGCCCTCGGAACGTGGAACGGCTGGAATTAAAGCAACTTTTACATACTCCGTTACCGGGTTTGCACACCCACGCGCATGTGGACTCCGGCTACTCGTGCTAATATGGCACTCTTGTGTAAGATCAGATCTTTACATCAGGTGGACTACGGTCTTTGGATCTTTTGGACGAAAGAATCAGGCCGCTTTCACTCCTCAGGTAGACCAAAATCTAACAAAAAAAGAAAAAGAAAAAATGGAGGGCTAGAAAAGAATTGTTTCACAGATCTGTTCTTTGTGTTCATTGAGGCTCACTCGAGGAATGAAATGGGCTGATGCTTTGTCTAGAATGTCTAGGTAGTGTGGCCCACCTGATGAAAAGCTGAGATCTCATATGCATGCGCTTGCATGTATGGGAAGCGTTACAGACGCGCGTGGAAACTCCTAACACCGACACCGACCTCTGACTACTATTCACCGTTGAGAAATAAAACGGTATTCAGAAAATCCCACCCTTGATAGCCACGCGACAAAAACTTCGCATGTCAGAGGCCCTCTACATCACAGAAAGTCAAGCTCGAAGCAATGGATCGTATGTCAACACTCCAATCGAACTCTGACCAGAGAGAGCTTTGATATTTTGGCAATCCAGGATGGAACCTACCGGATGAACGGTCAGGATCAACACTTGGAAGGACAAAAGGGGCGAGTCTCTGTAGCAGATCTCATTTAACACTTTTTTTTAAAGATAATTGTAACCCTGCACTGCTTTCTGACAATTGTAAAAACCTCCCTCAGATTTGGGTTATTGCAAGCACCTACCTTCTCCAAAGAGGTCTGAAAAATCTGAGACTATGCTTGTCTTAAGAGTTTTTTATTCTTTTTTTAGACACCTCATCTTAAATGGGATTAGAACTAGTCTCGACTTCGGTAATAGTTTTGATCAAGAGTATGGCATAGCTAAACACTAACAAATACAGTCGTATATAGTGGATAATATACGACCAGGATGAGTTTTGGAGGTAACTGATAGACCAGATCAACCAATCTAATGATCCATCATCAATCCGTTTCCTTGCACAATGATTTGGGCTTGGGGATGGCGAAACATGCAACATTCTAATAAAGTTGTTCCTGAGCTAACCAAAAAACTTCGAAAGGCGAAAAAATGAAGCTCAAGAAGGCCATTAAGTGGCTCAAAAATAAATAACAACACATATTGACGGAACTATAGCCTGCTTGGCTAAATCTCGACCATTCACCCAAAATAGCAACAAACCAATCAAAACATGTTTCCCTAATTAACTCCAACGGCACTAAAATCTAACTTAGGGATCCCCAAAGTATTTAAAAAATAACCACTGAATTTGATTGGTTGTCATTGAAGCTGGCAGACGGCTAGACAGAAGAGGGAGTACCGCAGCTCCGAAATACCATAATGAGCTTTGAATTTATAAAGCTCTAAAAATGGCTTTTGGTAAAACTGGTCCTCCATAGGCCATTTTGAAGAAAAGTCATGCATTTCTATACCAAGACCCTTACCTAGAGTTTATGGTGCAAACGAACTATAAGAGTTACTCAAATTAAAGAATCTTATGATTTCTTGTTCTCAATGTGATTCTAGCCGACCGTATATTTTGAAGACATATTTTGACTAGTAATGACTTCAAGCCAATAAAAAGGAAATAAAAATAAAAATAAAAAGGATTCCATGGCATTGGAGCCAATCCCACATGTAATCTAGACCTAACATGTACTGCCTGAACTAAGAAGAGTCTAGTCAAAATAGACCAATGAGGGTTATGACCCCATGTCCACACTAGGAAAGGGGTTCACACTTTCCTTTTCTTTTCTTTTCTTTTTCTCCCACATGATGGACTAATGTTATGTATAAATGGTACCCAACCTAATCAGGATGCCAAAAGAACGAGACTAATCCAATCATCATGTGGGCCACGCTCATCTAAAAACCTCAAAATATAAATGGTGAGCCACTTAAGCGTTAGATAAACTTGGTATTTAGGGCGTGTTTGAGCCGTGGGTTTAGAAGGGATTAGGTGGGATGGGATTCATCTCGTCCTATGCCAATTCCACTCCATGTTTGGGAAGAATGGAAAAGCTTGGAATTAGATTAAAGGGAATTGCATTGGGTCCTGTGCCAATTTCACTCAATGTTAGCAAGTTGTGTAGGTCCCACCATGATGTGTGGGCTATATCCACACCGTCCACTCATTTTTTGAGATTATTTTAGAGCATAGGCTAAAAAATCAAGTAAATCTAAAGCTCAAGTGGACCCCACCATAGAAAGCAACGGGGATTGAATACTTACTGTTGAAAACTTCTTTGAGGCCACATAAGTTTTGGATATACCTCATTTTTAGGCTCATACTATAAAATGAGGTTATAAAATAAATGAACGGTTTAGATATAACACATGTGTGTTATTCTCAGTAATTTCAAATGATGGTGGGTATATTCATTCAATGTACCACTATATTACCAATAAAGTATGGCATTAATCTTATCCCATGGTAATTACCATGGGACAATCTCTGCCATGGGTGATGATTATATTTTTTGAATCCCATCCCACCTAATCCCTTCTAATCCCACCGCCCAAACACGCCCTTAGAGTTTCCCATTTTCACAATGGAATAACTACGTAGAATGAGTTATGTGACACTTTAACATTATGTTAAGCCCATGCATCTACAATCAATTACTTATGAGTTAGGGGTAAAATTGTTAATTTCGAATATATAACGTTGCTAATAAAATATGAAACAGATTTAAAGACTGAGGGAGGTATTTACAATAATCAAAATCAGGGCAGCGCTGTTTGTAATTGTCGAAAGCCAAACCAGAAGCGTCTCCATGTATCTTAAAACGGGTGGAAAAGGGGGTCGGTCCATGATTGCAAGGAAATGAGTCGTGGTGGAACGGGCGCGGATTAGATACTGACAAGGTCTATAGCCAAATCGCTACTGAAGTGACGTCACTAAGTTCTGTGGACCCACCATGATGCATGTGTTGTATCCATACCGTCCAACCATTTGTAGAGATCGTTTTATGACATTAGAAAAATAATGATATATATCTAAAGTTCAAGTGAACCCACCACAGAAAACCGTAGGATCAGTTACAGCCACCGTTGAAACATTTATAGGGCCCACCATGGTGTATATTTTAGATCCAACCTATTCATAAATTAACATAGAAATAGATGAAGTGAAAACAAAAATATAAGCTTGATCGGAAACTTCCGTGGCCCCTAAGAAGTTTTGAACGGTGGATGTCACTGTCCCCATTGTTTTCTATGGTGGGGTCCACTTGAACCTTAGATCTATCTCATTATTTTTATCATGCCATAAAACGATCTCTCCAAATGGATGGACGGTATAGATATAACACATGCATCATGGTGGGGCCCACAGAACTTGGTGACGTCACTTCAGTAGCGATTTGGATACTGACCGTGTCAGTATCTAATCCGCGCCCGGGAGGAACATCCACCAAATCCACCATAGAGGATCATGTGTCCACCACATGCAAGCGTACCACGTGGCAGTATGTCAGAGGTAGGACGGCCCAACGCCCGACACCATTTTAATCTTATCATCTGGAGAACGTGGCCTATGGGATATGTACTTGGTGAGACAAAGCATTATTCCACATTTCACGTGACATTCATACAAAGCTATTTTTGTGTTTCAAGCTGCCTAAACTACGGTGATAGTTTCATCGCTATTTGAAAGTGGTGGTGACTCATTTCGTACACATGGCTTACCTGTTGGCAGCCTGGGATGTTTAAACAGTGGGCCCGAATGTGGATGGAGCGTGGTCCGTAAAGCATACTGATGGGACAATGTCAGCTATCTTATGGAATTGGAGTGAGGAACCTTTTGTTATTGGCCGTCCATTGATAGACATCAAATTGACGCTTGGGATTTTCCCAGCTGAGTGACTTTCGGGCTATGCTCCAACCACGTGAACATCCCCCATCCAAGGGCGCATCTCTACTCTATACAACGCCAGCGGTCAACAATCAGTCAGAGGGATACGGTAAGGTGTCTGTGTCTGGGCCTTCAACTGATGGCATTTTCGTCATTTTACCTGGAAGTGGATTGGCTCCTGCCCCCGCCTGGACGGATTCGGTACAGTTAGTGGCTATGTGGGGCCCACCATGGTGTATGGGTTTTATCCATGCCGTTCATCCATTTTTCCAGATCGGTATGAGACAATATATATATATATATATATATATATATATATATATATATATATAGGGAAAAGGTACTATGCGCTCGAGCGTAAAGCGGTCTCCATGCGGTCGAGCTGGGGTGGACCCCACCGTGATGCCGTTCGAACATCTATCCCCTCAGTCAGATGAACTATCCCTGGACTGGCCCACACGGCTGAAAATCACGTCCATCTGAGACTTTTATGGGCCACACCACGTCCAGAAGTGGAGAGGGGCCGTGCACCATTCAAACATTCAAAACCACTTGTGGCCCCCTTTTGAGACGTTTTTTGATGATAAACACCGTCCATCATGTGTATCCTACTTGGATGTAATTTTAGACCAATTTTCAGGTAGTATCCACATCTCAGGTGGGCCCCACCAAGTGATTTTACATGTTTTCGCGTCTATACTTATGTTTTCAGAAGGTATGGCCCACCTGAGTTCCTTGGACGGTCGATTTCAAGCCGTATGGGTCCCACTTGGAGTGGTACATCTGGTGGACAGTGTGGATCTTCGAAAGGAATCACGGTAGGGCCCACCCCAGCTCGACCTCATGGAGACCGCTTTACGCTCGAGCGCATAGTACCTTTTGGGCCCACATGTTATGTTTTATCATCTATATATATATATATATATATATATATATATATATATATGAGGCAGAGCAAGGCTCAACTGGACCAATCAAGAGGAAGTAGTGGTAATAATGACGTCCACCGTTGAAACTTTCCTAGGCCCAACTGCGATGTTTATCTTCCATCCAACTTGTTGATGAGTTCAAATATACTTGGATGAAAGAAAAACAAAGATATAAGCTTGATCAAAAGTTCCCTTGGTCTCAAAAAAAAATTTAATGGATAATGTTCAATTCCTAATGTGTGGTCCCCTTAAGCCTTGGATCTTCCTTATTTTTGGGCTCATATCCTGAAACGATCTTGAAAAATGTATGGAAGAAGTGGATCAAATCCATACATCACAATAGGCCCCAAAGATCCATGCATGTACACAGTCCCTCTTGCTCCGTACGCAATCCGGTTCCCCTCTCACTCTTCCATGGATAGCGTGTTCTCATGTCCCGGCTATGCCGACAGGTCCCACTATATTACGGAGCGTATATAAGAAAAGGCTTTATGAAGTGACTAAGATAACTATGTGACATCTAATTCTTTCATATGCTGCATTAGCAGTGTTAGTACGACCGCGGAAGAAACAATAGAAGGATTAAGTGAGTCATGGAGCAAGAAGCAATTGAGAATGAGATGTTCACCCTCCAAATCCTAGGAGGGCTGTCATGTTGTTTATATGCTATCTAAGTTAATGTTACACTCAACAAGATAAATAAAAATACAGAGAGAGACAGAGGTCTCAAGTCCAATTGATTGGACCACAAGTCATGGTCCACCCAACAAATAACTTATAATTTACTAAATGCATGGCAACCCAACTCATTCAATGGATTGACACCACTATAAGGAACGCTTTATGCAAAAATCAGCCCCATCCATTAGCTAAGTCGACCACACTTGTATTTGGCAATTTACCGGTGGCTATAAATTGTTTTCTATACGGTTGCTCACTGATGATTGTATAAGATATATATATATATATATATATATAGGCTTTTTCTTTTTTCTTCTTTTTTTTCTTTTTTTTTTTCACACACTCACCTAACACACCCATGCACACCATGGTGGGATTTCACCACCTATGGGTGTTGAACCCAAGACCTCGTGTTGAAACTCCTTAGAGTCTACCATTGAGTTAAGGACTTGAACCCAGTTCTAGGTATGCTCAATTTCATGGATCACATTCTAATATACCCTCACTCAATTAATGAACAGAGTGGATGTCACGAAGAAATTATAGTGAGTTTCACATAAATTTCTTTTTACCCACTCAAATTTCTCATTCCACTTCACATTGCCTGCACCTACCCCTCCTTTATGCGTTGCCCTAGCTTTTCCTATCCTATCCTACTTTCTTTTTAAATGCACATGCCATACCCTTGAATGCCATTTATTCACATGAGCCATAGCCATCTTGAAAGGAATTAGTTTTGCCTCTATCACAGCTGGGAAGCCAACTTATGATGCAGGGATGAACGTGATGAGGTCGAGCACTATCTCCCTCGAGAGGATAACTGTTCCGAACCTACAGAACTTCTCTGGACTCCTCACAGAGACTTCTCGAATCCACGAAAAAGAAAGAAAGCAAAATAAAAAATAAATTCTATAAAATTTGAAATTGATTAATTAATCAAATAAACAAGTTCACGACCCTTTAAATAGGAAAAACAAATTATGAGAGAGAAATTAGAAGCAAACTATAACTAAAACTCCTAAAATTCAAAATTTACTATAAATAGTAAACTTATTATTTATAGACGATCGTGATATCTACTAGTGTGCATGATTTTCAACCAAAAATAGTAAGTGTCCTATTTGGCTTCACCAAACCGTTCTCGTAATTTTTCTAAGCTCTTTTCACGTTGAGCGCAACTCCTAAAGCCTAACGGATGAAGAGTTATAATTAAACTGAAACTTACTATTTATAGTAAAAATAAAATTAACATAAGGAAACGACCGTCGATCCAAGGGTATTTCGCAAATCCGGCTTGCGTAACCCGGCATAACGGGATTAATTGGCTAAAGTAGCTCATTCTACTCCAAAATTATATATTTTACGCCCGATAATTCATTCTGGATTGTGAGATACGCCTGATCTAAGGTCCGTCGGTCTAGATCACTTTTGTCATCGACCGGGCCTTTTCTGATCCATCTTAACTATGAACTTCATCAACTTATGTGGCCAGCCTTTGGGCCTCACTTACCTTGATAGCTAGATGATCCAAACAAGTCATGTTATCCTTACTACCATGAGTAAGCAATTGTACCTTTACCATATTTTAGCGATGATCTTGACCTTTGATTTTTATAGTTGCACATGACTACTTTTATTTGTTCTAAATTCATCTACATATATTAAGGTCATAAATCATTCATTCAACCTAAGTATCTAAGGATAACAGTCTGGTATAGAGCCAAAAACATGAATAATTCTCAATGATCAAACCATTCAATATGTGGGCCTAGTGGGCCGCCATATCCAAGATGAACTCTTTGAATTTACCTATTATTGTATTATAGCCATGGTAAATAGAAACATGTGATCCACTACCAAAGGCATTGCTAAGTATACTGGAATTTAAAGTTTTTTTTTTTTCAAGGAAAGTTGATAAGGCCCATAATTCCCCAATCCAAGCCATTGATCTGCTCTAATTAATTGGATGGACCATGCCCAAAGAAAATCATGACATTTCTATTCATGTCCTACAATAAACAGTTGAAAAGAGAATTACAGAAATGGTCTTTATTCAACAAAAATAATAAATAAATAAAGCCAAAGCCAGTAGAATCTTCCATCATAGATATTTTGGGGCAAGGTCGGTCCACGTTGGGATACGAGAAACCAATTGTCAGGATCATGGAACCATTTGAGAACTAGAACTTGAGTGCATTGCAAAGCCTCAGGCCCCATGAATTTATGTGTCGGTGGGAAATGGTGAAAAGCAATGGTGTACAGTCGTCCAAAAGAGTGATTGGAATTTTGAAAGCTGTAAAAGGTACATGTACGTGAATGAAATGGCATGACACAAAGAAGCCAGCCGCAATCTAACGAGAGGGGCAATTTGGTAATAAATATTATTGATTTCTAACAGCAAGGTTGCGAAAACGAGGTTTTCTCACATATATCGCAACGCCTATTGCAATATTGTACATCGGGAATTTAATCTTTTAATCTTGGTCATTTTTCAATGATCCAAACCGTTTATTCTATGTTTCACATATTTTAGATTGGAAATACAACAAAAAAAAAAATCTGTTTTATTTTTTCAGTTAAATCGTTTGAAATTTTGGATACTATTACCTTACATAATTAAAGGATAAAAATTCAACTCAAGATAAATTTTAGAAGTCCTCCATCCAACAGAATCACTATCAGATAAATGGTTTCGATCATTGAAAGATATCCCATTCCAATGGAAATATCCCGACGTACCATATTAGAACACGTAGGGGATGTATTCATGGAAACCTCTGCGAAAATTTGAAAGCTAACGTCGGCTAGATCATGATATGATTAGGCATAATGCACGCATGCATGTACATGAAAAAGGTAAGAACTGCTGAACGGTAATATCTAATTAGTTGTCAACCACTCATCTAATTAAATGTGGCCCACCTATGTGAGATCCAGATGTTCATATACATCATACTCTATTGGTAGTGGAACGTTTGCAATAATCACAACGGTGATATTTTCTTATCCATTGGTTGAAAATCTTTGCCGCATGTCGTTCATCTTTGGACTTTTTCTGAACCACCTACTTTGAAATCATCAATATTCCTCTGATCTAATCATCTGACCGTTGTGGGACCAGGGAGACCCCACGATTTCAAAAATCGAAGTTCTACCTGGATGTTGGACGCTGTTTGGCTGGTGACCCCCAACAGCAGCCAGCTAGCTGGTGTCAAAGTTCTGTGGACCCACCATAATGTATGTTTTTATCCATGCCGTTCATCTATTTTTCCAGCCATTTTAGGTATGAGGCTAAAAATGAGGCAAATCCAAATCTCAGGTGGACCACACCACAAGGAACAGTGGAACTGAATGCTTACCACATAAGTTTGCAGGCACATAAGTTTTTTATCATGTTGATGTTTGTGTTTTACGCTCATCCAGGTTTGTGTGACCTAACCAACAGGTTGGATGGCAAATAAACAATATTGTGGGCTGTAGAAAGTTTTTAATGGTGGATGTTCAATCAACATTGTTTTCCTGCGGTGTGGTCCACGTGAGATTTGGATCTGTATAGTTGTTGAACTCATATATTAAAATGAGCAGGAATATATATATATATATATATATATATATAGTTGAAAGGCCCAGATAAAACACATACATCATGGTGGGGCCTACAGAGCTTTGACATCGGCTAACGCCAAACCGCCTAGCTGTCATGTTTTCCACTTGACAGTAGGATCGGTCAGAAGTTGGGTGGAGCCTACCATGATGCTTGTAAAAAATTGACCCACCATCCATTCTGTGAGCTCATGTTTGGATATGAGCTAAAAAAATTAGGCCCATGCATGAAAATGAGAAAATAAAAAAGTAAAAAAGCGGATCCAAAACTGAATTAACAGGTGGAAAAAGCGGTGAGGAAAATTCCTACAGTTTCAACCTTCTCAGTGTCCAACATGATGTTGTATGTACCGTACGTCCAAACTATTCGTGAAATCATTGCCACTGGTAAATTAGGAAGAGAAAAAATTTGACACTCCGGGAGAGTGTGATGTATGATACACAGACACTTGGAAGTTATTTAGAAATTGCATACATGGAATTCAAGCTATTCTAATTAAACTGTCCATATTATGAATCCCAGCTTAGAGGCTTTGGAAACTAACAACTATGCCTTTGGTTATCCAATTATACCAGATTGGTGGACATTTGTTGGACAGTTTAAAAAATACCATATGGTAATTTAAAAAAAAAATTAGGCCTTATTGGTTATCCGACTATTGGAGATTGGTGGACATTTGTTGGACAGTTAAAAAATATAAAGTGCTCCTATTTCAAGAAATAAATGTCCACAAATTATAGGTTAGGATTGTTCGACTAATCTGATTTTGCGGCTGTTACACAGCGACAGTGAGTTCCACAATTTAGTAGTTTCAATTTGAGTGATATGCCACTTATACATTTTCAGAGAGCCTGTGTATCAGGCCTCAATGCAGCCGGATTATAAAATAACTATCCAAACAGGAAATGTATGTTTTTATATATGTGCTTTCATTGTGCCAAACAGTTTTTTTTTTTTTTTTTTTAAAGGCCACAGACAGTATATGGTTGTTTATCTTTCATTCATTTCTTTTCCTATGTTATAGAGTTCTCCGAAGAGATCATGATAAATAAATAAAGTATTAAAGAAAAAAGGAAGAGGCATAAAACAAAGATAGGATGGGACCCAGTGGAATCTGAGATAAGGATATCGCAGCCATAAAACAAACAAAGCATTTATTGCATACAACTACCATCTGTACTGGTAAGAAGAGAAAATAACGAAGCCGCTGGAAAACAAGGGAAATAAAACGTGGGTGACGGAATGCATGGTGGGGTGAGAAGTATCTGGGGATGTCCATCTAATGGTCCCTATCGTTTATGGGCTATGCTTGGAGAAATCACTGTAGCCATCCGACCACTGACCTTTGAAATTATGGTAGATAACAGAAGTGGTTAGCGGCCAACATTCAATGCAGAGAAGTAGATAACAGAAGTGGTTAATGGCACACATTCAATGGGGAGAAGTGAAGAAGACTGATGGCTAGAATTGTTATAAAGGTGTAGTTTTCCAAGGATGGGCTGTTCGTGATGGGGGCCCACTATATGGACTATAGAAGCTATTTTCAATGTTAGTTGAAAGCCGTCTCCTTTCGTTTCCAGGCTCAACATTTAGTTTGCCCATTTGGCAGATTGGGGGATTAGATTGCAGGTGGAGAAGAGAGAGGAGTCTCTCTCCCCTTTCCCTTCCTCCCTAACATAAAGAGCTACCATGTTACCTCTATGGGTGGCAATGGGCTACGCCCAGGCCAGACTACGCTCAGGCCCAATTTTTATGACCCAAATCCTGCAACTACCCAAGCCCAGGCCAAAAAATGGTTGGGCAAGGGCCCGACCCTTCGCAGACCACACCAGGGCCTAATTCAAAAATTGATAAAGTTCTTATTTTCCACTTGGGCCACACATGCAAAAAGAAATAGAAATTTTAGCCGAAAGCCCAAGCCTAACCAGAAAATTGATCAAGCCATGCATGCAAGACCTAAGCCCAGCCCAAAGTTAGTTGGCTGGGGCTACCTGGCCCATTACCACCCTCAATTATCCCCATGTCCCTCTCATGTTAACTAGAAATTCTTTGTTATCTTTCATAAATAAATTTTGCTCACTCAAATTCATGCTTACCATCCTCCCAACTCCCAAGTGGGAGAGTGGATTTCATAATTTGTGGTAAAGGAGGTATGCATTCATGCGGCCCCACTTAAAAGAAAGAAATAATAATAATAATAATAAATCACCCATCATCATCATTTAAGCATTATTTAATTAATTGGCGTCAGCTACATGAATCTAATTCTACCATTCTACTCTATCAAGGTGCATATCCTCATTTAAACCATACCTTGTTAGGATTTTCTTATTACCTCCACCCACATCCTTTTGAGCCTTTCTTTTGCCTTTTAGAGCCTTCATCTTGAAACAACACACTCCCAATCAGTGCAGTTTTTGGTCTCTATTGTAATGTATACTTTCCTCTCAATTAAGGGTACAAGAATTCTGAATTTAATTATAAGTTGAGTACTTGCTTGCTACAAACATCCCTTAATTGATTAAGACACTACATGCTTACTAAACACGTTTAAATGAAGGAAATTAACAAATGGGTATAGCTGCATAGAGGACCCTACTGTTGGTATATGCTATGTATAAGACTACACTATTGGACTCTTGGGCCTGATAGTCCAATCCATTCATATCTAAGACCATCTGATCGGATTTATGGGCCTAATAGCATGAAAGAACCATTATTTTAGTTCATCCAAGATGATCGTTTCGGTCTATAGATCACTCAGACAATTCATTATCAATCAACCATCCTGCGGGGTCCACTTTTGGACCTCTTGTGGATAGGGGTGGCAATGAGCCTGGTTTGGGCCTGAACATGCTAGGCCGGCGAACAGCCGGATACTTAGACTAAAGGCACGGGCCTGGTGCAAGTCCGACATAGGCCTAGAACAGTAGACCCAAACTCAGGCACAGTAAAAATTGGTTTGGTCCAAGCCTGATCCAGCCTGAAAATTGATAAGAATCTCTACTTTCTCACTTGAATGTTCATAATTCATCCATTGATCAAGTGGGCCACACATATGATTGGCAGTGTGAATCCATTTACCCGATGTATCTGACCCAAAATGAGTAGGATTTGGATATTCCGCTTACACAATTATCCGAGGTCATTTCCATAATTTATCAAAATAATAATATTTCTAACTTGATTGTTAAATACTAATATATGTTTGGTGGACATCTATTGGATGGCTAAAATGAAAAATATCTAAATGAACCTATTTTAATCAACAAGTGTCCATGAATTAGGATCTTTCTCAGTCAATCCAATGTTGAAAACATGGTGAATAGTTATGTACCAAATGCTTGATGCATGCTTCACTAACCTCGGGAAAAGAGGTAAAACCATAATGTTTTTTCATCTTCTTTTTGGTGTATTTTATTTTAATGTAATGAGCCACGATCCACCCTGGATTCAATACTCAAAATTTGGAGCAAACACCATACATTTGATAGTTCTTCTCGTGTTTGGTTCCACGTGTTTTCTATACTATATGGAGTTTTCTTCTCTCAGTGGAAAGCCAAATCCATGATCTGAAGATTGCAATCGAACCTACTGCTTTAGGTGTGTTGGTCGTGAGCTGTAAACAACCAATAGAGTTGTTGGCGTGAGCTAAACAACCAAGAGAGATTTTAGCATTGTAAACAACCAAGAGAGTTGTTGGCGTGAGCTAAACAATCAACAGAGATTTTAGGCATTTGAAATTTGTAACATCCCGTAGCATGAGTGTAGGAGACGGAATTGTATACTAAAGAGGTTTTATTTATTTTTTTTTATTTTTTATTTTTTGTATATAACCTACGATTGAATGAAAAATATGAAAGACAGAATTTTTTGACATGATATCAAAGCCAAACGAATTCTGACTTCCTGTATTACAACCCTAACTATACCTCCGTTCATGGCGAACTCTAATGATCCGAACTCCTCTGGCGGCACGTCCAATCTCTCTGACTCTATCCTTGAATTGACTACAAGGATGACCGAGGTTTTGAATAGCGCTCGGACCCCGACCATCACCACTGAAACATCCGCTGCTCCGATCGGCATTAAGTTGGATGGTTCTAACTATACACTGTGGTCCCAGGTTGTCGAGATGTATATCTCTGGCAAGGACAAACTGGGGTACATTAACAGCGACTTTCTCCAGCCGTTACCAACTGATCCCTCCTTTCGCAAGTGGCGCACCAATAACGTTATTGTTAAAGGTTGGTTAATTTCTTCCATGGATTCGTCCTTAATTGGCAATTTTATTCGATTTTCTACGGCAAAAGTGGTTTGAGATTCCATTGCAACTACCTTCTTTGATGGTAGTGATACCTCACAAGTGTATGATCTTCGACGGCGTGTGACACGACTGAAGCAAGCTGCTGGCTCGCTGGAAAAATATTACACTGAGTTGCAGGGTTTATGGCGTGAAATTGATTTCCGTCGGCCAAATCCTATGGAATGCTCTATTGATATTCAGCACTATAATCGGATCATCCAGGAAGACCGTGTTTATGTGTTTCTGGATGGTCTTGACGATCGGCTAGACAAAATACGGGCTGATGTTCTACACATGAAACCGTTTCCTACTGTTGAACAAGTGTATGTGCATGTTAGACTGAAAGCTATTCGACAGCAAGTTATGACTTCCCATGACACCGATGGGCTCCAGGGAGCTGTCTTGGCCTCCAAAGCTCTTACGTTAAGCACTTCTGCCCCTGGTAAATCTTCCAAGACCCGGAATTCTACTGATGCGAAAAAATGTTCTCATTGTGGAAACCAGAAACACACACGTGAAAACTGTTTTAAGTTGCATGGGTACCCTGATTGGTGGCATGATCTTCAAGCCCGTAAACGTCCTGATGGAACCGGAACCAATGGAAGTTCAGGCACAGTTGTTGTTGCTGCTGCAGAGCCCCATCTTTCTCTTATACAACCAGCTGCAACGTCCACGGATGCTCCTCCCAACTTGAACTCAGGTATCCCTGGTCTTGCTCTTCTTACCTCCCACAGAGATGCGGACTGTAGTGCATGGCTTCTCGACTCGGGGGCCACTGACCATATGACATTTGCTATCTCAGACTTCTCTCAGACCTCTCTTCCGCGACGCACCAGCATAGCCAATGCAAATGGTGTTATCTCACCAGTCACTGGAGCTGGCTCTGTGACCTTATCTCCATCCTTACATTTATCTAATACTTTACTTGTTCCGTCTCTATTCCATAAATTGTTGTCTTTAAGTCAGCTTATTGCAGACCTTGGGTGTGTTGTACCTATTTATCCAAATTTCTGTCTTATTCAGGATATTCTTACCAAGGAGATAATTGGACATGGTACTAAGAGGGGGGGATTATATTATGTGGAAGACATCAGTATCGGCCAGGCCAATAACATGAACCATCCACATGCTGATAAAGAGACACTACTTTGGTTGTGGCATCGACGCTTGAGACACCCGTCTTTTCCTTATTTGAAGCATGTTTTTCCTGATCTATTTAAGCATTTACAGGTCTCCGATTTAAAATGTGACAATTGTATTTTTGGTTAAGAGCCATCGCGCTACTTATCCATTAAGCATGACTAAAAGTGACACTGCATTTGCGTTAATTCACTATGATGTATGGGAGCCCTCACCTATTACTAATATGTCTGGCTTTCGTTGATTTGTTATTTTTGTGGATAATTGTACTCGTATAACATGACTCTACTTGATGAAACACAAAGATGAGGTTCTCAGTGCCTTTGAAACATTTCATGCTATGGTTAGTACTCAGTACAGTGCCACCATGAAGGTTCTCCACTCTAATAACGGTGTAGAATATGTCAATCAGCACCTTAAAGCGTACTTTACTCAACATGGTTTAATTCATGAAACGTTATGCTCACAAACACCTCAATAGAAGGTGTCGCCGAGAGGAAGAATAGACATGTTCTTGAGACTGCTCGTGCTTTGCTTCTCGGTGCTCATATGCTCAAATGTTTTTGGACCGATGCAGTCTCAACTGTTGTCCATCTTCTCAACTGAATGTCTTCTAAGGTTTTATCCTTTAAGACACCACTCCAATGTCTTTCTACTTATGTGTCACTACCTACTGCACTGATGCTTCCTCCTCACATCTTTAGGTGTGTCGTTTATATGTATCTCCACAAGAACCAACGCACTAAACTTGATCCGTGTGCACGTCAGTGTTTGTTTTTGGGTTATGGCGTCCATTAAAAAGGGTACCGGTGGTATGATCCTACCACTTGCAGACTCTATGTGACTATGGATGTCCAATTCTTAGAGACTAATATGTTCTTTTCCTCTCCAGCACCTACTTCTACTCTTCAGGGGGAGATACATAATGAAGAGTTGAATTGGTTCCAACATGAGATGTCGAATGATAACTCGGGCGTTGTGAACTATGAAGCCGAGCCGCAGGAGCATGGTGGGCCGAATAATAACTCAGGCGTTGTGAACTGTGAAGCCAACTGTGAAGCCGAGCCGCAGGAGCATGGTGGGCCGAATGATAACTCAGGCGTTGTGAACTGTGAAGCCGAGATATATCCCAATGTAGAGCATGCAACATCTAAGACCGAACCTATATCCCCTCCCTCTGAAGTGCCAGCCGAATCATCTCCTGAGAATACTCCTAAGGTAAGTACTGTTATTACACTCTTACATACCGATGATATAAATGCATCTGTAGGATATATCTTACCTCACAGGTACAATTGTGGCAAGCCACCTAACAGATACTCTCCAGATATTGAAGAACAAAGGTCGAGGTATCCAATTGCTAACTATGTATCCACCAAAGAACTCTCCGAACCTCTCAAGAAATTTGCACAGGAACTCTCTATATGTCAGATTCCTACCAGTGTTCATGAGGCATTGGCAAATCCAAGATGGACCCGAGCTATAGAGGAAGAAAGTAAGGCACTACTTAAAAATGATACATGGACTCTTGTTCCATTACCTGAAGGAAAACAAACCATGGGGTGCAAATGGGTGTTCTCCATTAAACACAAAGCAAATGAATTTATTGAACAGTACAAAGCACGACTGGTAGCGAAGGGATATACGTAGTCGTATGGTGTCGATTATGAGGAGACTTTCTCACCTGTAGCCAAGTTGAATACAGTTAGGGTGTTATTATCTCTTGCAGCAAATCTTGATTGGCCTTTGCATCAATTTGATATAAAAAATGCTTTTCTCAACAGTGATCTCCAAGAAAAGGTTTATATGGATGTTCCTCCAGGTTATACATCATCTTCAAAGAATGGAGTGGTGTGTAAATTGCAGCGAGCGTTGTATGGACTGAAGCAATCATCACGAGCATGGTTTGGAAGGTTTAGCTTGGCAATGAAGAAATATGGCTTCCAACAAAGTAACTCTGACCATACTTTGTTCTTAAAGCATCAATTGGGTAAGGTAACTGCTTTGATAGTCTATGTAGATGACATGATTATTACAGGAGATGATGATGAAGAAATCTCTCTGCTTCGAAAGCAATTAGCAACTGAATTCGAGATGAAAAATCTGGGACGACTCAAGTATTTCTTGGGAATTGAAGTTGTCAGGTCTAAGCAAGGTATATTTCTCTCCCTACGGAAATACATATTAGACTTGCTAACCGAAGTAGGGATGTTGGAATGTAAACCTGTAGACACCCCCATGGTTCAGAATCACAAGCTTGGAGAATACCCAGACCAAGTACCAACAGATAAAGGAAGATATCAAAGGTTAGTTGGTAAACTCATTTATCTTTCCCATACTCATCCAAATATTGCATACGCTGTAAGTGTTGTAAGTCAATTTATGCATAATCCAAGTAAGAGTCATATGGAAGCAGTGATTCGAATACTTCGATACTTGAAGTCATCCCCGGGCAAGGGGCTTATGTTCTCAAAACATAACAGTCAATCGATGGTTTATGGATACACGGATGCAGATTGGGCAGGTAATATCACTGACAGAAAGTCCATCTCAGGATATTTTACATTTGTTGGGGGAAATCTTGTAACCTGGAGAAGCAAGAAACAAAAAGTGATAGCTTTATCAAGTGCTGAAGTTGAGTTTAGGGGAATGGCTAAGGGTCTTTGTGAACTCCTTTGGCTAAGAAAGCTACTCACTGAAATCGGGTTTGCCCCTACTTCCGAGATGGATCTCTTATGTGACAATAAAGCTGCAATTGTCATTTCTCACAATCCTATTCAACATGTTCGTACTAAACATGTGGAGGTAGATCGACATTTCATCAAAGAGAATCTTAAAGCAAAAATAATTAGGTTTCCGTTTGTGAAATCCGAAGATCAGTTGGCGGACATCCTTACAAAAGCTGTATCTAGCAAGGACTTCTACAACTCACTTGACAAGTTGGGCATGCGAGACCTCTATGCATCAACTTGAGGGGGAGTGTTGGCATGAGCTGTAAACAACCAATAGAGTTGTTGGCGTGAGCTAAACAACCAAGAGAGATTTTAGCATTGTAAACAACCAAGAGAGTTGTTGGCGTGAGCTAAACAACCAAGAAAGATTTTAGACACTTGAAATTTGTAACATCCTGTAGCATAAGTGTAGGAGACGGAATTGTATAGCAAAGTGGTTTTATTTATTTTTTTTATTTTTTATTTTTTGTATATAACCTACGATTGAATGAAAAAGATGAAAGACAGAATTTTTTGACAGGTCACAACCATCTATGTGCAAAACTGCTAGAGCATAACTGTGCCACAATCCACGAATTCCATATATTTCATATATCAATGGTGAACAAGGAAAAATGAAGTTAGATGTCCGGAGAGAGAGAGAGAGAGAGAGAGAGAGAGAGAGAGAGAGAGAGGAAAAACCGATGGTCAGGGTAATTGAAACAACATGTTCCTTCTGAACAGCTCTATCATTTCAAGGAGTGGTTGATATCTAAAACATAGTTTATCTTGGGTCATTGAACTGAGTAGAATTTTATCTTGGGTCATTTAACTGAGTAGAATGAAGGTAGCTCAAGTGGTAGACTGAGTGAAAGATATCTCATTTCAACACTGAGGTCTTGGTATCGATTCCCTAGTGGGGGTGGCTAACACTAAAGTGTGAACTAACAGTGGGTGTAACAAGCTAACAAAAAAATAAAAATAAAAAAATTGAAGGTTTCATGCAATGTTATTCAAGTTACTCCAAAATAAAATAAAATAAAAGCAATGTTTAGGGGTCGTTTAGATGGTGGTAAATGAGACAAGTTGTAAATGATTTACTAATAAATCATTTACAACTTGTGTTTAGTTGCCGCTTTTCGCCTGTAAATCATTAATGAGTTTTAAATGATTTACAACCTTTTGCCCATTTTCATTTGCTAGTAAAAAGAGATGATTTCATTTACTGGCAGAAATACTCCTGCCCTTGCTCTTTTTTTGAAGGGTGGGCTATAAAAGAGGGATGCACATCCCTCTTTTCTTCTCCAACAGAAGGGTTCTCTCTCTCTCTCTCTCTCTCTCTCTCTCTCTCTCTCTCTCTCTCTCACAATGGCAGAAGATCTTACTACCGCCCCCTTATAAAAGAGCATTGGAATTCATGGGCCCACTTCTATGGCTCACCTACTGCTTGGTTTTATGTGAGGATCAACCCATAAGCTTTAGTGAGATGGTTTAACCCAATGATCCACTTTAAAATCCACTCTTATATGTCATTTGAATGTTATTTAATGAATTACTTCTCTAAACTATCTCAGGTGTGAATATACAATTACAGGCAATCGAAACACTATAAATGATTTACTAGTAAATCATTTGCAACTTAAAGCCAAACAGATAGGCTGTAAATCATTTACAGCTTGTAAGTGATTTACTGGTAAATCATTGACAACTTAAACCATTTATAGGCATCCAAACAACCCCTTAACAACTATACATGGAATGAACCCAAATGCGTGCAAACACTGGAGTTTCCAGTTTCTTCATAGAAAACAGATTTAATTGGCAATTGCACTTAAACATCTAGGCTGTAAACTGAATCGTGAAAATCTGGTTTACTCAAAAGAGGAAATGACAGCATGATACTGATGTTTCCTAGTGTGACATGATAAGGCAGTAGCCCATGAATCGCAGTTAGTTTCTTTCAAGTCCAAATTGAAATTGATGTGGCAGCAACTTGGAGCAAAAGCCAAATTTTGAATGGTTTGGTTTCTACTTTATTATACTAATTGCAGTTCAGTTCAATAGTGCATCCAAACACATTGCCGCATAATGTTTCAAATGCTTAATATTTTTCCTCACACCAAATTTCGACTGAGGTTAATTAAAAAGCACCACAGAGGAAAACCGTGAGCAGGAAGCACTACCATAGTAGAATATTTAAGATATTTACTTGCATTCCAAAAAAAAAAAAAACCTCCTTTTTAAGAATTAATAACATAAGAAGAACTGAATTCCATATGATAAGCCATTTATGCTCGAGATGCTTCTGTGGAATTTTGCCCGCCCTATTTCCATTCTCCAATAGCGGCCACAGCAGCTTGCCACCCCTTCCCCAAACAACAGTCCCAGTTGACAAACACTCTTTGATCATCGAATGCAAAGCAATTGCTTGAGTAATTTGTTAAACCAACAGGTTCTACTGCATTGCAGTCTCTACATTGGCAAAAAAAAAAATGCCATACACCTCAGAAAAGGAACTGAAATCACCTTGTTAAAGCATCAATGAAGAATTTAAGATCATCTTCAATGGAGTTCCTGGCAACTTGAGAAATTCATTCTTGACAACTTAAGATATTCAAGATGACTTCTGGCATTTTTCCAAGAAAAAGGGAGTTTCTTTAATTTCACAAGTCAGTAGAGGAAAGCCTAAAATAACAAAAAATGCCATTGGAGCTCTTCCTCCCAAATTCATTTGTGGAACTGCTTAGCCATTTTCTATTCCTTGGCAATTTCTTCAGTTCTGATTTTTAGGTTTCAACATTCTTTTTTCCAGTATTAACCAAAACCAATTTGGAGAAATTCATCTATACATACATAGAAAACAAACATCAAGCATTGATGAAAGTAGAAAGCATGGAAATAGAATAAAAAGGAGAACAAAATGCTGAGCCAGTTCAGGGTCTGCATCCAAAATAATAGGCAAAGACTGCATTTGCAAAATAAACTCACGAGTGGAAGTATTGTTCAGAGGACGGGGTTTGTAAACGATCCAAATTCCAGTGAACTGTCATCATCTTCGGCAAATGAAGTAACAGCTGATGCCACAAACCTGAAAAAAGAAATATCTTGAGAGAGAGAGAGAGAGAGAGAGGGGGGGGGGGGGGGGGGGTGGTGGAGGGATGCTCAAAAGAAGCAGAAAGCAATGTCTGCAAGGTATTGGAATTCAGATTTGAGAATCTGGCATGGCACACAGCCAATAGCTCAGGCATGGGAATGCTAGCAGGTCAAGGCCTATTCATAGAGAGAAAATAGGGTGCAACTACTTGATGATTTACGGCATGAAGTTGAGCTAACAGAAACATCTTGAAAATTTGTGTTAAGCAATGAGAGTTTCATGTCCATGTACTACAGACCAGGAGATGTTTTCTTTCTGTCGATGGGGGGGAAGACTTTCAATTAGCGTAGAAAGATGCGTAAAGCATATCAACATCCAATGAACCAAAAAATGAAAGTTATATAAAACTAAGTGCCAAAACAAACCTGTACATAGTGATAAAGAAGAGAATCAAATAAAAAGCAAGCTTCACTAATCGAGACTTCTTCTCGCCATCAAGCAAACTAAAGATTTCGGTAACATCTATTAAATGCTTCCTCTTCATATACCTGAAACACAAAAAGGAACCAAGTAATCTAAAGAGCAAACAATGTTTCTACCAGGTACATACAGACAACAAAAGTTTATCTAAAATAGAAAAAGTGCAGCATTGCAGAAAAAGAAAATGCAAGCATAGAAAACATAAAATGGGAATAATGAAGTCAAATAAAACTTAATAATAAAATATTCGGTGGAGATTCAATTAATCCAAAATCCACAAATTTTCAGAGCAACTATAGATGGAATGTAATTCTTGAAATATGAGAAAGGCTTATCTCTCTAACGAACTTCTGATGTGCCAGTGGTGGTACTCAGTTTGAGGTGGAGTTCTAAAGAGACTAAGTGTAAGGCACGTGCTACATGGAGGGAGGGTATAAAGAGACAAAAGGGGGAGAGGGACAGAGGGAAAGGTGGGGCTACATGGAGGTGCATGTTACGAGGAGAGAAAGAAAAGGGAACGGTGAGTGACCCATCCTTATCATTTCCCTTAATGTAGCCCACTCAATTCCCTGATCCACCTGATTTTGGACTAAAGTCGTAACATGAGCCAATGCAACAGATGCATAGAGTGGATGTCACATAGTCATCAAGGTAGCCACATAGAGCCTGTCTCATGGTCTCCATGCATATGACTAGGAAGAGTAGAGTTCGGGGCAAGAGAAAGGAAGCAGGTGCAATTTATGCAGTCCCTTGTGCAGTGAAATCTTAATTAGTAAAATCTTAACCATTCCCTGTCAAGTGGCTACATTTTTAGGATGAACTTACCCTCTCTTTACTGGAATGGTTTCATGATTTCTTGGACTAGAAATAGAGATCAAATGTATCTGGACTTTCTTCCATGATGGGTTCACTGAAAATTTAGATTGATGTCTAGTGGGCAGCATATTGTATTACTTTTGCCAATCTAACATTTAAAACAACCCAAATTGCTAGGAGAAAGGCTAATTAGATGACAATGGTGATGATGACTTTTGATTATAATGAAATTCTTCAGCCCGAATTTAGGTTTCTTTTATTGCATTCTTGCTTCTTTCACTATCCAACTTTGTAATCTCTTCAATGCCAAACAGATGCATTCAACACATGCAAACAGCAGTCACACACCACGACAGAGCAGTGGTTTAGTTAGAACTAAACATTCATATCAGTGAGGGCTTTATGGAAATCAAATAAAATGAGAAATACAATTCTGTCCAATCCCAAAGCAGTTTACATGATGGATTTATATGGTAAAGCATCCAATGAGAGTCAAAAAGAAAAGATTGCATCCCAATTGCTATATCAAGATCTGTCACCATTTACGAATGATTATAACAAGAAAGTCATTGAAGCAATGTGCCCGTGAGTTGAATGGGAAGGGATGATACATACAACTTTATATGGTAGTAAGTAATTGGTGCTGCTATCAGAAACATAAACCAATGCCATGTTAGGAGGAATATAGCGGATAGTGCTCCTTGAATCACAAACTCTGGCATGACAACAGCATTTATACGAGATGATGAATCATATGGGTTGATGTAGTCAAATTCCAAATCCGACAAGCAAACAAGCTGCATAAAGAGTTTAACAAGACAAATAACACTCAATTAGGAGTCATCATGCATGCTTTCTAGCCACATCAATTCACCATCCCAAAGCAGAACTTCCTTGCACATTCCTATAAATTCAATTATCCAACAGGCATCTTTACATGGAAGATGCCAGCATAAAAATAAAAAATAAAAACACGAGTGAGTAGATTGAGTTTCTCAATGTCAATTTATGAAGAATCTGATTGTAATACATATTGGGAGTTGAATAATAGGTTGGGATGTATGTGACTCTGGGAGAAACGTGCGTGCCTCAATCAAGACATCCGTGCCTTAATCAAGACATAAATACGAGAATTAGACCTGGCAATCCCAGTACAACCCCGCGTGCTATAATTCTGTTTTAACCATTACTTTCACCATCTATGCTTATTCAGCTTCTGTACCAGTGGCCTGTCCATACGTCAATAGCATAATTGTCATGGCGATGTTCCATTTCATCTCTCTCTCTCTCTCTCTCTCTCTCTCTCTCTCTCTCTCTCTCTCTCTCTCTCTCAATTGGGTTAAGGCTTAGATGATGATGATGGCCTTTCTTCACTCATAACCATAAACAAATGTAGCCTGAACCTCATGCTTGTATGTTTGATCGCAAACACATGTATAAATCCAACATCTGGTCATCTATTAGCAGTTGAATGCACTCAAAAACAGAATCCCATGCATAAATCAAAGGTTCGCCTGAGAGAGGAATCATAGGATACCCAACCTAATATCCTGTTTGGTTGCCACTTAAAAAATGAGTCCATCTCTTCTAGTGACAGTAATTATGTACTAGA
The DNA here is from genome assembly GCF_029962835.1 of Magnolia sinica. NCBI lineage: Eukaryota > Viridiplantae > Streptophyta > Magnoliopsida > Magnoliales > Magnoliaceae > Magnolia > Magnolia sinica. The sequence continues at coordinate 3,915,490 of NC_080585.1, read as the reverse complement.
GATTTTGGTAAGGATTAAAAATAATCCTGATAACCCATAATTGATATATAGAGATGCTTCAGTGCTCTCAAAGAATTGTAAGTTATGGTGCTCCTAGTTGCATTGGGACACTTCAGCAGTCCAATCCATTGATCCAGACTGTTCATTAGGTTCAGCACACATCTCATAGGCTACCATGCAAACATACACCAATTTGAGAAGTTCATTTGATCAATGGTCTTTAATATGGATGGTCAAGATAACAATTTGATCTATCTATTTGTTAGGGCATGTCATGGATTGCTTACAATTCTAAATTAGGCAATTTTACTAATCCCATCCATGGCTTTGAAAATGGATGGGTGTGGAAAGTAAGGCTAAGATTTTTGTAGAATAGCCTATTAAATGCGTTCAGATCGATTGAATGGACTGTCCAAGTGAACCAATTCCAATAGAAGCACTATAATTTATAGTGCTTTGAGAGCACTGAAGAATTTCTCATTTATATAAACTAGGATCTCTAATACATAATTAGTGTTAACTAAAATGAGAGAAAATCATTTTAAGTGGCAACCAAACAGGGCACAAGGCTTTCAATACAAGTGGGTCCATGCTTCATTTATCCAGACCGCTGGTTTGCTGAATCCCACAGTTAATGGACCATGCCCAAAATCCTTCATCGGTAGTACAATCACAACCTCTCGCTTTGTGGCCTAGAAACAGTGGATTAAAAGAGAAACACAACAACAGTCCACATTCTACTTTATTCCAAAGATCGGCAGCAAGGATCATCCAATCCAGGAGAATTTTGGGGCATGATCCATCCACAGCAAAACACAGCAGAACAACGGTCTTGATTTCCGAAGCATGGGCCTAAGTTACTTGAATTGAAAACCTCATAATGCTGTGCAAAGGCTCAAATCATTCCAGAAAATGATCAGAAACAGCTCAACCAAAGTACAGTACTCCCTACTGGATGGTTGCAAGAACGCCAATGGAAGGCTAGGAAGGTCCCATCAAGGAGATTTAGCGGCCACAGACCATCCTCTGTGGGCCCTACTAAATTGACAGAGGTGAATAGTAGTTCCTCAACATATCAAAAAGAAGTAAAGAAAAGAAAAGGAACGAAAATTGTGCAGTCCTTGGCCTGAGGGTATGTAGTGTGAGTGGGTCTTGAGTATTTTGAATTTGAGGCCTATGGTCTGGCAATCCAGTCCATTGATCTGACAGACCCCACCTTTGATGAGGCTTCCCTTTGGACGGTGATCAAGTCAGTTGCTTGCTTTAATGGTCCATCCACGATCAGGCCCACCGAAAGAACAGTCCGGATTACTTATCCGTGGACCCCACTTGTACAAATTGAAAACACAAATTACATTGCACATAGTTTGGTCAATGATCATGTGATTCCTCCTCTATGGTCGGTTGATCCAGTCCCTTGATCTACTGGCCCATCAAATGTAAGGGCCCAGAACGCTAGAGGTGCAGAGCATGGTAGCATGGGCCCACTTGTACGAACCAGAAACCCGCGTATGATGTGCAAACCCTCGGATCGAGTATCATATAATTCTCCACCATCCAAGACAAGAAGGGAAATGCACGGAAAAGAAGAGAAATCGAAGAAACTACAATCCACGGAATGCCGATTCCAGATTCGACTATTTCATCAAAAACCAAAATAGAGAGAGAAAACCTGAAAAACGCCAATGACGAGGAGAGAGATAGCAGCGAAGAAAGCGATTAGCCATAGCAGCAGTTCCCATGCCATGGTTATATGATGATGATGCTGGTGACGACGACGACGACGTGATGGTGATGGGGATGATGCGATGGGGATGATGATCTCTAGTCAAAGCTGCCACCATTAAAGCTCTCGCAAAACCAGAATCTTCCAAGTATCGCATTCCATTCCATTCAATTCTTCCTTCGCAGCGGATTCGACGAATGGTACGAGAAACGAAATGTGGAAGAGGGGACGCGGATTTCCTGCGAAAGCCTTTCGCAGGAAGTTCCTGCGCAAGGATTCTGGATGGGGCCCATTGTGATGTTTGTTAGAAATCTAACCCGTCCATCCGTTTTTTGAGCTCATTTTAGGACATGAGACCGAAAATGATTAGGATCCAAAACCCAAGTGTGTCATACCAGATGAAACAGTGGGGAAAGGAATTCTTACCGTTGAAACCTTCCCAGGATCCACCTTGATGTTTATATTCCATCCAAACCGTTTATAAGGTCATTTTCACTGAGATTAATGAAAAAGCCAAGAAATTAAACCGATAAAAAACTTTTGTAGCTATATAAATGTTTCAACGGTGGTCACTAAATCCCCACTATTTCCTCTCGCGTGGCTCACTTGAGTTTTTAATCATCCTCATTTTTGGGCAAATGTCCTGAAATGAACTCGTAAAACGGATGGACGGAGTGGCTTTCTCAAAAACATCGTAGTGGGCCCCACACAGAATCTTGCGCAGGAACTTCCCGCGAAAGGCTTTCGCAGGAAATCCGCGTCCAGTCCAGAGGAAGAGATATCCGTACAAGTGGCAGATCCCTGTTGTACGCATGCTCCTTCTTCGCGCCGGGAGTACGTACCACCGAACTCCATGGTGGCAGGATTCTCTGGAGCCCACCGAGATATGTGTTTTATCCACGCCGTCCATCAGTTTTGCCGGCTCATTTTAGGCCGTGAGATCAAAATTGAAGCATATCCAAAGCTCAAATGTACCACGCCACAGGAAATAGTAGGGATTGATTAAATCCTACCGTCCAAAACTTCCTGGGGCCCACAAAACTTTTGAATGAAGCTGAAATTTGTGTTTTCCCTTCATCCAAGACGAAGTGACCCTATAAACAGGTTGGATGACAAACGATAATGAATTGGATGGACGGAGTGGATGCATGAATGATGGTGGGCCTCACAAAGTTTACTAACTTTTTTTTTTTTTCTTGACACATGCTAAAATGATCTGGTGATAGGGGTGCACATTTAACCGGTAGAACCGTAGAATCGGACCGGAACCGACCAAACGGTCCGGTTTGGTCCGGTTTTAGAGTGCAACGGTTCCGGTTCCGATTCCAAAAATCAAAGAACCGGTGACAACGGTTCGGTTCTCGATTTGGGGGTATGTAGAACCGAACCGAACCGTGAACCGATCCGTAGAACCAAACCGTGGATCCGATCCGTAGAACCGAACCGTGGAACCGAACCGATATATTTTTGCATATTTTATAATTATTTTCTCTATAATAATTATTTTCATAAATATATTTTTGAACACCTTATACAACATCTAAACCATTCATCAAATGGACCACATATATGGATGGACATGAGCTTGCAATTGGGTTGGATTATAAAAAGCCAAGAACCGTGGAACCGATCCGGAACCGAACCGGTTTGATTCTAGGGTGCCAACGGTTCGGTTCCGGTTCCAAATTTCCTAGAACCGTTAGGAACGGTTCGGTTCCGATTTCACCCCAAAACCGGTCTAAACCGAACCGTGTGCACCCCTATCTGGTGAACATGTTGAGGCGGTGGCTCTTTGTACATATAAACAGCATTTTCTTTTGATAAACAACTTCTTGAACATATGAAGAATATTTTTGATAAGCTCTAGCTTATACTTTCTTATTATAATGTATTGTTTATTTATGGGAAGATATGTAAAAAGTAATTGCATCTTTTGTGTTTGGTTTTTTTTATAAGAAATTCCTAATATGTCTTATATCTTTCTATTGCTCTTGTTTTAGTGAAAATGTAAATTGATGTTGTTGCTCCATGAATGTAGTTATATTGTTGAATTATTTAAATCTTTATAGCTAGTCTTTATTCATTCCTTTAACTATTGAGTTTTGGTCTGAAATTCCTTTATGGTTTTATTTTGATAGCGTTGATTGTATACGGGTGTTTTTCTGCAACAACTAATATTAGCATTAAAGGTAGAATCAGGGATGAATCTGGAAAGTAATTGCATCTTTTTTTATTAATATTAGTGCTAAATGTAGAAAGTAATTGCCTCTCTTTGTTTTTCTTTTTTTGCACATGAAAATTATATGACTCTGGAAGGACCTAAACCATCCGTTGGGCCTCTTCTTATACGGTCCATATCCAAACATTGATTGGACAATCCTAAAACCATCTTTTCAGAAAATCTTTCTTTCTAAATAAAAAGGTGCATGATCAAAGCTATCTTTCTTTACTTAACAAGTCCTCCAGTAGAATTTTCAAATAGTCCGATTGAGTTTGGGCTTGTGGCCCATCCAAGGAATAGCCTATACAATGATTCGCATATTTTCTACGTGCGTGGAGAGAGTCGCTGATCAGGTAAATCAGATAAAACGACCAGCAACATATTATCATAAATGCCTAGAATCATATTCCATAAAATTTTAGACATGGGCCTCTGATGGTAAGTCCAGCCTGCTACACCGTCCAGATCTACCGTAGAGGCTGCCACGTATACGTTGGGAGGATGGCTCTTTCTTGCATATGCCATAAGACAGAGCCTGTATTACATCGTTTCCCTAGAAACCGGGGCATGTGGGTAGGTCAGGACTCGGATTCAGTAATACCGGTCGGTTCCGGGGGCCTTTGCCATCATGTTAGTCATGCTTTAACGTTAGGGCTGTACACGAACTGAGTTAACGCGGTTACCTCGCCCGACTTGGCTCGAAAAAGCTCAATTCAGCTCGGTTAGAAACTGAACTCGAGCCAAATCGAGCTGATTCTTTGAGCTCAAATAAATTTCGAACCGAATTCGAGTTTAGCCGAGCTCGACTCAACTCGAATCGAACTCGCTACCAACTTGGGCACACCTGTTGAAATGTTCCTCTGTTGTTAACCGTCAATATTCTCATTATTACCCTAACTAACTTATTGTTCCGTAATCAGCAATCATTGATGGTCTTAACCTTTGCTTTTTAAAGTTGAATACGATCCAATGAAAACTTCCTTTTCAATTTTCTAAATTCATCCAATACAGTGAGGCTGAAAATCATATTTTCAAGATAATTTCTTAATATCCACGTATTGGCACGGATTCCACAACATGGACGGTTCCGATCATTGGAAAACTAAGTATGTTGTTTCAGAGTGAGAGGCAACATACGCTAGAATCTTAGTCGCGACAGACGTAAAACGAACTCTTCTAATGATCCTTTCCATCCCAAGGAACGCCGGACACGTTCGAGAAGATACCTGTTTTGCATTAAAAATCCGAGAAAAGGAGAAGAAAAGAAAAAAGAAAAGCGTGGATTTTGGTAAATGAAAGAGACTCACTATCAATCCCCTTCTCTTCTCCTATTTTTATTTTCTTTATTTTCTTTATTTTCTTTTTCCTGTCAGTGGATTTTCATTTCCAAGTTTCGCGCATTCCATTTCCATGACTCTCATTTCACGTCTTCTTCGAGCCTTGCAATTTCAGGTATTCTTTCCTTTAAACTTTCATAGAAGTTTGGAATTCCTTTTTCTACGTTTTGAGATTTTTCCTCTCTCTCCCTCTCTCTACCCTTTTCTTCTGGAAGGATTTTTTCCTCTTCTTCTGGAAATTCGTGAAATGTGGAATCTGGATTTGGAGAAATTAGGATGTCGGTGTATGGAATATCGTGCGCAGAGATGGTCTGATGAGAGAGCTGTATAGTCCTTCCTTCGAGTGATCTTGGACTTGGTCCGACTCAGTGAGTCTTTTTCCACTCGGTGTAAATGGCCCGAGATTAGGGTCGTTCGAATGCCTGTAAATGGGCCAAGTTGAGGTAAATCATTTACACTGTGTTTGAATGGCCTTTTTTGCTTGTAAATCATTTACCATCTCATTTACAGGCAAAAAGTTCAAATTTCATTTACAGGCTCTTCATTTACAGCCTAACAGTTATAAATGGAAAGATTGGCTCTCCATTTACAGGATTTGAACAATTTACATGCTATCCAAACACAGACAATCATTTACCTATAAATCATTTTATGCTTGAAGCCAAACAGGACAGGGTGTAAATGATTTACAAGTATTTACACCTGTAAATCATTTGCAACGTAAACCATTTACAGGCATCCAAATGGCCCTAAAGGAGTCGGTTTTTTTTTTTTTTCCGGCTCTTATGGGTGGGGGCTGATGGCTCATCTATCCAGATCGTTGATCTGATAGACCCCGTTTTGGATGGACTGTGCTCCCAAAATCTTCTCAATGGGGCAAACCTAATCCTTCAGTTGGTGGCCTGAAATTAGACGGTTGAGAAAAGAAATACAGCACCAATCCACTTTCACCTGAGACACGCCAAAAATTGGATGGCTAGGATCTTCTAGTTCAGGTGGGTTTGGATCAGTGAACAATGGCCCCACTTTTATTAACTAAAAAACCCGAGGTTTATCTTATCGGTAATTCCTCTTTCCGATGGATGATTGAAGATTAGTGTATATCCTCGGGTCGAGGATAATGTAATTCCTCTTTTCGTGGTGTATGCAGCCGAGGTCTGTGTATCGACTATCTCTTTCTTCTAATCAGTTCACATGTTGATCAGATGACCCTAATCCATTAATCAGATGGTTTGATGCATCCAGTACATTTACTTTTTAGGCTATTACAAATCCAAGAGGTGGGCCTCAGATGGATTGGATGGTTTTGAATTGAGGTTGTTTGCAGTTTGCATGAATTGAATAGTAGAGATGGTCAATACTCCAAGCTCTGATCCATAATTTTTACTCAGGGCCATTCTTCTAATAGGAAATCACATAACACTGCATGATTTCCTTTCTTTCAATGGTTACATGGTATATTATGCATATGATATTTTCTGATGAGCTTTCCTAAGCCATAGGCATGTCCTAGTCAACTTGTGGCTGATGCGGGACAATTAACCACTTGCTCTAAAAGCTCGAATTATTAGAGCATGGCGAATTAATCCCTTTATCTCATAGCCTAGGCCCCAAATCCATGGGTTTGGTCCTCGGCTGAACCCTTCTCATGGGCCCCAAATTCATGGGTTCCGCCCCCTCGTGGGCCCTAAATCCATGGGCTCCGCCTCACACGAGTCACCCGCCTCCACGGGTCCCAAATCCATAGGTTATGCAGGCCGTCAACCCCGAGTGTGCCTCTGCATCCCACAGGCCACCCCACTCGAGCCCGGTGTGAAAATGCCCCTGCATTAGTGGCCCACCTGACTAATCGATTGACCTGATTATTGGGATGGAGGCTCTACATGGTGGTAGCCTTCTGATGGATGCCTTGGGTAGTGAACCTGTATGCCACGCTGGCATATGTGGTGGCATGTGAATTTGCTGACTTGTAAACACGTGTGAGCTTAGCAAAGCTCATTTTCTGATATATCATACTCAGAAATAGTCACTTCATACAACAATGGGTTGTTTCCATTGTGCTTTTCCTTCAGTAGCTTGAGGACTCCCCATGGTAAGTACATGGAATTCTAGGACTGGTGTAATGAAAATTCAAACCATCCATTTTTTTAGTATTATATTGCATTTTTTTTGTCGCATAATCACAAATTACACCACAATAATATTATGATTATGTTTCGACCAATACTCTGAAAAATATGAATAGATTTGAAAGGGCCGATGTCCAATTGTCAAATCAGATTGCAAATTGTGGGATCTTTACAGATATATTTGAAGCAATACACTTATAGAAATTATTCAACCAATAGAAATAGGATATGGCTTAACCAGCCACATTCTAAATTTCTAACATTCTTAGTGGAATTAGAATAAGTTTTTGTTATCATCCTCATCTAAGAGTTATCCCAGCTAATTCCCAGCTAATTAGGGTTGGCAATTATAATAAATTTATGTAAGATAGTAATTTTCTGTAGTATCTGATGCAGAAATGGATTATATTGAGCACCAAGACCTGCTAGGCATGGAAAAGAAAAAATTTGCATTTGGGGCAATAACATGGTGAGTGAGAATATAATCAATGGGAGTCAATATCTGGTTGAAACTATTTCCAAATCCATAAGATGAACCCAGTGGAGTGAAACCCTCGTCCATTCCAGTTTTCTTGAGCGAATGATACAGTTTGAATATGATTTTGTCAATTAGGATTTAAGTTGGATCATGAGTTGTTTTACACGAGATCCAAGTGTGAGTTGTGGTATTTTAACAACTCTTATTTTGATATTAGTACTGTATCACAATCAGTTTAAATGGTAGTAACTGTTTAAATAGTAGTATTAAAGTTACGGAGAACTCCAAAATCAATGTTACCTAAATCACCAAAGCCCTTAATGTTTTCTGTTCCAAATCATGCGATCCGGATTATGGGTCATTTGCAAGCAGGGTAGCTAATTTTAGAAACCCAAAATTGTGCTTCTATACTCATTTTTGATTGACTTGTATCACAATGTAGAGATTTATACTTGGATTTATTCAATAGCGTGCATATAATATAGTACTATGCGCGATGGGTCTCTAATAATGACATTTGTAATTTCATATATGAATTTTAATATGACTTCATATATGAAGTATATTACATACACTCGGTGCCTGTATTGGAGCAACCACAAGATCATACCCCTAGCATACAATGTATTGATTGTAGCAGCATACCATGTACCCATTCCTATACGTATGTATTGAAGCGACCCTCGATGCAGGTAACCTTGCTCCAAATATCTCAGATAAGACCATGATGATGATGAGACTACTATTAGAATAGTTATGTTGGCATTCATAGGTAACACAATAGCATTTGTAGTAATTCAATCATCTTATCGTTTGTCTGAGCTAATGATCTATTGTAGCTTGATTTGAACAGGTGTGGATTGCTTTTCGTGTTCCTGAGGCGATGTTAACATGACCATCTACTTTCACATTAGCACACATTCAAAACGGATCGTTCATGTTGGTGGAAATATCGGGAAGCAAATGTTGAGCCCTGCCTGTGCAGTGCCCCAGTCACTGTCCAATTCATGTTGTAATGTTTTTCACACGATCCAGTTTCGTCAAAGATGTACAGCTGTGACCATCTGTAGGACATTTTCCTGTTCATCCATTGGTTTGTCAGCATTTGACAGCAGATGCCTTAGGTCTGGCCTTTTCAAACAGCAGAGAAACTGGCCTTCATTTATGATGAAAAGCTTGGTAAGCTGTGGAGGACACCGGACAATACGTCTTGGGCTCTCGTCTTGGTGTCAAAACATGAGTTTGAGGCTTACAGTGCCAAATTGTGGAGGGGTTTCAAAAATCAGTTGGAACGTGAGACCTTCAAGTTGGCTGCAAGGAGGCACTTCGGCCGGCCTTATTTTTGGGGTGTGTGTTTGTTTCTTGAGTTCTGGATCAGTGCATGCCGAAGCATCCATGGGAAATAATGATGAGAAAGATGAACGTGGGTCATCATCATTCAGCACTTCTTCGCATGGGAAGAAAGTTTATACTGATTATTCTGTAACTGGTAAGCAGTGCCATCTTCTGCAATGCACCTTGATCAATCCTCTGTTTGTAGTTACTTCGATCTAAGTTCTTTAATTCCTCTTTCTTATGTTCTTCACCTTTTAGCATACCATAAGATATGTAGCTTCAGTTTTGAGATTTTCTTTTCCTGCTACACTTGCTCTTCTTAATGCATAAGTGTGATTCAGTGCTCGATAGATCTCTTCTTTTGATGATTCACTAGGACAGCAACTAGATTGAGCTGGCCTGGTCCATCTGAGTCCAGCCTGCTACGGACCAGATTTGGGTTGTGAACCTAGGCCTGAGTTTCACACCTGAAAACCAATTGTGTAGGACCATGGTAAGCAGAATGGCAAATGCAAAAAAAAAAAAAAATGGTATGGGAAGAATTTGTGTTTAATTCAGTCTCGATTGTCAAAAATACAGTAAAAAATTCAGTCAACAAATGGAAATGCCAAAATTTTGGAGAATGAAGAGTTCAGTTTAAAGACGGTGTGGACTCAGAAAAACAGAGTGAAAAAGCAATTCGCTCACTTCTGGAAGAGCATACAGAAAGAGGAGGCCTTTGCTCCATTTTTGTTAGGGACCACATGTTCGTCACCTATGGCTATATATGTGCATATATAGTGTGTATATTATATATAAAAAAGCATAAAATAGAAAATTTAATTTAACATAACAATAATGTAGGGAAATACTCTTCAAAAAAATTGTAGGTAAATAGTTCAATGTGTTCGTTGCCTCTCTCAAACCCTTCCTTTTCAAGTAATCCTTGTATAATTAATCATCTCTATTAAAAATTTAACCTTCTACTCAATTTTATCAATGGGTGGCAACCACCAATTTCTATTTTCCAATTTGCCCCCAAAAAAAATCTTCTTTATGAGTCTAAAACATGTTTTATTTATTGGGAAAAAAAAACATGTTTGATTTGGTTTTGCCCAAAAAAAAGGATTTTTTTTTTTTTCCCTATCTTTCAAAAGATATGGAGTTTTGATCAATTATATGAATATTTTTTTTCAGAAATATGGAGTTTGAAACGGAGTTTTACTAACTAGGGGTAGGATCTGGGCATGCACTGCATAAAGGTCCAAAAAGTAGGCCCCACTGACTTATGTAACATTGGTGGCATGATTTTGAATATCCATTATGTTACGACTGTATTGGCTGTTAATAGTATCAGTTACCCCCATATGCATTACCAGGGTGAACCAGTCCATTAAGGTAAAAGAAAAAGGCTGTATCTGCTGATACTGCCCGTATCAGCACTGATACAGGACCGTTATGGCCAACAGAGGCCGATACAGCTATAAGGCCCCATTTTGATTTTTTTTTATTTTCAAAATTCCTCTCATTTTTCCACTTCTTCTTTTTTTTTTTTTTTTTGCAGCAATGAAGGAAGCTTAGAAAGAAACTAACTCTAGACTAGATCCATGCCTATTTTTATGATCAAAACATAAGATTTGAGTGGGATTCAAGGAACCGTGGAATGGATCAATTTGGCTAATATCAGAAGAAGGGTTAAATCATCAATTTTTTTTTCCTTCATTTTTTCATCTTCATTGCATTGTATTCATATGTAATGGCCATCCAAATCATGCTTAATTTGTGTTCAATTAAAGACCTATTTGGTTGACTTTCAACAGGTCACACTTACAGACAATAATTCTGATCAAAGAATGGTGTGATATACCATTGAATACATGTTAAGAACAAAAAAAGTGATAGGTTCTGATGTTTTACATTTTTATATGTATATTTTTCCCATTAGTTCTTCAAGATTCTTAAAATAAAATAAAATAAAATAAAATCAGCTGATACAGGTCCAATATGCCTCGCATTATATCGCTTTTAGGCCAGCTGATATGCCCACTGATACTGTTATTCAAAACCTTGGTTGGTGGTCTAAGTATTTTACTGGTGGGCCCGGCACAATCTGAATTCCTAGCTCAAGGCTGGGGTGGACCTAGACTGAGATCCTTAGCTCATGAGCTGGACTTGGCCGAGCATGCCCTGCCCAACCCATTTTCAACCCTACAATTCTTCGATGCTTCTTTATTTCAATCTGGTAATGCTGTGTATGGTGCGATCTACCTCCACTTATTCTGCTATTCTTGTAAATATGGTCACCACATGATGCAGGCATACCGGGAGATGGGCGTTGTTTGTTCCGGTCTGTGGTTCACGGGGCTTGCTTACGATCTGGGAAACCATCACCAAGCGAGACCCTCCAGAAACAATTAGCAGATGAGTTGCGGTCCAAAGTATGTTTCTCCTGCCATTTGCCTACCTTAATGATGAATAGTTGATTCCGCACTTTTCTGTTTTCAAGATTGATTGTGTTAGCTACCAAGATGCAAAGCGTGTGATATTTCCCTTTTAGTTGCTTTTATCCTGATTTTTGAACTATTTGTGCACAAATCAAACATTTCCAATTAATGTTGTTTTGACTTCTTGTATGCATGTGCTGATTGGTACAGGTTGCAGATGAATTTGTTAAGAGGCGTGAAGAGACGGAATGGTAAGCTGTGTCTTGTCTAGAAACTAGATTGCCCACATCATTCATTTCAATGATGAATCATGTTTGTATGGAGTTTGGCTAGCTGGTTTGGGACTTAACAAGAGAATTGAGTAGGCCAAATTCATTATATTTGTCTTATTAGGGTAATTTAGATGCCATATTGTCTCTCCAGTTTCTGTCCACTTCACTGACCATTTGAAATCTATTGAAAATTTTGAAATAGGCTCTAAGTGAATATATTGAAAGCGTTAGAGTGTAAAACTAATTCTTAAGTTGCCTTCTTTGGAAGTTGTTCATGATCTCCTGCATTGTATTGATACAGCTACGTTATATACAGGTTTGTTGAAGGCGATTTCGATACTTATGTGTCACATATTAGAAAGCCGCATGTATGGGGAGGCGAGCCAGAGTTGTTCATGGCCTCACATGTTCTCCAGTTAGTCTTCATTTGCCGGACTCTTTCTCCAAATGCCTTCATTTCACAATAAGCTGCCTGTGAATTTTAGAACATAAACAATCCAGAATGTGTTTTTGCATCCCCTCCCCAAGTCATGTGGTGCCATAACCATGCTATTGCCACTTTAATTTTCTGGCAAAAAGTGCTCTCTCATGATCCTTTTTCTTCATTTTTCTAAAACATGTCTTTCAAGTAGAAGACCATATCAAGGGATCTTGATTTTCTCCCCTTCTCCATATTGTTTCTTTGAAATTAGTTTGGGTTGCTAGTCTCCCTAAACATGTTAGTTCATCCCCACAAGGGTAATGTGGTTGCTACATAAACCAATAAGAACTTTGAATCTTATATGCTGCTGTGATGGAATTACTCCAGCTGGGATGGAAATAGCATTCCCTGAAATAAAAAATAAAAAATAAAAATAAAATGATAAGAAAGTGATTAGAACCCATGGATGTGGATTTTTTTGCAGGATGCCGATTACTGTTTACATGTATGATGAGGATTCTGGTGGGTTGATTGCCATTGCCGAGTATGGCCAAGAATATGGAAAGGAGGATCCAATCAGGGTTCTTTATCATGGTTTTGGCCATTATGAGTCATTGCAGATTCCTGGAAAGAGGGGTGGTAAATCAAGACTTTAGCACGCAGCAAAATATGAAATGGGCAGAAGCCAAGCGAAAATATGTGTAGAGGTATTTACCGTGTTGATCTTCTTCTCTATAATCCATCGGTTAATGTTTATTGTCAGTAGATCTCAACTCTAGGTACAGATCACAACAGTGACCTAGGGTGCATTTGGTTGCACAAGTGAACATGCATGTGAACATTCCTTCTAATCAAGAGGAATATGACAAAAATTAGTGATGTTTCATTGTACGCATCATAGTTCAAAATCTGAAAACTCGACTCGATGTTCAGCTGGAACAGGTTGACTCAAAGACTTGACACAACTTGACTCAATATTTGATATTGTAAATTGAAAATAGGAGGAATGTAAATAGATATTTAAGATAGGAATGAGTAATATAGAATGCAACTTAAACAAGCAACACGACAGGTACCACACTGGTTAAGGGTGTTGCTTCCTCTGGTTGAGGTTTGGGGTTCAAATCCCACTCCCAGCACTTTGTTTTTAATCACTCAGTTCAAGTCACACCAAGTCGTGTCGAGTCAAATGAGTCTCTCAGGGGGTGTTTGGAAGTTGCTTAAGAGAAGCTACTTATTCCACAAGTTAAGAAGATAAGTATGTTTGGCAAACAACATATCTGCTTCTCCTCTCTTTCATCTCTCTTGATGCCTCTTTTCAGCAACTTATGAAAAGTAGAAAAGCTAAAAAAAAATTTAACTGAAGTTATTATGTACTTTTAAGTAAAAAAGTTGCTTATAAGTAGTCATAAACCAACCTTACTTACCTGAAATAAGTCACTCATCTACTGCTGTAAGTAGAAAAAGTAACTTATTTGGCGGTATCCAAACAGACCCTCAGAGTCTAGGCTGAGTCAGGCCTAGTACTCAGTTTCCCAGCAACTTGGCTCAAAATCTTGCTGAGTCTAGTTGACTTGGCCAAGTTTCGATACAAGTCAGCGAGTTTTGAAACTATGGTACTCATAACAAGGAGTTCCTTTCGAGCTGCATTTCTCGACTCAGCCAAGTTTCAGTTCAAGTCATTGAGTTTTGGAACTATGGCACTCAGTTCCTGTCAAACTGCATTTACGTCCCTTTCATGTCTAACTTGAATGTAACGAAATTGCATTTTTGAGCGAATCATAGTTTTGTCACTCTCTTTATTTGATTACTAATTACAATCCAATTTACTTTTCAAAAAATAAAATAAAGTAATTACAACTCAATTCGATAGCACATCCAAATGCACCTGTAGTGACATGCATTTGCTGAAAACCCTTAGCTAGAAGAATACTCTCCTATGACACAAAAAGTGTAATCGGGTTCAAGAAAATTATTAGAATTACCGAAATTGAGTGCACATCTCCACAATGCTGAAATTTGTAGTAATGTTGAAGTTTTTGATATGTAGTGTGCTTAGCCCCAAATTGTCATCGGTGCATGTTGGAGCTTCTGTATCCAGTTATTCTGTGGTCTCCTTATCTACCTCATTAGGCATTCTGAAAGGTTTATATGGTCATGATGACCAGAGTCTTCCATGGGAACCTGGTTTTGATATATATTTTCTTTAGAGTATCCCTGCTTGTAATTCACTCTAGTTTACAAGTTTCCTGTGATTCTATAATTTCATCCACTCGAGCTTTGATGTCAACATAGCAAGTATAGTAACTCTTCTTGGTAAAATAAACTGCATATTTAGAAACACAGCTTGTGTGTCAAGGACTGCCACTGGATTTATTGAAAATGTTACCCCACTCACCCATTCACTTGGGGATGCAACTTGAGCAGGCTGGGTCAGGTTGAGGGTCAACCCAAGCCCTACCAGACTCAAGTGTGTCCAACCTGCAACCTGACCCAAATACACATGATTATTCCCAAACCCGACCTGAATTTTCCCAGCCTGAACCCAACCTGACCTGAACTTGAGTTGGGTCAAGTTAAAGCTTTACCTCTCTCTCTCACCCAAGCTGCATGCCATTATTCGTTGCATGGTTGATCAACTGCCTCTTCCTGGAGAATCTCTAGCAGTTGAGTATTTTTTGAGGTAATCTCAGAATTCAGAAATTGTTAGTGGCAAGAAACTGAACAACAATTCATGGTGGAATTACAACCCAGTTGCATCATAACCCCATTGGGATCTTATTGTTTTATGCAATAGACGATAAGCCTCTTTCAAGTGGATTGTTATCATATATACTAGTAGGTTGAGAGATTCTTCTGATGTTGGTTGGGCAGGTTGCACGAATGATGAAGGTACGAGGCCTGAACTTTATACTTCTTGGGAGAGAGGCTAGGGTTCAAGAAAGAAAAGCAAAGAATACAAGCTGGCATGGAAGTTGCATTTGTAAAGGAGCCGGCTGGCGAATAATGAAGTTATGCAGCCGAGGTGTCCCTTTTGGATTCCAATTGTATGAAAAAACAAACAACTTCCTATATATGGATGAAATGTCAGTTGATCCCTTGTTCTTAAAGCCGATGATTAATTCATTCGTTCTTTTATTATTATTATTTGGTGAGGTGAGTCAGGATACTATTTGCAACACATTATTTTGGAAAATGTCACATGCAACTAGGAAATGCAAATGAACCGTCGTCTGTAGTTGGCGGTGAATGATTGGCAACTATAACTGGAACCAGAAAGAAAGAAGAGTGAAAAGGAGGGCTCAAGGAGATACCAGAAGGGAAAAGAGAAGCCAGCAGACAGGTGCCCATCCTTTGGGTCTTGGTGTGGTACAAGTTGGTTTTGGGTAATATAGGCCTGTGGGTTGGCAATGGACTTGATTTTGAGGTCCATCTCCATAAATGGCTCATGGCTGTTCTTATGTTCTGCAGAATTTCCTATTGAGTGGCTCAAGCTCGGGATCAGGCCTGTTTATCTCTATACAATGCGAGCAGCATTTGGCCAATTAGACCCCTGCAATTAGTTATAGGGATTTTGATTTTAATGCCAAATGGTATTTTCTTTGGCCCATCAAGTGATGGGATTTTGGTCATTTCAAATCTCCCCCCCACGTCGCGGAGTGGGGCCCACCGTGATGTTTCTGAGAAATCTACCACGTCCATCAGGTTTTTTCCAGCGTATTTTAGGATATTTGACCAAAAATGAAATGGATCTTAACCTCAAGTGGGTTACACGAGAGCGAAAATTGGGGAAGGAAATTCCTAACGTTGAAACCTTCATGGGCTCCACCTTGATGTTTATATGCCATCCAAACCGTTTATAAGGTCAATCCCACTGGGATGTAGTGAAAACACACACACACACACACACACAGAAGAAGAAGAAGAAAAAAAAAAGTTAGAAGACTGACACAACTTTTATAGCCATAAGTTGTTTCAACGGTGCTTGCTGAATACCAACTGTTTCCTTTCGTGTGGCCCACTTGAATTTTGTATCCAACTCATTTTTGGTCTCATGTCCTAAAATGAGTTCGAAAACCTGATGGACATGGTAGATTTCTCAGAAACATCACGGTGGGCCCCACCCTGCATCCTTGCGCAGGAACTTCCTGCCAAAAGCTTTCGCAGGAAATCCACTCCGTCCATCCGTTTTTCCAGCTCATTTCTTGACATGCAACCAAAAATCAAGAGGATTCAAAACTCAAGTGGGTCGCACGAGAGGAAACAGTGGGTTTTCAGTGATCACCGTTGAAACATTCTACTGGCCATAAAAGTATTGTATCAACCTAAATTTACTGTGTTTATACTTCATCCAAGTGGGAATAACCTTATAAGCGGTTTGGATGACATATAAACATCAAGGTGGAGCCCAGGAGGTTTCAACGGTAGATGAGCTCGAAAAATGGATGGACGGAGTGGATTTGTCACAAACATAGACCCACCCCACCATCCTTTCGCAGGAAGTTGGTCCCTCCCTCTCTCTCTCTCACACACACACACTCTTTAATGAGTGGGTTTGGCTCTGAAACTGAAGGCCCAATTAATAAATGGGTGGACCACTGGTGATCTTTTGGCTGTTCTTAAAATTTGGGTCATTTAAAGCGTGGGCCAAACACTCTCGGCTCATCGCCTTCCTGAAAAGAGGGAAATCCAAAAAAAAGAAGGGGAAGCTTGATCAGAAGATCCTGACCTTTGATCAATGGCCTGCTAATAGACGGCTAGAAGGAATATAAATTTATAGTCCAGAAAAGACACCAGAAAATAGATGTCTAGCATCTTCTAATCTGGAATGATGGTGTCAACCATCCTTGGTGAAGCCCATCATTCCACGGTTCTGATCACTTGGACCAGGGGCCCAACTGCACTTGACACTACTGACTATTCCATCGGGATTCTATACTTTCTCGTTTTAAAGATATTCCGCGGGCTTAGTTTTGCATTCTTATGAATGGGGTGGACTCCTCGCTGGTACACATGGCATAGATGTATGGCAATCCAGACTGTCCAGTTGCTAACCCAACCGTGGATAGAGCATAAACTAAAAATTATTCTCAGAAGCTAATATAAACATCTGAATTTTTTTTTCTTTGAATCCTGACCACTTACTATTTTAGTTTTAATCATTCATTTGATAACCATCAATTAGATGGTTAGGATTGATCAATCAGTGTGAATTTTGAGATATGCTCCATACACAATGGGACACACAATTTCGATGGTCTGGATTGCTGTATATCAATGCTACATCTGAGGATAATGAATTAACACCATTTTATAAAATTGTGAAAAACTCACATGTGGGTCTGTACCGAAGTACCTAAAAACAGTAACATAGTAAAATTCAAATAAAATGCAAATGCAATTTTACCATCAGACGGTCGCACTGATTGAGAGGGATGGGTTATAAATCCAAAAACAGAAGAAAAAAACAAAATTGCCAGCGATGTTATCGGGCCACCTGTTTCAGATAACTGTGGGTGGTACACATCGAGGATGAGATTATTGATTTTGTAATGGGTCCTGATTCAATGCTCATGTGTAGGGGTGGAACACGTGTCTGAGATCAAGGGTGGCTGGAACATGTTTCAGAGATCTGGACCATTCATCTTGTAGGGTAAACTGTGAACGTACAGGTCAAACTTATGCGATAAAAATGGGCGGTTAGAAATAAAAATAAAAAATGGTCCACCAGTCTAAATGCAATGTGCATATTTGGCTAATTTACTGTTTTGATTTATTTTATTTTTTTGGGTTGGGCATGAGTACAGTACGACCTACCTGATTAATGGCCTGGGTATCTGACATTTATGCCGTACACCAGATCTCTGACATGTGTCCGCCGCTTCGTATTAGGGCCATCACGGAATCTCGTCTTTGCTAGGTTGGTACGTGTGGTGCGTGTAAGGTGGGCTAGAGGACTACCGTACTACTACGGTTTTGGTACATGGTGATAAAGCTGTAACTGGCAAACTCTAAGGAGAGAGAACGAATCTGAAACGACAAACTGATAGGCCACCTGATGGATGGAGAGACGTTAATAAATTGAAGCGATTGGCTGTTTCTAACCATCTGATTGAGATACTTTTGTATGGCCGGTTGATCAGAACTTTTCTTCACAGTCCAAAGATGATTGATGGATCATAACTTCAGCACAACTGTCCGGCAGGTGGTTACCAGAATTGGATGGCCAGGATCTATTTCCAGAAGTGTACCCCTCAAGTCTTACGTGGCCCAACCAGGCATTGGAATGGGAGAGAAAATTACCACTGTAGACCCCACCTTTTATCCAGCGTCTTTTATGAAGTATCCAAAGCGTAACTTGCAAATACGGACAGAGCATTTGAGGACGAAAAAACTCCTGCTACGCTACCTATAGCTACGGTTATAATTCGTCGCCATAGATGTAACAGAAACGAAGAATACTTTAAAAACAGGGGTATTTTCGTCCTCGAATGATTTGTCCGTTCGTGCAAGGTCTAAATTGGAAATGAAAGTTTTGGATTCTTCATAAAAGACGCTGGATAAAAGGTGGGGTCAACAGTGGTAATTTTCTCGGAACGGGACAATATTGCACTCTTCCTGTCTAAGGAGTCATCATATAATGATATAACCACAGCATGTTGTAGGAGATCCACGGGGTGAAAGATGGGCCAAGTCATGAGGACCAAATGGTACAAAAATCAGGACGCTCCACTATCAAGTGGGGCACTCTCTAAACCTGACCCAGTGGACTGGTGTGGCCCATCTGATGAGTGGGTCTGTCTAATTTTCAAAGAAGTCCATCTTTATGATGGTTCCCACCTTTTGCATGGTTCAGATGTCCTAATACATGTGGCATGGTGGCAAGTTAAAATGGTGTAGCATGGTAAGCTTACAATGCCCTGTTTGCATGCGATCATTCCTTAATTTAGAGAGAGATTCACACGCTCAGTTGCACTGGAACTTGAACACACAATGTTTTTATTTCTGCTAATGTGCGGCGCAGAACATCGGAGCCATGAAAATGGTGGACCCAAACCATAAAGATCATCAAGAAGAAATTGTGGACGTATATTGTGTGGTGACCCCAGCACCACGTGGACTGAGCCCACTGTGATGTATGTGTTTTATTCAGGCCGTACGTCCATCAGCCCTTAATCCAAGCATATCCAAAGCTCAAGTAGACCATGGGACCATACCACAGGAAATAGTGGGGATAATGGATGGCCAGCCGTTGAAACCTTCTTATAAGCTGCAACGATGTTCATTTGTCATCTAAACCGTTCATAAGGTCCAAAAGACATGCATATAGGGAAAACACAAATATCAGATTGATTCAAAACTTCCTCAGCCCCAGGATGTTTTCACTGTTGTGGTCCACTTGATCCTTGGATATGCTTCAATTTTGGGTCCGTACACTTAAAAAAAAAACCTAGTAAAATGAATGGACGCATAGATAAATCACATACATCATGGTGGACCCCACAGATTCCTGACACGGAGTAGCTAACTGGTCAACACGCGTGTCCGAAATCGTAACAAATCACTCATGGGCGGCACATATGCTTTAGATTCAGATACTCCTCTGTCGGTTGATTTTGGCAATATAGCCTGCCTGATGAATGTACCGGCCTGCTTTTCTCCTCAGGTATGTCGATGATGTGGTCCACGCACCAACGTATGAGAGGCATCTTATCTCCGTTTGCTTCATGTGGTGTGGTTCACCTGAGTTGTAGATCTGGCTGATTGTTTTTTTTTTTTTTTTAATTTTTTTTTTAATTCCACACTCCCACCAAAAACACCTATAACGAATAAATAAAACAAAGACTCACCTACACGAAGGAAAAGCCGACAAAGCAGCATTTTTACAGAATTAATATTATATTCATCGAGCTCCGTATGCAGCTGACAGGTAGGCAGCATTCACTCCAGTGGACCATACCACATGAAGGAGTGGTGACACCTTGGTGGTCCTGGCAGGGTCCATGTGGGGCCCACCTTGATGTATGCGTTTTATCCCAGCCCTCTGTATATTTTGGCATGGGACATCTAATCTAATTCCAAGGTTTTCCATTCTTCCCAAACATTAAATGGAATTAGCACGGACCAAATGCAATTTCATCCAACGTAATCCCATTTAATACTATGTACCAAATGCCCCTTAAAAGACAGGTAGATTGAAAGCTCCTGCATATCTTCTCAATCACAACCCTACTCTGCCAGAGAATTGAAGAAGTTGACTAATCAAGTTCCATCGTATGATCATTTTCGAGTCATTGGATGCTGATGTTTTATTCTTCTCCTGTCTGTCAGCCATGACAATGGGCGCATACATTTTTCAATTGGGTAACTTCTCTCCACTTCACTTCTCCTTGAACTGGCAGAGGGAGTACCAAGGTGGTCTTAGTGCTCTCTTTCGAAAGTGAGTGGACCTTGCCACAAGAAGCAATGGTGACAATGACCTCCACTATTGAAACCTTTCTAGGGTCTACCATGATGTTTATTTGTCATCCAACCTGTTCAATAAGTGAGTTAGACCTGGATGAAGGAAAACATAAATATCAACTTCATCCAAAACTTTTGTGACCACACGAGTTTCTCACCGTTAGGCATTCAATCCCCTACTATTTCCCAATGGAGTGGGCTCCACAAAGCTCTTGACAGGACCATCCGTCTCTAGCTGAGTACCAGTGGGGTATTAACCAATCCTGACCTAGTTGGTAAGAGAGCCCGAAGATAAACAATTTTGTAAGGCCCACCGTGATGTGTGTGCAAATACACTTCTTCCCCAAAAATAATCCATACAAAACTCAAGTGGGACATGAAACATTGAAACTGACTTCAGGACCACAAGGCTTTGGATTAAGCTTCTATGACTCCTTACTCATGCCTGGGTGGTAGACTAGTAAGAGTTTCAACATGAGGTCATGGGCTCGAGTGCCCATTGTAGTGTGAGCACGTGGTGTGTGGGTTTTTTTTCAAAAAATAAAAAAAGGCTTATATTTATTCCATGTGACTCACATTATGAAATGGGTGGATGGCAATTAAATATTATGGATGGCATCCCCTCCCTCCTTTCCCTTTGGTGGGGTCCACTTGAGTTTTGAATTGGCCTTTATTTTGGGTTCATGTGGGAAAATGAGACGGAATTGGTTGACATCTTTGGAATAAGCTTATGTGATACTCAAAAGCTTTTTTTAAAAAATAAAAAAAAATCTCCCTGTATTAGCATTACTATCTTAGGAAAACTAACCACTCAACCCCTACCTCATAGGTAACTTGTTGTAGAAATGTGGCTCATCATAGTGCATATGTGTAATCTAACCGGTTCAAATTGATCAAGCCAAGTGTCCTACCACATTAATTTGGAGCTTTTGGGTGGGTGTGGTCCACCTAATGATTGGATTAGCCATATTTTTTGGGTGTCTAATTTTATGGTTTAGGGACCCTATTGGACGGTTTGGATACTATTTAAATATAATAGCAGGTTCCACTCGCACATAAAATGAACTTTAAGGCCTGAATTGTTTTGTTATTTGGCGTAAATTCCTGTAACATCTCTAGTAGAGAGGTATTTTCAGCAATTCAAATTGGAGGGGATGTGCATACAATTGTAAAAACCTAGAGGTCAGCACGGCAGTTTACAATTATTCCAATCCTTACTCTAGAAGCGATTCGCCCAAGTTTAAATATATTCATGCCTGTGTAATAGCTATTCACTTTGCATGCCTGTGTAATAGCTATTCACCTTGCATATTCAGTAATTGACCTTCTTATTCACTTAGCACATGCTTGTGTGAGGTCACTACATTATGTCTATCCTGTCCAACCCACACATTAGGGGGCTTTTGGATCATCTCACAAATCCAAGTTACTAATAAGTATTACTTGAGATCTGTACTTCAATATTGGAGAGTATACGTTTTTCTTAAGGATAGAATAAATGACTATTTTGGGACGCCATGAATATTGGATGCCAAATCAAGTTCTAAGAAACTTCCAAATTCTAAGTTACTTTAGCTTATCTTGCTTTCTACTTAATTATCAATAAATAATAATATTTGGTAAACAACTTACTTATCATTCAAAAAGTTAAAAAAGCATATTTGGTTTCTAACATCATTAGTAATTATTTTGAAAGTTTGTTTGGTTCCGTTCACATCCACCGTCCATCATGTGGGGCTAACCTTTCATATGTATCGTTCATTGTGTGGGCCATTCATCATTAGGAGCCGACCTTTAATGTGTATAGTTCATTAGGTAGAGCCCACCTCTGATGTTAGTCATTCATCATGTGGGGCCCATCTTCAATATCCACTGTCCAACATGTGGAGCCTACCTTTGATGTAGACCGTCCATCAGGCATGACCCACCTTGGATATGGGTCACTTATCATTGGGTCAACCTTTGATGTGATTGTCCATCACGTGGAGCCCGCCTTTAATGTGGGTTGCCCATCATGTGGGCCCACCTTCAATGTGGGTTGCTCGTCATGCAAGGCTTGCCTTAGATGTGGACCATTCATCATTAGGGGTGCCAGACCTTTAATGTGGATCGTCTATCATATAGGGTAACGTCAATACAGGCTATCATTATATGGGGCCCACTATATCATCTACCCAGTCATTAGATAATTTTCTAATCTCAAGAACTTGGAAGGGTTCGTGCCAACAAAGAAGTCCTTACTGTGTCACCATTGAAAATGAAAGACATAAGTTACTTTTAAAAGGTGAAGAATAATAATAATATAAATAAGTAGAAATAAGTTATTTTTTAAAAAGCTACTTATTTGGTAGTATTCAAAAACGCCTGCATTTGAATCATAAGTTACTTAAGATAAGCTATTTATACCTTAAATAGCTTGTCTTGATGGTGACTTATTAAACTGAAGTGAATAAGTAACTTTAAATAAAAAAAACTACTTATAATTAATTCTAAACTAAACTTACTCATCTCAAATAAGGTACTTGTTGACTGCTTAAGTAAAAATAATAATTTATTTGGTAATATCCAAATAGTCCTTAGTGTGCCCCGCTTGCATCCCGAGGCTAGTTCGGTCACATGTCCTTGTAGAATAAGCTTATTCCACATAAGTTGCACATGGGCCTGTTTTGGTGTGCACACGGTATCCAGCCCGTCCAAAATTGTCATCTCACCATTAAAGTTGGACAGCCACAAATCAAGCTAAGCCAACCATCATGTAGGTCACCATATGATTTTGGGGGGGTTTTGGGTGGATTTCAATTGCTTTCTATGGTATACCCAGCTAATAGTTGTATGGGTCTAGTTTTTTTGGAGCACCTCATCATAATGTTGGGGTGCACTTAGAATGGGGAATACACACAACACGATTAGTCCCACATAGGTATAAAGTAGGTGAACAGATGAGCAAGCATGGTGAATAACTTGGATAAGAATCACTGTAAAATAGGCTAATTGTACGAGAACTTGCACAGATACCACATGATGCAATGCAGGAATGGAAAGTACAAGCAGCATGCAAACTTTTAGCACATAGCCCATGCAAGAGGGATGTATTTTGCAGGGTGACCTTATTCCCTTTAATGACAGTGGTGAGCCAACATGGTAGGATTTGATTGAGCCTGATGCTCATATAGTTATATTAGATATAAGGGTTGAGTATGTATTCAATCTAACTTTCAAATGAGCCATGCATTCTTTATTTTCAACTTCAATATATATTCCAATTAAATCTTGCCGCATCAAGTCATCACAATGGTAGTGGTAGCAAGGCCGCCATGCCATCTACATTCGTCCAAGAACTCATGATCGCATGATTAACCATGGCCGACAGGAGAACCACTTAACTAGTCTAAAATACACATGTGGACCATCCAAGGAGTGGATTGGTTTGATTTTTTGGTAGGTAATTTACTGTATATTTTCAAAATATAAAATTATTTTGGAGCGTTTTTCCTTTTCCCACTAAAAATATTCGAATCTTTCAAAAGGAAGTTCACTTTTACGATTTAAAAATGTTTCTCTAAAAAATGATTTACAAGATTTACAACAAAAAAAAGAAAATTGAAAACATCATTTATTCAAACTACAAGCACCGTAAGGATGGTGTAAAGTAAGGTGAAGATAGCAATTTCATTATGGCAATTCAGATGGATTCAAGGAGACTGCACATTTCAAAGGAAAAGAGTCAGTCGAAGGGTTTAGATATCCTCCATCCAACGTGAGGCCCACCGCATAAATGGTTCGGATCATTGAACGTAGACTTCTGATCAAAGGACGAAAGTCGCAAGGCATTCGATGGAAGTATTCAAGTATGCGGAGCATCTGAGCAGTACAAAATCTGGTCTCAACGGTGGCAACTAACATGATAAAAATGTGAGGAAGGTACACGTTCGGTGGGCTGCATGTGTACGTTGGATGTTTTTACAGAGTTCTTTACCGTATACAGATTATCCACACCATGAGTGTGTCCTGTGCTCATCTTTTCATGATCATCACTAGCTAAGCCCTACTTAATGTGCGGCTCAAATGCACCACGCACTCCTCACATCGGCACGTGCGCTCGTTTTGAAAGTGTAGGTGGAGAGGGTAAGATTTGTGGGCCCACCATGATGTGTGGGTGACATCCACTCCGTCCAACTGCTGGGACACCTCGTGTTAGTACCAGAACCCGAAAACCAGGCAGATCCCAAACTCACAAAGGCCGTACCGTTGGGAACAGTGGGTGTGGAGACATCCACCATAGAAACTTTGCTGTGGCCACTGTGTCGCATGTGGGCCACAGTGTGAATTTATACGTTTCAGGCGTGGTTATCTGATGTAGAGCGGGTCGCGGATAGTTATATAGCCAAGATGGATTAGAAAAGGCCCGGTCAATAACAGAAGTGATCTAGACCATCGAACTTTAAATCGGGCGTATCTCGCAATCTGGAATGAGTTATCTGACGTAAAATATATGATTTTGAGGTAGAACGAGCTACTTTAGCCAACCAACCCCGCTACGTTGGGTTGCGCAACTCGAATTTGTGAAATACTCCTGGATTGACGGTTGTTTCCTATTTTAATTTCATTTTTACTATAAATAGTAAGTTTTAGTTTGATTATAACTCTTCATCCATCAGGCTTTAAGAGTTGTGCCCAATGTGAAAAGAGATTAGAATAATTAGGAGAACTATTTGGTGAAGCCAAATAGGACACTTATTATTTTTGGCCGAAAACCTTGCGCACTAGTAGACATCACGACCGTTTATAAATAGTTAGTTTACTATTCATAGTAAGTCATGAATTCTAAGAGTTTTAGTTGTAGTTTGATTCTAATTTCTTTTCCATTTCTTGGTACCCCTATTTAAAAGGTTGTGAACTCATTTTTACGTATTCATTAATCAATTTTGAATTTATTAAAATTTATTCTTATTTCCTACTTTCTTTCCTTGTGGATTCGAGAAGTCTACGTGAAGAGTCTAAAGAAGTTTCGTAGATTCGGAATAGTTATCCTCTTGAGGAGACGGTGCTTGACCTCACGTTCTCCCCTGCATCATTACCTTATTTCTAAGGTGTGGCCCATATGAGGTTCAGAACAAGCATATTTTTATTCAGAATGGTAAATATGGAGGTAGAAACGGATGGCCGGAGTAGATGTGACACGTGCATCAGGATGGCCCCCACAGAGCTGCGGTGTGCCGTTCCAAACGCAGTGGCGGGTCGCGGTCCGGGCAAGTGGTGTTAGCAAACCAGAAGTAATACATCCTAACCGTATTTCTGGTTACTGGTAAGCGGTAACTGTATACACATTAATGAGAAATGATTTGGACAGCTGTATTTGGACACTGTGATATCTACATCATCATCTATCTGAACCGTCCAACATGTCCAGCTCACTCTTCCACGGACACCGTATAAAAGTAACAGCAATCAGATGGTTCTGAACATTGATGACTAAACCTATCCTCTATGAATGACCTTGTCCTTCAAGTTTTGGATTCAACTTTGATGTTTTAAATATCGTATTGGCTGCTTGCTGCAATCGGAATAATCTTATTTTCCTGCATTTCATTGGTCACATCAACGCTTATGTAGCACCCATGCATTAAATGCAGTTTATAATAATGTGACACAATTACAATGCAATAACTAAGACTTTCCCTCTCGTAGCAAACCAACGATATGAACTTGTGTCATGGAAACTAATGAATTAAAATGCAGTTGTGTGCATGGGAAGGTTCCTATACTCTAGCCACCTGACCATTACTCCGTATTAATGAGTAGATCTAATGCTAAGTGGACCACAACAGGTAAATGAGCAGCAATAATAACACCCATATATGAAACCTTCCTAAGGGCCCACGGGGATGTCTAATTTTCATATAACCTGCTTACAAAGGTTAAGCAAATCTAGATGAAGGGAAAACACAAATTTTAGCTTGATCAAAACTACTATAACCTCCAAAAACTTTTTAATAGTGGATGTTCATTTCCTACTTATATGTTATTCACTTGAGTCTTAGATCTCATTCATTTTTGGGATTATACTATAAAATGATATGGAAAATTGAATAAGTTATGTGGATAAAACTCATTAATAGTGGTGGGCCTCACAAAGCCCCTGCTTGGACTGATTCCATCGGGGAAAGGGCATGATGCAATCCACTTCTTCTTTCTCATTGTTCATTTGTATAGAAAAATAGTTGTTGCGTGCAGCTATGCTACTAGGTGTACATTTTTATTTTTATTTATTGGTCTTCAGTAAACAACAAAAGGATTTGTACTTTGATCTGAACATCTCAAAAATTTAACTGATCAAGCAATCTTAATTCCATTAATGAAATATAGATGGATAAAATATTGAGAGGCCATTTGAATTCTATCAAATAAGTAGCTTTTTTAACCTATGTAAGTTAATAAGTTGATTTTCTTAAATAAGTAGGCTATTGAATTTAAATAAGTTTTTTTAAATATAAAAAGAAGTAATTTACTTTTATCAATTATTTTTTTATTGCTTTTCAACTTTTTAAAGTAGCTTATTTCTTTTGTTATCATGGGTGACACTGCAACTTAGAAAATTATTTAAAAGAAATATGCCCTCAGCATTCACGAACCCTTTCTAAATTCATGAGATTGGAACATTATCCAATGAATGGGTAGATAATCTAGTAGGCCCCACATGATGATGGGCCATGTCAAGGTGATTGTACATGATGGACAATCCACACCAAAGGTCTACCTCTAAAAACAAATAACCCACATCCAAGGCGAGCCCCACATGCGGGGCAACCCACATTGAAGGTGGGACACATGATGGGAAACCCACATCAAAGGTGGGCTCCACATGATTAACAATTAATAATGGTGGCCCCACATGATGGACAAACCACATGAAAGGTTGGCCTAATGACGAGTGACTTATATCCAAGGTGGGTCTCGCATGATAGACGACCCACATTGGAGGTGGGCTCACGTGATGGATGGTCCACATCAAAGGTGGGCTCCACATGATGGGCAGTTAATATTGATGATGGGCCCTACGTGATAGACAATAACATTGATAGTGAGCCCCGCATGATAAGTGACTAACATCAAAGGTGGGCCCTACCTAATAAATTGTGCATAGTAAAGGTCGGCCCTAATGATGAATGACCCACAATCAAGGTGGGCCCTATATGATGGATGACTCACATCAAAGGTGGGGCCCACACAATGAACAATCCACATCAAGATTGGCCCCACATGATGGATAGTGGATGTGGGGGGACCAAAAAGACTTTCACGACTCATGAAAAGTAGAAAAGCTAAAATAATTAACTAAAATGATTACATACTTTCAAGTATAAAAAGCTACTTGTAACTAAATTATTAGGACTGAAAGTTTGGCGGGCTTGACCCGACTTTCAACCCTACTAATCATAAACCAAACTTATTTGAAGTAAGTCACTTATTTACAAAAAGTAATTTATATGGTGGCATCCAAAGGAGCCCTAAGAGTCCAAATTCAATTATCATTATTACATGGTAGAGATGGTCTAATAGGTGACATTTCTGGGCGATGTCATGCAGAAAATGAGTTGCACCTATTGTAGCGTATCCATTTCTGTACCCATATACATACTGCACGAGGAAATGTAATCACTATTAAAAAAAGAAAAAATTGACAAATTACATACATACCCATCCGTCTCCACAAAATGGGTGTGCCTTGATGAATGTGTTTTATATCCATGTTGCCTTTTTTTTTTTTTTTTAAATTTTTAAATTTATTTATTTTTTCTTTCACTCATTTAAAGATGTTATTCCAAAACTTAAGCAAATACAAATCTCGAGTGGACTACCTCACTAAAAAAAAGTAATGTATGATCATTAAAAGTTTTTTGTAGGCCACAAAAGTTTCAAATTAAGCTAATCTTTATATTTTTTATTCATCCAATTCTGCTTGACCATATCACCTGAGTGGGTGGCAAATAAACATGATGAATCTGCTGACAATTGGCTTGGGAAAGTTTTTAATCATGGGTGTTCAATCATCATTGTTTCTCGTAATGTTGTCTACCTGAGATTTGGATATGCTTAATTTTGAGACCATGTCCCTAAATAAATTAAACAGATGGACTGGATGGATATACAACGTATCATCAAGGTTGCCCCGTGGTAAGGGTAACATCCACTACGCTGTTTGTTACCTGGTAACACCTAATCCCCGTCGTATAAATTCACCTAATTTCTCTCCTTGAGAAAAACTTTGATACTATGACGGAGTGTGATGGATGACGCACAGGCACTTTCATACATTCATTTTTAACCGTTTAAAAATGAATGTATCTAGTGGCCCATAATAGTTTAATAAACATGTGTCCACGAATCAAGTGTCGGGACTAGCCGACTAATTTGATTTTAGTACCCGTTGTGGTGTGTGGGTGTGACCGGGCATGCGTAATTTAAAAAAAGTAATAATCTGCTTTCAGTACCATGAGTTATGGATAATGAGTTTTACAATTTAGTTAGTTTAATTTGAGTTATAGTATAATACGTGTTTAAATTTTGAGAAAGCCTGCTTATCAAGCGTCATATGCTGCTGCCTGATTATCATGTAACTCCCTTTTGCCAACGCCATTACCATCTTTTCTCTATCGGAATGGGTACACACGCTTACCTTTTGAAAATAGGAAATTTGATGACCTCATTCAACAGTCAGCATGACGAGCCATTAGCATGGACGCAGATTGCCTGCCACGCTCGACCACAGGAACTTCGTGCGGTGGAAAGTTAGCTGGGGCCACCGTGCTGTTTTTTTGTGAGAAATCCACGCCCTTTTTCTTTTCGGATCCAAAACTGCAAGGGACCACATGACTGAAATCAGTTGGGATTGAATGCCCACCGTTGAAACATCTATGAGACCACAGAAGTTTTTGAAAGCCCACCATTGAAATATCAATGGGACCACAGAAGTTTCGCATCAGGCTAATAACATTATGTTTGCTGTACATCTAAGCGGGAATGACCTTGTGAACGGTTGAATGTCACGTAAACATCAAGGGTCGCGGACCCACGGAAGCTTTCAACGCATTCCTCCACTTTTTTCTGTTACGTCGCCCACTCCATTCAGTTTTCTAAACGTGTCAGAACATGCGCCTGGAAAACGGGAGCGGACCAAGGGAGACTCGGACGCGGATTAGAAACTTACAGGTTGTGTAGCGCTACTGAAGTGACGTCACCGAGTTATGTGGACCCAATATGATGTGTGTGTTGTATCCACGACGTCCATATATTTGTAGATATCATTTTAAGGTATGGGCCAAAGAATGAGTAAGATCCAAAGCTTTAGTGGAGCCACCATAGAAAATAGCAGGAAGATTGATATCCACGGTTGAAACTTTCTTAAGGCATCCCATGATGTTTTTTCTAAATCCAACCTGTTCAAGAGTTAACAAAGACATTAAATAAGTGAAAACACAGATAGCAGCTTTATTGAAAACTTTTGTAGCCTTTAAAAGTTTTTAAGGGTGGCATCACTCTCCCTGCTGTTTTCTGTGGATGGTCCACTGATGCTTTGGATGTGACTCATTTTTTCTATTTTTATCTAAAATGATCTCTCTGTATGGATGGATGGCGTAGATACAAAACATAAATCATGATGGGGCCCACAAAACTTAGTGACGTCACTAGCATTCTCGCTACTCAACCTGTAAGTAGCCAATCCGCGTCCGGGAGACCCGGACGCAGGCAAGACGGTGCGGCCCTTACCGTAGAGCCCACCCTGATGTATTTATTCTGCATCAACGCCGTCCATCCGTTGTTCCAAATCATTGAGGGTATTTTACAATTATCAAGTGAAACGTATCATCGGAAACAGTGGTGGTTCTATGCGGTCGAGCTCATGGGAACTTTTCATGAGGTTAAGTTGTGTGGGCCCTCCCATGATGCTTTTTTATCCCATCAGTAAGATGTACCATTCCATAGTGGGCCTCGGGCTTAAAAATCAAGTCAATCTGTGACTTGTGTGGGCCACACCACCTACAAAAGTTGAGAAGGGTTACCCTCCATTAAAACATTCATAATTATTTGTTGGGCCCACCGAAATGTGGTTCATAAATCCAGCCCATCCATTATGTGTGTCCCACTTAGATGAGTGGTTGGACTAAGTTTCAGATGCATCCAAATTTCAGGTGGGCCTCATCAAGCAATTTTATATGTTTTAAGCATGTCTTCACATGATTTTAGATGGTATGACCCACCTGAGTTCTGTATATAGATGATTTTTGGGATATCCCATAATTTAAAGGGGACCCATCCAATGCATGGTGTTGATTTTTGACACGCATCACGGTGGGACCCACACAACTCAACCTCATGGGAAGTTTCCATGAGCTCGATGGAAAAGGTATTATGTGCTCGAGCTCACTATAAGCTCCCATGAGGTCGAGCTGTGTGGGCCTCATTGTGATGCGTGTCAACCATCAACACCGTGCATTTGATGGGTCCTCTTTAAATTATAGGATATCCCAAAAATTAGTAGTATACGGAACTAGGTGGGCTATACCATCTAAAAAATGTGAAGACATGCCAAAAACATATAAAAGCACTTGGTGGGATCCACCTGAAATTTTCATGTGTATAAAACTTGGTCTGAGCCCTCATCCAAGTGGGACACACATGATGGATGGGCTGGATTTGCAAACCACATCTCAGTGGGCCCAAAAAATGATTATAAATGTTTAATGGTGCACGGCCCCTCTCAACTTCTGTATGTGGTGTGGCCCACACAAGTCACAGATTGACTTGATTTTATAGACCTAGGCCCACATGGAATGGTGCATCTGACTGATGGGGTAACTGATGGGTAGATGTTTGAAACGCAGCACGGTGGGGCCCACACAGCTCGACCTCACGGAAGGTTCCCATCAGCTGGAGCGCATGGTACCTTTTCCCGGGCTTACGTGACCTTAAGAACTGATTGGATGGAAAATAAAAACTACCTCTGGTATAGTCCAGCTGGTAATTGAATCTATTATTATTATTATTATTATTATTTTTTTGCTAGGATAATGCCTTAAAATGTTCGGCAAAAGCGATTGGACAGAGGGGATTCATAATACATATATCAAGGTGGGCCCACGGTAAGAGCAGGTGAGTCCGGGTCTCACCTAATGCGGTCCCCTGCAAAACGGAAAAAAAGAGGGTTAGATTTTCGGAAGCGGACTGCTGGGTGTTCCACACACTACGGGCATAGGCAATGTTTTGACATAGGAAAGTTTTCTGGGGCCCATCATGATTTATGTGTTATATCTACACCGTCCATTCATTTTATGACATTATTTTAAGTGTCGTATAAAAATTGAGGCAAATGAAAACCTCGGGTGAACCACATCACAGAAAGCACCAGAGATGAATGCGTACCATTAAAAGCTTTTCAAGAGACACAGAAATTTTGGATCATGCCAATATTTTTGTTTTAATTCTATTTAGGTTCGTGTGACATTATGAACAGGTTAGATGACATCTAAATATCATGATAGGCCATAGAAATGTTTGAACGGTGGGCATCAGTCCCTACTACTCTCTGTGTCGTGCTCACTTGAGGTTTGGATCGGTCTACTATTTTGCAAAATGGAAGGACGGTGCGGATATAATACATACGTGGGCTATGAAACTTTAGCACATCAACACACTACCGGCCTTGGTGGTGTGTGGCACACCACGCAATCCGCCTCCGGGTCTCTCACATTAATCACGGTGGGGCATTACCTAGGCTTTGGAACCTACGCTGCAAATAGGGCCAAGAAATTTTTAACGGTTAGCGCTCAATCACCGCTGTTTTCTGTGGTGTGGTCCACCTGCATTATATCCAAAGATCATCTCGGCCACACCACAAATAGCAGTAGAGATAATGATTTTCATCGTGATAATGTTTATTTTCCATCCAATTTGTTTGTAAGATTAAAAAGGCATGAATTAAGAGGAAAAATAAATTTTATCTCGATCCAAAGCTTTTGTGACCAAAAAAGGTTTCAATGGTAGACATTCAATCCCTTACTTCTTTTTACAGTGTGGTCCACTTGATTATTAGATCTGGCTTATTTTTCGTTTCAAACTTTAAGATGAGCTCGCCAAATGAATGGACGGTTTAGATATAACAGATACCTTGTGATGGGCTCATAGAACTTGCTGACGACAATACAGAAGCTATATAGCTGATGCGAGGTACACTGGCGGAAATGGAAAACAGTTGTACAGCACTAACCAGAGG
This sequence comes from Magnolia sinica, assembly GCF_029962835.1. Lineage (NCBI taxonomy): Eukaryota > Viridiplantae > Streptophyta > Magnoliopsida > Magnoliales > Magnoliaceae > Magnolia > Magnolia sinica. Next base: position 3,882,414 of record NC_080585.1, on the reverse strand, counting down.
TTAAGATCCTCCAATGAATCTACCATCTGGACCATAATCCATCCACGGTAAGTCCAATATCGGACGGCTTGGATTTAGGCAAATGTCTGGAAAATGACCCAACACTGACTGCATGATTCGATTCGAACTTTACATACTCCAAATAACTCAGTATAAAATGGTGGTTAACTACGACGGCAGTCTATACCCAAATACCAGGGTTACAATAGTCATTTTACCTGGTATTACATCTGAAATGATGATCTGAACCGTTCATTATCTTATTACTAGCATATAGAAGCTATGACATTATAATAATATTTCATTAGAGATCCTAACCTGTGAAATTTGGATTTAAATTTGAACCATCAAAAAATTACCTTGAAACGTTCCAAATTTGTTTTCGTACAAAATATTTTCTTGTAACAAATTTTTATTACAATGGCCTTTAAGCATAGGATCCAGAATATGAACGGTTCAGATCATCGTATAAGACGCAACCTTGAGTCGAGGTATTGTGATAATTGTACACCGTATCCCATCGAAACCCATTTTCAAACTGTCATCCAACTCTTCTTTTTAAAGTTCGCCACCTCGAGAAAACCACCCGCTCAAAAATCTCACTCTTTTCAGCCTTTTCTTCCACCTTCTCCACCCCAGACGCACTAAACTCCAAAGCCCCTCTCCTTTTCAGTCGCACTCCTCTGCAACTCCTCGTTGCAGAAAAAACACACGAAAGGACTAAAAACCTAACAAGAAGGGCCAAAATATCAAAAAAAAGCAGAGATGGAGATCCTTCTACTCGCACTCCTCCTACTCGCCACTCTCGCCTCCTCCTTGAACTCCGACGGCCTATCTCTCCTCGCTCTCAAATCCGCCATCTCATCCGACCCCACCCTCGCTCTCTCCACGTGGCAAGAATCCGACCTCACGCCCTGCAAGTGGCCCGGCATCACCTGCATTTCCAGCCGTGTGATCTCCATCTCCCTCCCCAACAGTTCCCTCTCCGGCTATATCCCTTCTGAAATCGGCTATCTCAGCTCCCTCCGCCATCTCTCTCTCCCGCACAACAACCTCTCGAAACCCATTCCTCTTTCTCTCTTCAACGCCTCCTCTCTCGTCTCTCTTGATCTTTCCCAAAATGCACTCACCGGTCCCATCCCTCCTCAGATTAAAACCCTAAAATCCCTAACCCATCTCGATCTTTCTTCCAACCTCCTCAACGGCAGCCTCCCCGCAGCTATCGCCGATCTCCCAAATCTCTCTGGCACCGTCAATCTCTCCTACAACCTGTTCTCCGGCCGTGTGCCAAAATCTTTCGGGAAGCTGCCGGTTTCCGTCAGCTTAGACCTCCAGCACAACAATCTCAGCGGCGAGATCCCTCAGGTCGGGTCGCTAGTGAATCAAGGCCCGACGGCCTTCTCTGGAAACCCGAATCTCTGCGGGTTTCCGCTGCGGATTCCGTGCCCGAACACTGAAATCCCCCAAACCCCTGAAATCCCCAGAAACCCAAATCCCAGTCTCTCTATTCTTCCACCGCCGTTGCCGCCGGCACCGAGCGGGAAGGTAGCGGGGCGTGGAATATCGGTTCCGATACTCTCTGGAGTGCTTTTCGTCGTCGGGGCCGTCTCGGTTTTAGTGTGGTTTGTTCGGAGAAAATGTGGGTCCGGGGAGGGTAAAATGGGGAAAGGGAAAAGTGGGGAGGGTAAGGAGGAGGGACAGAAGGGGGATTTTTTCGTGGTGGATGATGATGGAGGGTTTGGATTGGAGCTGGAGGAGCTGCTGAGAGCATCGGCGTATGTTGTGGGGAAGAGTCGTAATGGTATCGTGTATAAGGTGGTGTTGGGGAGGGGAGTTTCGGTAGCGGTGAGGAGGTTGAGTGAGGGCTTTTGGAGGTTTAAGGAGTTCGAGTCGGAGGTGGAAGCGATTGGGAGAGTGCGGCATCCGAATATCGTGCGCCTGAGGGCGTACTACTACGCGAGCGATGAGAAGCTCCTCGTGTCGGATTTCATCTCCAATGGCAGCTTGCGTGCCGCTCTGCACGGTACGTTTCGTGTTCTTCTCCTCTCTATTTCTCATTGTGGCCGTACTGTTTCGGGTTTGGTATTTCGGTTGTGGGGACGTATCGGGCGTTACGAGCTGATATCTATGTTGGTTGGTTGCAGTTACAAGCACATAATCTCGTAATGGATCTGGACCCATCAAATTTTTTTTTTTTTTTTGGTGGCCCCAAAACATGGATGGTGTGTAACCTAAAAAACACCAGAGCTGGATGATCGTGGCCGGTTATTACGATTGGGCTGTTAGAAAAATGTCCAACCAATGATCCGCATTCAATGGTAAAAATAAAAAAATAAAAAAAAATTCCATCGTACCAGTGGGAACGTGCGTCACCCATCCTTCATTGAGGCCCAACAGATGGTCGGTCTGGATCTCGTACATCCGTGCTGCGTGTTTTAAGTAGTGCTTGAGAAGTAATTCAGATATTAGCGTTTGGTGTGGGACACAAAAGATCCATTCCCTCGGTGGAGTTCGTTTTGCGTCCCTCGCGACTGAGGGTTTTGAGTGTGTCGCTACCAGGTGAGGAGATGGACCGGTCATTTGAACCGTCCGTATTCTCGTTAGTAGTGCTATTGAATAAGTTATTGCTAGTTAATCAGCTTCATTGATGATCATAACCTCTCAGGTCTGTTTAGCTGGGTGGATTGAAGGGGATTAGGAGAGAAGAGATCTGTTTTAAGGTAATGATGGCGTGGTCATTGAATTGGTGTAAGAACCATGGTATTGCTATATACCGGAATTAAAAATGATATATGTTTGGGACGCGTGGCTTATCCAGGGATCACAAATGTGTGTCTCTTTTGACCGAGCATGGGATGACATGAAATCCTATGGTGTTAAACAATATGCCCGTTTGGGTAGTTTGGGTGTGCGTGGGGTGGGATTCAAAACTTCAATCAGAAAGGCGCAAACAGATTGCCCATCCTGGCAAGGCTCTGTGGGACTCACAGTGATGTAATTGTCTCGTCCTTTGTCATGCAAATCACAAAGATAAGTGGTTACTGTTGTTATAACAAGTCCTCACAATCTGATGGGCCACATAGAAGATTATTATCAAAATCCTGATCACCTACAACCAGCTGGTATTTGGGCATAAAAAGAAAATTTTGAATCTATTACAGTGAGCCCTAAGACAATAATCTCAGAAGGCCTGTTTCGCCGGTGAAAATAGGGGTAGATGATCAGGTATAAAATTTATATCTATCCCTCTCAGAAATAGAAAAAACCTACATTTTCTACAACCAGGTGACCTCAAATCATGTACATAAGGGTGTTTTATGCCCGGACGCGAGAAAGAAGACCTGCCTCAGCCCTACAAATCCGTCAGCTCGTGATGGCGATGACCCTTTACGAAATCAGCTCCGCGACTAACATGCAGCCCTAAATAACATTGATTTCGTGTATAAAAAAAAAAACCTCCTCCATCTCTCCCGCCAACGCAACGCCCTGAGAAATCTTATCCCGCAGTCCGTACAATGGACTGCGGAGGGTAGAGGGATCGGCTTGATGAGGGATCGGAGGACGGCGATGATTCCAAGGAGGGTTTTCGTAATCCCTCTCAGTTTTGTCAGAATCCATCATAAACCATCAAGAGGGATCTAACCATCGCCGCCCAAACAGACTGTGTATACTACAGGTAGGAGGGATTTTACAATCCTATCCGTCCTACTCCCACCTAAATCCACGGGCCAAACACGCTATTAGTTTTTTAGATTTTTTTGAGTTGAATGCCAGCCATTTAAATTAATATATTTTAATAATTCCATATTCATGGATAAGATAGTAATGGTCACAATCATTGTTGGGCGTAAGTTTCCTATGGTGGATATTAGAGTATAGAGCCCACAACATGGACAACATAGATCATAAGAAGAGAAACATCCATTGTTAGTTGCGACATAGGAAAAACGAACTGCATTCAATGACTCTTGTGGATGAAGCAACTGATCTCAAGGTCAGTAAGGGCGCATTTGGCCCGCGGACTTAGGAGGGAGTAGGAGAGAGAATTGTAAAATCCCTTCTACCCGTATACAGGGTCGGTTTGGGTGGCGATGAATAGAGCCCTCTTGATGGTTTCTGATGGATTCGAACGAGACTGAGAGGGATTATGAAATCTCTCATTGGAATTGTCGTCGTCTTCTGATCCCTAATCGAGCCCATCCATCTGCCCTCCGCAGTCCATCGTACGGATTGCAGGATGAGATTTCTCAGGGCGTTGTGCTGGCGGGAGAGATGGCGGGGATCGTTTTTTGGCATGAAATTGGTGTTATTTAAGACTACATGCTGGTCGCGGAGCTGATTTCTTGAAGAGGGGTTGCCATCGCGAGCTGACAGATTTGTAGGGTTGAGGTAGGTCTTCTTTCTCGCATCCGGGCATGAAACGTCCTTATGTATATGATTTGATGTCACCTGGTTTCAGAAAATGTGGGTTTTTTCTATTTCTGAGAGGGGCAGATAGAAATTTCATGCCTGATCATCTACCTCTATTTTCACCGGTGAAACAGGCCATCCGAAATCATTGTTTCAGGGCTGGCTGTCAGGGATTCAGGATTTCCTCCTCATGCCCAAATACCCGCTGGTTGTAGGTGATCAGGATTTTGATGATAATATTCTATGTGGTCCATCAGATTGTGAGAAGTTGTTGTAACGACGGTAACCACCACTTGTCTTTGTGATTTGCATGGCAGAGGATGAGACAATTACATTACTGTGGGCCTCACAGAGCCCTGCCCGGACAAGCAGTTTATTTATGTACCCATGCATATTCAAATTGCCCAAACGGGCACGTTGTTTGACACCATGAGATTTCATGTTGTCTTATGCCTGACTAAACGAGATAAACATTTGTGATACCTGGATAAGCCAGGCATCCCAAGCATGTATCATTTTTAATCTCGGATATAACAATACTATGGTTCTTGCATCAATCCACTGGCCACGCCATCATTACCTTAAAATAGATCCCATCCCGCCTAATCCCATTGAATCCGCCCGGCCAAACGAGCCCAAGGGCTTGGTGAAATTCTACTTATCATCCAGCCGCAGTAGTAGGGCTAATTAGGTCAATGGCCACTGGCATGGACCCGAGTTCAAATTGCAGCGCCATGGGGTCGACTCCCGCCTCATGATCGGATTGGATACGGTACACTGTCCCACGTTGGCACGCAGAGAAGTGCGCTTGGCATTTCTCAATCGTCATGATTCGGTTCTGACACTCCTGTCGTGGTTTCTCAGCCGGGAGCCCTCTTCTGGCACTTTCTCTGCCTTCCTGGTACGGCGGGTTGTTTTTTTTTTTTTTTGGGTGATGTGGGCTCCACAATGTTGTATGTGTGTTATCCATGCCGGCCATCCATTTTGCCAGTGGTGATTGAACGCCCACCATTAAAAGCTTCTTGGGGGGCCTCAAAAGTTTTGGATCAAGCTGATATTTGTGTTTTTCCTTCATCCAGGCCAGTTTGGATGGTAAATAAACACTAGTGGGCTTAGGAAGTTTTTTTTGACGGTGGGTGTTCAATCACTATGTTCATGTCGTGTGGTCCTGAGTTCGCGCGTATGAACCATCTTACTGCTCGAGAGTATGAAATGACTAGTAGTGTTTCTTTGTTTTTTAGCCATCCGTGACCACTCTGTTAAAGCTCTGAGGCATCTTTTCCAGAAAAAAAATATATAAAAAAATAAAAATAAAAAAAATTACGATAGTGCCAGTCTCCGGCTTTGCAAGAAACGTATGGTAGCTGCCTCTACAACTGAAATATGTTCGAGCCCACTTTTCACAGTTACGCATGGCAGCCATGCATAAATCGGGACCGTCCATGTCTTGGTCAACTCTATGGATGGCAAATGTTACAGAACACATGGCAATCGATGGATTATAAGGTAGGAAACAGAAATCGTTAAAGGTGTACATTTATCAGGGCTGCTAAAAGGATATTTTTATTTTATTCTTTTTAAACTGTGCCCGTCCACGATAAGGCGCACTAGATGGATGGTCTCAATTGATATGCCCCATGCGACATGGATGGTAGCAAGCTCAGCTGTGGGTGACTGTTAGCGCTGTTTGATTTTTTCAAATGCCATGAAAATGCCCTATCAGCTAGTAATTATTACTCCTCATTCTGTTTGAAAATGAACTTGTATCTCTGTTTCGAAAATTGGGTCAAAATGATTGGTTTAAAGTTGTGGCCCCCACCATGATATATGATATATCTGCACAGTCCATTCATTTTTAGTGTAAGATTTTAAGGCACGTGCCTAAAAATGAGTCGGATCCAATACTCAAGTGGCCCACACCAAAAGAAATAGTGGTGCATAAGTTTTTAACGGTAGATGTTCGATTCCCTAAATCCTATGGTGTGAACTACTCGAGCTTTGTATCAGCCTCATACTTTTGATCGAGCCTTAAATTCCGCTGACATAACAGATGGATGACGTGGATAGGCCACAAACATCACAATGGGCGGGCCCGATATATATTTAGCAGTGTCCTCCTGTTTGGAGCTAAAAAAGTAAGCGTAAAATCAAGCATAGGTAACGACGCCATGTTTACCAAACAAAAATAATTATTACCTATTTGCAATATATTTACCGAAGGTATGGAAAATCAAACACCCTAACAGCCTATTTGAATTTTCAAATTCCCGTAAATGGGTAATAATTATTTTCTTATGTAATTACTGCCGATGCTCCTTGTACTTGATTCGACACCTACTTTTTTTTATTGCTAAAATCGAGGACACTGTAGGACCATAATGTATGTGGCTTATCCACACTGTCCATTTGTTATGCTAGCTGAATTTAGGGAATAAAAAAAAATGAGGAAAATCCCAATCTCAAGCGGACCACACCACAGAGAAACGGGAATCGAACACCTACTATTAAAAACTTCTTGGGGCCACTATTTCCCTTGGTGTGGGCCACTTGAGTGTTGGATCTGCCTCATTTTCAGGCTCATGCCTCAAAATGTTCTGCGAAACGGATGGACGGAGTGGATATATCATATATATATATATATATATATATATATATATATATATATCACGTTGGGGTCCACAAATTTAAACAAGGTATTTTGGACTCGTTTTTGAAGCAGAAATACATGCTTCTTTTAAAACGGGATGAAAAAGTAATAATTGCTTATTTACAGGGAATCTACGGAGGATTTTGAAAATCAAAATCAAACAGCCCCTGAGTGGCCGACACAAAACTCAGACAAGTCAACTTGACAAGATCTAAGTCTGCTGAAACTATCCCGCTGACTCAATCAAGACTCTGCAACACTTGTCAAGTTGGCTAGAAAACTGGGTTAACCTGATACAGCTCAGCGTGAATTGGCTGAGTCACCCGACTAGTTAACCATCTTTTTCCAAGTAAAACTGCACGCGACATGGGTCAAGCAGACAAGAACCTGCTACTAGCACACCTAGCGGGGGTGGCTAACATCGAGTGTGTGTACTGACATGTGTGTGTACTAACAAGCTAACTCCAAAAAAAAAAAAAGAAAAAAAAAAAGCACACCATAGGGTGCAATCGTTTTTTTTTTTTTTTTTTTTTTGGGTGGCTGTTTCGTTTACTTTCCATATATCCAACAATATTATAGTATGCCACCAACTAAATACTTCAAAGTTAATTATTAGAATATCAGGTCAAGTAAAGAGTCAGCCAAGTCGTGACCCGACCCAACTAGACATTGAGTCGATTCTGAGTTAGTTTTCGAGTTTTCAATCGATGAAATGGCTCAACTTTATTAACATAGACAACTTTGGATCCTGTATTGCATCTTTTAAATCATTTCCTTCATCTGATTGATTTTTTTTTTTTCTTTCTTTTTTTTTTTTTTAAACATTGAATTGGCAGGTGGGCCTTTGAGCTCATCATCGTCACCTCTATCATGGGCTGCCAGGTTGAAGATTGCCCAAGGTGCCGCGAGAGGTCTAGCTCACATCCATGATTGCAGCCCTCGAAAATATGTCCATGGAAACATAAAATCATCCAAAATCCTTCTTGATGATGATTTCCAAGCTTACATATCTGACTTTGGCCTCAACCGTCTCATGGCCGGAAACTACAATTCTTCTGACTCAATGTCAAAGAAGCAATCCTCAACCCGAGTGGTAGTTTCCAGTATACCAGCAAAGATACCGACCTCACCTTCCGCCTATTACTTGGCTCCAGAGGCCCGAATCTCTGGCAGTAGGCTAACACAGAAATGTGATGTCTACTCCTTTGGCATTGTGCTTTTGGAGATCCTCACAGGACAGTCACCAAATGCCAAGACGGCATCCTCTGATGATGGTTTGGAGAGCTTTGTGAGGAAAGCTTTCCGAGAGGAACACCCCCTTTCAGAGATTGTAGATCCCTTGCTCCTGCACGAGGTTTATGCAAAGAAACAAGTGCTTGCTTCGTTCCACATTGCACTTGGGTGCACGGAGATGGACCCAGAGTTGCGGCCTAGGATGAGATCCATCTCTGAGAGCCTTGATCGGATCGGATGTCATTGATTTTGTAATATAAACTGTGTTTTGTTCTTCATCTTTTTTTCTTTACTGACACTTGAGCTGAATTTAGTTTCTTGGAACTGGGATGGAAGTTGTATCTATGCATGGATTGACGCATTTGGGTGGAGGGAATATGGTTTTCATGTGAATCTTTTGTTGGCAAAGCTAAAGAAACAAACGCATCAGATTGCAGAATCAAGTGATTGAGTTTTCAATGCTTAAAAAAGGCTACTGATGGCAGAGAAGAATAGACTCATTAGAGAGTGTATAGCATCCAACCCTTCCAAGAGTTTTTACTCGAAAAATATGGCTGATCTGCCCCCACTTGAATTTGGAGGTTTTTTTGGGTGGTTTTCTATTATTACCTATGGTCTGGCCCACCTGATAATCGGATTGTGCTGATTCTTTTGGCTGGGTGTTAAACCTGCTAGATGGGTCAGGTGTCATGCACACACCACCATGGACTCCATGTGAGTCATCAAAACTGTAATTTGTCCTGTAGTTGGCTACATGTGAGTATTCCTCTACCTAAATAGTAATAAATTGTGAAATACTGCAGCAAGCTAAAAAGACATTTAGGGCCTGTCTTCTTTCTAAGAACTCAAAATATAATTAGATCGTTTGTTTTCATGAGCTCTGTGCAAAACGACAATGTAATGCTGGCATGTAAGAGTTGTTGGAGATTCTCTAATCTGTGTTTCTGTGATGCAAACAGGTCCAGTTTACTCAAAGAGGAAATGAAATAACTTCACCATTTTTCTCAATATTCACAATGGGGAAACCTTCCATCCGTTCTATGTCCAACTTGAAAAATGCAATTGCATTGTGGGGCCCATGCAGTAATGCACGCGGCACAAATGCCAACAGGTTGGACTGAAAATTGCAATTCAATTCACTAAAGTATCCAAATGCCCCTTCTTTCCAAGAATTCATTTATAAGCTATCAGATTGCCTGCAGAAACAACTGAAAATTCTTCAAATCAAATACTGGTTCTCCCATGTACGAGCCCAATGTCAATATATAACAGCAATTAGGTAAAAAAATAAAAATAAATTCAAACAATCTTCTTTCCAATGAGTTTCCCTACATCAATGAAACCAATTCAATCAGCGCTGTTCACACCCCAAGTATAGGGTTGCGATGTAGTAATAATCTCGGTAAAACTCAGGTCAAATCCACAGGGGCTGTACCTTGTACGTAATCTAAAAGCAACTCGAACTGGAACTAGGCGAAGATATAATCTAATCAGGAGAATTCAGGAGGATACTGGTGAACTATTCAAACTAAAACTTATAATATTTAAGGGTGGGAAACTAGGGATTCCAAGGATCCACTTGTAGATATCAAGGAGATCTATGCTTGATTCATAAACACAACTGGATTTAGAGTCCTATCTTCATCTAGTTGGAAGATATATCATTAAAAATCAAATCTGAACTTCCTTTGATCTAGTTTTCAAGAGAAGATAGGTATAAGAATTAGAATTGATTCTATTATAAAACCATGCTCATGAGACAAAGCAAACAATAGAATTTAACTAATCCGCATCTAGTCTAAGGGATGTATGAATGTTAGGAAGGATTTCGTCATCCAACCATGCCCAGGAGACGATGGTGAACAATAAGGTTCCCAAATTCACAAACCATATAATACTAAGAACATACTCAAAACTATCGTAAATCCATTGTAATTTAAGTCACAACAAACCATTCAAAACTGAAAGCATTTCTTAATATCAAATTATAATAATAAAAAAAATCAACTAAAATATGAATTAAAGCATAGAAAATCATCCATCACACTATAAGCTTCACCTCTTAGTCCTAGTTAAGGGGTTTAGCCTGACATGATCATGCTAAAACTCTTAAGGAAAGACATAAACAATGGAAGAAAATAGAAAGAAGGAAGGAAGAAGAGCTGATGCCTGCTACACGCTTCTTTCTCTCCATCATGCTCACGTCCTTGTCTCTACGGCTGCCCAAAATTCCAGAATGCCTTCTCTCTCTCTCTCTCCTTTTTATATAGGCAAGGGAGGTCGGTTCCGAGGTTGGAAGTCAGTGGCTGGGAGCCTTTACACAGCTAAAGGTATGCAGCGACGAGAAACGCAAACAAGTTGCGTTTGGATGGGAGTTTTGGGACGCTGACCATCCCAAACTCCATTTGGACTTCATGGTTGGGGTCGTGGTCCGCTTCTGGATCTTCTAGACGGTCGGGATCACAGATCCGACGGTGATCTTGCACGTACAATGGGCGACGGAGGGCTGGACGTCCGTTCATGCCTAAACCTTACGCAGGTTGCGCTGAGATGCTCAGTGGGCCCACAGTGGTGTTTTTGGGGAAATCTGACCCGTTCATTAGATTTCGGGCGAAAAACCAGTCGAAAATAAGTAGTTTTTATGGGTTTTTCTGCTGTCAACTGTATTAAACCAATTCACCGTTCATCCTGCGTTTTCTGAAGATCCACGTGTATACGTTTTCATTGAGTCAAAAGGACACTTTGGGGTAACGCCTCATCTATCGATCGAATTGACGGTCCGGATCATCTAGATTCATGATGGGTGGGCCCCACTACTGAAAAACGGACGTCGTGACGTCGTGCGTCCGTCCGCTGTGGAGAATCCGAGTTTTTAAAGGAAGTATCGGTCAAAGGCCCTTTGACCGAGAGCAGTGATCCGGTGTGCGTCTATTGCACGGGTACCCTATGTACACGCAGTATACGTGTGGGGTAACTCATGATGTTCGTGAGAAATCTGTTCCGTACATTCATTCTATAATCCTATTTAAGGGGTTGAGACCGAATTTTAAGCATATCCAGATATCGCACGGGTCCCAAATCAGAATTTTAGGGACTGATCTGTGCGTTGGGCCACTTCCACAAGGATCCAATGGCTGAAATTTGACCTGTATGGTTAATTTATGATCTTCAGGCTATATATAAAGTTTTGAAGCAAACAGATGGTGGAAACCCTGTGATCTTGCATTCTGGAAGATTTACGGGCCTGTTTAAGGTGAGTGGCCTGATTTTCTCGGATCTCTGGTGTGTAAATTCTTTGATCTCGGTCCCCTGGGGTCCATCCCTTGCCTTGGTGACATCTGAGCCTTAAATAAATGCTTTTAGTACTATTTTTTCAATTGAAGCCCATAAATGCACATTACAACACAAATACGATTAAAATAAGCTGTTAAATAGTATCATTTGTAAAATTAGATAATAACTGGAGCCTAATATGTAATATTTGACCCTTAACAAGCACCAACCAGCATGAAAACAGGTTCCAAGCATATGACGGATCTTGTCATTTATTGGCCACTCAGATTGCTTGTCTAACTAGCAACAAATGCTTAAGTTCCATTGAGGACGGGAGATTAGGAAGGATTAGTACTCAGCAAGCAAGCCCTCACCAATAAAATGATGGGACCCTCCATGTTTCGGTGGACCACAAATTCAGCAGCCAATGAGGAACTACAAAAGGTGACGTGTCTAGGATTGGTCAGCAAGTAATGGGTTCTGTGATTTCAACGGTCAAGACCACCTTACATGATTACCACTTACATGAGGATAAGCCACCCCTAGTTAGAAAAAAGGTGGGGAACTATCGCCACAATCTTATTCTAGAATGCTTGGATCTGAGCTTTCCATCTGGTTGGAAATAATGCTCAGATCTTTTGCCTTGCAAAAATAAGGCAGTTTCAGTCTCGGGTGAAAACAATTTTCTCTAGCCCTTCATTTGTTTTTATGTTGTGGCCCACTCGAGGTACGATATGGCCTGATGGAAAGGATCAGATCTCGCATGCTTGTTCCAAATTGGCATGTGTGCCTGCGAGTGGATGGGGAATGGCTCCCATGCGGGTGAAGGATTAGCAAATATCATTGTTTGCTTAAAAGAAGAAGGCAACTCATCTTGCCAATCCTCATGTGCTTCCATCCTTCTCATGAAACAATGCTGAAATGTGTAGTAAGTTAAAATAGGATGGGAGTCCTTGAAAGAATACAAGCCCATCCTGTAATTAAAAAGAAAAAGAAAAGAAAAAGAAATGTACTTCAATCCGCTGAGGCTGTGTTTGGATGCACAAGTTAATTGAATTCCAAACATTCTGTTTAATAAAGAGAAATGACACTCTCGACCATGAGATTAGAGCTTCTTGAGAAGCCTTCTTACCAACAATCCCACGGGCAAATTCTCATATCATGGCCATGGCCGCTTTCTTTGCAAACATCCCAGCAAAATGCATGATTCAAACATTTCTCTGACTTCTGTGAGAATGGGGCCGTTTTTAAGTCCTAGTCCTCTGGCAGATGCATCACTTCCAAGTACATCGTCCGATGCTTAGGCAGCAAGGTCAATGGAAGATGACATGGAAGTTTCCATGTTAGTTACAACCCTATCTATTGATCAAGGCAGTTTTTAAGCTGTGCGCCAAGACAACTAGGTGGTCAGGAATCAAAGAGACCAATGGTCTATGTTCAACACAAACGCATGGCCCATCTAATGAGTATACTAGCCGGACTTTTGGCCAGGGTGCAGGGCCCACCAAATAAGTAGACCTGCCTGACTTTTGGGCAGGGCATGTTAGCTGCGGGCATCATATGATGAATGGCCCAGATTACAGAGACTTGTACTGTGTATGCATGTGAAATTTCTGTGTAAGTTGCCTTAGCATCTCTATAGTGCAAGCTTTCTATCCATAATCATCTTCCCAGCTATTTCGGGTCAGCTTGAAATTTTTTTAACAAAAAAAATATTTAAACCATTGATTCCCAAGATGTCCCTATCGATTGGATATGCAAATTTGCTACATAATCTAACCATACAAGTAATTCCCAAAATGCCCCGAAACTCATAAATCAGGCATATATATCTTCGGAAACAAATGAGTTTTCGCTATCCATACAAGCCTTGGGTTGAGATTGAAGTTGTTCATAGTTTAGTTGTCTGGATGCTTCATACGCAGCTATTCCAACACTGACAGAGAGGTTTAAGCATCGAACGTAAGTTTCAACCATTGGAATCCGGATAGTTCCACCACCTAAGCTTTCATTGTTACAGTCGACCAAAGCTTCAGGAGGCAGACCACAAGTTTCAGACCCAAAAACAAGCCAATCACCTCGCTTGAATGAGAAATCCTGTAAGAGCAGAAAAAGACACCATTTTTGGAATTTGTTCTTTAAGAGCCCATTTGGAACTTTCAGGGATAATATACTGTGACATAAAAACCTAAATGATTAGATACAGCGGGTGGATTGTTAGTTATGATACTTTTTTTTTTCCTGCCAGTGTGTTCTTTTAAGGGTCCACCAATGTGTTAAATGCATAGACTATCCCGTCAGTACAAAAGTTGAGCTGCATCATGATGAGCATCTGATATGAAAATCAAGCCGATCCACGGATACGGTGGGACACGGCGTCAATATCAATGGATAGCTAATGGTTTTGCTGACTGTCCTGCTGTGACCCACCCAATGAGTGGATCAGCCTGATTTTCGTACCAGGTGATCATAATGTAGCCCACATTTTTACATATGCAACAAGTTTATCATCATCAGCAGCAAAGCATTATCCCAACTAATTGGGGTCAGTACATGAATCCTTTTCCACCATTCCACCCTATCAAGGGCCATAACTTCATTTAGACTACACCCATGTCCTTTTGGGTCTTTCCCTCGTCCGGCCTTCAACTTGTACGAACTCACTCCTAACTGGTGCAGTTCTTGGTCTCCATTGCACATTACCAAACCATCTAAGTCTACTTTCCCTCATCATGTTACCTATTGATGCTATTCCTAGATTCCATCGAGTGTATTCATTTCTAATCCTATCCTTGTCTTGCCACTCATGCATCTCAACAACCTCATTTCAGCTACACTCATCCAATGGACATGTTGTTCCTTAACTGCCCAATATTCTCTCCCATAAAACATAGCTGGTCTTATAACCATCCTATAAAAATTCCTTTTCAGTTTGAGAGGTACACAACGATCATGTAAGCACATCTCCATTTCTTCCAACCCACCTGAATTCTGTGGGCAACATCCTTCTCAATCTCTCCACTCTCATCAATTATCAACCCAATATCAGAAGTGATCATTTTAGGAAACTTCTTCGTCAGCAATCTTTACTAATTTCTTGTTCCCACTCCCATTGTCACTAATACTGCACTCCATATGCTCTGTTTTTTTTTTTTTTTTTTTTTTTTTTTTAAACACACGCACACACACCCCACACACTCACGCTATTGGAATTTCACCACCTGTGGGTACTCAAACCCTTAACCGGGAGTTGAAACTCCTGAGAGTCTACTACCCGAGCAAGAATAAGGATCCATATGCTCTGTTTTAGTTTGACAAATTTTAAATCCTTTAGATTCCAAAGCACCTCTCCATAAATTTAACTTTGTGTTCACGCCCTCCCTCTTCTTATCAATCAAAACTATATCATCTGTAAACAACATACACCATGGGAAAAAAATGGCTGTATCATAACCTATGATACAGCCGCCGGATTTGATCATTTCTCCTAAAAACACCCCACTGACATTGGCCACCATCACAGCAATATCATGGGGAAAAATTACTTTTTTTCACTACACTGTTCCCAAAAGTCATCGAATTTTGCTGGCATGGCTGCAACCATTACCACTGTCAGCATTTGTTATACCACAGTATATTTTCCCAAAAAGTTCCAAACAAACACCAACGAAAGTAAATTGGGATAGAACCAGAAACCTCAAGGTTGCACATGCAAGCACTTACTGAATGAATAGCTGTTCCTCTCTTGGTAAATGCCAACAGCCGTTTTTCTCCTTCCTGCATGAACATATAAAAGAACCAGCATTATTCAGAAAAGTATGGTTTTTGCATCTTCAAAGTTCAAACATCTATTGCCAAGCAAAAGACAGTACCTTCTGTCTGAAATATTCTCTGAATTCCGTCCAAGAGCCATGAACCTTAACAACTACATACCTAGTTTAGTTGGTTAATCCCAGAAAACATGTTATTGTTATTACTATGTCAATCCGATTCAACAAATAAATTTGAATAAAAAGGGTGGATACAGAATTACAGTGTGTTCAGGTTTGCTATCAAATTGATAGCAATTACTTGAAGAAGAAATAGCTTGTGATTGCTTTAGCATCCATATTGAGGGTCTTGTCTCCAAACTGCAATCCGGGTACTTGAATAGAATCTTTGGTGCAAACTAATTATTTAACTACTAAAATCCATTCATTCAAGGAAGAAAAGTAAAAACTTTGATCAAGCATCTGGACTATTACCAAAGATGGGATGGAAAGGTGAAAGATCACAATTCATGGCAGCAAGAATTTGTTAACTGGCATGCATCACTCAACCTGAATCAAGTGCTTGTTCGTGTTTGAGTAATGCGACAATAGGAAATATAGGGCACTGAAATTCAAACTTGCAGCTGCAAACAATGTAATATTTATGCGCATGATTTTTCCTGTCTACGATTATTGCATATGGTCGGGAATGAAACTGTGAAAAAAGATGAAGGTGGAAGAGCAGGGGATTTGCTGCGAGATGCTTTAAGGATGCCGAGCAAGTCTGCTAATAAAAGGTTTTGAGTATATAATTCAAAAATACCGTGGAAGACAATCTGATACATACGGCATTGCTAAGAAGGGCAATGTACTTGCACATGTGTAAGTGTACGGAGTAGAATGAAGCTGAACCCAAAAGGAAGTTGCTAGCAGAGAACAAAGAATATAAAAAAAGGTAAAAAGGAAATGTTCTCAGCACCTATGATATACAGTAGTACAATTTTGCACCATCAAATAATCAAAGATAGAAAAGATGGGTGTATTATTCATTTATCAGTCGAATGGGTGTAAATAGTACTCCCAAAAGTAAATCAGAAGTAATCACGACAATAACTAAACAGTCTTTATCAAGGTATTATGTAATGGTATTGGCGGGCGTATTGGTGAACTTGACGATTCAACCTTGTATTGGCTGCCATTCTTTTAGTAAGCATGTTGTCAGTCGGGTAGTGTCAGGCTAACCTGTTGAAAGTTGACCAAATAGGCCCTAATCAAAGATAAATCAAGCAGGATTTGGTGGATTAAGGCCCATTTACATATAAATAGAAAAAAAAGGGAAAAAAAAAGGTGATGGTTTACCCCTTCTTCTCATATTTCCCAAAATGGGGCATTCTGGTTCGGTTCATTGAATCCTACTCAAATTTTGTGTTATGATCCTTACCAGATCAAGTTTAAATTAGTTTTAAAGCTTCCTTCATGGTTGAAATGAATAAAGTGGAAAAATGAGAGAAAGTTTGAAAAAAAAAATCATAATGGCCCCTATGTGGCTGCATTGGCCTGTAATGGCCATATAAGCCTTATAATGGTGGCATATGGCCCATTTTCTTTCATAACAGACCGGTTCAACCCCGTATGGTGAGATGGGGGTGACCTTTTCCTTCATGGAACCACCAATGCAGCAGTAATGTAACCATTTTTAGTACCATGGTCTTCATATTAGTAGTGATCTCAAAACTCCAAGATTACATTCATAAATAAACAAACATATGGAAGCGATTAGAGGAGATAAAAAGACAAGAAGGATACGGCCAGTAATCCAATCCAGCACGCTTCAATTTTGTATCATCCACTTGAAATCCTAGAGGCTGAGAGGAGAACAAATATAGTAGACTAAGATCTATCAAAATAAAGAAAAAAACAAAGGGGGAAAAAACCAAGCATAGTCGAGACTGGAATGAAAAAAAGAAAAAGAAAAAAAGGCAGCAATCATTAGGGTGAAGTTCTCAAAG
This sequence comes from Magnolia sinica, assembly GCF_029962835.1. NCBI lineage: Eukaryota > Viridiplantae > Streptophyta > Magnoliopsida > Magnoliales > Magnoliaceae > Magnolia > Magnolia sinica. The sequence goes on along the minus strand of NC_080585.1, from coordinate 3,865,093 downwards.
GATGCCACCAATGATAAAAAGACCTGTACCTCAACAAGATGCAGACCGATGGCTGATGCTGCACATGTTCTGGCAATGCATCCTGTATTCCCAGGTATCTGCCAAGGACAACAGAAATCTCAGTGCTGGCCCACCATAATTGAGGATGCCTGAAATCCAACAGCATAAACTAGTCATGTAGTTGTTGCATATAACAAAGTAAAAATGCAACACAATCTTACAAGCTTTTCAAAGACATCATTTCAAGAGCCTATGAGTATTTCCTCCACATGAAATGCATCAAAATACCCAAACAAAGTCGAAAAATTACAAGAAATATAGAGTACAGGTCCTGTTATCCTGGCATAGATTATTGTTTTTTTTCCTTCTTGTGCCCATGTGTTAAATATACCAGTATAAGTGAAAAAAAAATGTAACCCCCACAGTAAATGGAACTTCTACATTTCCAATGTTAATGGGATAGAATAGCCTATTCTCAAACAAACAAGTTCTACAAAACTCTGCTTTCAAGGGGGTGCAAACATTAAGGTTATGGAGTTGGTTAATTCAACACTTTTAGAAAAGTGGGTGTGGAGGTTCTCTAAAGAGGATTCTGCCCTATGGAGAAATCTTTTTGTTGCTAAATATGACCTTCTCCCATGGGATGGTGTACTAAACCCTCTTCACTGTATCAATCCTCACGCAATTGGAAAGGCATTAACTGAGTAGCCGACTCCGTTTTCAGCTGTATCAAATGCTCAGTGGGGAATGGTAAAAGAGTTAGGTTCTGGTTGGACCCCTGGCTGGATGACCAGCCTCTGATTTCTGAATTCCTGAATCTTTCATCTGTTTGCACTGATATCAATGTTCCTGTGGCCTTGTGCTTCTCAGGCAGAGGTGCAGAAGGCCTCTGGCTGCCTCTGTTTAGGAGAAATTTAAGGGACAACGAGATTGCTAGTCTGACTAGTTTACTGTCCTGTCTGCAGGGAACATCCATTTCTCCAGAAGAGGAGGATTCCTTGCTGTCGAAGTCTAAAGCATCAGGGTGTTTTTCAGTCCATTCCTTCTACGGGTTCCTGTCCAAGCTGGCAGCTCCGGTGGACCCTTCTCCTTCCAAGATTTGTTTGGACATATGGGGCTTCCCCAAAACTAGGGGCTTTCGTTTGGATTCTTGGGAGAAAGCGAGTGCTCACGGTCGATAACTTTCAAAAGAGGGGAATGGTCCTCCCAAATATCTGCCTTCTCCGCAAAGAATATGCAGAGACTGTGGATCATCTTTTCCTCCACTGTCCTTTCTTGACTACCATCTGGTCAGGAGTGCTAGCTCTAGCCAATGTGTCCTGGGTCATGCCACCTTCCATAGGAGTTTTGCTGGAAGCTTGGCATGCATCAGATGGAAGGAAGCTGGGCAGAAAGGGTTGGAGGTTGAGCATCCTCGCATCTTTTTGGGCCATATGGCAAGAGAGAAACAATCATTGCAACCGCAACAGAAGCCTTTTTGCAGCCGGTGTTCTCAGTAGAGTTCTTATTTTCTGGGACTGGGCACCTTGAGTCTTGTAGCTTCTGGAGCTCTTGGCCTTTTTGTCCCCTCTGGCCATCTGTTGTTGTATTGTATTTTTCTGTTTTTTTGTAGTTTTCTTTTTGCCCTTAGGTTAGTCTCCTGTTCTTGTTTTTGCTGGGTTTTTATTTTCTGGTTTTTAGGTTTTTTTTCCTTGTTTTCTTTGGTCTTCAGCCTCTAATAAAATTGCACCTTTCCAAAAAAAAAAGAAAAAAAGAATCCCAAAACATGCCCTGATATACCCACGATACCCTTAATGGAAACCAAGTCCGTGGAGGTGAATGAGATCTTCCCAAAGGCCATAAGCCCCTACAAGCTACAACTAGATCTACTTGCACATTTAATTCAATAGCATCAACCATGTCAGTGGTCACCATCAGCTGACACAAAAATCATTCACTTTCATATTCACAACGGTTACGAATATTATAGGCACCAAGCTTTATTGGCATTGCCTCAAATGACTTGAAAGGCACAAGAAATGCTCTTTCATTATGAGATGCAGGGAATGTTGGTTTCTAGAAGAAGAATACAAGGCCATATCTTTTCATCTAGTGGATGGCAGTGTAGTATAGTATGTCATCTTGCAACTCAAAACCCACAAGGGTACACCCTAGTGATTGGCTGTTGCCTGCAGGACCCACCGTTATCTCAATGACAAGATACTGAAATATCTTAATAAATTGGCTCATACCTGGGGAGAGACCAAAACCACTTGGAGAAGCTTCTCACGGAGAACAGATCCCGCAACATCATTAGACCAAGAACTCACGTCACCTCTTTCAGCTGTCCAAATTGAGGGGAGAAAGGAAAAAGAAAAATATCTTACCAATAAAATGAAAACCAAAGTTGTATAAACTTACAGCAAAGAGGATAATCATGCAACTATATATGTTGATCAAGGATGCATCACAGGACTACATATGTTCATCAAGAAAACTCACTTTCTCTGAATAGAATACACTCGATTAGAATAAAATCACTTTCTCTGAATAGAATACACTCGATTAGAATAAAATCAAATAAAAAAGAAAAACAACTCTATAGTGTGAGGCTTTTTTGCTCATGGCTATTTCAGGAGCAGAGAAATAATTTGTGATTTTGAAATTTCCACTCTTTAGTAGAATTTCCAAAAAAAATAAAAAAATAAAACATGAATTATTTTCCTCATGGCTCATTTGCATGCGCTACATTGAATTGCAATAATTAGTTCAATAGAGATTAAGTTACTACACTGTAATCACCTTCGTACTGTAACAAGTAATGCTCAAGTTGCAGTTGAAGGCTTTTTAAGCTGAACTTGAAAGTAATGTAATTGAAACTCAATACATATACTAAAGAAATGATGCAATCACACCCCATCCCACACATGCACATTCGATACATTTGCAAAGGAAGAGACCCAGTTGGGGTCCCACTTAATCACACAAGGTGATAACTCCTTTTTGAGTAGTTTCTTAGTAGAACTTGAAAGTAGTGTAATTGCAATATGGAGCATAGTCTCTCAAAATGAATACTAAAGACAAATTAAAATTTGGTCACCTCTTTAACTAGACTTACCTCTCTCCTGGAGGGAAGCGGATTCTGTCCAGCACCAACGCCACGTTCGTGTGTACAGGCGTGTAACCCACACACTGAAAAGGGCAAAATCATCATTTACAGGGATCCTTACTTTTTCCCTGTGGGTTCGGACGCGAGTTGCCTATGCCCTAGAAGTTCCTATAGGTGAAAGTTACGTGGGGCCCAACGCAATGTTCGTGAGAAATCCAACCCGTCCATTGGTTTTTTTTTTTTTTTTTCTAGCTCATGTTAGGACGTAGACCAAAAAATGAGGCAGATCCAAAACTCAAGTGGACCACACAACAGGGTACAGTGGGGATTGAGCATCCAACATTGAAACATTTGTGGGGCAACACGAGTTTTGGATCAAACTAATATTTGTGCTTTCAGTTCATCCCAGTGGAAATAACCTTATATGAATGGTTTGGACGGCATGTAAACATCACAGTGGACCCTGGAAAGGTTTCAATGGTAGGATTTCCATCCCCATTGTTTCCTGTAGTCTGGCCCACTTGAGAGTTGGATTTGCCTCATGTTTGGGTTAATCTCTTAACATGAGCTGGCGAAATGGATGGATGGGATGGATTTCTCACAAACAACTCTGTGGGCTTTGTGTACCTTCCAAATAGTGAGGGCACATGCACCTTGTATCCATGTGGGCTCCATGCATGATACGCGCATACAACGCTTTTTAATTGGTGCTAGATAGAGTGCATCCAGCGCCCTATTGGATCCAATCCATGTTCCTCCCGGAGAGATTCAACTAACAACACTAGCCGATAGAAGAAAAAAGAAGAAGGAAATAGCATTCAACCAATAAGGCAAAAGGCTTGTTAACAAAGGACTATACTGACTTGAGACTCTATCTTGCTAAATATAGGACGAGACCCACACACAAGTGCTATCCATGTGGTCATATTAGTGGGGATGGAAATGCCCACCATTGAAATCTTCCTGGGGCCCACTGTGATGTTAATACGCCACGGACATCACTATGGGCCCCACACAACTTTTAGTTACATGGGCTTTCCTGTAACAAGGGTTGTAAACTCATCCACCTCACTGATGAAGGGGATGGAGCATATCCATAAAACCACACTCATCAAGCATCCCTAACCATCTAATGTGTGATTCAAGAAAAAAAAGAAAAAAAGAGTGGCCAGATTCAAATGGCAAAATCAGATGGTTGCTATTACCCTATCAGCCTAATCCATGAGCCCCCTAGGGCAAGTGATGTAGAACGTGTCACAGATATGTTCCTAGCATGGTTGGGCCAAAAGAAGGTGGACCGTAAATTGACCGTAACTTTTAATCTGGATATCGTTATGTGGAGCACAACCTATCAATCTTTACTGAAACGGGCCATCCGAGGTGAACTGACCCACTCGTGGGTCACATCTATCCGTTTCGTCAGAAAACGCGCACTTTCAGCTCAAAAACGAATTTTTAGGAAAAAATTACTATTTTTAGTAATTCCGAAATTTTTAATATTTTTCTATTTTTAGAGTTTTATATTTTCTTCCTTTTTAGAAATAACTTGTAATTATGCTAGGACTCTTCTAGCAAAAGTTTATTTGAAATTTTTATTTTTAGAAATTAGGCTTTAGAAGATATTAATGGTGTAAGGTACATAGATATTAGACAGTCATCAATCGAATTACTAATTTTATACAATTTATTTCTATATTTCTTGCTTTTTCCTCATGGATTTGAGAAGTCTCTATGAGGAGTCCAGAGAAGCTCCGTGGATTCGTAGTTATCCTTGAGGAAGACGATGATCGACCTCATCACGTTCATCCCTGCATCAGTAAGGGTGAGTTCCAGCTCAGATTCACCTCCAGGATACTGACTATTGCGTATGCGCGTATGCGTGCACATAAGTAAGCGAAGGGCTTCCCAATGAGTATACCGCTACCTGCCCACCTAGTGTAAGGAGTGACCCAGGCGATCAACGCATTATGGATGTAGCATATCCATAAAACCACTCATCAAGCAACCCTAACCATCTAATAGGTGGCCATCTAATGGATGGTTCAAGCAAAAATAATGAATGACAAGATTCAAATGGCAAAATCAGATGGTTGTTATTATCCTGTCATCCTAGTCTTTGACTTATGACCCATCCACATTTGGGTCAGCAATTTGGATGGCCTGGATTGCTGTACAGCCATGCCGTATGCATGGTTGAATAGTAAATACCATTTTTAAAAGGGTGATAAATGGTCAGCAATTTGGATGGCCTGGATTGCCGTACGGTTATGCCATGTGTATGGATGAATAGTAAGAACCTTTTTTTTAAAAGGGGGAGTAAACTAGCAGACCTGAATAGTCTACAGAATCTGTTCCATGCAAGATGTAAAACATTCAATCTCTTTGGGGCCACCGTGTTGTATATGTGAAATCCACTCTATCCATCAGGTGACAACCCACATATGTTCTTTGTACATACAAAATTCAGCCTAATAAAAAGCATAGGCTGTTCACAAGAATAGGAAGAATGTAAAATTCTGCCTAAAACCTCAGAGTTCATGACTCAAGAGGTTTTAGGCAGAATTTTACATTGTTCGTATTGATGTGGACAATCTATGTTTTTTTATCGGGCTGAGTTTTGCCTTCCCTTCATCTGGCGAGTCACACTTGATGAAAGTGTTTAATGAAAGATACACACAATGGTGGCCCCACATAAAAACCTATGTTTGGTGTTCCATCCCTATCATTCCTTGTGGTGTGGCCCACCTAAGGGGTTGTTTGGATGCCTGTAAATGGGGCTAACAGTAAATGATTTACAGGTAAATGGTTTACAGTTTGTGCTTGGATGTTGAAAAATGCCTGTAAATCATTTACAGCTTTCAGCCCCATTTTATTTACAGGCAAAAAGCTGTGATGTCATTTACAGGCACTCCATTTATAGGACTTGAACAATTTACAGGCTATCCAAACACAGACAATCATTTATCGGTAAATCATTTACAGCTTACAGTACTTGAACAATTTACAGGCTATCCAAACACAGACAATCATTTACAGCTTACAGGACTTCAACAATTTACAGGCTATCCAAACACAGACAATCATTTATCGGTAAATCATTTACAGCTTACAGGACTTCAACAATTTACAGGCTATCCAAACACAGACAATCATTTATCGGTAAATCATTTAAAGCTTACAGGACTTCAACAATTTACAGGCTATCCAAACACAGACAATCATTTACAGCTTACAGAGAAACAGGACAAGCTGTAAATGATTTACCACTCAAACAATTTACAGGCATCCAAATGACCCCTAAGTTGCGGATCTAGCTGATTTTCAGTCCCATGACATGGCATCGAGGAGTGCAGCTTATGGATGAAGTGGATTTCAGCTACACACCATGGTGCGCCTCAAAGAGCTTGGGTTCACTGCATAAAACAGGTGTTGCAGAGGATTTCCATAGATGCAGATTGCCTGCCCTGCAGCCCTAACCTCTATGGGGCCCACCGTGATGTATGTGTTATATCCACTCCGTCCATCCGTTTCACTAGCTCATTTTAGGACATGAGTCAGATCAAAGCACAGGTGGACCACACCACAGGAAACAGTGAGGTTAAAGGCATCCACCGTTGAATACTTCCCGGAGCACATCGTGATGTTTATATGTCATCCAACCCGTTCATAAGGTGACTTCAAGGTGGATGAAGGGAAAACACAAATATCACCATGATCCAAAACTTCTGTGGTGCCTAAGAAGTTTTCAACGGTGGCGTTCAATCCTCAATGTTTCCTGTGGTGTGGTCCACTTGAGCTTTGGATCTGGCTAATGTCCTAAAATAAGCTGGCGAAACGGATGGACGAGAGAGAGAGAGAGAGATGATTACGTGAGGAGTGGTGTGTGAGATGTGGAGATAGGGAAGAGAGAGGGAAGATAGATGTTTTGAAGGGTCTGAGAGAGGATTTGCTGTTGGGTTTTGGCGGAGAGAAAAAGAGTTGAATGCGTGCGCTTGAACAGAAACGGACTGGCGATGCCAGATTCAGGCTTCTCAAATCCATTCTCTATCTCTCTCGTCGGATGTCCACCTATGAAATACTACACTTATAGATCACCATCACCATACCCGTTCCATGGACACGCGTCAAATCCAGGCCGTCCCAATTTGTACGGCCATTTATGGATGAAAAATGTCCCGGAAATTAGACTAATCGAATGATCTTAACCACAGAACTGGTGAAAATCAAATGGATGGTTTCAAAAGGGAAGTGTCGCCTTGGACTAGTCTAGCCACGTAGAAGGTATGAGTTCCCATGAATAATCGTAAGCCCTTCATCTGCACACAAATAAAGATCCTAACCGTTAGCTTACACTAAGCCTAAAAAGTTGATAATTCCATCCAAAAGTAGTATGTAAAGACCAAGGGAACAGAATTCCCAGTAACATTCCATTCTTTTTAACCGTCAGTGTATTTCTGTACAAAAAAAAGGCCGTCCAAGGTCTAGTCATCGTGGGGCCCACCTCCTTAAGTGGGTCTTACACTGATCAACATTGCCCAAAAGAAAAATCGAATCGTGAGAGGGCGATCGGATGGCTAGGATAGCCGAGTATTTGCGACCGCGGCTAATTTCATGTATCTCTGTGGGGCCCACCGCAATGTCTGTCTGACATCCACTCCGTCCATCAGTTTCGCTAGCTCATCTAAGTACATGAGGTTAAAAACGGGACAGATCCAAAACTCAAGTTGACCACCCGACACGAAACAGTGGGGATGGTAATTGCCACCGTTGAAGCCTTCCTGGGGCCCACCTTGATATCCATATCCTATCCAAACCGTTTACAAGGTTACTCTCACCGAGGTGGACTGAAAGTCCAAATATCATCCCGATCCAAAACTTCTGTGGCCCCCAAGATGGTTTCAATGGTGGGCGTTCAATCCCCACTGTTTCCTATCGCATGGCCCACTTGAATTTCAGATCTGTCTCATTTTAGTTTCATGTTCTAACATGAGCCGGCGAAACTGATGGACGGAGTGGATGTCACACGGACATATCATCTTGGGCCCCTCAGAGCCTCCGCCCATTCCCTGAAATTTGCACCCATGTGCCCTATAAAGAGAAACGTTCACGGGTGGTATCCATCTGATGAATGGTCTGGATTTCTCAATTTACGCAGGTGTGCAACAATATCCCTCCTCTCTCTCTTTCTGTGGACAAAGCCGTACAATTTCTCCCAATCTCCCTCTTAGATAGTCGATTGCTTCGATAAATCTCTTCCGAAATGGTCGAGGAGGAGGCGAAGCGGAAGGCGATTTGAAATTCAACAGAGAAAGAGAGAGGTAAGGGGAACTCTTCCTCGAAATTCTCATCGATCATGTCTTCAATTTTCCTTTTCTCGCGATTTAGGGTTTTTCTTTTCCAGCGTTCGTTTATAGATCGTGGCTTTTTGTGGATTGATTGGGGATTACAAAAGATTGTTAGTGTTTCGTGTCGGTGGATTTCTTTGTAGGCAGATGCAATAGCGTTTTGTCGGAATCTGGGTAAATTTCCATTTGTTTTCCGTTTACCTCCCTTTCTTTACGAGGGATTAGCATCGACTGTCTAATTTCACACACGGATTTTTCTAATTTGATATTACTTAAACAGGTATGTAATTCATTTGAAACCAATAGGAATTAATTCTGCACTAATTGCATATTAGCTCGTATCAGGATGCATGGAAATTGAGTACAAACTCCGGAGTGTTCATTCATCAGGCCCCAGCATGAATGGGCCATGTCCCAAAACTTAGGCCGATCGGATGATTGATACTGTTTGATTGGAACATGACCCAAAAATAGACAGTGGGAACTTTTCTCCTCAAATTGAACGTAGCCTGATGGGTTTTGGGAGCCTATGAAAACTTTGTGAGAGCCATAGTTCATTAGACAGTGGTTGTGAATATCATCTGGATGGAAACAAATGTGATGATTGCCCGACCTCAGATCCATCTAAGAATGGTATTGTGTGCCATGAAGTTCATCTAGCAATTCGTCAACTACCAGAAGCGGGTACTTGTCCTTACTCATGCTTTGTTTAGTGCATGGTAATTGACACATAGATGCCATGTTCCATCTCTTGTATGAACCAATGAAGTGAGTGATGAAAAGGCTTATACTATGCTTCATCCCCCCAATGACCCAATCTCAATCTCTTTTTCTTTTTTAAACCGAGGATTCCTGTATGGATGCACATTTGGAGGAATACAGTGAGCATACGAGTATTAGGGCGCCCACCCCGGCCAACCCCCTTGGAAGAGCAAAGAGATCTTCATACTGTATTGACATCCCCTTTTAAATTAACTTGTTTGATATCCGACTGTTGTTTCCCTTCAATGGAGTACAACCACTCCACTACTCATAGGCCACCTTTGCGCATCAACCCTTTGAATCATGTGGGTGCTAACGACCTTGTATGACCCTAATGTATCCTCTGAAGGTGTATTCCCATCCTTGATGTTCGAATAGCGTCCTCAGCTCTGCAAAATCCCAAATGATTGGTCCCAAGATTTAATGTTGTGCACTGAGAACTGCATTGCAACCTCCTAGTGGTATAAAAAATGGGTGGTTCAGATTTGAAATTCCTGTAAAACAAGTTGTAAGTTAGCACACTCACCCTCTTCCGATATTCAGCCTTCGTTTGTTTTTTTATTAGTAATAATTTTTATTAAGAAAGCCGAAAAGACTAACAAATGAACAAAGAAAATCTACAACACCCAAAGACTCAAGAATCCCACTCCTTGATCAAAGTAAAAACTTTCCTAACGACTTCAATGAACGAACGTTGCAATTTCTGAAGCAGCTATTATTCCTCTCTCCCCAAAGAGAGACCGGCAAGCAGGGCTAGCCGCCATCTTGACCTACCTTTAGACCATGGCCCTCCTTCATGCCCCATGAGAAAGAGCCCTTTGATTGATTTTGGCGTAACCCACATGACCTTGAAAAGCAGAAAGGATGCCATTCCACACACACCCCTAGACTGGGGCCCTCCACCCTTTAAACCATCACCACAAAATGGCCCCCTTTTATAACCGGGCAGCCAATCCTTTTAGCCAGCACTGTTTCTAAGAAGTTGCGAGCCCCTTCTATCAGTCAAAACAAGCATTGTTATTGTTTGATGAACCTTTGTATGCACATGGTCTGGGCATGTCATTGCCCCAGCAATTGCATGCACTGATATGGTGGGAGTCTCTTCATCACTAGTCGGCAGTCCTCTGTTTCACTTTTTTTTTTTTTTTTTGAAAAGTCACATATTATATTAATAAACGAAGGAGAGTACAAAAAGAAAAGTAGGTTGCACTGGCAGTCCTCTGTTTCACTATCATTTTTTCATCATTTTTGCATGACCATCCAACCAGAATAGTTGTGTTGTATTTATGCTCGAGCCACACCTCTCATCACGATTATACAAAATCCCTTTGTACCGTTGTTTGAGTTGGCATCACCTTCTTGCTAGGAGGTGGAAGGTTCGGTTGTTCATTCATTGTTGTATCATTGTTTGTACAGCTAGGGAGAGGTCGTGACCATCGCTATTGTGCAGCTGTCTTTTCTTCCTCCAAGACAACAAAAACATAATCCCCAAAATAGGAAAATCTCTAAAAATATCCCACCTAAATATGCTTTAGGTGGCAATTATATGCACACTCACCAGTGTATATTTATTTAAAATTATTAACATTCCAGTTGGGCTGATTTTTGGGCCACTTGGCCATATGTGGTGCGGCTTGCATCGATGGGAGGCCTGTATCTGGGAACATATGCCATGCATTCACATGGTAGCTTGTGTTTTATTAGCATTCCTCTGAAAATGGAAGCATCTTATGTTGCCAAAGATGATTTTTGCAAATTTAGTCAAATATGTCCATACCAAGATTAAGATATCGTAGAAACTGCTGGAAATTTCTCCTGGCGCCCGACTTATGTATAATGAAATTCTATCATTCTCAACCTTTCGACTTCCATTATGTAAGTTGTCTTCTGAATCTTTTGCTAGACAGTTGTTAGATCCTGTGATGTCTATTGCTTTTGTCTTCTGGTTTCAGAATAGATGTTTTACAGGCTTGAATCAATAAGTTTATCTTTCGTAATATGCTTATAAGTTATAACATTTTATTTGACTATGATAATGCATGCATGTTAATCTTTTTCTGATTGAGAGCTTAAGCAATGCAGCAAGTTCCGCAATTGCAGCGATCAGCTTATGAGTAATTCCCTTACAAGGCATTAGTATTTGGAAAGCTGGTTTTCTGAACAGTTGAATTCAGAAGAGGGCACTAGGTGATACTGATCATCTACCCGGCTGTGAATAAGATATTTCATCAATGGAAAAAGGAGTTGGGTCTCGCCTCTTTGTTAATGATGGCTCATTTATGGAAAAGTTTAAGCGGCTTCAGCAAGAGAAGCAAGCAAAGGAGGCAGCAGTGGTAGAGTCTAAATCTGGCACTCTAAGTAATGCTACCGGTAGTAAGATGGCAATGGATTCTAAAAGGAATGATACCCAGAAGTCTATGCCATCTAGTTCAAATGGAAAACTTGCATTTAGCTTGAAACAGAAGTCAAAACTTGCAGTAGCCCCTGTTAAGTTAGGTGCTGACGAAGATGAAGATGAAGGGGATACAGGAAATGAGACCAGTGATGTACGAGCAAAACGGCAGAAATTGGGTCAACCCGATGCCTCCGAGCCATCTTCAAAACAAGGGGATGTTGGTAATTACTGCTTGTATACATATCCTTTAATTGGCTGGAATGGATTTGGACCATCTTTGATTAACTTTTATTTGTTTCTCTTTTCTATAACCTAAGGTTTGGCACCCACTGGTTGGTGCAACTGCTGATACAATGATCACGTGTTTTTCAGAATACAAAATGTTACACTATGGTTATATATAACCATGCATGTATATATGTATGCACGTATGCATCTATGCATGAAGGATGTCTCAAATGCAGTTAGGTGGACGATAGGGTTTTTGTCCAACTGACATTTAATTAGCAACATGTCAAGCGTGTACAACATCCAACCCATCGAAAGGATTTGCCTCACCATAAAGATCACCTAGCACAAAATCCAAGTCATTCACTCACCACGCGGGCCACATGTTAGAAAACAATGTACAGCCATGATCCTATCCACAGTACATGAATGGCGCTCCTGATCAGTTGATTGCCCTGATTGTTGCACTAGGTGATCTTCATGGCAGCCACAACCTTTTGCATGAGTTGATGTCATTAACACCTGATACATTCTGGGTTACACACTAGTTGGATGATGACTCTATTGTCCAACTAGTTACCTGCAGGACCTCATAGGTGCATGTGTGTGCATGTGCATGTTCTGTATACAGCGTTGCAGGCTTCAGTCTTTTTTCTGGCACTCAAATACAACCACTGGGACATACAAATACCTAATGATTTTCAAAAAGAAAAAGAAATATTGCATAAGTGAAGCACTAAAAATGATGAATGTTGATCCACTATGAAAACGGTACTGTGTCAGAGGATCCTCAGCATCTGAACTCCAACATTTTTTGTTATAATTACCTGTTTTAAGCCATTGATTGGATGATTTGCATCGTCTCATCAAACGGATTCTTTTAGCAACAGGTAATCTAAGGTTGGCATACAGGTAAAAGTCCATATCATCTGGCTTTCAGTGCGAGATCAGATGGATAGGATTCTCAGACCAGTAATTTTCTTTCACTGTGGGTTATGAAGAGTGTGTGGACCCAGCGGATGGTGCAGATTAGATCATAGGACCGTCTGTGTCCCAAAGCACCAGGATGGTGCAGATGGACTCTCTCATTCTCACCAGCCTTCATGCTAGTTCTCTCCACAGATGTATCTATTATCAAGCTCCATGCTAATTCTACTATCCTGATAGCTGATTTAGCCATGCAGTTGTTTGTCTCGAGCTTTACTACGAAAGTGTCATATTTGAAAATAGAGAACACAGCTCTGGAGAAGTACTGGATTTGGGCGATTTCCGTGTGCTTATTAAAATATTTTTAACATCAATCATCTTGTTTCAAGAACATATGCCCACTTGGAAATTTACTTTCTCTGGTCCCTGGAGTTTGTAAAGAATTTGTAGAGGGAGTTTTGTTTCCTCTATTCACAACTTATGAAATGATGTGGATGAAACATTCTCGAAGTTTCCTGTCTCATGAATGCAGCTTACATCTAAGTCTTTATCAGCCTTGGCGGAAAGAGATGTTGACTGAAAGAATTTGAAAATGTGGCACACCCTGCTGCAAAAGTAATTTGCATTCCTCTGTTCATGCTCCTGGTATTAATAAATTCTTTAAGTGACATGCAGCACCGTCTCCCCCGAATGATCCTGCAGTGAAGAAAGTTGCAGACAAATTAGCAAGTTTTGTGGCAAAAAATGGAAGACAGTTTGAGCATGTTACACGTCAAAAGAATCCTGGAGATACACCTTTTAAGTAGGTTCCCATTTAAATCAATAATTTCCATATAAGCACCAAGTTTCATGAATTTATTTATTTATTTAACATGTGTTATTCTTATGCCCTGGCCCTTGTCAACTTATGCTTTCCTGTCCACATATTAAGATATGCAGTGGACTTTTGTTCTCCCTTCCACTGTTAGATTTTATTATAATTTATCTTAATGAATATAAGATTGCCAATTGTAATGCTTAAAAGGGATTGCTCCTTGCATGTGGGAAAGTATCCCCTGACAATCAAGTTCTCAAGGCCCTTCAGTGTGGCAACAAACAAGGATGCATGTCTTAAGGAATTCTTTCAATTGGTGGCACAGAATATGGGAAGGAAATTAGGTTGGGAATTCACTGGCAGGACACATGCTTCTTAAGTAAGGATTGATTATGATGTGTTCTAATTCATCTCTACCCCCCTCAAAACACTCGTGAAGGATTAAAATATCGTCCAACACTGGTATGTGTCGTATCGTATGGTATATAGCGGTTTTGTCCAATAATTAATATGGCACCACAGCCGTACAACTAGGAAAGTCTGCATCCATGACCTGGAATTCATGGCCACTTTGACTGATTTCCCCTCCAAACTCTACATATATGACCCAAGTTCCCATTATGATGCAATAGATTCTCGCGGATATGCCTACACAACACTTTTCTCCATAATGAGTCTCTCTTAAGATCCTTACTCTCTTGCTCTCAAGCCTCTCTAGTCATTTTCTAATTCCTTTCTAGTTCATCTTCTGGAATTTTTCGATGAAAATTAGGCTGTTTGTGGCAATTGGGTGGAAACATACATATCTTTGACAAAGATTCCACCATCTAGAATCTGCATCAACTAACCTCAGTAATCGAACAATAGCCATTAGTTTTCACTAGGTGAGGTCTACCCTTGTCTTCTTTACATCCTAACCATGATGGATCTCACTTCAAGGCCCCTGATCATGATGGATCTCGTATCATGACCTCTGATCATGGTCGATCTTGCATCCTAACTCGTAAATCATTGTGGATCTTACATCCTACTCATGAACATGATAGATCTGCATATTAACCAGTAATTTTGTTAGATCCTGATCCTAACGTTGATCATGATTAGATCTTACGTCTTATTCATAGGTCTGTAGCCTTGATGTGCATATGTTTTGAACTTTTGAACTTTTTCAGCATAAAAATAAATAAAAATTGGAAATTGGTGTAATGGCCTGTATTGGCTGGTACATCCGGTAGGTATTGGCTTTGGTGGTCACCGATATGCTTCCCCAAAACTTGTTCTTAATCCTTGACTCATATGTAGTTGCAAGCCAATGGCAATGTGTTTCTGCAGATAAGCCCTTTTTACCCCTGTCGATCAGGATGGAGAACTTGATGGTGATGATGCTGTAAATATAGACTTTTGGCCCATTAACCACTGGCATTATGATATTCGAGAATATGCATGTTTGGAATATCCAAATTTCGTACTTTTGCTGGTATTCTGCAAGTACATGACAACAACATTGGCAGCTAGCCACTGGTGTACTCACAAGTGCAGCTGAAGTGTCAGTCTTTGCTTTGGTAGTGATGCAGGTTACATGGATCTCGCTTGAGGTTTCCCTAATGTACTACAATAGCATCAAGTGATTTTCAGGTGGTTTTCACCACCTTTGTCCATTAACCTTTTCCCACCTACTTGTAAGGTGACAGTGCCCATGCTGTGGGTGCCTCTTTTTCAATTGATAATCTAGGCAGGAAGGTACTCCCAGATGTAGCTTGGCGTATTTCTTTGACTGAGATCGTCAACATTTTTAGGACTCTGAATCATGTTTGAATTCTCATTTTCATGGTTGTATCATGGATCACTGGTCCATAGAGAGACATGGAGGGTTCCATTTATGGATCTTCCTTCCTCCCTAAGTTTGATTTTGTATTGAAGGGGCCTCCTCCTTCCTTTACTCTACATTATGTTAATGCCAACTTCCCTTGAAAGAACATGCTAGCATGTTTGCATCATCATCATCACCATCATCTATGCTTTAATCCCAACTAATTGGGGAAAAAAGGACTGCCTTTCTTTAATTATTGATTACTGCCTCTGAAAATTTTACTCCAGGAAATCCACAAAGCCTCACGCAGTTGCATTTTTATAGTTTTGATTGTTCGTTCTTGACCATAAACCAGCAGTCTAATTTTTAGTCAAAGGAAGCCTTCAAGAGTATGCCTCTTCAATTTTGATCCATTCCCAGCGTTTCAGCTTGTAAAGTGGCCATTCATGGATTTTGGTCCTGGCATTGTAGTTGCTTCCCGCTTAGTAGTTTGTATTTGTTGGTGTACTCTGCACGGGTTCAACCATACTGTTTATTTATTCTCTATATCACATGCTTTGCAGATTTCTGTTTGATGTCAATTGTGCTGATTACAAATACTATGAATATCGGCTCCTCGAAGAGGAAAAGATTTTTGCACAGAAAAGTGATTCTCAATCATCACATTCTGGTTCGTACACATTCTATGCCCCTTTTGATTCTCAAAATTTCAGTCATCTTTTTTAGTTAATTTGTATTTTTAACATTCTCTTCTTTTTTATTCAGCTGTTTTGAAGTAATCAATCGTTGTTTTTAAAAAATAAAATAAAAAATAAAATTTATTTATAAAGTTAAATGGGGTAATTGTATTTTTTCTCATTCAGCTGGTACAAGTAATTCATCCTCTAGAACGTCAATTGTTTCTCAAAGGAGTCCTGTTCAACAGCACTCTAATTATCAAATGCCAGCTTCGGCTTTGTATGAGGATAATGAGGACTCAAGGTCTTCCATGAATTCATTTCAAGCAGCATCAGAAGGAAGAGACCCCTCTCATGGTATGTATTTTGCACCTCTTGATATTCTTAAGATCTTTTTTTTTTTTTAAATTTATTTATTTATAAATTGAGGTGACTTTTTATAACTAGTTTCATACTTTCATCGAGGACCTCGTGCTTTTGCAATTTTAGTTGTCAATATAGCTAAGAAATGAAAATTGAATATTATGATTTGTGTGAACTTCTTGGGTTTCAAGGCTTCTTTTCCTTCAAATATCTGTTTCGGCAACAGGGTCTTAAGTTCCATGCAATTCTCAGCTTTTCGGGAGGACGTTAATATCCGATGGCCACTGTTATAATATCTATATGCTATGAAGGAAATCTTTCTGTTTTGGCAATCTTTTATTTATTGTTATGCCAGACCATCATTCAGTCTCCTGTGAGATCAACCTAGCCCAGTTTGGTATGTCATTTAGTTCCTTGTTGAACCTGGCCCAGGTGCTTGAGAACCAGTAGTTGATTGCATAGTAGCATTGAGGTTTCAAGTATCCAAGCATGTTCCAGTTCAAAGTTCTGAGGGAAGAACAGTATGGATGTACCCATTAGTTCATGGTGCTCATTTCCTAGGGAGGAAATCACGTTGCAAATCCTGTCAGTAGTAGGTTTCCTGGGACCTCATCTGGAGAGAGTTGGAGGATATTGTGATATCACAAATTCAATCCTTTGCTCTTCCAAATGGTCGCTATAATTGGAGATGTTTTGCCATCTATATGAATGGTTGTTTCTTTTATTTTTCTTTACCTGTCAAATTTTAGTAGGTTTTTTGCTACTTTTCGTTTATCCTTTTGTTCATTCTGCCGAATGGGTTTGTTCTCTTGCAAGTTATCCAAATCTGTTTTACTGAACTTTAACTGCAGTGGAGTTAAAAGAGGATAACCTCTCTTTGCTATTCACCATGTTATACGGAAAAACTTCCTGGTGCACCAGAAGGATTGTTGGACGATGATGCAACCCTCTATATCAAATATCAATCTCAAGTTTTAAGGAATAAAGTGAATTTCAGGCTAAACTTACCTCATACAGAATGGAACCTTATTTATTTTCTTCTTATAGGTGAATCAAATGGGCCTTCAGCTGCAGATCCTATAGCAATGATGGAATTTTACATGAAAAGAGCAGCACAAGAAGAGCGGCGGAGAGCGCCTAAACAGTCAAAAGATGAAATGCCGCCGCCTGCGTCTCTTCAAGGTCTGCATTTCCTCTGCATCTTTTCCAAGTTTCATTTCAAGTATAGGGAATAGGTAAAGGAGAGCAAAAGCTTAAGGATTTCTCTTCTGGTTGTGTGTCCTTGCAGCTCCAGTAAAAAAGGGCCATCATATGGGTGATTATATACCCCAAGAGGAGCTTGAGAAGTTCTTGTCTGCCTGCAATGATGCAGCTGCCCAGAAAGCTGCTAGAGAGGCTGCAGAGAAGGCTAAAATTCAAGCTGACAACGTCGGGCATAAGCTTCTGTCCAAAATGGGTTGGAAAGAAGGTAGTTTCTATTGTTATTTTCCTTTGTTGTTGTAAATTCCGCACTGAAGTAGACCTGTCAGAAATCTCATATATCTTCAGTGGTAGACATTGCTCAGAAGCTCCCTCAGGATGCCTGAAATTTCTTAAGTGACAAAATACCTCTGCAACATGGTTGAAACTGTGATTTTCTAAAGTGCAGAAGTGTCTCTTTTTCAGCGTAATGCAAACCGATACCCTGGCATTCTTATTTAATGCTGAAATGCCAAGTATGCCACAAGGCGTTAATACTTGGTTGTGTAATGTGTAATGGGGTGTAGACATACCCAGACAGTCGCAGATATACATGCATGCATGCATGTGTGTACATGTGCATAATCAGCCCATAAATAGTGTTGAATTTCACAGCATCTTATCATCATAGCATAAAAAGAAGAATCTGTATTTGTGATTGTCCCCTTCGGACGGGAGGTGAAGCTTATGTCCATTGCTAAGTGAAGCCTGTCTAGAGAAAAGATATTAATCTGGGGCAAACATCCTTAACAGAATTACATCTATCTTTCACAGGTGAGGGTCTTGGCAGTTCCAGGAGTGGTCGTGCAGATCCAGTTATGGCGGGGAATGTAAAACTGGACAATTTAGGGGTCGGGGCAGAACAACCCGGTGAAGTTACCCCTGAAGATGACATCTACGAGCAGTATAAGAAACGGATGATGCTTGGTTACCGGTACAGGCCAAACCCTCTGGTTAGTATCCTGTTCTTACTTCTTTCATCTTTCTCTATACTATTATGTATAATGATTAACGACAGACATTGTGTATGCATTTTTCACCAATCTGACCACAGTTGTACATGTGTTGACTGTTGAGTGAGGCCCACCCAAACAGATCCATGCCTGAAGCATTTGGTGCCCCACTAATCTCCAATGTCTGATTGTACATGGTGTTGAGTGAGCGCCACCCCCACACCCCCCCCCAAAAAAAAAAAAAGAAAAAAAACTGGTCCATGGCTGAAGCATTTGGTGCCCCATTAATCTCCACCGTGCGATCGAATGTGCAGAGGCCCAATTCTCAATCTGTGGCGTGCACGTCTCTAGTGTTTTTTTTTTTATAAACTTTTCTAATGTCTTGTCATCTGATATCATTCATGTATGGATTAATCTAATGCAACTTCCACTTCTCCCTTCTGCAGAATAATCCGAGGAAAGCCTATTATTGAGGAACCTGGCTCCTCTTCTCTTTATTCAAGATTGCATTTTCCAATTGGAGTTTGTTAATCTGTAAAAGATTATCGTAGAGAAGGAAAAGAAAAAAGGTTGGTATGGAAACTGACTAGTTCTCCTCTGTTGCACTCAATCCGTTTGCAGAAAGTAGGAAATGGTGATGCATTAACATTTGGATGTTGTTTTAACGTGTGGATATTTGCTGTAAATCTTGCTGGGCTTGCTGTTATTTTTCAGCTGAGTAGATTTTGTGTGATTGCCACAGTTCATGCATGTCCATCCAGATCATCCAACTTGTGTGACCCACTGTTCGATGCAAGTAATAGGTTGAAAAATGACACTAATTGGATAGTCTTAATTGTTTAATCGGTAGTGATCAAATAGATGGTTGGAAATAAAATGGTCACTTGTCCAAATGCAACAGATGGTTCAGAGATGTGCTGCCTTCGGGCTTTGCTCCATCTGCAATGAGTCCCAGAATCTGGATGACCCGGGCGAAGCAGATGTATACAGTTGAGGATTTTCTTTAATGCCCAGTGATGCCCAAGTCTTCATATCCTGCCGCCATCTGAACACCGGCAAATGCCACCTTCAAAAGTTTATTTAAGTGCATTTGGGACTGGGAGATGTTCTTGCTTGCTGAAGAAGGGTAGCACATCCAGGGTTTTGAAATAATGTGGGCCCGCATGACAGATCCCATGTGGAACCTGCAACCCACATAAGAGGGCACACGTATCAGAAATTTAGGCCATCCATTAGTGCGACACAGAAAGACCATATACCAGAAACAACAGCAGTACACTTTTTTTTTTAAAGGATAAGAGCAGTACACTCGTCAAGTGAGCCACACTTGGAATTGGATTTTGGGCTGTTGGCCTTCTTCTTTCTTCCCCCAACTGCCCTTTTCTTATCATAGGAGTTTGAACTGCCTGATCCCTGGACCAGCATTATTTGTGGTCCATGGCTCGTTCAGCTAACCCTTCCTGATGAATGGCCCCGATCTCTGACATGCGTGTCGATTGATGGAATGATAATTTCAAGCCTTGTAACGTCGGGGCCCACACACACATCTAATGGAAGGAATGTCCCAGTGCACAATCTTTTCTGGGCAGTATGGAATTTTGAGGTGTACCTCATAATTAGCGTTTTGAAGTTGGATAACTGCAAATGTGATCTCATGATATTGTAGTCCAATATCGGATGAAAGGCAGGATTGAGAAGTATTCTTGGCCTTTTTTGTATTTAACGAATTTCAAGGTGTACTGTTCAATGCAGTCTTTTCTGAAAAATTTCATCCTCTATTTTTTTTTTTTTAATTAATTAATTTGGACGTCGGACGGCCTATCAGATGTCATTTTGCACTTCATGAGCCTATACTTTCCATTGGGGGTGTTTGGATTGGATTGGACGGGAATCCATGTCCTGCAATTATATCTCCACTTCCCTTCAAATCCAACGTTCGGATCCCTTGAGAAATTTAAAAAGCTGGATGTTGAAATGCCTCACGTGCCCTTCAATGCATGATCTAGATCGATGTTGATGTTTGGCACTGTGCCCTTTTGTTTGCTTTGCCTCTTCATTGCTTTTCTATTTCTTCCTCGCCTTTTTTCTAGTGTTGTGTGATGTAGTCGTTGAATAGTAATTGGGCTTATAAATTTTTAGTAACCTTTCATTCATATTATGAACTATCAACTTTCCTACCGATTGGACATTCCCTATCATCCTTCTAGGAATGGACAATCAAAGTTGGTAGGAGATGGATAACTTTTTTGGTAAAGTATCAAGAAGAAATTTCATGGGGGGTTGTCTTCGTGGGCCCACCTTGCGGATGTTATCCAAACATTGTAATGATTATTAGTTAATGGAAATTGCTTGCACAGGTGGCCATCTCATGATCACATTGGCTTGTTTCTTTTGAATGGGCTGCAAGCAACTCGCACACATGACTTGTTACCACGTGTCAGCCGAGTACACCTACGAAGTGGACTTGACCTAGTGATTTAAATGCAGGCACTGACTGTTACGCGTGCTCAGTTGTGTGGACTTGAGCTAGTGATTAATTGCAGGCATGTGCCAGTTTCTTTAGAGGGAGTTCCTGCCACCCAAAGCTGCGTGGAGCCCGCGGCGTGGTGATGTTCATGTAAAATCTACTTCGTCCATCAGTATTGCCAACTCAGCTCATGTCAGGATGAGAGCGCAAAAATGAGTCTGGTCCATGACACATGTGGGCCATCCCACCACCGAAACCTTCGTAATGAGTCTGGTCCAAGGGCCATCCCACCACCGAAACCTTCGTGGGCCTACCGTGATGTTTATATGTCATCTAGAAGTTGGCCCATTAAAGTTTTAACGGTGGGCATTCAATCCCCTCTGTTTCTTATGGTGTGGTCACTTGAGTCTTGGATATGCCTCAGTTTCGTGGCTCTCGTCCTAACATGAGCTTGGAAACTGATAGACGGAGGGGAATTCATGTGGACATGGCGGTGGGGCCCACAGAGATTTGGTCTGCCACAGGAAAACTCTTGTCCGTGCCCAAGTGGGGCAAGTCATATTGTCATTTACCATTTCCAAGTAGGCCTGCCCCAACCTTGACAAAACCGTTACCATCAACGAGAGATATCAAAATCTAAGGAACATATGTCACAAGATCTATTACAAGAGAAAATCCCAGAAAGCGAAACTAGGAAAACCTAATCCAGACGCCACTATCTTCAAGCCCCAAACACGAACACTCCATACGTGACACAGTGGCTCGTGATCGTGGTATCCCAGCCGTTCATAGGGTGGTTTCCATGGTGACTGTTCGTTACTCAAAACCCAGAGTATCCGTTTACCAGGTCGGCCACATAGATGGTTAGAAAAAATCGTAACCGTCCATGTGTTATTCACTTGAACAGTGAAATACGCTTATTTTCAGTCTAGTACAAATATACCGTGTGAAAGGCTTTATGAAAGTTCGGGATCACTCACACGTGTGCCACGTCGGCAGATGCAGTGAGTTCTTGTTTGGCGCTTGAAAATGGAGCGTTTGGAATAGAATATTTATTAAAAAAAAGACCCAACAACAAGACAAGAAAACGAGAGGGAGAATCTAATTTTCATTGATTTCCATTGGAGGGGGGTCTATGTAGGGCCCACCTCATAACTTAAAAGCTACTACTACTCGTGTATGTACTATTCATCAAAAGCAGCAAAGGATGGGGCCCACAACTCAAAAGTCAAGACCACATTTTCCCTCTTTTGACCAAAACTAAACTAGATTGCTTTAGTAGAAAAAGGGTTATTATTAGCAAAAGCATTGAAGAGAATGCATCATCACGTGCTCGTGTTTCCCTCCACACAAACACTCATCCTTTCTATTAACAGTTTAAATCTTGAAATGGGGGATTTGATCATGTTTGCATCCACCCTTGTCGATTAATAGACTACCCCATTTATTCTACTTTTGGTAATACAATAGCAACCAAGAAGAGAGGAGCTGTTTCTATTGACGAATGCGGATTAGCTGCGACCCCAGATCCAGCAAGGTTGGTGCGACGGTGGGCCTCATTTCGATTATGTGTTGTATATCCACGCCGTCCATCCGTTTTCCCAGCTTATTTTAGCCAAGATCCCAAAAAATGATGCAGATACAAATCCCAGGTGGATCACACCACAGGAAACAGTGGTCATTTGAACACCCACCATTAAAAACTTCCTAGCGTCCAATAATGTTTATTTTACATCCAACCTGTTGATAAGGTCACACACACCTGGATGAAGGGAAAACACAAGTAGCAGCTTGATCCAAAACTTTTGTGGTCCCCAATGAGCTTTTAATGGTGGTAATTCAATCCCTATTACGTGGACCATCTGATATTTCTATCTGCTTCATTTTTGGGACTTTTCCATGAAATACGCTGGCAAAACGGATGGACAACGTGGATATACAACGCATACATTAAGGTGGGCCCCACGGTCAGGGTCTCAACTAATCCGCCGTCCTCTATTGACAAGGGTGTAAATGGGCCATCTAGAACCACTGTGGCTAGCTCACAGTCCTACATGCAGATTAGTTAAACAATTCCAATTTCTGATTTGACACTTGGTTGAAACGAGACAATTCGATATTTTCCAATCTTAACCGTCCAATAAATGTCCACTAATCACGCCTGTCTGATAATGAAAAAACGCAGTCTCTGGCTCATGATACATCTAAAATGGACCTACAATTTAAAAACACAGTTTGAATTACTGAAAAGCCACCTATGCAATTTCTAAATAATTTTTAAGTGTCTATGCATCATCCATCACATTATTTGAGTGATATGAGAGTACAACCTTGTACCACTTCCATTACTGAAAGTAGAAAGAATGGGTGCCTCTAGCAACAAGGGTGGGTTGAAAATCATATGTTTCTAATGTCCAATCACCAAGGAATATCATGTGGGTAAGATGCTGGTCCTAAGATTCGGACGAGTCCGCTCCGAGCCAAGACGTACTTGATCAGACCATTTCAGTTCTAAAGCACGAGTCACCTCTGACTTAGATGAGTTGGGCTGATTCAACCCACCAATCACTCAACCAAACCATGGTTCAAGTCGCCTAGTATTGGCTGGATCGTGTAAAAGGTCTTACCTAACAACTTAAACTCACCCACTCTGCAAGATCAGGACATTGACTCCTTAGTTTTTTGGTTCTATGTGAACCTGTGATGTATTTTCTTTCTCAACTATCTATTTCTAACAATAGAAATCTTTTGTCTATTGGCCGGCTACAGTGGGGGCCACTAATATATGAGGTCTTGACCATTGAACCATAGACATAACTTTACAAACAGAAAACCAGAAGTATTGTGCCTAATATTCTAGGGTGGGACAACCTTAAATTACGGATGTGTGGCCTACCGGCAGACCAACTAAAAAAAGAGATGATAAATCTCTTTGATGGGACAATCTTAAGCTTTCGATGACCCCACACTAATTAGAAAAGAGATGAAACTTGCTAGTTAGAGAATCCCTTGTAACTTCTGATGTGATCCAATGAAATTGCTCTGCTTACAAATTACTATGGAAATTCTCATATATAAAATAATAATTTAATCCTTTTCATGGTGGGTAATGTACCTGACACATGTACTTAAGCACTTTTGTTAGGCAACGTGAAGATTACAAGAGATTCTTACAATTCTTATAAAAGGCTAATATATTTAAATTTTAAGATAGTCCAATCAAAGAAACTTTTTACCAATGGCCAGTCGAGTCAAGTTGAATTGTGCTTACTAAACATGGCCAATTCAAGACATTGTTTTACCTAGAGCTATATTTTCATCTCTCCCATGACTAATCAGCAACTAAGTTTTTCTTACACGTGCCAAACACATCAAAGGTCCAAGGTGTACATCTTACATCAGGTGGGCCATATCCCAAAATTCAGAAGATTGGACAATTCTAACCACAAGATTGGACGATCGGTCTTCTTCTTCTTCTTCTTTTTAAGAAAATTGAATGTGAAAGGAACCTTGAATGACTTTTGATAAACATATATTTTCTTTCTCCGAAAGATTTCCAAATGAAATGGCTATGATTGTCAGTCTATTATGACTTTGGAGGTATGGCCCATCCAAGTCTAGAGCCTACCTACCCGATCATAGTTTCAGATGTGGTACACATTGTACTTGTACTCAGAGCTAGTCGCTGATAGTTGCCAGAATCATAGTCTTACTAACTGGGGCCATGCTTCAATGATCCAGACCATTGGTCATCTTGACCCACCATGAATGGTCTTTGCCCAAAAATCTCTTTCCCCTGAAAATCCCAATCATTTGTGTGGCCTAGAATGGAAAGGTTGAGAGGAGAGAACAAAGCAATGGTTCTCATTCAACTGACAAAAGGCCCAAGATCATTGGCAGCTACAATATTATTCCATAGAATTTCGCGGCGTGGTCCATTCCCGGGCTGGCCCAACAAGCCAAGCGTCTGGATTAAGGAACGGCCTCACTTGTGATACTAGAAAAAATAAGCACACTGTGCAGAGCCTTGTATCAAGGGTCCTACGGCTACTGGCAAAGATGGAAATTCATAAAGCCATGGTGTGGTGTGGTGTGGTGTGGTGTGGTGAGTCATCAATCACAGTATGATATATGATATCTGAAAAGCACCTTTACAAGGACGGGATTGGCTAATCACATAGTCTGACTACGTGGCCCCACCATGATGTATGTGTTTTATCCCTGCCATCCATCTGTTTTGTCAACTCATTTCACGGCACGAGCTCCAAAAAACATCCAAAGTTCAGGTGGATTTACAGCATAGTAGTGAGGATTGGACACTTTTAAGATTCTCTATCAGCATAGAATTTTGGATGATGCTGGTATTTGTATTTTCACTTCGTCCATGTCCATGAGACCTTATGAACAGGTTGATTGCAAGTAAACATCCCAATATGCCTGAGGAAGATTTCAACAGTAAATGTTATCATCCGCATTGCTTGATATGGTGCAAACCACTTAGATTGCCTCATTTTTTGACTAATGGCCTAAAATAAGGGAAAAAGGCATATGAACATCATGGATAAAACAAACACATCATAATGGACCCCACCAAAAAAGGATTTATATACTACTTGCTAGTCCCTCATTGTTGGCTGACCCTATAATGATACACCTTGACTTCCCATGTCATTCATAAGGGTGCACGCGGAACTAGTAAACCAGATCACAACTGATTAGACCGCAGGGTTTGATTTGGTTTTGAAGCACACCGGTTCTGATTCCAGTTCTGATTTCAAAAATTAAAGAACTAATTAGTTTGGTTCAATTCTTAGCTCAGGGTTATGTAGAACTGAATCAGACCATGAACCGACCTGTAGAACCAAACCTTGGATCCAAACCTAGAAGTAGACCCTTTAATCAATGAATATTTAAAATTTAATTTTTTAAAAAACATTAAAAGAATAAAAAAAACCTAATTGTTTTTTATTCTCTCCATCTTTTGTGGCCTCTACCTATCTTTAAAAAATTGTACAGTTATATTAGATTATAAAAAAATCAAGCAATTAGACTAATTATTAAAATAAAAAAAATAAAAAATAAAAAATAAAAAATAAAACACTATGCAATTGGACTGGATTATAAAGAGCCAAAAATGGTAGAATCGAACCGGTTTTTTAAGGTCTGGTTCTCAGTCAGTTTCACGATGCAAACGGTCTGGTTCGAATTCTGATTTTCCTGAAATTGTTGGGAACAGTTTGGTTCCGGTTTCACTCCAAAACCAACCGATCCGAACCGTGTGCACCCGTGATCATTTGGCTAGAAAGATACCCTCTTTATGGAATGTGCAGAAAGCCCTATTCCTACCTATAAGGATACAAGACATACAGATGCATGGCGTACAACTATGCTTTTTGTAGCAGAGAAGAGCTTTGCCCGGCCCACAATAACATCTATTTGGACACACGTGACATTGGATAGTTGGCACATGCAAACACCCACACAAACACATGTCAAGTCAAAGAGTTGTGGTGAGTCTGGTGACCAGCAAAATGGGAAGTCGGATTGGCTGATGTACCACACACCAGCTATATAGCTACTGTAGGTACGTGTCTTGCGAAGCCGAGCACTGACGCTCTTCGAGCTCCGAGTTGTACGAACGGTTGAAAGGAGATCAAAGTTAAATGGAACCCACAGTGATGTATTTATCATATCTACACCGTTCATAGCTATTTTTAGAGATCATTTTAGAGCATTATGAAAAAAATGAATCATATCCAAAAATCATCTGGACCACACCACAAATAGCAGTGTAGACAATGATTTTCACCGTTAAACAATTCGTAGGGCCACCATAACGTTTATTTTCCATCCAATCTGTTCATAAGGTCAAAAAGACCTGAATGAAGAGGAAAAACAAATTTTATATTAATCCAAAACTTCTGTGATCCCAAAAAGGGTTTCAGTGGTAGACGTTCTATCCCTACTGCATTTTGCAGTGTGGTCCATTTGATAGTTATATCTGTATTATTTTTCGTCATAAGCTTAAGACTACCTCACCAAATGAATGGACGGTTTGGATATAACACATACCTTATGATTAGACCATAGAATTTGCTAACGTAAAAACAGCAGCTATACAGCTGGTGTGAGGTACACCAGCCAATCCGCTTCCCGCAAAATGTTGGGATGTTGTTGTATACTGTGTTTATGACATTTCCGGAGGATCCGTGATTCATTAAGCAGGTTCTCGTGGAGAGGCAGAAGACATGATATCTTTGCATATGGCACATGTGTGAGAGGTCGAAGCCATTTGTTAAGCCTGGTATATGTGGCCAAGATGTCATGGGCCAAAAATAAGGTGGGTTCACTAATCAGGAAAATCAATCTTATATGATTAAAAAAAAATGTTAAAAAATAAAAAAAGAAAATCATAGATTTCACACCATCATCAACTAAGCCTTTTACCAACTACCAACTATTTAGGTTCCGCTGCGTGAATCTTGTTCTGCTTTTCTACTCTATTAATGACCATATCCTCAACCAAATTATGACCGCTCTATTATGGTGTGGCCCACATGAACCCGTGTGGGAGGAAATTGGATTGTCTATTAAGTTGCTTGGTACACTTTTATCTACTTGGCCGACTATAAATGTACATGGTTTATCCACACTGCCAATCTGTTTTTCCAGCTCATTTTAATGGTTGCCCAAAATTCAAGCATATACATAGCTCAAAGTGGACCACATCACATGAAACAGTTGGAACAGTTAAAACCTTTCTAGGGCTGACAATGATGTTTATTAATCATCCAATTTATTCATAAGATCACACGGACATGGATGGAGGCAAAACACAAATATCAGCTTCATCCAAAACTTCTGTTGCCCCAAGAAATTTTCAACGGTAGATGTTCGATTCACACTGTTTCTTGTGGTGTGGTCCACTAGAAACTTGGATATGCTTTATTTTTAGGCTCAGGCTCTAAAATTAGCTGGTAAAATGGATGGATAGAGTGGATAAAATATATAAATCACGGTGGGCCCCACGGTTCAGTGGGTACGATTATAGTGAGTTACTCATTTGAGCTCTAAATTAACTCAATTTCCAATAAAAAGAAAATTAATTATATGACAGACTAATAAAGAAAAGGTTAGTCCTTGGCTATTTGGTTTCTACCATATAAAAATAAATCTAATAGAGAAATTGTTAATATTCTCTTTTTAGGTGGCCCCTCATACATAGCACCGCACGTGAAAAGGAGAAATATGAGAGAGGATATGCTGAGAAAGAGTCTGAGTTATTGAAGGTATATGTTCATCAATCCTAATCGCCTGATCTTAGAAGATAAGGTCAATCACGTGAATAAAATAAAGAATGCGTGTAAAGAGATAGTATGTATCTGATACAGCTGTGTTGGGATACTCTATTCGATTTCCCAAGCACTGGATTAATGAAATCTAA
Organism: Magnolia sinica; assembly: GCF_029962835.1. NCBI lineage: Eukaryota > Viridiplantae > Streptophyta > Magnoliopsida > Magnoliales > Magnoliaceae > Magnolia > Magnolia sinica. The sequence continues at coordinate 3,836,581 of NC_080585.1, read as the reverse complement.
CAAACTTTTCTCCCTGTAATGGCTTCAGCTTGAGGCATTTGTTGTATTTCTGTGTTAATGGCCTGTTTGATTTTTCAAAGCTGGTGTAAATACTCTGTAAATGATGGGTAAAAACACCATGTAAATGGGTAATTATTACCGTTTTGTCATTTGAAAATTCATAAGAATTTCTGCCTTGAAATCAGTTTAAAAGATCTAGTTTAAAATTTTAAACCGCCACTGTAATCTATATGATATATCCGTTCCATCCATCTGTTTTAACACAACATTTTGAGGCATGATCCGAAAAATGAGGTAAATCCAATACTCAAGTGGCCCACACCAAAAGAAATAGTGGACCCAAGAAGTTTTTAACAGTAAGTGTTCGATACCTTTTTTCTGTGGCGTGATCCACCAAAGCTTTGGATATGCCTCATTTTTTGTCTAATGCCCTAAATTCAGGGAACAATGTGGATAAGAGACATGCATCACGGTGGGACCCACAAATAATTTGCAGCGATATTGGTTTTTGCAGGTAAAAAGTAGATTGTCAAATCAAGCATATGAGTTCTGTAAATACATGAGGAAATAATTATTACCCATTTACAGGGTATAAGGAAAATTTTAAGATGTAATTCATCCATAATGGACACAAACTAGTGGTCTGGATTAAATCAGAATGAGCCTACTTGACGATCCGGCCCACTCCTTTAGAGTCGTGTGGCCTACCTATATTTTGATGTTTTGGGTGGACCTGATTTTTCAGGTAATCATGGTGTAACTCAATGCATGCACTGGTTGGATGACATACACACAATACACTGGCGCCACCTATGAAATAGTTTATAAGCCGTTGAATGTTCACATGAATAGGCAGGTGAGCCTCCTCGAGCAAGATCAAAACAAAGAGAGTTCTTGCTTTGAATTCTCAGGGAGTTTGTTGGATACTCCGGCTGCATACGACACTTGATGCGCAGGCACTAAGAAATGGCTAATGCATCGTATATTGACTCAGTTTGAGTCGTTTGTTTGTTTAAATAGGAGTACCGATGGACATCTTTCATTTTAACTGTCCAATAAATGTCCACTAATCCGATGTTTAGAGAACCAAATAAGCATAACCTTTTGTTCATGATATATCTAAAGTGGGGTCCATAAGCTAAACAGTTTAATTTAATTATTTATATTTCATTTTTTAGATATCTAAGTGCCCGCGTATCACCCATCACACACTGCCAGAGTATCAAATTTTTCTCGAAATAAGTTGTCATGGATTGTGATTGGTCACTGAAGCTTTACACCATGTATTCTATATTTGGGTGCCGACTGCAGTGTGCAGTGCTACCGTTTATTAAACGGTGGTAACCGTCCACCTTACACTTACATACGAATCTAGAACGTCCAGATCATGGGCCCCATTGAAGTAGATTTATCGGCCCAAGGTCATACTGATCTCACAATTCTAACTAGTCAATTGATGAGCATCGAATGGACAGTTGAAGATTATTTTTTTTTTTATAAATGGTGATTTGTCCAAACAGACTGGAGAAATCAGATGGTCAGCATCATTTATGGTTGTGATCGAAGGGACCCGTAATTTGGACGGTCAAGATTAACATAAATACAACATATTTATTGCGAAAATTGGTTAGTTGTTAGTAAGTTACACATTTATAATCATATTTATTGCAGAAATCTATTTTATTTTTATTTCATTTTGTCTTTTACCATTGATAGCTGTCTTCACAGTATTTGTCACATGTCACTCCCTTTCTTACTACTACTTTATTTTTGTCCCTTCTATTCCACTTCTTTATCTTATTTCATTTTTTCCAACTAAAGGTCTGGAACCTTCTAAGCAATGTGATTTTTGGATTATTACTCAATTAATGTTGGAAGCACAAAATGGACGGCTTAGATCTGATCCTTGTGTGCCACGTATTCATAATGAGACGGAGGAAAAGTAAAACCCTCTTATTCTTTTAATATGTTTTTAATATGTTGAAAAGAATACTTAAAAGAATCTTTAAAAAAAAAAAAAAACTTTTTGTAATAAAGAATGGGTTTATTTATACTCGGGTCCAAGTGTGATGGATGATGCGCAGTTAACATGTAACGTGGCATGTTTTAGGTCAAATGGAAAAAGCTACGGTAGAAAGGTTGTCATCCCAATATATTTTAGCAATCTTAAAACTCTGATTAGTGGACATTTGTTTGTTGAATACAGACCGTTCATTAGTTATTACTTCAACCATCCCATTAAATCCACAAATCTCTCCGAGTAGAAAAATGAGTCAACGTAATTTTGTCTATGAATCATCAGAATCAGGGCCTACGATGCTTGTCGTTTAAAATGTTAATTCGAATTACTTTCATGCCATGTGTATAATTTCTTAGTGCCTGCTTATCAACCATCACGCTTTGCCAGATTATCAAAATAAAAAAAAAAATCTCGCTAAAGAATTCGTGCTGTAGAATATGCTTCACGTTGGATCGGCTTCTTTACACGTGCACACGAGTTGGATCTGTAATATAAATAGCTTCTTTGCATGTGCCAGCAAGGCATGGTGGGCCCGACATCCAATCCACCCATCAGAACTGCACCATTATACTGATGCCCTAGCCCAAGAATCAGGTTGATTCACTAGTCAGCTGGGCCATAGTTAACATTACAAATGAACAGCTCTGAAAAGCTTCGCCGAAACTCTTTTAACCCATCCACATGTTTCCAATATTGTGGCCCACATGTCGATTGAAGGAGAATTTTTTTTATTGAAAATGTATATAAGATCAAACCAAACCGGATGGATGGATGGGATCTCGTACCAACATGCCATGTTGGCACATGTGTGGCGTGTACATGAGCTATGTGTACAGCAAGCTCTAATGTACATACATACCATGGATTCATGTCAAATGCATCTGTTTGTATTTGGCGGTGTAGCTGAGTTTTGCAGTTTCCACTCCCATACTCTTGATCGGATGGTTAAGATCTTCCAAGCAAATCTGATTCCTGCAGCAAACAATCTGAGGTAGGGCCCACAATGTGGACATGTCAATTAAAGTGATTCAAGTGAATTTTGGCACTTAGCATATCATGCATGCATCATGTAAGGGTATCTACAGATACTTTATTAATGGATTTTGGCGTGAAGTGTATCATATCATATTTGGTCCCATTTAAAGGAAATCGGATTGCGTACTGAGTTACTCAGTAGGCTCTTATCGTACTTAGTAAACTCTGTTGGGCCCATTGTGAACTCATATGGTTCATCCACGCTGTCCATCCGTTTTTCCAGATCATTTAAGGGGTTAAGCCGAAAAATAAAGTATATCAAAATCTCAAGTAGACCATACCAAAGGAAACAGTAGAAGTATTGATTTCCACCGTTGAAATATTTCTAAGGCCCCCAGTGATGTTTATTTGTCATCCAAACTGTTCATAATATCACAAATACATGGATGAATGGAAAACACAAATATCATCTTGATATAAAACTTCTGTGGGCCCCCAAGAACTTTTCAACGGTAGACTTCAATTCACACTGTTTCAGGTGGTGTGGTCCACTTGAGCTTTGGATATGATTAATTTTTTGCTTGAAGTTCTAAAATTATATGATAAAATGGATGGACGGATTTGATAAAATGCATGAATGACAATGGGCCCCACAGAGTTTACTCGGTACACTTAGCAGACTGAGTTACTCAGTGCGCAATCCGCTTCCCAATTAAAGCAATCTAGTTCTGTTTTTTAGCAATGGCCTACAAGGTACAAATCATGAAGTGGCCCCGTCATTGGTTGGTCCAGATTAATAAACATATTTTCTTATTTTAAATATTAGGGTTGTTAGTGTTTATGATTCTACCTGATGGAGAATTAAGTAGGCACAGAAATCCTGGAATCCTGATCTGATAATTGATACTGGTTAACAGATGAAGCACTTTTCTTTTATTTTGGCTACTATATAACATAAAAATATTTATTATTATTATTATTATAATAAAGGGCGAGTTCTTTATTTGTTCCAACTTTCTCTGTTTGGAACTTGGTTTAGCCCATGGTTGGTCTATCCAAGCTATTTATTTGAGGCTACCATCATCGGTGGACCATTCCCACAAAATGTCCCAAATTCGAAGTTCCTAGCCGTTGAAATATTTTGTCTTTCTTCATTTGAATGTAGTTTGTTTGTACTTTTTTTATTCTTTTTCTTTTTTAACCATGCGTTTGTATGCCAATGATGGGAAGCTTAGAATTTAAGAATTAAGAGGAGAATGGTCAATGCATGACAATAGTCGTTACATCAATGGCTTCGCTAGACCAACCACAGGTAGGTTTACAAACTAATTTTCAAAAAAGAAATTTCATTCTTATTGACGAATGGAGAGCGGTCTCTAACAACAACAACAACACCAATAATAATATTCAAATTATTATTATTATTATTCACTCTCCTCTTAAAAGGTTGCAAGTATTAAGCTTATATTCATTTTTCCAAAACCAACTCAAACTTAGCAACCAATAAGTCAAGACTTATAGGAGTTAAACCTCACACATATAGCATATTTTAGGATTTGATAACGTTGTATATTCATCTACTTATGGGCTTCAAGGTATGAGAATATTACATGGACCAGTCAAGAAAAGCAATAATCATTAGAGAAAAGAAATGCATAACAGTACATGGACCAATAGAGATCGAGGAGCAATAAACACTAGAGAAAATTAGAAATGTATAACTAATGGCACAATCGAGTGGCCCTAAGTGCAGCATTCAATGTTCAGGATGAAATGTATTACCATAAGATAAAGTCAATGAAGAAGAATGGTTAGTTTAGTATATTTCTCGAGAGTGCCCTTCTATCAATGAAATAAGTCACACATTATTAGATTTAAACAATGCATCAGTTCGGGCACTATGCCGAGTGTTGACAGCTCAAAAGTTATGCTGTTTGGCAGTCATATTGCCAATTAGAGGCTAACCAATTCACACTAGAAGGTGGGGGGGAGGCAAAATGCTTGCAATAATGAGTACAATTTTGGATTGATCCACAGTATGGGTTGGCCCATCTTTATTTCTTTTGGCTGGTCAAAATCAACTAGGCTACAATGGTCAAAAAAATTCTCGGAACCCTTTGGCGCGCATGCCAAGTGCACATGTACATGCACGCACAAACAGTGAGTGAGTGTGTGTGTGTGTGTGTGTGTGAGAGAGAGAGAGAGAGGGAGAGAGGGAGTTCTCTTGTCAACCTGCAAATCATGTTAAGTCCTACTTGCTACAGTGCCTGTGTGACGCAATGCTTTTAAGTTACTCACGGAAACACAAAAGATAGTAAAGATGAACTTGTTATTTGTTAGAGAGGACAAGGTTTATTATACTTGAATGAGTTACAAATTAATGAAGGGTTCTCCTCCTTGTACAGGCTTTAGAGAAATCTAAAATTTGTAATATCAAGGGACAATTTTCTCAAGCCGCATGCATGGAAAGACGGTAGAAATAAATACAATTAGATATTTCTGAAACCATCTAAAAATCTCTACGTGACTCTACTCTTTTTTTCTTTTTTCTTTTTAATTGACATAGGGAATAATGTGACAAGGTCAATTACCATCTTCCTCAGGGATAACTACTCCGTATTTATAGAGCTTCTCTGGACTTCTCACTGAGGTTTCTTGAATCAACGAGGGAAGAAAATAGAAATAATTTCTAATAATTGAAAATAAATTGATTAATTATATAAAAAGGAACGAAAAAAATTATAATCCTTTAGATAGTGAACTCAAACTTAGGATAGAGTAATTAGACTCAAACTCCAATTCAAATTTCCAAAAAACATGACTTACTATAAATAGAAAACTTATTATTTATAGACAATCATGATTCCTACTGGACTTTTTGATTTTTCAGCCATATTAAGATTTTCTCCGATGAAATCTTGCAAAACCAGCGTAGGCGACCTAATGGGTTGGTCTGCTAAAAAAGCTTCTCTTACCCAAAATCATATGGCTTACAAGATATGACTGTTTTAAGGTTCCACTTCCACCCCTCATCAGGCCTTCTCTAGTCCATCTTAGTGAAAGTGTCCGCGACGCACTCTACATTAAAAATACTCTACAATTTAAATAATATATATTAAAAAAACAAAAGGTTTGCTGAGTCATGCCATAGCTTTTGGCCCATGAAATCCTACCCAACCATGAATATGAATAAAAATCAACTTCTTTGTTTGCAATTGAATTTAACTAATAAAATTCGGATTTGGCCCCATCCTCATCGATCTCATTACTTTCTATTGTTTATGGAAAGAGGACTAATCACATGCGGGCAACTGTACCACACCTTGTGGTACAGTGACATCTATCCTGCCAAACTTGCCACTTGCTCATGGAATCAGTACCATGAAAACGATAGGCCCTGCCACCACGATCCCCAACCAGGTCTTCCTGGTGAGGGGATCAGCTTATGTGTTACACAATCTTTACAGTGGGGCCTACCGTTTTAATGGTACTGATGTCCTGCACTAAGTGGCTTGCTGACCGGAAATATGTCACTGTATCACCACAACACTGGCCTGCAGCTTATTAGTTCCCGTATGGAAATATACTGAAATTGCATTGTCAATGAGGTCTTATATCATGCTCCGCAATAAGTATGTACTGTGGATCCCGTCCGAGATTTCAGATTGTACAACTGGGTCCCATGGATCATTGATCTAAGCCGTTGACTTCATGGCCCCACTGTGCATGGCCTGTGACCCAAAAAATATCTTAGATGGGAAGTTACTGACCCTTCAATATATGGCTGAAATTTTGACGGTTAAGAAATAAATACAGCAACTGTTCACATTTAGCTAGAACAAGCCTTAGTATTCTACGGTTAGGATCTTCCATTGTAGAGGATTTTTTGCGTGGGCCATCAAGGGTGTGGACGATCATGCTAATGGTTCTGATTATCCTAATGTGCAGTACAATCTATTGGCCCGAGCACTGTATGATACATCCTCATTAATACCCACAGCAAATTTATCTACTGAGAGTTGATGGGAGGTGGACCCACAACCATCACTCTAGATCTTGATCTGATTAAACGAGGATATGATACACCCACATGTTACTTTGGTCACCGATGTAGAGCAGGTCTCGAACACTTTCATGGCCAAGATGGTAAAGATGGACCAGGAAAGACCTGATTGGAGGATGATTCCGGGTAGGACTACTTAAGCCAACCAACCCCACTATGTGGGGTTATCCTTGATCTTTAAAGTTGTAGGAGTGGCGTCCAACTTGAAAATAGCTTTAAAAGGTTGTGAGAATAATGTGGTTGTGCCAAATTGGACACTTACTAGGTTTGGCTGCTGTAAATAAGAAGTTTACTATTTATAATAGTTTACATCTTTTAGCATGTTTGAGTTAGAGTGTAAGTTTAAAACTCTCTCATAAGTTTGAATTCGTTATTTAAATGATTATAATTTCATTTTTTTATCACTAATCAAGTTATTTCAAATTTATTAAAAATTATTTTCACTTTTTTTTTTTTTTTTTGGTCTAAATTCATAGTAGACATCTCCAAAAGATGATGGTGGTCAACCCTCCTATGTCAGTTATGTACCCCAATCCACACACTAGGTAAGCCGCATGCTAAAAATGGGCCATTGGTCTTTCATCTACAGTCTAGTTTTCTTATACGTATATGGGGCACCACTTTTGGGAGAGGGAATGGTAGGTGAGGTGGGAGTAACGTATTACTTGATGAGGCCACTGCTAGTGGCACCATGTGTTGTATATCCACACTGTTCATTTGTTATTCTATCTCATTTAAGGCATGAGCACAAAAATAAAATAAATCCAACTATCAAGTGAACCCCTCGAAAGATGCATTGGCTTAAAAAAAGTCATGGTTTTGAGCACCCGTTGTAGCGAAATCTCATTGCGGTGTGAGTGCATGGATATGTGGGGGTGTGAGTACATGCGTGTGTGTGTAAAACAACATGACCCAGTATGTTTATATATATAAAACAAAGTAAGTTTGTAATGGTGGGCCTTTAACCACCCCTGTTTCCAGTAGTGTGGTCCAAACTGACATTCATATCTGATTCATTTTTGGTCTCATTCGCTAAAATAAGTAATGGATGAATAGATATGCAACAAATACATCAAGGTGGGCCTCATCCACCACGATGTTACCCTGGCCTCACCTGATCCGCCCCCTAATGCGCCGCACCATATGGTCGAATGTCGCATTCGTATTGTACGTTGACGAGAGTGCGACAAAGCACCTCGTCCATCTCCCATGAGCGAGTACAAATGTATAATTCAACATTCCTCGGTGTAAGATCCGGCCCGTTCATTAGACGAGCCCTCAGTGATCAACCAGCAGATCCAAAAAATATAGGTGATGCGTGTTTAAAAAAGAAAAAAGCGATGCATAGAGAAAATGGCCAACAATCTAAAGTTTACAGATGTGGACTTTCTTATGAGTGGACCAGACTGAATTTTGAGCTAGTGAATATTCACCGAGAGATCTACCTGATGAATGCACTGATTTTGAACGCGTGCCTAATATTGCACGTGGTGTGAGTCATCTCTTATTTTTGTAGACGTGCGAGTCACCTTATCACCGTGTGATTGTCGTTCCACACGGACCACACCTGAAGTAGTGGCGTTTCTATAGTTTTGGAAAAAAACGGAGGAGATTTATGTACTTGTACAGATTCCTTTCGGAACCGATACCATTCCATGGAAGACGCTGCGGTATCTTATTCCCCTTCGGTCAACCGTGTTGTTGCTGAACAGGAATCCTCTGCAACAGCGCGTGAAACATATAAGATTATGAGGCACATATGTGAAAATCCACTCCGTCCATCATGTTCCATCCTCGACTCCAAGACAGACACATAAAAAACCGCAAAATCGACAACACGAACGGGCCACAACTCAGGGAATAATGAGGATGGATTCTAACCATAAGTTTGTGTACTGGAGCACCATGATGTGTATCTTTCATTAAAACCAGATGTAACTCAGAGGAATGAAGAGAAAATGCAAACATAACCCTGATCCAAATATCAGGCGGGTCACACCGTGTGAACTTATACGTTTTATGAGCATTTTATACAATGATCACATCAGTGTAGCCAATACAGTCTTTTATTAGGCAATCTTTTGCATGTACGGTTAAATAATGGTTCTCACCTGATGGAAGGATCGGATTTACATTTAAGAAAACGGCGGGCCTCACAGAGTTAGGTGTTTAACACAGCCGCGTAAAACAGGTGTAGGAACCGACTAGTCGGTTCGTGCTTAGCATCTTGCCGCGGATACGCGCGTTAAGGGATCTTATTCGCCGTGATGTGTGTCCATGCCCTGACCCTCTTGTGGTGACTCATCCACTATACACATGCAAAACAAGTGCGGCAATCCACACCGTCCAAATCATTAGCCAATGGTGAGTTGTATCGCGTAGGAGAGAAATGACAATCCAAACCAGTTGATCATTAGCAAATCGTGAGTTGCATTGTGTAGGAGAGCACTGACAATTGTAACCAGTTGATTTCGCCAATCAATTGGGCAGCAATTATTTTATTTGATAACCACCTATTGGACGGTTAGGATCATTTGATCTGTTTATTTTCTAGGATCTTCATAATAGTGGATAAGGATTAGGTCCGTACGTATGTGGTAGATGAATCACCACCACCATTTAAGAATCGGTGATCGGCAATCAACATAGACTGGGGGAATCACATCACACTTGTAAAATAGCTTTTTTTTCTTTTTTTTAAGAATTTGTATGATACTCTGGCTGCTAATGATGCTGATAGACAGGCACTTAGGAATTGTACACGTCGCATATGTTAACTCAAATAAAACCGACTGGATTGTCCATCCTCTTCAGAAAATCAGAGTACCAAAATCAGATTGTTTTAAAATTTCTAACTGTGGATTCTTGGACATTTGTTTGTGGATATAGGACGGTTGGATATTTTTCATCTTAACCGTCCAATGATGTTCACCAATCCGATAATCGAATAAGCTTAAATTCTTGTTCATGATACGTCTGCACAGGGTAACATAATTTGTACTGTTCAAATTGACTACTTGTATGCCACGTGTGTAACTTCTAAATAATTTGGAAGTGCCGGAGTATCATTCATCCCATCTCCCGGAGTATCAGAGCTTTTCTATTAGAGAGAGAGAGAGAGAGAGAGAGGAAAAGATGAGTAGATTGTGGGCAGAACACACGAGAGGATAATGCCAACTCCGTTGGTCTAAAGATTAACACGCGTTTACAGCTTAAATTACCAAAATAACCCTTTATACCTGGGTACTTGCTGTCCGTGCAAGGAATAATCCTAGCTCAGTTGCGCGCTTGTAAAAGAAACAACGAAGTTCAAGTGACCCACCAAAATAAGGAGCCCGCACGTTTTGGACGGGAGATGATCCGTTAGAGATATAGTAGTACCGCCGAAATTCTCCCGATTGTGGATTTCGACTTGAACGCCATCCACATTTGGGCCCACAATCTGCACGGTCATGATTTAAGCTTGCCCCCGGAACTTGCTAAGGCTTATCTCTAGCGTATTACCCTTCCAGCGATTCCTATCAAACCATTCCCGTCCCTTGCAAAGAAAACCTTGCCTACGTGGACCAATCATTTCATTCCGGGCAGCGGCTCTGTGGGGCCCACCGTCATGTCTTTCCATGTTCTTAGGTATAAGCCCCAAAAAGGCAGATCCAAGGCTCAAGTGGACCGCATAATGGGAAGTGAATGCAAACCCTTAAAAACTTCTCGGGAACTGCTCACGTTTTTATCAAGATGATATCCGTGTTACTTTCGGTAAGGTATATTCATGCAGTAATCTGATTCATCCTCACGGTGCTCCAATTACTCACGTCGAGCCGAGTATGCCTGTATAAGAAAAGAATAAAGGAAACTCTGACTAGGACAGAGAATCCTCCAATGTTAAAGTCAAACTAGGAATCTGGGTCTAAAGGGTGTTGATGGATTTTGGGTGAGAGATTGTGTGTACTTATCCTCTTAGATGAGGACCTTATTTATATTGTTTAATAGAACGTGTGAATCTGCTAATCTAGGCACGATCTCAGCTATTAAGTGAGAATTGTGCATGTGGTAATGTTGTCAATTATCCCATGATCATAGCAAAGTAATTAGTATTATCGTGCGTTACTAGAGTGAGCTTGACTTAACTGACTGAACTCAGCTGGTCGAGTGAAGACAAGCTGAGCAAAGCTTTTCATAACCAAGCCTGGGCTATGCTGAGTTGGCTAAGGGTGGCCTAGATTGGAGTTACAAAAGCATGACCTGATTACTTACATGAGGACGGTCTGGACTGATCCATCCGAGCCTATATCATTCTAAGTCACGGCATGGACCTAACTTGCTTGTCGGTTCCTTTTGGTAAAGTATATTCAAAACGACTACTTGTCTAACCAAGCCAGCCTTGAGAGTCAAGCTATTCTTAATCGTAGCTAGGCCGAGCTGACCTTTAAAATGGTCGGATCATATTTTCCCATAACAAGGTCCGTGTGACCTTATCAACCAGTTGGATGTAAAATAATGGTGGCTCTAGAAAGGTTTCCATGCTTGTGGTAGTATATTACAGTTGAGTTTTGGATTGTCTTATTTTTTAGCTCATACCCTAAACTGGAAAAATATATAAACAGCGTCGCCTATACATAACAGTAGGCCCCATGGAGTCCCTAGTTAGACCGAGTACTTCCTTCCTATGGGTGAGACACAATCCACATCCGGTTAGCTCAGGATGGCGAATGGGTACTGCTCTTACTAGAAAGGACCTCTCTCAAGGTGGTGAGATTTGTTTTAGATAGGGCTAGTAAAAAGCATGTTTGCAAAGGGCACAGATTTAGTGGATCCAGATAACCAATGAGCATTGCGATTCCCTAGCATAGTGAGATTTGATTTGGCCATGTGTCACTATCAACGATAAGCCACTATCAAAGATAAGCCCCATGGTAGAGTACTTTGTACTTACTCTGCCAAACAACTTCAAACATGATATGCTCATGTCATCTTTGATAGGGGAACTACTCTATTTAAATCTCGCTGCCCAAATCTATTGAATCTGAGTTCATTTCGGGCCGGTTTGGCCGGGCAGATTGGATAGGATTGGAAGGGATTGGAAGATAGATCCCGGGATTGGCCAGGCGTGCCAAACAGACACGGGATCCTAATCCTGGGATATAGCAATCCCATGGATCTTAAGACAATCCACTGACATCACCATCATTACCTTTAAATCTCATCCAATCCACCCTAATCCCTTAAAAATTGCCTGGGATGTGTTTGGTTCGAGGGATTGAAAGGGATTGGAAGGTTTAATCCTGGGATTGGCCGAGCGTGCCAAACAGACTAGACATAGCAATCCCATGGATCTTGCACCAATCCACTGACGCAGCTATCATTACCTTGAAATCCATGCAATCCACTCTAATACCATCCAATCCCATCCAATTTGCCCGGCCAAACAGGCCCTTAAAAAGTTAATTGAATCCCTGAAAAAGATTTGTTGCCCGATCAAATCCTACCACATTCGGTTAGGAGGAAGGGTATTGCTGGTAACTCTTGTGACGTGCGACTACCTTGCACTGATAGTGACTCAATGTGGTTGAATTTGAATGAGTTGTGTTTCAGTAAAATATGAGACCACACAAAGCATGTTTGAAAGTAGTTAAGTAAAATATGAACTCAATAGGAGTTATATCTAATGGCCCAATCAAATCCCCCTGTGTCAAGTCACTACAGATGTTCATGATGGCAAGGTCATATGCAATCTCCGCCCCATGGAACTGTGGCATTAGGGGATGATCATATACTTCAAAAGCATTTGAATTTTCCATGCATTCAAGTTGTGATTAGCCGTCCGTGTTGCTTAGGTAGCCTAAAAGCACCCCAATGTTAAGTCTAGATCACAAAATCTAGCATGACTCATGACTTAACTGAGCCACAACAAAGAAAAAAAAATAGAGGACATTGGGGAGGGGCCACCCCACCAAGAAAATTCCAAACGTGATGTGGGGTCCATCATGTTGTATATATGTCATCCACTCCATTCACAAGATGGGCCCCACCAGGATTAAGCAACCCACCGAAATTCAGTATGAACCACTTTTTAAATTTAGGTGGTAAATGGGGCTGAGTTGGAGCTTAAGCACTAAAACTTCCCAATGGGCCTAAACTTTCTGAGGCCCAGCCGGTTTACAAACCTAACCAGTTTTTTACTCATAGATAATCATAGGTTTCACTGCTGGCATTGTAGTCTCGACACCGTACCATCACTTTTTCACGAATACGCGACTGTATTGCTTCTACTTGATGCATCATGCACGACAATTTAATCATTCACATGCTTATATTAACAATCTTTACTTTATCTTATTACCTAAGCGTCCTAGTCTTTGCTTTTAAATAATCCACTGTCAACACCTTTTTATTTTAATCTCTCTGTAATGGCGTGCAAGTGGGCTCAGCGCTCCAGTGGATCGTAAGGCTCACCCTAGCTTGGGTTCAAAATTTAGATCCATGGGGCTGGTCTAAGTTTAAGAGTCCACCCCAAACTAGTAACCAGGTTTAAAATCAATCTAACCTGACTTGACCGGGACCCAATTTCTAAATGGGTATGATTTGAGTTTATACTAAAATCTACCTTAGCTATGAATCACACATCTGATTTTTGTTTTTGCTTTTAAACGGTGCTTATCCGAAAACTTAATCAAATAAAAATCTCTGGTGGGCCACACCACTGGAAATAGTAGTGAATGAACATTAAAAGCTTTTTTTGACCACAAAAGTTTTGGATCAAGCTCATCTTTGTATTTTCCCTTTATCTCGGTTTGGTTGACCTTATCAACAGATTACGTGGCAATTAAACATTTTGGATCTTCTTACAGTAGGCCTGGGGAAGTTTTTAATGGTGAGAGTTCAATCATCACTTTTTGTTTGTTGTGGTGTAGTCCACTTGAGATTTGGATACACTTAACTTTTGGGAAATTGTCCTAAAATGGCCTGTAAAAATGGAAGGTAGAAGTGGAAATACAACATATGATCAAGGTGGGACGTACGGTAAGGCTAACACCCAGAAAACTATTACCCAAGAAACACCTAATCCACGCCACTTTCAAACACACTTTCGCCGGTCATCTTGGCCAACGATACGTGGGCAGATATATATATATATATATATCGGCCCTGCCGGACTGGGTCTTAACCTGCCTCACATAATCCGGTTCTGCATCAGAGGGCCCACCTCGGTGGATTCACCGTATATCAACACGGTCTGTCCATTTTTTCAGCTCATTTTAGGGTATGTTACCAAAAATGAAGTAGATAAAAATCTCAGGTGGACCACACCACAGGATACAGCTTGATCCGAAACTTTTGAAGCTCTCCAAAAGTTTTTAATTGTTGAAATTCAATCCCTATTATATGGTCCACATAAGATTTGTATGTGCTTCATTTTTTGAAACATGTCCTAAAATAAAAAAAAACTGATGGAAGGCATGAATATAAAACACATACATTAAAGTGGACCCCACAATCAGGGCCGCACCTACGTTGTTGGACCCAGGGTCGCACCTAAACCGCGTTCATGGAGCTTCTTGGCCTAGCCTCCATCCAGACAGGGGCTCTGTTCGGCCACCGTGATGTATAGCTTTTATCCACGCTCTCCATGCATTTTTACAGTTCATTGTAAGATATGAACTCAAAAATAAGTTAGATCCAGGGCTCAAGTGAATCACACCGTAGGAAGGGAACGCCTACCATTAAAAACTCATCGAGGAACGAGCTTTGATCAAGCCGATATTTATTTTTCCCTTCATCTAAGTCTATATGATCATTTGAACAGGTTGATGAAAAATAAACATATCGGTTGGCTCAGGAAAATTTCAACGGTGGGCATCATTTTCACGGCTACTTCCTTTGGTGTAGTCTACTCGAGGCTTAGATCTACCTCATTTTTTTGGCCTATAACTTAAAATAATTTTGAAAAATTGGATGAACTACGTGGACAAAACCATACATCGAGTTCGTCGAGAACGGATTGGCTACTCCCCCTGCCATCAGCCCGGTGGCTGATGGTCGGTGGTCTGTGGGCCCCACCATGATGTATGTGTTTCATCCCTTCCGTTCATCAATTTTTACAGATCATTTTAGGTTTATTATTAAAAATTAGAAGGATATAAATCTCATTTGGACCACACCACAGGAAAACAATAGTGATTGGATATCCACCATTAAAATCCACCTAAGGCCCACTGTACTGTTTATTTGAAATCCAATCGGTTGATTAGGTCATACAGACCCAGATGAAGGGAAAAACCAAATATTAGCTTGATCTAAAACTTTTATGGTCAACAAAATTTTTTTAATGGTCAACGTTCATTCAACACTGTTTCTTGTCATGTGGTCCAATTGAGATTGGGATATACCTAACTTTTGGTCTCATACTATAAAATGATCAAGAAAAATATATTGACGGCATGGATGAAACACATACATCATGGTGGGTCCCACATACCACCGACCACCAGCCATCATGGTGAGGCCGCAATACGCTCCTCGTAATTTCGGAGGCGTGCGATCATCCCCCTGCGGTGAAAACGAAAAGTAATTGACAGTGGTAAATACCGTCGTTGATGCGAATGGAAGTGATTATGGTGTCAGATACCGAGATTACGTTGATGATACGGAAATTCTAACTAAGTGTACTCCCGCGTGAGATGGACAGTGAGCTTCGCTTTACATGTGGAAGACGTTTGTGAGATCTAAGCCATTCATCTCGTAGGATCATTTGCGACCATACACATGCACAGAAATCTTTAGGGGTCACACACGCATGAGAAAAAGGTGGGTTGGAACACATGAACAATGGTCCATAATCAACATATGTGGGGCCTGCCTTCTTTATCGGAATGCGCCCTACATGATCAACGGCCCGAATCTCACATACGTGTTTCATGTCCCTGTAAAGGTTTGCCTATGTGCCTAATAGACCAATGATTCCTTTCATACTCCATTCACAACTGTTGTCTTACTACGATGAATGTGACCCCTTCAATTAGGTCCATACATCTAGCTAGCTGTGGGGCCCAATCATCACCATCATCTGATAGTGACGAATAGACGGCATTGGATAGCATATTCATATACCCAAATAGCTCAAATGCACCAATGCTCTTCTCATCCACTAAAAAGGAAATTCCATTCATGGCACGGGAGATGTCCTTCTGACACATTATTAAATGGTGGCACCCGTATGTCGGATCCAGGCCGCTCATCCGGTCGGGCGCCTTGAAAATGCTGCGGCCCAAAATCAAGTTCTGCTCACCTGGTGGCCATACAAGTACATTGAGTGTAGACTGCTGTTGACGGTTCATTTTTTTATCCACGCGTGGCCCACCTGAGGAGAGGACTGGCATGATTTGTGACAAGGGCGTGTTCAAGCATGCCCTTTGAAATGAATGGTCCGATTGTCACAAACAACTGCCATGTTCGCCTTCTCATCTCATCGTATGGAGAGACACCCAAGAAAACGTAACTGTAGTAGACCCTCAGGGTCTATTTGGCCGGGCGAATCCGGCGGGATTAGGAGGGATGGGATGGATTTTAAGGTGATGATGGTGATGTCAGTGGAGTGGATTGTTTTAAGATTTTTGAGATGGCTTATCTTCCGTGACAAGTTCACCGGGTCTGTTTGGCCCGTATCCCAGGACATCGGGATCTTATACCTCCTAATGCCATGGGATTGGTCCGGGCTCTCAAATTCCGCTAGCGTGGGTGTGCGAGGGTGTGTGTGTGCGTGTGTAAAAAAAAAAGTGGGCGTGGGTTCGGTGGATCCGGGATCCACCGAGGTGGGTGGTATCCCTGATTGTGGGGCCTACCTTGATGTATGCTCCTTACATACACACCGTCTAACCGTTTTTCAACACATTTTAGAGCAAGATCCAAAATTTAAGCAGATCCAATTCTCAGTTTGACCATGCCAAAGGAAACAATGGTGATCTTCCATTAAAAACTTCTTGTGGGCTAAGAAAAGTTTTGGATCAATCTGATATTTGTATGGGCCCTTAATCCAGGACTTTGTGACCTTATCAAAAGGTTGGATGTAAAATAAACATTTCGGTGGCCCCCAAGAAGTTTTTAATTATGTGGATTCAATCACCGCTGTTTCCTGTGGTGTGGTCCACCTAAGGTTGAAATATGGTTCATTTTTTGTAATGTGCCCTAAAACGAGTTGTTAAAACGGATGTACGGCGTGGATTTGAAGTAAATAAATCAAGGTAGGCCCCACAGTTAAGGATCCACCCACCTCGGTGGATCCATAAGCCGCGCCCACGTAAGGTGGGGGTCTGTTTTAGTTGGACAAGTGGGGCCCATAGTCCATTGATCCATGCTTATGATATGATGGCCCTACTGCTTCATGCACCAAAAGTCTCCACGGTATTATCTCATCCGTTCAAATGGTGGCCCCCAAAAGGAGAGCCAAGATTCTTGATACTAGATCTTCCAGTCGGGAGATCTTTTCCACATGAGGCATCTGAAATGGGCCCATCAAATCAACGGTTCGGATCAATGAATATTGGCCCCACTGGTAGAAAAGGGAAGGAAAAGCAAAACGCACATGTTCTCCGGAATCAACTGCCACTGTAGAAATACCAAGTGCTCTCGCCGCACGTGTTGAAACAAAGTAAACGTGTGGAAGTTTATCCCCCACACGTAGATAAAACCCGGGCCGACACGAGCAGCGAGTGGGCCAGAGATGGCCGTGTGGCCCATGTGATGGGGGTGGGTCGCCTGATTAGTGGCTCTGATCTGGCACACGTGATCCTCGTTTCCGCATGTGAGGCGAGCGCACGTCCTGCGACGCAAATTTCCAGCTTCAAGTACCCATTTAACGGCCGACATAGGCATTTGCGAGTAAACAAGTATCAGCGCATTGTACGGAATTCCGTGCCTCCATGTCAGCTCGGAACATGGGACCCACATAGACGAGATCGAAACCGTTTGTTTGGTATTTTTCTATAGTGAATTGCTTCTAATCCAAAAACTACAATGTTTGGACAATACCATCCATCTAATTGGTAGCAACCAAGTGACTACTAATATATCAAAGAAAGCAACGGTTCCCATTTATTAGATTGTTAGATATTCTAATTAAAGTAATTTCTGATCATGATTTATCAAACGCAGAAGCTGAAGGATGCCTCGTTCTGATCATCTTCTACATATGCCACGTGTATGGGACACAATCTTCAGGCACGATAATGATAATGCTGTGCCTCCCGAGGCATGGAAGCTGCTACGGCGGCGCTTACACTGCCGTGTAAACCGATGGTTGAACTATTGAAGTAACAGCCCACGTTTCGTTTGAGGTCGAGTCTAATCGCGACAGATCAAGGAGTGTATGTCGCTGGAAGGTGGATCTGATCCTCCATCTAGTACATCCTGCCTCCAATGGACTGCCCTCAGTTTTAAATGGACGATCGTATCCACTGATTTCTACAATCACATCCATTTTCCTATGTACGTCCACCTTCTATATGTATATCATCAGCTATTCAGTGTGGTTAGTTAAACATGTTTTATCAATCAAGGGTCTTCTGGTCAGGATCCATTATATGAGAAGTCTGGATCTACCCGAAACGGATTGGCTACTCTCCCTGCCACCAGCCCCGTGGCTGATGGTCAGTGCTCTGTGGGCCCCACAATGATGTAAGTGTTTCATCCATTCCGTTCATCCAGTTTTAAATATCATTTTATGACTTGATACCAAAAATGATAGGGATATAAATCTAAGGTGGACCACACCACAGGAAAACAATAGTGATTGGATGACCACCATTAAAATCCTCCTATGGCCGACTGTACTGTTTCTTTGACATCCAATCTGTTGATTAGGTCATACGGATCCAGATGAAGGGAAAAAATAAACATCAGATTGATCCAAAACTTTTATTGGCCCCTAAAAAGTTTTTAATGTTTGACGTTCATTCAACACTGTTTCCTGTAATGTGGTCCAATTGAGATAGGAAAATATCTAATTTTTGGTCTCATACAATAAAATGATCTATAAAAATATATGGACGACATGGATTAAACACATAGATCATGGTAGGGCTCACAGAGCACAGAGCTCCGACCACCAGCCATCGGCTGGTGGCAGGGGAGTAGCCAATCCATTTCCGGATCTACCGCCATACCAGCAAAGTTTCTGGTACTCGGCGACGAATAGTTCAATGTCATACAGCGCGTCGAAGTCAAAACCAACTGTTAAGAGAAAGTTCGATACTCCGGCGGAGCGTGATGCATGATAAGGAGGCGCTAAAAAATAGCACACGTGGAGTATACAAACTAAAATAAAACTGTGTAAATTATGCGTCTCAGATTAAATCTATCTTCAATTAAAATTACACTTATTTGATAATCCGAATATCGGATCAGGGGACATTTAATGGACGGTTAAGAATAAAAATATCCATTGGTCATGTTTCATCAAACAAGTTGCCCACGGATCAGAAATTGGGATTACTTAAAAAATATTATTTTAGAAATGTTGATTATAGATAGTGGTTTCAATAACGTAGACGGTTTAATTTGAGTTAATGCATCCAACTGTGCAATTTCTGTGTGCCTGCGTATCGAGCGTCAGAGTGTAGCAGAGTATCAAACAACTCTCTTAGAAATTATAAGGTACGCAGCCGGAGGCTTTGCTCAGCATACATTAGTTTTCAGTTCTGACAGGTTGGACCATTATTCAGTAATCTAGACTACTGAAATGTTGATTCCTACAGCATGTATTGATTTCTTTCTATAAATAACGAAATTCTCTATATAACAACTTTTAATCTTTAGATTTAATGTCCACGACGGACGGCTGAAAAGTGAAATACAGCAACGGTTCACGATCAACTGAAAAGAGTGAAGATATCAGAAACCATAATCTTCTATCCATCAATATTTCTGGATCATGGTTTATTTAGGGTAGTACGAAACGAAACAATGGTCCAGATAACCGATTGGTGGACCCCACTTGTTGGAATTGGAAACCCGCGTATAAGGCTCAAAGCCTCAGGTCACGTACCGTATAATTTCACTTAAACGCGAGTCGCTTGACGGCTAAGCGAAGAAGCATCAGCTTTTATGAGACTTGAGATAACGTCAAACCTGGCTTAATCCCAAAAGTGGACAGGAAGATGAGAACAATTTCGTCTACCATCCCATGGCATTTTCCGTAGTATATTTCCATTTCGAGGACATTTCTGTAAACAGCCCAAATAAATGTAGAAGACTGGAAGAGATTGCTGCTGTCTGCTACTTCTCATTGGCTCGTCTCGTCTTTATAAAGAGAGAGAAGCTTTTCTCTTCTCATCTGCTTTCATTTCATACCGCTATCAATAGCTGAAAATAAAGAAAAAGAAAGAAACGCTCCCTTGAATTCGGTGCTTTTTGGAAGAACAGAGGCGAAGAAAAAGCGATCGATTTTCGCCCCCTTTCTTCTCTTCCTTTCTGCTACAGCTTCGGAAAATAAAAATAATTTTATTTTTTTAAAAAAAAAGGTGAGGGTTTTGTAGCTTTTTCTCCGAGATTTCTGGCCGATCTGTATCGTTTTTCGGAAGAGGATGGGATTTTGCTGGGATTGAGAGTTGGAATTCATGGAATTAGCGCCTAGAGCGGGAGGTCTGCTGTAGAAAGAGCGGAATGGTCTCGTTTTGTTTGAATTTGGAGCTTTGGAGTCGGTTTCAATGACGAAACGGCGGAAATGGGGATTTTCAGATGAAGTGAAGTTTCTAATGCTTTTTGGAGTTCTTTGCTGATTTCTAGAGCTTGATCTGAGCGTTCTGGTCTGAAATCCACTGAAGGCACTACAATCGGAAGAAAGCGGTTGAGGTTTCTTTGAAAAGTAACGAATCTTTCAGGTCCTTGAAATTTATATGCTCTTCAGGGGTAAATGAGTTTCGGATAAGGAGCTTCTTGCTGAAAGTACGGAGGAATTCCGGCGGTTTTGTTTTCTTCTCGCAATCTAGGGTTTTGCTTTGCTTTTCAATCTCCTGATTTCCATTTTAGTGGATTCGAGTTGATCTGCTTGAGAAAAGCAGAAGATTTTCAGGCGGAAGCAAGGGATATATAATTCTCTGGCGCCGTTGAATGGCATGAATCGTTCCTTTCCTTCACTAGAAAGAGGAATTCGATAAAAACAGAGAATCGATGGAGCCCGATCTTTCTCATCATCGGCAGTTGCAGCAGCAGCAGCAGCAGCTGAACACCGGCCTGATGCGGTACCGCTCTGCGCCAAGCTCGCTGCTTGCTAATTTCGTCGATGGTATAGGTGAAGGGTGTGAGGATTTTCTTCCTCATTCTTCTAGCCCTGATGCAGAGAGCATGTTTGCAAGGTTCATGTCTGGCAGCGGTGGTGATTCTGACGATCTCCATGAAATCAGAGAGAAAGAGGCGGCAGCAGCTGCTGCTGCTGCTGCAAACCAAAGAAGCTCTCAGTTCATGGCGGCCCTCGAGCATGAGGCTGAAGCTGTTCCACAGCAGAACGGATTTTCTTCTGCCCAACAGATCATGTACCAGACACCGCCGCCGCTGCCTAATCACAGCTCAGCTGCAGCAGCTGCAGTTGATAGCACTTATAGGGTGGTGAATTCAATAGGGATGGATTCACCACCGGTGAAGAGTAGCAGCAACTCCTCCAACCTTATCAGGCAGAGCAGCTCTCCAGCAGGGCTTTTTCCGCACCTAACAGTTGAAAACGGTATGGCTGATCACCACCTATTTGATTTCTCTGATTGTTTGTTTTTTTTTTTTTTTCCTGAAAAAATTCACAAATAGTATCCAGAGCATAGGTCACTCAAAGCATTTGATCTTAGAATTTGAGGAATCTCTGTAGATCTTCTGTCTTGGCAGTTAGTTGATCTTTAAAATAGAAGAAATCTGATGTAGAGAACAAAATCGATTCATTTTCCTTCACCTCATCTTCGCTTTTCCTGAAGATAAATTTGTGGAATCTCTGTAAATTTTCTATCTTGGGAGTTAGTTGAACTTGAAAATAGAAGCAATATAATGTAGAGAACAAAATACTGAAGAATTCCGTTTTAGCAGGTTATGCTATAATGAGGAGCATGGGCAATTTCAGATCTGGGAATGGTTCCAATGGAGAAGCTACCACTTCAACTAGCAGGTTGAAGAATCAGACAAGCTTCTTATCAAGACAAACTTCCTCTCCAGGGTTGTTGGCCCAGATATCCGAAATGAAGAGCGAAAACCTTGGTGTGAGTAGCCCCGACGATGGGAATTTGGGAAATGATAACAGCGGCAATTGTTACATCCCAGGCTTCCCTGTTTCACCTTGGGATGATTCCCCGCTTGGGGAGAATTACTCTGGCTTTAAAAGGGGTAGAGATATCAATGGGAAGATGATTTCTGGTTTAAATCCATCAGAAACACAGGTATTTGTTTGCAGATCAGACCACCCTCATTTCTCTCTCTCTCTCTCTCTCTCTCTCTCTCTCTCTCTCTCTCTGACTTTTCAGTACTCTCGTTTATCAGAATGGGAAGGCAGGAAATCACTTGAGCCATCAGTACAGTTTGCCAAACACTTCGTCGGAGATGGCTGCCATGGAGAAGTTCCTGCAATTTCAAGATTCAGTTCCTTGCAAGATCAGAGCCAAACGAGGTTGCGCCACTCATCCGCGGAGCATTGCCGAGAGGGTAAGATATCGTCTACTGACATTTTAAATCTCAGAACAATTAGCTGATCATTTAGGTTTTATTGGGCTGTTTCTTCTGCAAATACTCATTTGGGCAGATTACCTGAGTGAGATTAATCTCATGAGACCAAACGCTTCTAACGTTACACCCTAATCACTAGGGCATGAGGATTGGCCCCTGATCTTCTCCGCTCACATGGATTGTTTCAGGTTAGACGAACCCGGATAAGTGAACGGATGAGAAAATTGCAGGAGCTTGTTCCTAACATGGATAAGGTAATGAAACTACACCAATCAGCTACTAAATCCGTTTTTTTTTTTTCCCAAAATCAGTTGTGGAAGATTCATGAAATTCCTTCTCTGTTGCAGCAAACGAACACTGCGGATATGTTAGAATTGGCTGTGGATTACATTAAGGACCTACAAAAACAGGTGAAGGTATTGAAATGAATAAAAACCCAAAAACCGCCCATCTAACTGTCTGTTCTCTCAAATTAATCACTATAAATTATTGCTAATGGCGGGTGCCTGTACTTTTCAGACGCTTTCGGACAACCGAGCAAGCTGTAGCTGTTCATCATCCAAGCAAAAGTCTTACCCAAATCCTGCAGTGTGACTTTATTGTACAGAGAAATAACGACCAAGGGTTGAGATTTCACTAGGGGAAAAAGAGAGAGAAGGTGGCCCACGCAAAAAAAGACAGAAAAAAAAAAGGCGGTGAGATTCTCCGCGATTAGATCTAGTAGGTTAACAGCTTCCCGTTGACGACGCAAAGTGTATAGCATGTCCAAATCATACTTCTCTGTTGTATGTAATTTACTTGTTTTAATTAATAGTTGATCATCAGCTTAGAAGAACATTTCCAAGTTCTTATAGGGTGAGATAAGAGGATAGTTTCCTGATGTACCCATCGGTCGGTCGAGCTGGCTGATCTGATGGGCCACGCAGCAAAAATCGTCTCTACTGCACGTTTTAACCCTTACTATCACTGGCCTGCAAATAGGCGGTCAGGAAAAGACCATGGCAAAGGAATTGAAAAAACAAAAAAGAAACAGAGTTTCTTTTTGCCTACAGCCTGACTAATAGGGCTGGCTGTCATCACTCTTAAGCTCGGCTTGCATTGAACTAAGCCCAAGCTTTTCTCAGGCCGTGACGAGCCAAATTAGACAGGCTTGAGCTCAGAACTGTAAGTTAATAATCAGCCCAGCCTAAGCCCGGCTTTAGCCCAAGCTAGAAGGTATCTACCACTCCTAGAATTGAAAGGGTCATCTAGGAGAATGCTAATTGTTATTTATAAATTTTCTAATCTAGAAAAATCCTATTAAGTAGTTATTTAATCTAAATTAGTCATTAAATATTTTAAAAACTATATTAAAAACAAAAAAGAAGTGTAACTTTTAAATAATATCCTTTGAATTAATAAATGGGTTGGGCCAGTTGGACTCAAGCCAGGTTAATAATACTTTATGCATAGCCCAAGTTCAAACCGATTAATAAATGAGCTTCACTTTTAAGCTCAAACCTAACCCCAGTAGAACACATATGGCAAATGTTGTTCTTCAATCAAATACAAGACTAGTTAACGAACTGCCCATATTTGGTCAAATGTCAGGTGTGCTAGAGTCATACGCGATTCGAATCAATTTAATGCTTGCGACCCAGTGCAAAATCATTCATAGGATCAAACCTATGAAGTTGTTTTTACTATCCAGCTATCAATGTTATTACAATGATTAGGCAATTTGGAAGGAGAGATTTAATTCTTCAATAATATCTTTTTTACTTACGCTAAGGACTTTTGTTTCAACAGTGATGGTGGTTTCCAGGTTTCTCGATAATGTAATGATGGATAAATGAAATTAAAAATAAAAGTTAATAGTCAATTTTATTGATATGTAAGCTTGTAATTACAAACGACAAGAATATAACGTGAAGAAAATAAAAGATAAATTACTTACAACCATTTGTGTGCACAAATAATCAAGGTGTGTGGTCAGTAGGATGTGTCCTATTTGATCTTCCAAGTATGAATTTGATTGATCAAGAAACTGACAACGATGGTCATGAACATGTACACTACTCTTAAGACATATTATAGTGATGGCGTTGGACAATAGTTGATCTAAGTTATGATAAACTTCGATCTTACTATAATGAGATTGGACAGAAGTAAAGGAATTAAGGTTAAAATTAAGATAGAATAGATAAAAGTGGAAGAATTAAGGCTTAAATTAAGACAATGTTGTATTGTTTAGAAAGGTTGTGTGTGTTGATGAGAGCCTGCAGCTCCTCAAATGTTGCTTTTATAAGCTCCTGGGAGCCGGTGGTCGTATATAAATTTTTGTATGAATCTTTGATTGCACATCAGCTATACAAATATCCCTGATTCCCTGCATAAGTATAGTCTATAAATCCTTGATTGCACATCAGCCATGCAAATTTTCTTAATTCTTTACAAAAGTTTTACTGGAATCTCACGTTAGTAATTTTGCATATATAGACGTTGCTTTTGGTAAGATTCTATCAATTAATATTTGTAAGGAGGCTAGCTTTCATAAAACTTTTATTTTGTATAGAGTTATATTTTATGAAACTCCAACATTTAATGTCTTCACGTGTACACATTTATAACTCATTTCAAGTTAATCTACACTATTTATAATGTACTTATTACATGGTACATTCTTAACCATGCCTGGTCGTGATCGCGTGGGTGTAAACACCAATCAAAGTTCAGCTGGGCACTTAAACCACGTATGGGAACCAAAGTCAAGCCAGCCTATTGACAGCCCTACCAGGGATAGGCAGTGTGTAGCTCCTATGATCACGTGAAAAGATGGTCAATTGATGGGAGCTCATCCAGCTTCACGTGCATTGCCTGTAAGACCTAACCGTTGTTTTGATTCAAATCCCGTGTACTCCTTTTCTGAACTTGCATCCAATTGGCCTTAAATAAGTTATGCTACAGTAATTACACTTAAGGATGATATTGAGTTTTGTATTTTAAGTTGAATGTGAGCCACTGAAAATGAACTCTTTCCAATGTTCTATGTCGGGTGATACTTAAAATCACCGTCTCAATGTAATTTTGAATATTGTAGGCTCTAATAATCAATATGGATTATTAGATGCGGCCAACCAGGAAAATGAATTTGTCCACAGATTAGCTGGTCCACTCACCAGGTAGGCCACACTTGTATGTTAAATATTGAATGGTGGTCCTTTAAATATACAACCAGTGCCCAACTAATCAGCACAGCTGGATTTTTGGCCAAGGAACTAAACGGTGGGTCCCACTTGAGCTTGCTTGTATCTGCTCACGCGAGAAATGTCTCCACAAGAATACAGTAAACCTTTAAAAAAAACAAAAAAAAAAAAAAAAAAAAAACAAATAGGTGCGCTGGCTGGTGCTCGCTTGCATTGCTCGATCCTAGGACTCGAACCTGGAATTCCTACAAGTGCCTCCTAGCCGCTCAAAATTTTCAGTGGCGGGACGTTTCTGACCATTCCATTGAAGTCCTACAAACGGTGCCACCCATCTGACAGTAGAAAGTGAATGGATGGCTACGATCTTCTAATATAAACCTTTATATCCGGAAACGGATTGGCTACTCCTCCTGCCACCAGCCCCGTGGCTGATTGTCGGTGCTCTGTGGGCCCTACCATGATGTATGTGTTTCATCCATTCCGTTCATCCATTTTTAAAGATCATTTTAGATCTTGATACCAAAAATTAGAAGTATGTAAATCTCAGGTGGTCCACCCCACATGAAAACAATAGTGATTGGATATCCACCATGAAAATCCTCCTAAGGCCCACTGTACTGTGTATTTGATATCCAATCTGTTGATTAGGTCATACAGGCCCAGATGAACGGAAAAAACAAAAATCAGTTTGATCCAAAGTTTTTATGGCCCCCAAAATGTTTTTAATGGTCAACGCTCATTCAAAAATGTTTCTTGTAATGTGGTCCACTTGAGATTGGGATATACCTCATTTTTGGTCACATACCGTAAAAAGATCTGTAAAAATAGATGGACAGAATGGATGAGAGACATATATCATGGTGGGGCCCACAGAGCACAGACCATCAGCCATTGGCTGGTGTCAGGGGGAGTAGCCAATCCGTTCCCCTCGAGGATACCCTCGTACCCCCCATTTTTGCCACGGAGACACAGTACAGGTACAGCCTTCTGAAAAATGTCCAAGGTTGTGTCTTTCATTTAAAAAA
This sequence comes from Magnolia sinica, assembly GCF_029962835.1. Taxonomy (NCBI): domain Eukaryota; kingdom Viridiplantae; phylum Streptophyta; class Magnoliopsida; order Magnoliales; family Magnoliaceae; genus Magnolia; species Magnolia sinica. Next base: position 3,809,623 of record NC_080585.1, on the reverse strand, counting down.
GCACTTTGCACCGGGCTACTTGGAAAGTCCAACTGATCGATCTGAACCGTCCATTAAGACGGATACACATTCCATAAGCTATTTTAGAAAGATCACACTGATGGTATGATCCAATCCAACTTTGATTTGGTCCATCCTTTTCCCAGGACCCAGCCCAGGGATCGGATGGTTATGATTGCCTAACAAACTTAATTCTTCAGAATCATAAACAATCCATAGTGTGCTCATACATGGATTAAAATGTTCACTGGACCTATGTTTACACAGAAGATCTTGACCGTCCATATTAAATGTTGTTGATTAGATGGTTAAAATTGTTAGATCGGATTGATATCTTCATGGTAGCCCATGAAATGTACTTTGGACCTAAATAGATAGTCTAGATCCATCGATCAGGCTGTCCACGTGTCACATTCTAATAACTATAACCTACACTGCTGAAAGAGTACGGGGGCATTTCTCTTACTTTTAAATGCACGCGCTGCCTGTCCCTCCAAGTAGAGATTGGAGAGTGCGTATTTTTAAAGCACTCGTCGCTGGCTATAATGGGTGGAACATGTCTACTGAGTGACCAAAATACCCTTAACAGAAATGGTTATTGCATACCAAAAGAGTAAAGGGAGAGATGTATTGGAAGAAGAACAGCATGGGCATTTAAGGAAGTCGGAGATTTCCATCACGTGCTCGGGCAGCTGGATCCAACTCACGGATCACGATCCTGATTCCTGTGCAGTCCCAACTCCCAAGCCCCAAAAACACGGGCAGCACTCTCTTCGCACGTGCGAGAAATCAGGACCGCTCGTCAGATGAACCAACGAACGTAGATCCCATCTCTAAAACCGTAGATGGGCCACGCCTGTAAAAAATAAACCAACGGTTCAGAGAAACTGACCACCCGTTCAAATTATGTTGTACGTGTGGGGCAACCAACATGCATGGGCTTCCCCACTCCCCGGTCTGATCTTATACACGTGCGAGTCGTGTCCACTGTAGCGGACGAGAATTTTTCAACGGCTGTTACAGGGCGCCGACAGAAAGCTCCATGGGTCCCGTCATGTGCGTGACATCCAATCCGAGCCAGATCATGATAGGACGGTCACGCAAGAATGAGGTAGATCCAAAACTCAAGTGGGCCACGCGAAAGGGAAACTGAGGTGAGGTGGACGCTTATTTGAATCCATTGGAGTTTTGGATGAGGATGATATATGGTTCTCTGTCGCCCGCATGGATTCACCGTATGAAGAGGTTGGATGGCACATAGACATCACCTTCAAACGGACGGTGGGCGTCCCCTGCCCATTTTTACCTGTGATGTGACCCGCTTGAGTTGAATTTACTTTCTTTTCTCATAGTTTATGGAAAGGACGGACGGAGTACATGTCACAAGCACATCAGAACTGGGCCCCACGGAGCTTCCCTACTCCTAACTGACGGAGGAAACTCGAGGCCCGTTAAAGCTCACATCCAAGTACACTTGAACCTGTACGGTTGGGATCTCTCTCCCGAACGGTCGTAAATTAACCATGGTTTTGGGAATCCCTGTAACTCGTCACATGACACAATGAAAATGTATTATTTGCACGTGTAAGACGTGGCCCTACAGTTAAAGTAAAAGTCCCACTAGACAGTTTTACCTTTTTTTCACTCCAGGGTCAGACGCTATGGGAGCGCATTTGGTCAGATGTATGTGTTACATATCCATGCTCAACGTCCATTTTGATAGTTCATTTGAGGGCACGAATCCAAAAGTATAGCAAATCCAAATCTCAAATGAAGAAAAATTATAGATATCAGCTTAACCCGAACCTTTTGTGATCTAGGAAAAGTTTTTAGCAGTGGTCATTCAATCACATTATCAAATTATTCCTATAACGTGGTTGACCTAACATTTGAATCTTCTTCATAGTTTGTCCATGCCCTAAAATGAGTGGGCAAAATAGATTGATGGTATGGATATGCAACACATGCATCAAGGACAGATCAGTGATCCTAATCTGCCGTGGCCAATTCAATTGAATTGGGATTGCATGGTGCAGATCTATGTGTTTTATCTATGCATACAATTCATTTTGCAAAACAAATCCAAAGCTCAAGTGCACCACATTATAGAAAGTGGTTGAAATTGAACGCCTACCATTAAAAACTTCTTTAAAGGGGTACACGTTTTCGATGAAGCTAATATTTATATATATATTTTTTTTATCTATATCCATTTAACTTTATGTTAAAGCCGAGTATAAAATCTTTTGATGGTTAAGTTTTTTCTCAAACTTTTAGAAAAAGTGATTGTTTGACATAATAATATATTTTCACACTGGATGTAACAAAATGAGTTTTTAAATGTGTAATTGGCTCGTCCATCCATGAAGGATACAGCATATAAAAATTACAATAGGCCATAAAAATAAGAAAATTGTAAAATTATGCCGAAAATCTTTAAAGCTTATGCTGACTAGACCACATTAATTTTTGGTCAGGCTGAATTTTGTAATCCGTGCAAGATGAAGGGGTTGGATGAAGGATGCATAAACCTATAGTTGGCGTTCGATCATCAATCGCTCCATGTGGAGTGGCCCAGCTGAGTTGTCTACCTGGCTGACTTTTGGCAGTGTGTCTAGGATTCTAGGGCGCAGCTGATGGACGGAGTGGGGACCAGGGAGATTGGTTGTTTGAAGCGCTTAGTAAAACAGGTGTTTGAGAGGATTCCGGTCCCCCTCCAACTAGGAAAGTGGGTGCCACGTCACAGATGACGGCAGCTCCCTCCACACCGTCCATAGCTATAAAAGGAAACAAAAGAGGTTTCGTGGGATTGTTGGAGGGCCCCTACCATGTTTGTCAGTCTACTTGTATTCCATTTCCACCCATGAGAGAGAGAGAGAGAGAGAGAGAGGCATCTCTGCACCTTACTTTAAGCTAAGGGCAAGCGTCCAAGCTCCCTCCAAAGCATGAAAGAGCCACCTGCTTTCCTCCTGATCAGAAAAGCCGATCGGCAATGGTCGCCATCAAGGCCCACCACCTTTTATCACCTTTTGGCTTCTTCTGTTTTCTCAGCCGCTAACTTCCGTACTTGTATCTGACTGTACCATTTTTGAATTGATTTCTGACTGTACAAACCGGTGGGCAGTCCTGTTTAAAGGAGGACAGGAGTTGGTGCATTTTGGCGCATGACCTGCCATTCTTCCTTTTCTTTCATTTCCAACCATCATTTAATGGCCAACGATACCTGTAATCTTGGATTAATTCATCCTCTTCTAAATATCCAATCAAAAACTATCTTTCCTAATATTTTGTTATTTACTCCGTACAAATGAATACCGCTCTCTCCCTCCATTCATCCTAAATAAAGAATATTTTCATGATTAGTTGACATATCTAAATAGCTTAATCCATCACCACTATACATGATGTGATTGTTTTGTATACCTTGAATCTCTACCATATAATATATATTATCCCTATGCATGTATAGGTGTGTGGGCATATGTATTAAATTCAAGAAATTAAAAGTGGAATGTTACACTCCAGCAAAGCCTTTATTTTGTATGCTTAATATCCTTATTCTTATACTTAAAAGAACTTAGGATTATAGTGAGGATTTGACAGGTTACTTAAACTTACCAATACCAACATGTGGGATTTTTAGGTAAATCATAGTGAGTTGGATGATCAATGTGTAGAGGAAACTCTAATTTAAGGTTTAAGCCCTTTTCTTTTTTCTTTATTTGTAAATTATAAAAAAGATGTGGTAGTCTAAAGACTAGTATATGTGGATTTGTTTAGGATAACCATCATTTCTCTTTTAAATTTATGCTTATTCATATTGCCTTAAGATAAATCTGATTGGATTATTATGTTGCTTGGGATGTGTGCAAACTCTTTCATGTGGGGCCACAAAACGTAAGATATGATGAATTCATTCAGGAGAAATGTTGGCCTTCTGCAACATTTGTAGATTGTATAGAATAATCTCATTTTACAACTTCGTATATGGGACCCACATGATCTGAAGTTCATATCCACTCTGTCCATACAGTCAGCACCCAAAAACCAGGTTGATCCAAATCACAGGTGGGTCACACCACAGGGAAACGGATCCCGAGGAGAAGATGGGATGCACATGATGGACGGAATGGATGCGGCCCATCACATCATGTGGAGCCCATGCACGTAGTTATGGAACAAGCTTATTCTACAAAGTGGTAGTGGAAGAATCGGCTTAGATGGAGACTGAAAAAAATCCAATCTCAAAAAAAGAAAGCAATGGGTCTAAAACCACTACCAGAACACAAAATGGAAAGTAGCATTTGCCAATGCAACAAGCCTCCTCATTGCATCCACCGAATCTACTTTTACTCGTGAAAGTAATATGTGGACCGTTATCTGTCATCCATCTGAAATTTATGTTAGCATCCCGAAGACCATCTTGGCCCAAACGAAACCATTTAGCTTAAGGCATCGCTTTCACAGCCGACTGATATTCCACCCCAGTATCATTTAGTGATGATGCAAACTAAATCTCTGATTGCTATTGCTATAACCCCCTCACGATATTGGCATATTGCTCTCCACAAGTGAGGGCATAAACAGCGCTGGGCTGGCGAGGCCTGGCCTAACTCCGGCCCCTTATGGTCAGGGTTTTGGACTCGGCGATTGAGGCCTGACTCAAGCCTGAATTTGAGGCCAACTAACTAATTGTACTGGACCTGGGCTCATCTACCTAAAAGGACTGACTAGTAGGCCCTGCATGGCCCAAGACTGATGGTGCATGGGATTGCAGGAACATAGTAAGGACTTGTCTCGTGGGCACACAGACTAATGGTCCAAAACTTGGTGATGCACATCAGTTGGTTTCTGTAGCGGATGATACAGCATGGCCTACCTCTACAGCAGAAACAGTCCTCAACTGACTCCAATCATGGAGTCGAAATGATTCAGTACATGTCTGACTCTTTCAATAAAAGCATGAGGGGTGATTGAACGGTGGTTGTGTGAGGGACACCATGATGTGTGCCTAAAATACATACCATCCATCTGGTGCAGGCCTTCATGTTTGGCCTTGAGCTCAAAAATCAGGCCAGACCACAATTCAGAGGGACTACAACACGAATCAATGAGGGAGGGCACCCACCATACAAAAGTGGAAGACGTTATTGCGAACAGATCATGGCATGTATATTCCATCCAACCTGTTCATGTTTGGCCTTGTTGGAAAACGCTGCTAGCCTTTGTTGGGGGAGTGATATGGAGGAGACGAGCAAAGCAGGATAGATGACGAATTCAATATTCCCTTGTTGGCATCACTAACCGTAACTGACCAAAGCGGGACAGTCTCCAGCTTAGCCTAGCACCATTTAATACATTGACCAAGGTCACCATAGAATATTTTTGACACGATCAAGGCCAGTACAGGTCCATGTTTCTGCTCTAGGCTCACCAAGAGCAGCGCAGGACCACAATGAGCAGTTTCCATGGAACCAAAGTCCGAACAACGCCACCTCCATAACCTCCTAGCAAACTTTTAGGTGAGAAATAATCATGTAACGACCTCATGGTGGGAAATAACTGTCTTCCGTCACTATAAATACCCTTTGGGTCTTCATTTCCGCAACCCGTAACATTTGTAGTTCTTGGGATTGTTTAAGAGCTCTTTGGAACGAGTGCCTTTTGGACATCCAGCAGTGGCTTGCGTCGATTGTCTGAGTATCAACAGTCCAATTCCACGCTAACTGTCCATGAGACAACGCTGATTGTCCATGGCTTTGGCGGTGGCCCCACACTGACTATCCAAAGTTCCAAACAGTGGCCTCACTCAACTGTTTGGACCTAGGTAGTCCCACACTAACCATCAAGGCAATCTATGCTGACCCTTGGTTTCTCCAGCAGAATCACCCTTTGTTGTTTCTGTCTGAGGTCTTTTGAAAGCCTTACGGCAAAGCAGACATACCACCACAGTTTCCAAACTTTCTGGAGCTATACAAGACATGAACACTAGGGCTATTTGAGTCCTTGAAGCACCTGAATTCTCTCCCTAATCAATGATCTGGACACTCTGAAGATAAAGACCATAAAGGACCATAGATTAGGACTTTATACATAATTTGCATCACACATGCAATAGATTAGTTTTCTCTGATTTTTACCTTTTAATCAAAGGTTTTCCCTAAGGAATATGATCAAGGACGTGTGTCAAACCACAACCTGGAATGTACTTTGTTCCCAAATCAATGAGAGCCAATCGATAAGGAATATTTGGGTGCATATCCTTGCAATGGAGTTAATACTCAAAATAATATAAAATCTTATCAAACAATAAACAGTTGTAATAAACACCCCAGGTTGCAGCTATACACATTGAAAGGAATTCTAATCGTTTCAAGAAAAACACTCAATGCACAAGTATTTGTGGATGGGAAAAGGCAATAGTAGAAAAGAGAATGAACAACGTATATTGGATTTTAACAAATCTTCAACAAACATTGGTTGAGGGGTAGGGAGGCATCAATAGTATGAATGAAGGGGTGAATGCTCACACCAAGATCGAATCATGCCTTGGTGCCTTGGGATGAGAGATCCTTTGCTCCTTGCATCACCTTCCGACTATCAACCTCATGGCAATGCATGGAGAGAACACTGATGGCATAATGACATCCACATCTAAATAACAACAGACGGAAGACTTCAAACACAAATTAAGCCGAGAAACATAAGGCACCTGCTCTGAACTACCTCCTGAAACATAGAACAATCAGAAATGGAACTCCCAAACGTGTGAGACATAGCTCTGGATATACCTTCTTGAAGTCCTTGAAGGGGATTTCCATTTAACTGTAAAAAAGAAACTTCCCAAACAAAGACAAGGAAATGGAGCTGTAAATGCTCAAAGTTCAAACAAACCATTAGGGACAGGGTGGCTGGACCCTAGTCTGCAATAGTCGGCCTGTGCTAACTAAAATAAACAATGTCAACATCGGCTTCTCCATGAAGAACAAAAATCCTGAAGAATAACTAAATCTCAACCACTGTTTTGGAGAGCATGAGACCACTTGAGTAAGTGAACCAGATTGAAGGTATCTTGCTTTTGCGATGTCAAATGGAAGCCCAGATTACACATACCACCAAAACAAGTAAAGCCTCTTTGGCAAATCAACCACCATTGCCAAATAATCTCAAGCACCCATGCTTTACCAATGCCATAGTTCCCACCCCATCTACAAAGGGCACAAGGTTAAATACATGAAGAACAGAATTTTCTAGATTGTATCAAAGACTGTCGAGCACATTTCTATAAAATTACAGGGACAGTCTATGCAAAAATCAATGACATCTCCAAGAATGTCGTCAGTTTGTCACCTTCCTGTCCACAAGGAAGGCCCACTTAAGAGGTGTTGGTGGCTCGATGAGTATAGAATCATGAGGTATCATAGAATGCTTGGTGCAAGACTTTCTACAGCTTGTCTTTTCCATTTGTGCAAGTAGAGCCTCCCGTTCAGTGATCCAAACAGTTGATATGATGGCCCCACTGTTGATGGCACATGAGCCAAAAGTTCCCCAGATTGGAAGAATGCAGCCATCAAACCTTTGGCCTTTGTTTGGTTGAATGTGGATAATCGCTGCATTCACTTTCTTAATTGTATATTTGTTGGTCACCAGTTGAAGGGCTTGTATTTCCCTTTCAGGGAGATTTTTTATGCATGGTCATCTAGAGTGGGGCCAACAATCCAACGATTTGGATCACTGAACCATGGCTCCACTTGTACAAAATTAAAACCCCAGCATACGACAGAAACTAGAAAGTTTCGAATTGAGCATTTAATGCCATCTAAAGTCACGGTCCCAAGTACCCATCGTAAAAACAGAAGAAAAAAAAACAAAACAAAAAAAAAAAGGTTTTAAGGCTAAGCAAGTAAAGTTCCCTTAAATAAGTAGTAGATTTTTTATAATTATAGTAGGGAATAAACTCTTTGATTGTAAACAGATGTAATATACTATTCGAAAGTGCTTGATTGTAATTAACCTATGCAATAGTCTATTACATTGTGCTTATTGGAGTTTTGTGCTCTCATTGCTCCCTGGCCTGGATAAATGACGGTTGCGTCAGGTTGGCAGTCGGTGTCATATGCCAAAACTTTCAACTTGAATCCGAACAATATGACATTCAAACTCATGCTAGGGTTTTCCATGTAAGTAACACACTGCATCAGAACCCGGGTGCAAGGAGAAATGGGGAACAGTTGGCAAGCGCATCCCCCCAAAGCGACACACCGCAACAACACCAAGTGTCGTGAGAAGTGGGCAAGAATTCCCACGTGAGCAAATAAAGAAGCTAGTCCAAGAGAATAGGATTTGTCTTGCCATATGGAATATAGGAATGCTGACAAATAAGAGTATATAGTAGATACGATGAAACAGATGAGAGTTAACATAGCCTGTGTTCAAGAGACCAAGTGGAAATGGGCCAAAACTAGAGAAATTGATGGACATAAGATTTGGTATACATGAAAGGACACTAACAGAAATGAGGTAGGGATAGTGGTAGATAAAGATTTAAAGGATAAAGTTGTTGATATTAAGAGAGTGAGTGATAAGATTTTATTAATAAAAACTATATTACAAGAGGAAATAATCAATGTTATTACCACATATGCACCGCAATAAGGGTTAGAGGATAGAATCAAGAGAATTCTAGGAAGATATGGATGGACAAATGCAAGAAATTCTGAACATAGGAGAATTCTACGAGGATAGAATCAATGTTATTAGTACATATTTGTAAGAGGAGACTTAAATGGTCATGTAGGAAAAGAAAGTAGAGGATATGAGAGGGTACATAGAGGATATGATTTTGGGAGAAGAAATGAGATGGGGGAAGCTATCCTTAATTTCACTATGGCATACAATATAGCTCAAACACATACTTTAAGAAGAGATATGAACATTTAATAACTTTCAAAAGTGAATCATAAACAAGCCAAATAGATTTCCTTCTACTTAGGAAGACAACAACAATCAATATGTATGGACTGCAACGTGATACCTAGATTTAGTTTAACCACGCAACATAGTTTGATGGTTATGGACATTTACATTAAGAGATGGAACAAAATAAATGAAATTAATAGGTATCCCAAAAATATGTGGTGGAATTTAAAAGAAGAGAAAACAACATTATTTAGAAAATAAATTGATAGAAGAAGGAAAGTAGAATGTCAAGGAAGAGGTAAACGTTATATGGAATAAGATGGTTGGGTGCATTACAAAAGTGGCAAAACATGTTTAGAAGTATCTAGAGGGAAAAGTCAATCATATAAGGAAACTTGGTGGTGGAATAACAATGTACAAAAAAGTTATTAACGAGAAACGTGCATGTTTCAAGGCCTGGTAAAAGAAATAATGAAAGTCTTGAATAATATGGAACATAGTATCCCAAATCAGTTACATAATGGTCATTACGTAACAGTAATGGCCATAATCGTTATGCATTATAGGGCCGAAACGGCCGTTAAAAAAATTAATAAATAAATAAATTGAGTCGAAACGGCTCCATAATGGACCGTAACAGTCCAGAAACAGTTTTTTCAAAAAAAAAAAAAAAAAAAAAAGCCATAATGGCCGATACGGGGGCTATAACGGGCCCGTATTGTAACAGTAACAGCAATGGCTGTTACAAACACCGTTACCCTTATGGAACATCTTGACATAGAAATGCCAAAATGATTGCTATGAAAGTAGTAAATACCTTCAAACTTACAAAAATTGTGAGAGAGGAAGAGTAGGAACCTAGATCATATTTAGATGTATTAAAAGATATGACCAGAAGGTACCAGTCAAGGACAATGAGATCAATGAAAAGTGAAAAAGCTATTTTCAAAACTTGTTAAATGACTATCACTCTTAGAGCATAGAAATGGAAGGAACCATAATCAAATAATGCCGGAGTCCATAGATACTTTCGTAGGATTGGGACATTTGAAGTTAAAAGAGGCTTTGAGAAAAATGAACACAAGAAAGGCCCTTGGACCAGATTGTATACCAAAGAGGTTTGGCAGCACATGGAAGATACTGGGTTATTTTGATTGACAAAGTTGTTGAACAAAATTATACGATCGAAGCAAATTACAAAAGAATGGAAGAAAATATCGTGGTACCTATTTACAAGAATAAATGAGACAGATAGAACCGCACTAACTATCATGGTATTAAATTTATGAGCCATACAATGAAACTTTGGGAAAGAATGTTGAGAAAAGACAAAGGCATAAGACGAATGTATCAAAAAATCAGTTTATTTCATGCCGGGGAGGTCTACCATTGAAGTTATTTTCCCACTTGGATAATTGAAGGATAAATACAAGAAGAGAAACGATCTTCACATTGCTTTTTCTTTTTCTTTTTTTTGCTTAGAGAAAGCTTACGATAGGATCCTTACAAAGCTAATCTAGTACGTGTTGGGAGAGGAGTTTCAAGAGGATATATTGACATGATTAGGGATATGTATAAGGAAGCAATAACAAATGAGAGAACCACTAGTGGAGAGATAATTAAGTTCCCAATCACTATAGGCTTGCACCAGGGGTCGGCATTGAACTCATACATTTTCGCATTGGCTATGGACAAGTGAACAAGGCATTTGCAAGAAGAGATCCCATGATGTATGTTGTTTGCAAATGAAATAGTTTTAATTGACAAGACAAGGAATGGCATAACACAGAGCTAGATTTATGAAGGGGTGCTTTAGAATGTAAAGGATTTAAAATTCGTTACACTAAAACAGAGTGGTGCAATTTTAGTAACAATAGGAGTGGGAACAAGGAATTAGTAAAGATTACTGATCAAGAAGTTTCCCAAATAACCACTCTCAATATCTTGGGTTGATCATTCATGAATAAGGAGACTTAAGAAGGATGTTGCCCATAAAATTCAAACTGGGTGGAAGAAATGGAGATGTGCCTCTAGACTTTTATGTGATTTTCGTGTACCACTCAAACTAAAAGGGAAATTTTATAAGATGGCTATAAGACCAATCATGCTTTATGGAACAGAATGTTGGGCAGTTAAGGAACAACATGTCCTTAGGATGAGTGTGGGTAAAATAAGAATGCTAAGATGGATGAGTTGCAACATAAAGATAGAATTAGAAATGAATGCATTTAAGGGAATTTAAGAGTAGCACCAATTGGTAACAAAATGAGGGAAAGTAGACTTAGATGGTTTAGTCATGTGCAACAAAAACCAAGGATTGAGTTGGTGAGGAGTGAGTTTGTACAAGTTGAAGGCTCTAAATGGGCAAATACAAGGCCTAAAAGGACGTGGGTGGAGGTAGTAAGAAAATACTCGATGACCTATGGTCTAACTAAACTTATGGCCTTCAATAGAGTTGAATGGCAGAAAAGGATTCATGTAGCCAACCCAATTAGTTGGGATTGGGGTTAGATGATGATGATGACGACGATGATGATGATGATGATGAAATTAGTGGGGAATAATCCTTAGAAAACTTGATTTGGTAAGCTGAAGTAGCATAGTGGTAGTCCCGATAAGAGACCAAATGACAGGGAGGAGATTGAGATGGTTCGGTCATGTGCAATGAATACCGAAGTCAGTGGCTCAGGGGAGTTGGGCACATTGATTAGCATTGAAGGGCCTGAAAAGAGGATGAGAGGGGGGGGAAAAAAAGTACGACTAGGCTTGGGGTGGTGAGAAGGGAGATAAAGACTTGTTCATTTGCTGAGGGTAGGTCCTTAGATGGGATTGATTGAGGAAACAGGATTCATAAAGCTGACAGAATAGCTAAGGCAAGGCTATAATGATGACAATGCGAGGGAATGATTATTGTAAAAATTGTGCTTCGCATGATGGGTGTTTCCTAAATGCTTACAAGCCCATAAAATTGTCCATGATTCCCTGCAAAATTTTTTTTATAAAGTTTCAGCATCATGAGAAATTGAAGACTTATGTAGGATTCATTTCACCCAACAGATGGAGCAAAGTTGATGGCCCATCATTGCCCATAGGTTAAGGCACCTTCAAAGTCCTATGTTGAGAATCACAAATAGTGCCTGGTGCTCATTTTTTCCTTCAACTTGTTTCAAGGGTTTACTCCCAATAGACATTGTGAACTGATTGGGTGCCTTGAGCTATTTCTATATACAAACACCTTGATCATACATACAATATAGACAACAGTACTCATGTTGAGTTACCCGTGAAGCAACACCGAGCTGCATAGTATTTTCTCATGCACCTTCATGGCATGTGGTTATCCATTACACTGTGCATGGTATTGAATCTAGCATGCAAGTCTAGAGTTTCATCTATTCACATACAGGTTACTAAGTGATCCTCTTAACTTTTTTTTTTAAGGATGAGGGCATCCAATCAAAAAACTCATGTGTTTGTATGAGAAGAGATATTATTGCAGTCAGACGTTCATCTTAAATTGAGTTCAGCAAATACAAAACGTACCCAGACTTGCTAAGGGGGTGTTTGAATTTTCAATTCATGGCATGAATACTCGAAAATAGATAATGATAATTTACCTTTGTAATTAGAGGCAGCATTCCCAACGTGACATTGACAGGCATGTATTTTGTCTCTAAACCTGAGGCGGAAAACGAAAAAACTGTGGGGGCCACCATGATGTATGTGACTTATCCACACCGTCCACCCTTCCGCAAGCTCATTTTTGGGCATGAGCCGAAAAATGAGACAGATCCAAAGCTCAAGTGAACCACACCAGTGGAAACAGTGGGATTTGAACGCCTACCATTGAAACTTCTTGGGGGCCCTAGAAACTTTGGATCAAGCTGATATTTGTGTTTTCCCTTTATCCATGTCTCTGTGACCTAATGAACAAGTTAGATGATAAATAAACATCAATGTGGGCCCTAAGAAGGAAACAACTTGCAACGGTGGAAGTCTTTAGGACCACTGTTTCCTGTGGTGTGGCCCACTTGAGCTTCGTATCTGCCTCATTTTTTTGGCACATGCCCTAAAATGTTCTTGTAAAATGGATGGACAGCATGGATAAGTCACATGCAACATGGTAGGGCCCACAAATTTAAGTCAGCCCTTTCCAGACTGATTTTCGAGGCGGAAATCCTCACTAATATCCAAATCTTGGCAAACACTTAAAAAGTAATGATGATTTATTTCCTTGTATTTACATGGGAATTTTAAAAAGCAAAGTGGAAGTACGAGAGTGACAAAGTCATTTCAGGGAAAACTTAAAGACGATAAGCAGGGAGGCATGGCAAGAATTGATAAGGTTGGTCGGTAAACAGAACTGTTATAATGGATAACAAGCGACTGCACACTCCAGTGAGATATTGCTCTGAAATGAGTTCCTTCCACAGTAGGGAAGCTTTAGGTTCATTGAACAACAAAACAAATTCACCTTACCTATGGCAGCTTGATCTTCTTGACCTCTTCATCACAATCAAGTGAAGCTTATATTCTGTTGCACATAACTCGTTTGGCTACATGTAAACTCAGTTCCTTGTACAAATTCTCCCACATTCACCTGATGTTACAACTGAGCTAAAGATTGAACAAGTTTCTGTTACCCACATCTCATATCCAAACACGCATGTTATCTATGATTGATTGATCAAAATATACAATGCCCACCTTATTTGTTTTCTACTAGATCTCATGCTGCATCACGTTGCACATAACTCGTTTGGCTACATGTAAACTCAGTTCCTTGTACAAATTCTCCCACATTCACCTGATGTTACAACTGAGCTAAAGATTGAACAAGTTTCTGTTACCCACATCTCATATCCAAACACACATGTTATCTATGATTGATTGATCAAAACATACAATGCCCACCTTATTTGTTTTCTACTAGATCTCATGCTGCATCACGTTAGCTACTCGCTGTACAAGAAAGAGACCCAAATTTGGCCATAACATGGTTGCTTTCGACCAAGATGTTTGCCAAAAGTATATCTATTTATTGTAAGTTTCCTAAAGAAAAGCGACTGTTAAGATGAATACGTAAGGATTTCAGCTTGCTCCAAGGCTTTCAACTCATTCTAAAGTTTAAAAGCCTCTTGTATATTCATTGTCATGGCTTTAGAAGTTCAACTCCATCATTCTTTTCAATCAGTTAAGACTTCTGACAAGCTCATAGACCTTCAATAAATTAAAAATTCAAAACAAAAAAAAAAACCTCGTCACCTTCATTATTCATTGTGCAGACAAGAGAACATTTCTTTGAAGCATTGACACTATTCAGTTGGATATCAGATGCCAATACCTGATTCTGCTTTTGTTGGCCTGTACAGTAATCTCTATATACAATGCATCCTCTTTGGACCCAATTGGCTTATTGACTGATGATCAGTTGATTATGGAAGAAATTTTGCATTACTTCAACTCGTTAGATTGCAAATTTGCATCCTATATCAAGCTGCACTAGATTGTAAAACTACACAATTTACTCAAATGGATAAAAAGATAACAGTTAAAGATTCAAATCAATACCTAAGGCTGTGAATGTTCAGTTTAATCAAAGATGAGATGACACAAAATTAGTGAAGTTTCCTGACATTCATGACAACAGCATGTCCCTTGAACTGCAGTTACACTTCCTCATTGTCTGATGTGAAAGTAAGGAAACTTCAATATGATACCAAACCCTCAATATCTTTTTTCTTCTATGATTCTTTAGTAGTTCTCAAATCCTCAAATATACAAGGAGCAAAACTACAATCTAGTTCTTCGACTATATTACACCAATATCTGCAATTTAATTCGATAGTGCATCCAAATGCACCCTAAAAAATAGAATCTTTTTTTTCTAAATGTAATTGGTCAGTTTCTTTCACTCAAGGCACACTGATCTAGCAACCCTAACCATTCAATTGGAGGACCAAAAGAAAGTAGTTGGTTATAAAAATTCGAGGATGGTTCCTTCAACCATCCTTTTTTTTTTCCTTTTAATCTGTCAAATCCTGGGGCTAAAACACCCCAATGTGTGTGAACTTTGGGATATGGCACATCCAAGGTAGGGGCTACATGATGATCCGGTTCGGATTCTTGTTCATCTTCGCCACGAGTATGAAAAGTAGCTTAAGCCCATTTTGTGTAGAAAATTCTGGCCGAGCAAAATGTTGGTTGGTCACACCATAAAAATCACATGGTGCAAAAACCAGGGTGGTAAACTATTTAGGCAGGCTACATCATTGAAATAAATGGACAAGAAACGGCCTGAATAAATGCCCATTTGTGGACTATCGAAGGGGCGGATTGGTATGATTTTTTCCCCAAATGGCCTTTTCAGCCTGATTAAGGTGAGGGGCCGCCCGGCACATTGCCACCCCTACATTACTGAGCAAGGCATTCACTCAGGCAGAGCAGACAAAAAATCATCCGGCGGATCCAAACATAAAATACGGTTTTTTTTTTTATGTTTTTTTCTTTTTTTGGAGATACGGATATAAAGTGTATATCATCGACCAATTGATGAATTCAAGAATCCGATATCTGAATAGAAAATCGTACGTACCGATGAATGCAAGAATCCCAAGAGGGAAAACAGAAACCCTAGCTGATTCTGTCAATCCAAATACATTGCCATCTGGACGCTCTTTTCCTTGAATCCGCACTTCTCGTAGAATCCCTTGTTCTCGACGTCGCAATCCAGAATCACCTTATAGCATCCCATCGACCGGGCATGGTCCAACAGGAACCGCACGATCTTCTGCCCTAGATGCTTCCCCCGGGCCCCGGAATCGACAACGACGTCTTCGATGTGGCCCACCTTGCCACAATTCCTTATGAATTTCTTCTCCACGAAAACGCTTCCGGTAGCGATGATTCTTCCAGAATGGTCATCCTCGATGACACAGATCACGTGATCGTCGCCGTTGGATTTGAGATCTTGAAACCTGGCGAGGAACTGCTCGTCGGAGATGGGATCGCAGACGGTCAGTTGCCCTAGAAGATCGATGAAGCCCTTGCTTTTGTCTGTGATCTGTAACCTACGGACAGGAAAGCACTCCCCAGCTTCTTCTGCTGCTGGTGCGAGCTTGGTCTCCATGACCGAGATCAGTCCGCTCTCTCTCTCTCCCTCTGTGCTATTACGGAGGGGATTAGTTACTGACAGGTTGAGTAGACTCGCTACTGACGTGACGTCACCAAGTTATGGGGAAACTATATGAGAAGTCCGGAGACTCGGGTACATAATGTACCAACTCTACTGAAACTAACCGAAAGATTCGAACCAATAGTTCAGATTCTGCAAGATAAAGTTAAAGGAGAGACTTGTTCGGATTTGTGGGAAATGAATCCCGATTGAAGTTGAGCGTTGAGAGCCTTAAGTAGATATAGGACACATCAAGTTGACTCGATTAATGAGGCAGCAACGTCTAAAAAAGACCTATGATAGGTCATAAAATAAAAGGTCGCCTAACCGACTATAAAAACAACTCATGTATGGTTGGTTGTAGTATCGGCTATCGGATAAAAGGAAAACATCAACCCTGAACCGACCTAGTTTCGTCCGATAGTTGGTGAAAAGTCTCCTATGTGAGCCAGACGAGATTATGGATCTATTGAGGCTGAATTAAGCAAAGGAGAGATGGTGTAATCTTAAACGTCATCCCAAAAATTTTGTAGAAGGATCCCTAATCCCGAAAATCTCGGAATCGAGAAGTATCCATAAACAAAATATCATCTAAATCAAATTTTCAAGATATTAGGAAAGAATCTCCATATGGTAGAATCCTCCTCCTCTTATAAATAGGAGAGACTTCAAGGATGGAAGGTACGCAAAAAACTCTCTCCCAAACTCCATCAATGCAATAAGACCCAGATTCCTAACCTGACTTTAGCATCGGAGGGTCCCCTGCTCTAGCCAGGGTCTCCTTTGTCTTCTTTCTGTGCAGATACTCAAAGGTATACCAAGAGACGACCAAATATTTGCATCAACATATTGTATCCACACCATCCATCAATTTGGAGATATCATTTTAGGGCATGAGCCAAAGAATAAAGCATATCCAAACCTGTATTGGACCCACCATAGAAAATAGTGGGGTGATTAATGCCAACCGTTGAAGCCTTCCTAATGCCCACTATGATGTTTTTTTTAATCCAACTTGTTCACAAGTTAAAAAAGACATGAAATAAGTAGAAACACAAATATCAGCTTGATCTACAACTTCCATGTCCTTTGGTAGAAGTTTTTAATGGTGGTCGTCAATCTCCCACTGTTTTCTCTCGTGGAGTCTAGTGGAGCTTTGAATTTGACTCGTTCTTTGGTTCTTGCCGTAAAATGATCTATCCAAATGGATGGACGGCGTGGATATAATACACACATCATGCTAGGCCATAGAACTTGGTGACGTCACTTCAATAGCTAGTCTTGCTAGTCAACCTGTAAGTAGCTAATCCGCGTCCGTTACACCAGCGATGTGGCTGGTGTGTTGATGTCACCAAGTTCTGTGGGTCCCATCACAAGTTATGTGTTATATCCCAACCGTCCTTTCATTTGGCGAGCTAGTCTTAATGCTTGAAATGAAAACCAAGACAGATCCAAAGATCAAGTGGACCACACTGCAGACAGATCCAAAGATCAAGTGGACCACACTGCAAAAAGCTATGGGGATTGAACGTCTACCGTTGAAATTCTTTTGGGTTCACAGAAGTTTTGAATCGATATGATATTTATTTTTCCTTCATTCGGGAGATCTTATGAACATGTTGGATGATAAATAAACATCAGTGTGGACCCTAGGAAGGTTTCAAAGGTAGAAAACATTATTCCCACTGTTTCCTGTGGTGTGATCCACCTGAGTTTTATATATGCTTCAATATTAGTATTAACCCCTAAAATAAGCTGGAAAAACAGATGGATGGTGTGGATAAATCACATACATTCAGGGTGGGCCCAAACAGAGTTTACTCAGAGTTATAAAGTATGCAATTCGATTTCATGTCAAAATTTATTTTTATTCACCTCAGCATGGATTTCTCCTAATCTACTTGGAGCCTATTTGTTTAACAAGAAATGCTCCTAGGCTTTCAAAGCACTCTAAGTTTTAATGCTCTTAATTGCATTCGGACAGATAATCCAATCACTTTATCTAGACTAAACCTTGATCCATAGCTCAAGTGGCAGATTGAGTGAAAGATACCTCGTTTCAACACCGAGGATAGTGGGGGTGGCAAATGGTGAAGTGTGAACTGACAGTGGGTGTACTAACAAGCTATTAAAATAAATTTTAAAAAATAAAAAATAAAAAGACTATACATTAGGTATACAAATATCACACTAATCCGACCGTCGTAATTTTCTAATTATTAGCCTCTAATTTTCACAAACATAGGTCTAGAAAACAATTTTTGGATCCCATGATAGGTAGCTTATGATTCTAAAGTATCACTTTTATTAGTAAATCCTAACCATCCCATCCATAGCTAGGAAAAAAGAACGGCTACAAAAATGATAAACAGGGATGGATTGGATCATGCCATCAACCAACGTGATTCTTGCATAGTAACTGTAAATTGTGTTCTAGTTTTAATAGACAGTTCAAACCGATCGATTAGACTAAGTGACAGTTGCAACTAGGATCAATATAACTTATCTCGCATTTCTCTTTATTTAATCATAATTATGAGTTAGAGATTATTTTTTTTGGTAGGAATTAAAAAACATAACTAACAATTTATATAAGCTATAGTCTCTAATACTGATGATGTTTACTAAAATGAGATGAACTTTTTTTTTAAAGTTGCACCCAATTAATGTCATTTGCCATTTTTATACCATTCCAAGATGATCAAGGCATCTGTGACATTTTGGGTTTTCCGTGAGCTGCAACACTCTCCAGTGAAATTAACCAGGAATAAATATGAAATGCAGCTCACATCTTTAGCCTGGTTTGCTTTCTCACAAGTGGGGCCCATGGATCAGCAATCCAGATCATTAGTCTATTGGGTCCCACCATGGGTGGAGATCCCAGTGGTATTTATCTTCTTAATTGTCTATTTGTAGGCCATGAATCAAAATGTTAACGTTGTCCTATCAAGGAAATTTTTTAAGCCTATTCCATCAACAGTGGGACACAATGACCAATGGTCTGGATTACCAGACCATGGACCACACTTCACAAGATTGAAAACCTATGTATACTGCACAAAATGTATGCTCCATATCATATGATTCCTTGGAGTTAATATGACACACACAACTGATGGAGAAGATGGATGATGTGGTTATTCATCTACAACAGATGGATTAGCAATGCATTGCTCTTCTTTATGTCTGAAAATGATTCAGCCTCATGTTCTTACAGTACACTATTACAGACAGAATTGTCTACCACACCTGGTTTACACAACATCAAAAACACCTAAGCCCTTTAGGTCCACTATGTTGCATATGTGAAATGCACTCCATCAATCATGTCTCAGCTATTATGTTCACTGTACATACAAAAGATCAGTCTGATTTTTAAAAAATAGTAAAAATAAAATAAAATAAAATAACTCAGATCGACTATGCTATGGGAAGAGTATCAAAACCTCTAATATCACATGTTGTGGCAAGCCTGAATCTTGAATCAAGCTTATTTCTGTATCTTTTCTTCATCTAGTTATTCATGCATGATGAATGGTTTTGATAAAAGATGAAAACCACATTGGCCCCTCACACAAACATACGAATGGCATCAATCCCCTTGTTCCCTTTGGTGTGGCCTACCTGAATTGGGGATGTGGCTAATTTTTAGCCCCATGATATCAAGGATTGCACCAGGATGGACAGAATGTATTAGACATATGCAAAATGGTAGGCCCCAAAGAGCTTGGGTATTCATGCCGCTCTGTTATAAATTGCAGTGACTAGGTTGATAGTTGCAAATAATTTTACTTTCTGTTCAATACCCTAGTGCAGCATTGGGCAATGAAAGCAGTTACTACAGAGCGGTGATTGGGGCGATGCTGGTGTAGGACATGACCAAGCCTCAGTCATTCGAGACCACGTTGCAATGTGGCTAGAGGAGTTATGTGGCCATACTGATATGGACATTGCCAT
The DNA here is from genome assembly GCF_029962835.1 of Magnolia sinica. Lineage (NCBI taxonomy): Eukaryota > Viridiplantae > Streptophyta > Magnoliopsida > Magnoliales > Magnoliaceae > Magnolia > Magnolia sinica. The sequence goes on along the minus strand of NC_080585.1, from coordinate 3,789,573 downwards.
CATGCTTGCAGGCAGGAATTTGAACCCTATGAGCAGTGCCCACAAGCCTCCCAAGGACACAGATGGAGAATTTCTTAATGTAGACATCCGCCCTCAAGTTCACAAATGTTAGAACTGCCTTCCTCGCACTCTTGACAGATAACTACCAGAATATTAGTAGGAATGCCTCGACTCTGCGAATGAAGAACATTACTCTTGATTCTTGAGGGAACTCGCAGATCCTCATCGAAACCAAGATCACCTTCCCTTTTTAGGGGCCAATTATTGGAGGGATGACAATCTGCTGCTGCTCATTTGCATAGCATGTGTTCGAACGTCATATGTCATTCTAGAATCCTTTGTGATCAGGAATCTCTGTTTATTGGATTTTGTTGATGAGAAGATGAGAATCATCTCACTGCCATATGTAATATGTCCAAAAAATTTCAATGAATTTTGAATCAGAAATGAAGAAGTGAAAAACCAATGTGAGTATGAACTATTGAGGAGTATATCTGATACAGTACAGAGTATGAGAGCCATATGCATTTTACACCCAACATGGATGTAACTGAAATTGAACTGTGTAAGTGGGTCATGCTACAGATAGGCCACAGCCTCAAAATCAATTTTATTGGATGATCCTAACCTCTGACTAATAAGCATTTCCTTTTGAAATTGGACATTTCAATTTTTCACTCTAACCATCTAATGGATGTCTCTAACCAGCTGGTAAGGATCATTACAGTTATGATCTATCCGAAGTGGGGCCTGAAATTTTAACAGTTTAACCTGAAATAATGCCAGGTGCAGATTGGTTACATGCGTGCCTAAGAATCATCAAATTCTTCAGCATCAAAGTCTTCATCATTTCCTATATTGTTGTTTTTCTCGAGAAAATAATGCAAAAGACTTGGAGAAAATAAAAAAGCATACCTAGAACTATCCTTGAATTCAATAGACTCATCTTGGAATTTCAGCATGTGCACTCAATGAAGGAAATTTGCAAGTCTACAAGAAAGGTGATAATTCTGGTATGAGCATAACTGTCTATTACTTCCTTTGGAGAAAAACTGGTATTTAGGTGCCTGAATAAGCCAATGTGAGCTCAAATTTCCAATGAGGTGTTGCTTATTTCACACCTCAAACATGCCACGGAGGAATCGTGGCATGTTTTCATGCAAGAGGTGTTGCTCATTTCACACCTAGAATTGAAATGAGATAATTTCATGCTAAAAGAAATCAATTATGCAATGAATACAATTTCCTTTTCAACCATGTGAGAAATGTCCTGGATTCCCTTTTCTCAGAATCCAGTGGATCAGCTTGCAATCCAAACAGAGCAGAATTCAAATCATATCACTTGTGATTTGATTCACCACAGATATTGTTTTACCCGAGATGGTTACCCATTTGGATAAGAGAAGTCTATGGTAAAAGAAATCAATTCTGCAATGATAACTATTTCCTTTTCCACCATGTAGGTGATCATGGGCACAAGGAGTTCAACAGCTGATCGGATCCTCTTGTCAACATCACCATTGCACAAAATCATCTTTATATGGAAAGATGGGTGTGGGTGCAGCATTACCCTCAATTGGCAGGCTTTGGAAGACTTGTGAGGTGACAAAGGGGGTAACAAACGACATTCAAATGTTTTTAAACTTATATAAGGCTCTAAAAAGGCAAGGGAAAGGCCCAAAAGGACATGGATGGAGAGTTAGAAAGAAAAGACTTGATGACCTGTGGTCTAACTGAAGCTATGGCCATTGATAGAGTGCCATGGCAAAAAATGATTCATGCAGCAAACCCCAATTAGTTGGGATAAGGCGTAGATGATGTCGACGATGATGTTGGTGGTGAAGGATAGGACCATATATAGATATGATTAGTGAAACAAGATCCATAAAACCAACCCCAACTAGATGGGACAAGGTCACAATGATGATGACAACGACGAGGGGCAACGATGAAGAACTCAAAGTGAGACCCTTTAATGGCATTGTTGGGCCTAGTTAGAGTAACCAGCTTATAACCTACAGAATCTAAGGCTGAAATGAACAGACATGATCTGCTACATCAACAATGGTTCAATGATGCTATCCACTTGCAATACAGTACATCAGAAGAGGATATATTGTTCAATGGAAATCCACTGGAAAGGAAAACTTGCAACTCAGAAGAGCGAGGCTACCGGACGTAGAAATAAGGCTTGAATAGACAATGAGGGCTGATGGGCCAATGAGTTCCCAATTGGTACATCAGATGGTCACTAGCCTTTCATAAATGAACCAGTAACCTCGTGAGTTTGACTTAACACTTGCAGTGACTGATTATCTTCCTTATACTGATCTCTTCATGAAGTAGTCCTAAACCTGACTACTTGCAGAACTGAAGATAATAGACACTTCCATTACAGCTTTGCACAATGAGTTGAAGGATCTGCCAAATACTAGGAATGAACATGTTGCAAAATCAACATAGCTTGATTTACATTTCTAGGAGGCCATCAGATGGACAGATTACTGCATTGACAGTTCAGCTCTTGGATCCAATTTACAGTCAACTTCCAGCACAAAAACCTCTATTTCTGGTTCCATTTTTGGAACGAAGATGTCCAACTCATTCAACTTCCAATAAGAAAAGACCACCATCATGAAAACCATAAAAATGAAGAACTCACACTGTCATAAACCAAGATAAGGCAACACCAGAAAAAAAAAAAGCATGAAATCATCTCCATATAATAGGAACTGCTATATGCTCTACTTAAGAAAGATGAAAATTGTGGCTTCCTCATTGCAATAGGGCAGAAGTGTTTACAAAAATGGAGGTCCTTCTCAAGTAACAACCCAGGAATGGCCTATATGTACAAGGTTACCCACAAACCTAATCCTACCCCAAATCGAAAGAAATTGAAAAGAAAACATCAGCAATGTCTCCGACAAAAAATATCTGTCCTTATCAGCAACTTCAGTTAAAAGAAAAATATATCATCAGAAGATGAATCTCATCCATCAACCCCTTGTCCTTGTTCCAACAATCGTCTTATTTTCTTTCTGAAACGAATTGTTTCAATCATCGCATTGACATCAACGTACTCCTCTCTGGCTTCTTCTTTGTGGGCGTCTTTAAAATCCTCTGCAAGTTCTCCCTCACGACCTTTTCGAATTCCTCGATCAAATCCATACATTTCTTCTCAACATCAGTCACTTCCGTGTTATGGACAACCAAGCTCTTGATGGAAGGGGAGATTTCAGGTGGATTTTCGACTGGCTGCGAGGAACTTTTTATGATTGTGGAAGGGCTTGTAGGGAAATCAGAGATGTTGATCAGAAGGTCTTGATCTTGAATGGGTAGTGGCATCTGTTCAGAAATGCTCCGTTCCTGTCTTGAAGGGGTACTGACGAAAGGCACCGGAGAGTAATTTGGGCTTTCTTGGTTTCTCCGGCGAAGCTCCGCAGCTGCTCTGAGGCGAGTCCTTCTCCTTTCCAATGCCTGAAAAATTAAAAGAAATCCAAAATCATTTCCTCCATTGAATGAAATAAATATCAATGGCAACGCCGTTACAATTACAAACACATGTATGTTGGGAGCTAATCAATATTCCAGATAGATCAAAATGGAATCAAAACACATGTATTAAAGGTGTGTTTTAAATACAAACATGTCTTAAAAACACACCTTTAAAAATACAAGGTGTGTTTTTAATACAACCCAAATAGCAAGTGCAATGGATATTCCAGTAGAACAGATGGTTATCGATTTACTCTACATTTTGTCAGGGATGAGGATTCGGCATTCCACCTAATACATTGGGTCTTATCAGCTGTGGATTTGGAGGGGACCCACGGAAATGCAGTGGACCGCAATTTTTCTGCCTTTTCTACCATAAATCGACGTCCAGAATTTTGGGTCTTATCTGAAATGGACAGCAGTTTGAGTCGAAAGGTATCCTCTCCGCCTCATCTGTTCTGTTTTTTTTTTTCGCTTAAACGATTGATGAAAACGAAACCGGAACTAAAAAACAGAAGAAGAAAAAAACGGAAAGAGCAATGAAAAGAGAACTCGATTCAAACATCAAAGAAGACTCGTTATAAGAAATTACAGAAATAGTATTGCAGTTCACATTCAAATGCACCAAAGATGGAGAGAATCGGAAACAAAGAGAGGGGAGAAGACATACATTGACGACGGCCGTGATGTCGCGGAGGGGCGTGCGTGGGTACCAAGACGGCAACGGACTTTTCCTTGGGCGGGTCCGCCGGCGGGCCGATCTTGAACTCTCCGGTGGGATGTTCTCCTTGTCATCTGACAGAGATCGGTGCTGATTCTGGCCACGGACGTTCCTTGATCGCAAGACGACGCCCCGTCGGATCCCAAAACCCACCGCTAAATCTCCTGTTCCCACGGGGCCCGCCCACCGATCTCTCACTTCTGGCATGATCTCCGCCTGAAAATGCAACTGTCATTCGCCGGAAAACATGGTGTTCTTGGATTTTGACCGGAAACGCGACAATTCTGACATGACCCACATTATATAAAAAACACAGACACATGAGAAGGATAGAATGGTCATTTTCTCACCTTGGATTGATCGAAGAGAGCCTATGTCGATCTTCCTTCTTCTTCTTGTAGAATGGCGGAAGAAATGGATTTTCTTCAATGCAGATGCATCTACATTTTATTTTTTTGGGGCAGGTTCAAAATTCGAATTTGAGAGAAGGCGGGCTTACTCACAAGGGTATATTTGGAAGAGAAATAATCACGTACAGCGGCTCTGTATGTGAACTTTTACTTACATCCACTTTTTTCCCGAGAACTTGTCATTTGAGTAGAATATCCGGTACGTTGATAAAGTGGGCCACGACATAAAAGATCACTTGGGATGGAAATCACGGTGGTCTGTTGTTATGATTTATAAAATTCATAATTTCAATCGAAAGCCGATAGTATGTCAATGTACTGGTGTGGCCCATTTATTGATTGAACCAGCCTGAATTTTGTACCAATTGATTTGCAATCAGGACCCATCCTTTTTCACGGATCAGATTTTTTACAAACATGATATTTTGGTGGGGAAGATACGGATGCATTGCAGCCGACATATCTGACAACCTCTCCTGTTGAAAATTGGGCCCAGCTACCTAAAGCCCGTGTTTGACGTGAATAGGGCTGTCAACGGGTTGGGGCGGGGTTGGGTCCTACTCATCTCTGACCCAGGCTGGTAAGGGTTCGGTCCTGCCCATCTTGGTCTCATTTTTTAGGACTTACCCGCACCCAATAGGGTTTGAGAATACATTGGGTCTGTGGACCTTAGTTGAAAGTTAGGTTTGGGCCTGGTCCTGGTCTTATTCACGTCAAACACGGGCTTTAGGTAGCTGGGCCCACTCAAAACGCTGGATTAGGTCACACACATGCAACTTTGACGCATGCATTGTACTAGTGAGCCCTCTTACATGCATGTGAGCCGGCAAACCTCATTCGGTTGGTAAAATAATAATAATTGTTATGAGTACAAATGGATTGATTAGATGCATGAGACAAATGAGTCGAGACTCTTTCGCAATAAGCATTCATAATAGAGAGGCATTGCTATATACACCACTATCCTCAAAAGCCTATAAACACACCCACTATCACGAGTAAAGGTAGTAAAGGTACACAACAAATATCATAATTATCTTAATCCTCAAGTGAAACTAGGTGGTTTCCTGGCCTTAACTGGCGCTGGCAATGTCTTCTCTTACTTTCCGTTAAATTACAAATACTCCATCAAATAGAAGGTGAGCTAGAATTGAACAGAAAACAGCATTAACAACAAAATCAACTAGATTAGATTTTAAACTGGGTTCAAGATGACAGACCCTAACCTGAATCATTTCTCGACAGGTTGGGGAAATTGGACCCCTGCTAAAAGTGGGCTGGATGCACGCCCTACATACAAATAAGGGTGCATACGGGTCAATCTGCCGGTGTGTCAGGTCAAGCTAAATGGGTAGCTGGTCAGGCCAAGGATAGAAACTCTGGCCCGTTTAAATAAATGGGATGGGTTCATATTATAATGGGGCTTTTCCAAAAGACACTACGAAACCTGACCCAGATCTATAACAAACAACTGAAGATACACCTATAGAAATTTACAATTGGCCTATGACGACCATACATGTGGCATATATGTATCGAATCTAAACCTATGGTCCAACGGGCCCAACCCGCTCGTGTGGCAATGATTGGACCAAGATAAGTTAATAGCATCAGCTTGATCTGCCCAACCTGACCCAAGACACATGATGTATGCATGTATATATCTTTTCACTTATTGGGTTGGTTAAGCATACATTTAGTATGATATTCATATTAATAAATATGAGTTGATCGTGCTACCTAAGTTGTTAGTGTTGAGTGTCTATAAAGATAATGTTTTAATCTTAACTATTGATTTAATGATTTTGTTTCTAAATCATAATAACTATGGTCTTATGTAAATATGTCATTGCTATAATAATTAATATGTGGGTATATATTAATTACATATGTATTTAAATTAAAAGGGAGAGATTTTTCCGGTTGCTCTAAGGAACTTAGAGGATAGGCACAATGGCCACCAATTAACGAAGATTTATGTTTCATGAATCTTAATACCCTGTTGTTTCATAATCACCTAATAAATTATAAGACAAACCTATGATTGAAATTCTTATGTGGTTATGACAAACCCATTATTAGAACAACGCAATCAATTTAGGTGCATGCTTATGCAGGATTGTAGACTTTAACTACAATGGAGTATACCAAAGTTTGTATGATGGCATTGGCATTTGAACAATTTTTAACAATGACAATTAAAAGGTAATTCTAAATTATAAATATCTAATTTTAGTTTTCTGTAAAAACCTAATGACATTTAAACAGTGATTATTAGAGCTTAATTAATGAATCTGAACTTTGATTTTTTTTCTTTAAAAAAATATTCCACAATGTTTCTAAAATTCTAATATGAAATCCTGAGTGGCTCTCATTTACAAAGGCAAGTCAAGCTTGGGCTTGATGAAGCTTAAGTGGGTTGGGTAAAGCTATTAGGTAAGTAATCACAGATTCTGTTTAGTCACATAACTATTATAGATTGATATCAGTTTATCCATTTTAGTAAATAAGTTGAGTTTGGGCTGACATTGACTTGACCTTAAACAAGACCCATTGTAACCGAATAATTGGAGGGGTGCATGGCAGGGAGGGTATTTTTAAGTAAATGACTCAGTCAAGCTGTCAGAGCAGGACTTCTTTGGAAAAAAAGAACTTAAATAATTTTATCTTTCTAAAGGAGTCATTTTCTATTTGGAACGCCCTGTCATTTACAACCCCAACTTATTTCGGAAGCTTGAATGTCTCACTAAGCTGAAGTGATTTAGAAAGATTCTTCTTTTTTGATGATGATCGGTCTTTTCACTATACCCAGCCACACCCCGCGTGCAACCCAACTTCATATTCACCCGCCACCCGAGCAGAGAGTCAACTAACCATGCAGTCCTTTCATCTCTTTGCCTGCTCCATGTTGTATAGCCTATCCTAAGTATCATGAGCTGGTTGAATATTAGAATACATGAGATCTGCCCTAGAATTTGGTGTTAAAGTGAGAACAGTGAGAAACTGACCAAACTATGGTGTATCGGTTGCGAATAACAGCACCAGGCAGCTAAGTTGGTATGAATTTCCAGCAGCGCGGCAGGAAATCCTCCTCTATATGATATGATATTCTCATACAAACAAGCATAAGGATAGGAAGGTTGCGAATGAGACCATTCCACCCCTATTTCTTAAAGGCTTCTCCTCATCTAACTAGGAGAATCACTTGGTCACACTCTCCTTAAAGAGCTCTGCCAAAGAGAGCCGAGCTATTCCTTGTTACCAAACTGACAGACTCTGCAACCCTTATCGTATTATATGAGGGGGCTAAGTCAATGCTGAAAAGTCCAACTAAAAAGCCTATTAATAAAACACGCTAGCTATTCACCATCTCACTTATAGATTTGTGGATTTACTAGAGATGAGGTTTGCGACAAGGCACTCAGCGATGCATGCATTGAACAGCTGGATAGGTTTGCGGCAAATCCTGCCACAACTGACCCCAGGTGCCTCAGAATCAGGCTAGCAGCATCACCCGATTCATCTGGGCCAGCCGCACCATCAAAATTAAGTTTACATAAACCTGAGGAAATGAACCCATTTGATGATAGTAATGTTACAATAGAAAATAGACAAGATTTTAATTCCAACTTTGCAGTATGAGCAGATCAGTAGTCACATTAGTACAGTAGTTGCTTCTTTTTATTTGTGATATTGAGATATAATAGTAGGATTGCATAGAGATGCATTGGGATCCAATGTGGATGACAGGAACAAAGATCAACTCTATTACGATTGGCCTTAATTAAGCTTTACCCCTTTTCGGACTGGCCGAATCTAGCTTTCAAATTAACCATGGATCGATTAAGCCCACCTTATAGAACTCTTACCATTTGGTTAGTGATGGTGACTCTCACCCAACCCATGGTATCAAAGTTTTGGTTCGTTGAACTATGGCCCCAACTTATACCAACAAAAACCCCACAGGCTTGGGCATTTTGGAGTACATTGGATAATATCATTCCAATGGAGATAGTGGGTCCATTTCAAGGGGTTCACCGTTAATATATGCCAAAAAGCCGCAGCTATTTAAGATCCAAACTGCTCATTCTGCCTGCCTCACTCTCTAGATGGACGTAGTTTCCTTGCAGAAGCCTTTCTTAATAAGTTTTTGTGCCAGGATGCTAGGTGGGGCCTATTATCTGTATCTATCCATTTTAGGGCATGCTACCAAAAATGAAGGAGAGGACCACACGAGTGGGAAAATTGGGGAAAGAAATGCCTATATTTGAAATTTTCAAGAGCTCCACCTTAATGCTTATATGTCATCCAACCATTTATAAGGTCATTTCTGCTTAGGATGAAGTGAAAACACAAATAAATTAGCATTATACAAAACTTCGGAAGTCATATAAATTAATTATTGAATCTTTATTATTTCCTATCGTGTGACCCACTTGAGTTTTGGGCCCATCTAATTTTTGGTCTCTCATGTGAGCTTACAAAATAGATGAATGAGGTGGATTTCTTGCAAACATCGCCGTAGGCCCGACAAAGCATCCCAGCGTAGAAACCTAGCATTTAGCAGGAGATCCACGTCCTGTCTAGATGGGGACAGAATTTGTGAAGAAGAAATGGACGGTTGGAAGAAATTCATTCCTGTTCTAAATTTAAACTTGCATGGACCAACTAATAGCTAGAATTCTTGGATAAATGGGTCGTGCGGTCCGTGTGCCCCATAAGGAAAGTGTGTTGGTTGCCTAATTCCAAACACATGGCTCCTGGGCAGTTGATTAACACTTTACCTCTCGTGTGTCATATCCATGGATGGCCCACCATCGAAAATCATACCAGTATACTACTGTAGCTATACAAAAAGTGTCCTTCAAATGGATGGCTAAAATTAAAGTCATTAACAATCAACATCAGGAAAAATCAATGGCTAAAATCAATCGTTTGTTGGGCCATCCATCGACTTGGCAGATAAATGGACAACACTAGTGAATTCGATTGCAAACGGTCTCTTTGATGACTGAAAAATCACATAAACTAATGCTTTTTTTTTTTCCATGTAGACACACTAGCGTAACATAAAACGAGAGCGATTCCTGACCCATGATTCAATGTCCGTACAGTCGCTGGTACACGTGTACAACATCCAGCCGTTCCATTGGTCAGGCCCTACATTGATTGTAACGATCGGGTGATCTTAGCCGGTGATCGAAAGACTTCTTCAAGAATTACGAGTGCGTGGTCAGGAAAAAGTCCAGCCAACGGTCAGATCAACACCAACAACTATTTGACCAACGTATCGCCTATCCAATGAAGGACACACCAGATCAACAGTTCAGATGTCCTAAACGTGTGCCACGTGTACGGATGCAGAAGTTAACAAAATGTGATGAGATAATCAGCCCCTTTGCACGTGAAAGTGCTGGTAGGATCGTCGTAGGCGTAGCTGTAGGCGGTAGGGCACGCGGCCTTGAATACGCGAGAGTACGCCGTTGGCTTGCACGTGCCAGGGCCCCCAAATTCGCCCGTGCAACAGTACTCGGGCGAGCCAAAAGCCATGCACGCGCTCTTGCATGCCACCACACGCCCCTCCCGCATCACTTGAAGAGCCGCCGGGCAGCTCCGGTTCAGGTCAGACACGCAGCGGACCTCCTGGCAAGTGCCGGAGCTGCCGGACGGCAGGATCGACACCGGCAGGTTGTAGCCGTCGACGAGGCTGACGTCATAGAAATCCAACGGGCTGTCTAGTGTGAACTCAGCGAGCGTGGAAGGGGGTGCACCACCCGCGCCGGCGCATCTTAAGGAGCCGCCGCAATCACCAGTCACGCACTTGCCGTGGTCGGCTCGGTCAAAGGCGCAGCCGGTTCGGGCCCAGAACCGGCCCGACCACCCTCTCGGTACATTTATATTGACCGTTTGGCCCGGTGCAAGCTGGAAACCGCCGCGTAGCAGGACCCTTTTTCCTGCGCTCGGTTGGATTCCGGGCCAGACCGGGTTTGTGCAGTTGTTGTGGAAAGTGAATTCCCGCGCACGAACACCTGCAAACGGATAAAAGACAGCACAACAGCAAATGAAGATTAGGAGGGTGTTTTTGGAATCCTGAAAAATACGAAGGGTAAAGTGGTAATTACACGAGATAGAGAAAGCCAGGAGGAGGTATAAAAACCAGAAGGCCATGGAGAACTTCTACGTAAGAGCTCGTTTGAGGGTTGGATTTCTGAAATGATGAATGGCGGTGTCTAAATAGGGGAGAGTTCCTGAAACGCCCCTTGGTTTGGGCGAAATAACGGGGCAGAACTTCCAAAGTCGGAAGAAAAAAAAAACCAAAAAAAGAGAAGGCGCGCCAAAAATGCTCGAGTTTTTGGATACTGTAATCGACAAAAAAAAGGCAAAACAGTTGAGCCGATTGGGTGGATAACGAGTCGTTTGGCAATCCGGATTTGGATTCCAAATCCAAAAGATCTCAATTTCCGCGTTTGGCAGCTTCTCTGGATATCAAATCCTGATTTTTAGTCACCCTTGCTTCCTTTCCAAAAGCTGGATTGCAAAATTCAGGGGTTCCAGATGCAATCCAGCCGTTAAAATTTTCAAACTCTTCCCTACGGTGTGGCCCACCTACCTTTTGGAATTTCCTAATTTTTAGAATGTGCATACATCCTAGTCAGAGACGTCTTCTGAATGGATTGGATGTCTTGTGAAGAAGAAGGTGAGCCTCAGAAGTTCTCTGGAACGTTTTTAATGGTTGGGGCCCAACTGTTCCTTATGGTGTGACCATCTGAGCTTTAGATCGGTCTCTTTTCTTTTTTTTTTCCGCTGAGGAAAACATGAGAGCAAGCACATGATGATCGGATTGGATGTCATTTTTACATCACTATGGGCCCTAAAAAAAAATTTTGGATTCTATAAATCAAGCTGCCAAACATAAACAACAGAATCTAAATTTCAAGGATTTAAATCTCCAATCTGGAGTCCTATGCGAGAATCCAAATCCAAGTTTCCAAACAACCCCTCTGATACATTAGAACCCTCTTATAATACAAGTGGCAACGATTTTCATGCATCTGAACCGTCAGTCCTGAGGATCCGGGATGCAGATTGCGTCCTACACCCGCCCGTCTCTAGCCACGAACGTGCATTTATGTGGGTGGACCCACCTTAATTTATCTGTTTATCCACACCGTTCATCCTTACTCTGGGATCATTTTAATGTCTATACACAAATATGACGCAGATCCAACGCTCAGATGGACCACACAACAGATTACTCTTACATTTAATGCAACCCAAGCTTATCATTTGGTGTAAGCGTTTGATCTACCTCATTTTTGTGTAAAATCATAAGAGAAAATATATGTACGGCTTTTATAAACAGATACATCATGGTGGGCCCGCCCACAGAACTGCCCGTTCGTGCCGGGGTGGGGTAGGACGCAATCCGCGTCCGAGGATACCATCATGGATGGCCCACTTTTTAAAAATCTTACTAATAAGATGCGCCTATACATTCAACCAGTAATCTATAAACCGATGGATACAACACGAAGTATCAGTTAAATGGATTGGTATAAAAAGAAAAAAAACACGGTGGACCAACACGCACTCTTGAAGGTTTTTAGTGATGGGTGTCACCATTCCAACTTTTCCTTGTGATGTGGCCCACCTTTATTTTGGATCAGTTTGATTTTTTTTCCGGAAACAAGGAGAAATGAGGGGGTGCACATGATGGAAGGATGGGATGCCATGCACATATCAGAGGACCCCACACATAGCAGTCAAGCTTAAACAACAAAACTTGCAAGAAATACTTTGATACTCTGTCAGAGTGTGATGGATGATACATGGTCACTTATATTTTACTCAGAAATTGCTTATGTGGTATACAGTTAATTCAAATTAAACTGCCAAAATTATTTGTACCAGTTCAGAGGTATTATGGAGAGTACTACCCTTATTTGATCAGAGGACTCTCAGATTAGAGCAGATCTATTGGACGGTTCAATTGAAAGATTTCAACAGACAAATGTGCGAGAATCAGAGATTAGGATTGTGACGCCAACCTGATTTTTGGACTGTTACTCGGAGACAGTAGATTCCACATTTTAGCAGGTTTAATTTGAGTTAATGTTTGCCACGTGTAACATTTCGAAGTGCCTGAGTATCAAGCGTCATACGCAGCCGGAGTATGAAATAACTCCCCCTCGACCCGAATTGGAAACTGCTTCGAGACGGGCCGTCAGGCGGGCCTTATTCAAATTCTGATTTTTTAATGGCCCGAGCCCGGCCCATTGACGCCCCTAATTTCCAGGGACAATTGCCGGGGGAGTTATTGATGCTCTGGCTGCGCATGACACTTGATACCCATGCAGTTAGAAATAGCATACATGGCATAAATAAACTCAAATTAGATTGACTAAAATTTTGAAACACCCGTTTCTATGTTACATTCTGGAAATAAAATGGATTGAACAATTTTAATACCTGATACTTGGATAATTGTTTTTTAATAAGACCTCTGGAATTATTCATTCAACGGTCTAATAAATGCCTATAAATCTCATTCTAAAGTAATTAAGGTTGTACACAAACTGAGTTAGCTCACTTGACTCAACTCGAAAAAGCTTGATTCGACTCGATTTGAAATTGAGTTCGAGCCGAATCGAACTGATTTTTTGAGCTTGAAAATTTTCAAACTGAGTTTGAGCTTCCTCAAGTTTGACTCAACTCAGATCGAACCCCAACTTGAATTGAACTCAGATCGAACCAATTCAGGGACTCAGTTACTTTAATATTGATGTTGCTCACCAAGTGTATGATGAAATGACTCAACCAAGTGTTGGCCATGCCAAGGAATATATGTACGAGACAAATATCTTTTTTTTCTTGATTTTGATGGTTACTCCATGTGTTTGTAAAAATGCCCCACAGGCTTGACCATGGCTTGAACTTGGCTTGAGCTATTGGCCAAACCGAGCCAAGTTGGCCAGTCAAGCTCGATGACCAAGCTGAGCCAAGTTCGAGCTGGGTCAAGTAGTGGCCGAGCCAAGACTAGCTGTGCTAAGCTTGACCAGTGTACACCTCAAGAAGTAATCCAATGGAAGTAACTTTTAGCCTTTGACATATCAAAAACATTGCCTATAATATAGATGGTTTGTTTTCTATAATTGTTTTTCATGGGACACCGATTGCGTGTGTCCTGAGCACTGGAAGTTACTTAGCCTGAAGTCGTCTGGGAAGCACGGATATGACCGTGACAAATCCACTGTGTCCATCAGTTTTTTAAGACTATGATAGAACAAGATTCTAGAAAGAAGACATATCCAAAACTCGTGTGAGCCACACCATGCGTAATAGAGGAGAATGAACGCCCATCATTGGAAACTTTATTAGATCAGAGAAGCTTTGTTCACGATGATATTTGTGCTACAGTTTATATGAATTATGATGACCTTATAAAGGATTTGAATAGCATGTAAATGTCTTTACGGGACAAGCTGCAATAGGCCCTTGATGGGGAGCGGATTAAGCATTACCTGGGTAGCAGGTTAGTGGTTGTTAACCTGACCATATGGAGCCCACGTTAATGAATTTGTTATATATCAATGTTGTCTATCCATTTTTTTTTCATCTCATTCCAGTACTTTGATCCTAAAAATTAAACAAATCCAAATCTCCAATGGCTGTAATGATAGACCATTAAAAACTCATTGTGGGCATCAAAGTTTTGGACCAAGTTGTACTTTGTATTTTCCCTTCATCCAAGTCTCTCTTTTTTATCTTTTTTTTTTTTCTTTTAATCCACAGGTTGGATGGAAAATAAACATTATGGTGGCCCGTAGATGGTCCCTAGGTAGTTTTTAATGGTAAGTGTTGTAGTTCAAATATGAATGAGCATAGGCTACACTTGTAGGCATATGAGTTCTTGCACCAGTAGCAATTAAAGGATCATGGGGTACTAGTTATAACCAGAGACCCTCTGATGCCTAAGTTAGGTGAATCAAATATATTAAAAGCAAGACTCGAGTTAGAATTTTTCTATATCCCTCCTTTAACGACAATTAGTGTATTTATAGGGTGATTAGGCGACTTCTGAGATAATATATCTTGTTGAAATAGTGAAATATGCCGGATCCTCGTATCTTGGCAGAATACGCTGGACATACTAAGAGGGTTTGTATTTGAATGGGGTATATTTCCAAAAGTATCGTCTAGCCCATCTCAATCAGCATGATCTTCGCCTATGATCTCAGGGAATCTCTCATTTCTTGGAATGAGAGGGGATTCTCTCAGGGTATCTCACTTCTTAAGTCAAGGTCAATCAGGTCGGCTCGACAAGCGAGCCATGCTATTGAGCTCTGCCCTTAAGCTTTAGCTCGATGTTGATCCTTTAGGTCGGTTTATCTCTGATCTCACAATTGATGCATCCATGTCTTAAGGAATAAAGTTGGGCAGGGGATGACTCGACTCGGCAAACTCAACTTGTCCAACTTGTTTAGATCTGACTCGATTAGAATCGAGTGGGTGAGTTGATCAAAATCGAGTTGACTTCATCTGATCCAAACTCAAACCAAGTCAAGTTCGAGTCACCCAATAACTCGACTCGACCCAAAATCCAACTCGATTATATATATATATATATATATATATATATATATATATATATATATATATATATATATATATATATATATATATATATATATATATATATATATATATATTTTTTTAATTTTTTAAAATAAAAACTTACATCTAACATTTCATATCTGAGATGTTGTGTAACCGATGGAGAAGTTGTGATTCTGGCGAGTGAATCTAGGTTTTGAGTTGTGATTTTAGGCCGTTGTTACTCGTTGCACCCGACTTGACTTGGTGCTTGTGATTGGGTCCGACTCTGTTTAGATTAGTCCAGGCCAGATCTAGACTTGGATCGAGTAAGGAATGTTGGACTCGGTACTGAGTTGGGTTAAGCTCAAGTCAAGCTCATTTCAAATTCAGATCGAGTCGGGTCAGTCATAACTCAGTCCAACTCAACTCGATGCCCAGCTTTATTAAGGAGTTCTTAGACACCACTTATGATTGGTTGTACGTCTTATACACTCGGTCAGTTAGATTTTTCCCATAACAGTTGGCATTCAATCACCACTATTTCCCGTCATTTAGTCCACATGAGATTTTGATAAGCTTAATTTTTGGAAACACATGCTAAAATGATCTGAAAAAAAATATATGGAAGGCTTGATATACAACACATTCATGATCAAGGTGGGCTCTACGGTCACGGTAACACCCATGCCTAACTATTTGTAGTCTCGGGTCTTTCCGATGAAGCATGGAATGAACAAAATCTGAACACTTTCACGTAGCATTTAAACTAGAAATAGTTTTCGGCTATAGTTTGAAAGAGTTTAAAATAAATAAATAAATAAAAAGAAGAATACATAGAATTCAAAACACGAACAGCTTGACCGCTGGTGTTGGGATGAACTTCAAAACATCTTTCTGGTTTTTTGTTACAACTCGAAATCCTAGCAGACCGCTTCCTAGAAACCAACCTATTTTTAGCCAACACGGTACAAACATGTAGTGAATGGGACTGATCATCTTAGACAAAAACTACAGTGAATTGTGGGTTTTAATGGCTGAATTGTGACCGCTGCTCTAAACGTCCAGTTTGCAGGACACGTATTAGACGGCTACGATAGTTCACCCCATTGAGATTTGGAAAATAGAGTATCCACTGATGGCCCACCAGAATAATAGTTTCGATCACCACATGTTTGTGACATGAACAGTGAGGAGTGTACTAAATAGAATATCAATACAGCGGGCGATGCATACTGTAGTACTGGTGCTCGTTTTTGACAAGAAAGCACCAGCCACAGAGCCACTGCACAAGTGGTATGCATGTACTCAATCCCAACTGTTCAAATAGTGGGACCGACTATAGATTTGTTCATAACAAAAAATTCATAGTAAGTGATCAATATCACCATCCATTTGCAGAGCAACAAGTGGACAGTTAAATACTCAACTCCACAAAATCTACAAAAAAATACCTATGAAGATGTTGGGATCGTTCAATCAATATATGATTTTAGGGGTGTAACCCATTTACAGTGGGCCTCGGTTTCGACAGTTAGGATGCAATATTTGTTTGCCACGTGTACAGTGGCAGTTTGCTTGTATATGTACGGTCGTGGTTCTCAAGTAACTCCCCCGATTTAGCATACAGTCTATGTGGATGGACTGTACACAGACGGTAAAGTCTCTTTATTTAGTTTTTTTTTTTTCCTTCCATGTGCAAATTGGAGCTATTTCCTAGCCATGCAAAAGAGAGTGGGTAGACATGCGTTTACACACCATGTATTCTGGACATTGTATTTTTGCATGGAGAAGGAAAAAATCATGGTTTTTGGTAATGGGCAGTTGGGATCACATCATAGCTATTCTCTTCTTTTATAAATGCTCTGATGGTTAGTGTGAGGAATTTATGAGAGATGAAACTGTGTTTTTCTTTCCAAGGGCAAGTAAGTGTTAGGTATTGAATGGAGGGGGCAATTTGGCTGGGCTGAACAAAGTGGGCCCAAGTCCAACCCAATCCAAGGACCTGAGTCCAGTCCAGCTCAGCCCGTGACCTAGAAACTGGAGTTCGATTGACATTGGTTTCAATCCAAATCTAAGAGCACGCTTCATTTGATGTCGGTACAAGTTTAGTCCCAGCAAGCATGTCTAAGGTTAGGCTCATCTTGCAGACTGAGTGGAGGTACCTCAACACTTGAGGTCTTGGTATCGATCACTAGCGGGGGGTGGCTAACATGGAGTGTGTGTACTGACATGGGTGTGTACTAACAAGCTAACCCAAAAAAAAAAAGAAGGTTAGGGTCATCTCTTGTCTGGCATAATCATGCCATTCTATATAATTTACTTTGAAGTTGTTGTTAAAGCACCTTGATTATTTGACATATCATAGATTGAGCATGTGCGACCTTTGAAAATGTATAATAACATATGTGCTACATGTAAGGTGTCAATGTATTTCAAAAATAATAAAGAAAAATCTTTACAAAAAACGGGATTCATGTGTTGCCTTTGCATGGACCAGTCTGAAAACCTCTACTAGAGCATGTTCGTGGTGTAATATAGTCCGTTCTATTATAATAGGGATAAAGTGGTCTCTGGTTTTTTTTTTTTTTTTGTTTTTTTTTTTTTTGATTGGCGACGTAGAGTGCATTGCGCACTATAGCTCCTTTTAGACATAATTTTGTAATTGATTATCCGTTTTGCACATATAGATGTCACTAGAAAGTTAATTGTACTCTCTACATATAGTTCAATGGCAATGGTACTTAGCTCTGAACAATTTTGCAAAATTTAAGCTTTTAATATAAGTTTTAAATTAAGATCTTTCTATTTTAGTCATTTTAAGGTATCAAGAGTCATGCATATAGTTTTAATTTGATTGCTTTATTCATGTAAGAGAGGGCTATGATTAAACGTCTTTCCTATTTTAAAAAAGTTCACCATTTCTAAAAAGTTATGAATTTATGGTTATGTAAGTCATGTGAATTATTTTATAAACAAACCTTATTCATTATTCTCAATTTTAACTGTGTAGGCGTATAGTTTTTTATAAATTAAAAAATTATCTTAGAAGAAGAAAACAATGACTCTTCCTCTCCCATATGGATTATAATTATTTGGATTGCTAACCCATGGATTTTATATATATTATTGTTGAACAAGTCATGATAATTCTTTCTTAAAGAAAGCATGCAAAATAGTTGATCAGATGAAGTGTGATCAACCTATGGTTCGTAGCTGCAACCGATTCAATACAATCATGGTAAAAAGAAATGGCAATGATCATAAAAAATCACACAATCAATGCTATGGAAAGCTGGATCTTGACATTCTTGGAAAAGAAAGAAGAAACATAAAAAAGGTGTAGAGGGAAGAGAAAGCAAGACCTGAAGACAAACTACTTGTTCAAAGAATGAGGGAGAGAGGAGAGAGCTTTTACACATGTATTTTGTACGTACCAACTAGCCTTCATGTAAAAATATGGCTCATTATTTTCTGATTTTACTAATATCACAACTTTAAAAAGACAAAAAATAAATTAACCGACTATTTTTTAATTTCGCTCAACCAAAGCTTGTTCAATAGCTAAGTATGCAAATTAAATTAGGACTTGCAATAATTCTCAACACTTTCTATCATTATCAAATTTTACTTGCATCTATTATTCCTACAACTTTTTGAAGAGATTAAACTTATACATGCATAGTATTTTTGTAAAAATATTTGTTGCTTAGTCACATATAGACACATTAGCCAACTTTAACTCTATGTTCATGACCTCCACGCAAATAAAGTGAAATGGACCTTTATGTAGCTAGCACTCATAATCAAAATGGAATGGCTGACTTTTTTTTCCATAGTTTTTCGGTAATTGAGTTAAGCAGACACTTTTACATGTAGCTAGCATTATGGCTCGATATTCAACATCAGTAGTAGACAATACAATGGTAGGTTGTTTCTTGCTTATTGCATGCTTCCTAGACTAAGATAAAACAAAAACATGATGTTGAACATATAAATGAGTTCCCTGCCTAATTTGCATCACAATACCTAGCATCTTTTATTAATACACCATATTTGTAAGATATACCTTTATAACAGTCACCTTAACATATCACATTAATATACTCTTCACTTCATTTATATGTAGCTTCCGCTTTTATATAAATTGACTATCGACCCAAACTGAATATGTCAAAATTGGGCAAGTGATTGCTAAGCATATTAGGCTACTAATTATCTCTTGATGAGCACATGCATATATGAATAACTCTCCTTCATCTTTTGGCAACTTGTTATTCACTTTAATTGGTGCCGTGGTCAATTTTCACCATGGCAATTGAAGTTTTGTAATCCAAATTTCTTTTAAAGACTT